>NC_139568.1:5130235-5730235 GCF_965112155.1 Podarcis liolepis
GGAGTGAACGTGCCAACACCACCACCAACAGAAGAGGAGCAAGCTTTGGGGGCAGTTGGGGGGGTACCAAAGTAACCACATGATGGCGCTGCAGGTTTTGAGTTGGAATGTGAACGGACTGAACAGCCCTGAAAAAAAGGCGGAGAGTATTTCATTTATTGAAAAAAGAGCATTTGGACTTGATTTGTTTACAAGAAACACATGTGACAAGGTTACACAGGAAGTTATTGAATAATAAAAGATTAGGCCAAGAATTTATCTCATCGGATAAAGTAAAAAAAAGAGGAGTGGTCCTATATGCAAAGGAGAGTCTATCACCAAAATTTATATTTAAAGATGATCAAGGAAGATTTGTAGCAATAGAAATTCAAACGCAAGGAGAAAAATTCCTGATAATAGGTATTTACGCACCAAATGAAGGAAAATCGGAATTCTTTAAGAAGTTACATGAGACTCTGATGGACTATATGGATTACAATATGATTTTGATGGGAGACATGAATGGCGTAGTGTCTACAAATATGGATAAGGCACAAAAACAGATAGTCACCAAGGATGGAAGACTACCAGAAGCTTTCTTTGATATGACTGAAAATATGGATTTAGTTGATATCTGGAGAACGAAGAACCCTCTGGGAAGAGAGGGAACTTTCTTCTCTGAGGCTAAAATGACATGGACAAGAATTGACCAAATTTGGGTAACCAGAGGACTGGCTCCGAAGACTAGCAAAGTTGAAATTTGCCCCAAGACCTGCTCCGATCATAATGCCGTGAAGATGGAAATGAAATTGACGGCAATTGGTTCCTTTAGATGGAGGATGAATGATACTTTGTTTAGGAGTGAAGAATTTATGAAGAAGGCCCAAAAAACTTTGAGAGACTATTTTGAGATAAATATGAACACTACTGTGGAAAAAAGAGTAATCTGGGATGCAAGTAAAGCTGTCTTGAGAGGATTTTTGATACAACAGAATGCAATTAAGAAGAGAATGCAAAATGAGAAAAAAGACAAAATCCTGGAAAAAATAAATGAAGGGGAGAAGAAATTGAGGGTGAAACCAAAGTCCCAGGAGATTTTGAAAGAGATAAAGTTATATCAAGTACAATACATGAAAATGATGAATCAGGAAATAGAATGGAAGATCAAACAGATGAGGCAAAAGACATTTGAATCGGCAAATAAGTGTGGGAAACTGTTGGCTTGGCAAATGAAAAAAAGACAAAAAACTAAATACCATCACGAATTTGGAAGTGCAAGGAAAGAATATACAGAATCCAGTGGAAATTAGAAAGTGCTTCCAGAGGTATTTTAAACAACTTTATACGCAGGAGAAGCAGAAAGAAATGGACATTGATAAATTTTTGAAAATGAATGGACTACAAAAAATTTCCCAAGAAAATAAATTAATGCTGAATTACAAAATAACGGATCAGGAAGTAGAAGGGGCCATTCAGAACATGCAACTAGGTAAATCTCCAGGACCGGATGGACTGACTTCAAGATATTACAGATCTTTGAAAGAATGGTTAATACAACCTTTAAAGGAAGTCTGTAATGAAATATTGGAAGGGAAAAGGGCACCAGAGTCGTGGAAGGAAGCGTACATCACACTTATACCGAAAACAGAGACTGAAAAGACACAGCTCAAGAACTACCGCCCCATATCACTGCTTAATGTGGATTATAAAATTTTTGCAGACATTTTGGCTAAAAGATTAAAAAAGGTGTTAACAGAAGAAATCCACAAAGATCAAGTGGGCTTTCTCCCGGGCCGACACTTGTCTGACAATACGAGGAATATAATTAATATCTTAGAAAAATTGCAAGTGAAGATTAATACCAAAGCAGACCTTAAACTTTATTATGAATCAGCAGCTTTTTGCTGGTTGAAAGAATGGCTGCTTCTTGAAAACGCAGACATTTTGGTTTTAGAAGGTTTTAATAATGTATTTGGATGGCATGCATACTTGTGGTATGATAAGGTCAAAGCACATAAAGCATTTAAAAACCATATTGTCAGGAAAGCATTGTTCAATGTCTGGATAAGATATAAGGACCTACTGGAAAATAAAACTCCAAGGTGGCTGTCACCGATGGAAGCGAAGGCTCAGAAAAAGCTCAATATGGAGGTCAAATGCCCGAAATATTGGGAAATTTTGGAACAAGAGGGAGATAGACTGAAATTGCAGAGTTTTGAGAAATTAAAAAACAAAGTGCGGAGACTTCCGGTCGGCGCCATCAGCTAATGGTGGATCTCCCTCCGAGCTCCGGAGGGGGTCTGCTTTTCGAGTTCGGGTCCTGCCGCTACGGCGAAGCGGGGACCCCTAAAAATTACAGGTGCTGAAGCCTGTAAACAAGGAGACTCGGTGGGCACCATTGCGCCCCCCCGGAATCACGAAAGAGCCTTTTTAAAGGCTCCGGAACGGCAGCGGGGGTGAAACGCGGTGCTGAGAGTCGCTACCCTGCTCGTGAAGCGAAGCCGCATCGCCATAGCTGGAGAGCGCCGATTCCTTCCTGAAATTTGGATTACAAATTAAAACTTGTGAGTAGGACTGAATTTAAATTTGGAACTTACAATTATTTTAAAGAATTTTGGCTGAAAACGGGACTGGCTCTAAAGCAAGGAAGTCAGCCTTTCCTGGACTGCAAAAGTATACAGCAATGAAAGTTAAAAGCTGCAACCTTTGAAAGATCTTTAAGAATTAAGCAAACTAGACATTGGATTTAAAAATCCCCCCTTTGGCTGGCAGGAGCTGAAGGGGAGTTGAATTTCAGACTTAACCTGCTGGAAAGGAGTTTTTTAAAAAAACTTTTACCGCTGTGTCAATCCCCTTTGAAACGGACTGTCTAAGTGAGGATGCCGGAAGGGAACTGTCAGTGACTTAAATAATGATTTGGAAAGTTACTTTGTTGTAAAGTTATTGGACTCAGGAGAGCTACAAAATTATTGTTTTGCGGAACTCCAGAAATATAAGAAACTGTTGCAAATTGACTTTTGGGAAACTCTAGGGGATGCACTATAAGACATTTTGTTTCTGAAGTTGTGGAAAGTTTTACCCCCTAGAGGACATCTTGGTAACTGTAGCAATTTGGACTGTAACTACTAAGGCAGTGGAAATTTCCTTTTAAAAACAATACAGACGTGAGAGTGACCTTGGCCAGGCAATGAGCGAAGAGACAACAACAAGATCTGGTAGACCATACAAGACAAAATCTTCACAACAGCGCAGTTTCAGCTTCAGGCATTCCCACGGCACCAGCTGCAACTGGCCAGATAAAAACAACAATGACATCAGACGCAGTAGCACAAGCTCTAGTTAAGATAAATGAGTCTTTGGAATCTCTGACAAAGCAGGGACTGGAAAATAGTAAAAAGTTGACAGAACTCTCAATAAAACTTGATCAGAACACACAAAGTGTGAATGAAATAGGGAAAAGAGTGACGTCCAACACAGAATCTATTAATAAAATATTAGAGGACTCTGCCAACATACGTGTCAGAGCTGCTTCCAGATCCTAGCTCACAGAGGATCACGCTAGCCAGCGGTCACTTGTAAAAGTCTTTTATTGAGTTACAGTTTCCATTCTCAAGCTGCTGCGCGCAACTCTACGTCTTAAGGGTTAGACCGGCGAAGCTCCGTCTGAGTCTCTGCCCCCTGTACACCAACTTAATACCCTAGCCTTACTCCACCTTTTCCGCCTGACTGTTCTTCTCTGGGTCCCTCTGCCCCCCGGGGTCTCTTCCTTCCGGGATTCTTCTGACGCTGACCCCCCGGACCCTCCTGTCTCCTTGCGCCGGGCTTTAGGACCTGGCTCCCTTTCCGGGCTGCTTACTGCGCCACCTTCCTGTGCATTTGAACTTGGCGCGCGCGTGCAACCTTCCACTTTCCGTCTGACCGTTTCTTCGCTCCCCGATGGAGGTGTGGCCACTCCTGACTCGTGCCCTCCCTCCTGTTGTGAGCTTCCAGCGCTTTACTCCCTGGCGCCCTTCCTCTCCCCTGCTCTCTGTTGGTGACGCTGGTCCCGATTTCCAACTGCTCCCCTCTGAGCCCCCTCTGGCCCTTTCTTCCTGGGGTGTCCCCCTTGCCCTGGCCACTGGTGCTCCTTTCTGTGAATCTTCTGATTCACTGGAAAGACTCGGAGATCTCGGGTCGTCGTCATCACTCATCTTTTCTTCTGCCTCCTCCCCCTCGCTCTCTGTTTCCTCCCTTGCCCTTGCCTCTGCTCCTGAACCCCTGACATCCATCCCCCCCTCGAAGCCCCCCGTTCCCCCCTCCCCTCCTTCTGGTGCGGGAGCTGGGTGCTGCCGTGTCAGGGGGACGAATGTCGGATACAGTTCGCTTCCCGTGGCAGGCCTCCATCTGAAGGCTTCCGGTTCTTCCTCCCTGCTCTCGTCGACGACGGTCACCTCCGCTTCCATCTCTGTGCCGCCGTGCTCGAAACCCGGGTCGTCCCCGAATACGTCCATGTCCGTCTCTCCCTCGTTTCCTTCTGGGGACGTTGCTCGTCCTGGACCCTCCAGCCACTTTCTGCGCCACTGCTCCTCTGGTCTATCGTCCCACCAATACGAGGGTTCTGAGGCAGATCCTGAGGGTGACCCCTCTGGGGAACGGGCGTCACGTGTCGGTTCCTCGTCCGAGTCGAACCCCTGGAACGTGCTGGCTGAAAGCGTGGGCGTGAAAAGCCAGTCGTCGAAAAAGTCTGCTGGCATGGGCCTATGTGGGAAGAGGGCATGAAACTCTTCTTTGAGCAGAGGTTCGTCTAAAGCGTAGCCCGGCACCCAGCTGTTGGCCCTGGCCGGGGTGCCCTCCTTGGCGAGAAGGTATTCTACCCCCTCTTCCCCCCATCTGGAGTCCAAAATCTCTGTGACTTCGTTGATGTGCTCCTCCTGTGCCACTCCCCCTTGCTCGGGTCTCTCTCGGAGCGGACTCGGTGCCGTTCCTGGTTCCTGAAACCTGTGAGGTGCCTTGTAGGGAGTGAGCACCGATCTGTGGAACACCGGATGCATCCTGGAGCCCTCCGGAAGCGCCAGCCTGAAAGCCACCGGGTTGACCTGCTCTTCGACTTGGTAGGGCCCCAGTTGTTTATGCCCTAGTTTCTTCTTCGCCAACGACCTGGCCGGCACTGCGTGGGCTGCTAACCAGACCCAGTCTCCTACATGGATCTCTTCGCCAACCCTCCTGTGTTTGTCCGCTTGTACCTTGTATGCGTGTTTAGCCAGCTCCAGGTGCCGCCGAAGCTGATCGTGGACTTCCTGCAACTCCGACGCGAACGCATCTGCTGTCTGCGGCTCCCCCTCCCCCATTCTTTCCAGTCCTGGGAAGGTTCTGGGGTGCCTCCCATTGTTGGCGAAGAACGGCGTGACCCCCGTGGACACGTGCTTCGTGTTGTTGTAGGCGAACTCGGCGAGAGACAGGTAATCCACCCACGTCGCAGGCTGTTGATTCGCATAACATCTCAGGTACTGCTGCATGATGGCATTGACCCGCTCCGCTTGCCCGTTGGTCTGCGGGTGTCTAGCCGAAGCCAGGTTGATCTTGACGTTCAGGAAGCGCATCAGCTTCTGCCAGAAGTTCGAGATGAACTGTCGCCCTCGGTCGGACAGTATAGACCGCGGCAGACCGTGAACCCTGAACACGTGATCTATGAACAGTTTGGCGGTTTGTTCCGCCGTGGCCACCTTCGCACACGGAATGAAATGTGCCATCTTGGAGAACAAGTCCACCACCACTAGCACCGCCGTCTTGCCCCTCGAGCTGGGCAGATCCGTGACAAAGTCCAGGGCCACTCTCTCCCACGGTTCGCACGGGGTTTGCAGCGGTTCTAGCAGCCCCGCCGGCGGTCTGTGTACTGGTTTGGCCCTCTGGCAGGTGTCGCACCTCGCCACGTAGTCCACGACCTCCCCTCTCATTCTGGGCCACCAGAAGTCCCTGGCGACTAATTCTATCGTCTTCTCTTTGCCAAAGTGCCCGGCAGTGGGTGCGTCGTGCAGCTGTTGCAGTACCTTGGTGCGAAGATCGTCCCCCGGCACGTAGATGGCCCCTTTACGGAGGAGTAATCCATCTCGAACTTGAAACTCGCCGGTCGCCGCCGTGCCCCTTTGCGCCTCTGCCATCTTGGCTCGCGCGAAGGTGTCATCCTGCAGCGCTCTCCTCACCGCATCCAGGTCAACTGTCGCCGAAGCGCACGCCCACACTGTCGGTGCGAAGATGTGCATGGCAGCCGCTGGCGTCGCCTCCTCCAGGTACTGTGGTTTACGGGATAGGGCATCCGCCATGACGTTGGTGTCCCCCGGGACATACTCTATTCGGAAGTCGAAGTTCGCAAAGAATTCGGCCCAACGTATCTGCCTCTGGTTCAGGAACTGCGCCGTGCGCCAGTGCTCCAGATTCTTGTGGTCCGTGCAGACCTGCACCGTGTGCTTGGCGCCGATCAGGAAGTGCCTCCATGCCTTGAAGGCTGCATGAATGGCAAGCAACTCCCTGTCCCAGATGGTGTAGTTCTGTTCAGACTTGCTGAGCTTCCTGGAGTAAAACGCTCCTGGCCTCCAGGCCCCCTGCGGGTCTTGCTGCAACAGGACTGCTCCCACGGCTCTGTCTGATGCGTCCGTCTCCACCCTCATAGGCCTGCTGGGGTTGACATGCAACAGCTGCTCTTCCGACGCGAAGAGACGCTTGAGTGCCTGAAAAGACTGCTCCGCCTGCTCCGTCCAGATGAACTTCTTCTTCTTGGAACTGAGCGTGTCTGTGATGGCCGCTGTTTGCATAGCGAACCCCTTGATAAACTTGCGATAGAAGTTCGCAAAGCCAACAAACTGCTGGACCTCCTTCCGGTTGCGCGGGCTCTTCCAGTCCAACACGGCACGAACCTTGGCGCTGTCCATGGCGAGCCCCTTGTCTGACAACCTGTAGCCCAGGAAATCCACCTCCGTCACGTCGAACTGGCACTTTTCCAGCTTGGCATAAAGCCTATGCTGCTGTAGTCTGCTCAGCACTTCCTTGACGTGTCTGTCGTGATCCTGTTGCGATTCAGAAAATATCAGGATGTCATCCAAGAAGCAGACGCACGTCTTGTAGAGGAGCCCCGCCAGCACGTGATGCATAAAAGCTTGAAAACAGTGGGAGCCATTTTGCAATCCAAAAGGCATAACTCTGTATTCGTAGATGCCCAGGGGCGTGAACATGGCTGTCTTCCACTCATCACCTTCCCGCATGCGAATGAGGTTGTACGCCCCACGCAGGTCCAACTTGGTGAACACGTGGCCCTTGCGTACCGTCGCGAGGAGGTCGTCGATCCTGGGCATGGGGAAGTCCGATGGCTTGGTCACACTGTTCAAAATCCGGTAGTCCACTACAAGTCTTTTTTGGGGCGTGTCCTTCTTCTTAACAAAGAATACAGGACTGCCTCCCACCGCCTTGGACTCTCGGATGAAGCCGCACTCCAAATTATGATCTATGAACTCCTTGAGTTCCTGTAGTTCGTCTTCAGACATGGAATACAGCTTCCCTTTGGGCAGCACCGCCCCTGGCAGTAGGTCAATCTTGCAGTCATATGATCTGTGGGGGGGTAGCTTATCCGCTTCCTTCTCGCAGAAGACCTCCAAAAATCCCGCGTATTTGTGGGGGATTGCTTGCAGCGTCCCCAGCTGCAGCTGCGCTTCCTCCTCCTCTCCCTCCTGCCGGGGCAGAATGCAGTGTTCAGCGCAGTATGATGAGCCAAAGACTAGCTGCCGCTGGTACCAAGCTAACGTCGGACTGTGTCTGTCCAGCCAACTCATGCCCAAGACAATAGGTGTGTCCGACAGTCTGGTGACATTAAAACTGATGATTTCCCTGTGATTTCCAAGTCGCATCACCATTGGTGGCGTTTGCTTCACCACCTGCCCCCCTAGCAGCTCCCTGCCATCCACCGTGACGACCTGCAGGGGCAGCGTGGCAGGCAGCAGCTGTATAGTGTGTTTATCGACAAAGTCCTGCCCTATAAAGTCCGCATTGCTTCCTGAGTCAATGGTGATTGGCACGTCCATGGTGAGTCCATTGGGTAGCTGGAGCGATGCGGTGAGCCTCACCACTGGTTTGGGTGGGAGGGGGTCTGTGGGCTGCAAAATCTCTGGGGACTGCTTCACTGACACGTCTGGCTGGGCCCCAGTGCCTCTCTCTCCAGCCAGACTCCGTCGTTTCCCTGCTGTGGTTCCCCTTGCTGAGTTGCTGCAGTTACCATTGCTGAGGCTGCAGTGTGCTTGTGGAGCCTCTGGGGACACTCTTTCGCCATGTGCTGCGGACTTTCGCAGATGTAACACTTCCTGTTCCCTCTAGGAGGCTTCGCTTTGACTGCTCCCGGTGCTGTGGCTCTGGTTGCTGACTGAGCCCTGGCACTGCCAACCTCCATCGGTTCCGCTCCCCCTCCTGGCGGAGGCGTGGATTGCGTACGCGCAGCTTCCCTGGGAATGAAGGAAAACCCTCTCGCTGGTTCGCGCCCTCCACGCCCTTCGTCCCTGCTCCATGGGCGTTCCTCCAGCCGCACTCCCACCGCCAGCGCCCTCTGAACGACCTCCTGCGTGGTCCGGGGTCTCTCCCCCCTTGCAATTTCGTCTTTAACCGCATTGTTCAAGCCTTCCCAAAATAGATCTCTGACTGGAGCTGAATCTCTGTCCCATTCCAAGGCACTGACTAATGCAAAAAAGCGGGCTTGGTGCTGTCTTAAGCTGGCCCTCCCTTGCTTCAGCCCATGCACCTCCCTCCGGGCAAGATCCACGTCTATGCTAGATAAAAAGCAGCCATCCATCGCTTTAATAAAGGCATCCGCGGTTTGGAGCGCTGGATCCTTATCTCTCCACAAATTGCGCAGCCATGCTTTAGCATCTCCATGCAAATGGGACATGATAAATCCCACCTTCTCTTCCTCATCTCTAAAGTCTTTGTCCAGCAGTTGCAGTGCACACTGTACATCTGCTCTAAAGTTGGGGTACAGTTGTAAATTCCCATCGAAGTGAGAGACTAGACCGCCTGTTCTTCTCCCCAACCCAATCCCCTCCGGTTTGGGTGTCAGTTGCCCTTGCTTCATAAGCACTTCCAACCTGACCTGGAGATCCCTGTAGGCCTTCCTGTGCATTTGAACTTGGCGCGCGCGCCCAACCTTCCACTTTCCGTCTGACCGTTTCTTCGCTCCCCGATGGAGGCGTGGCCACTCCTGACTCGTGCCCTCCCTCCTGTTGTGAGCTTCCAGCGCTTGATCCCTGGCGCCCTTCCTCTCCCCTGCTCTCTGTTGGTGACGCTGGTCCCGATTTCCAACTGCTCCCCTCTGAGTCCCCTCTGGCTCTATCTTCCTGGGGTGTCCCCCTAGGCTCCCCCCTTGCCCTGGCCACTGGTGCTCCTTTCTGTGAATCTTCTGATTCACTGGAAAGACTCGGAGATCTCGGGTCGTCGTCATCACTCATCTTTTCTTCTGCCTCCTCCCCCTCGCTCTCTGTTTCCTCCCTTGCCCTTGCCTCTGCTCCTGAACCCCTGACAATACGTAAAATTGCAGAAGAAGCCAAGGTCTCTGCTGAGGAGGCCAAAGTCTCTGCTGATGTCACACAGGGAAAAATAGAGCCAGTGTGCAAAAAATTAGAAGATCATACATTAGCCTTGTCAATGTTGGACCTGCAGAGGAAGGAAAGGAATTTAAGATTGAGAGCAGTTCCTGAAAGTGAGGGACAACTTGGTGGACTTCCTTTCAAAAGAATTTGTGGATTTTTGGCAAGAGGAGTTGGAGAAGGAAGAAGTTAAGATACTGACTGCTTCCAGATTGGGCAGAAGGCAAGGCAGAAAAAAGCCAAGGGATTGCCTGATAACTTTGAGATCAAAAGAAGAAAGAGATAAAATACTGAGTTTGCATTTTCAAAGAACCCTTGAGATTGAGAATTCTTTTGTGGAGATTTTTAAAGACATACCAAAAGAGATTCTGGACGCAAGAGCGTTATATAAAGAACTAGTGGGCCTGTTGAAGAAGAACGAAATACCTTTCAGGTGGGAATACCCTCAAGGCCTATCCTTTAAATTCAAAGGAAGGAAAATCAGGATAAGAACAGTTCAAGACCGAGACCAATTTTTGAAAGACTACAGAGAAGACCTTCTGAAAGGAACAGTGGAAACAGAACTAACATTAGAGACAAAAGAAGTAACAGACATCCTAAATTTGTCATTTGGATTTAAACTACCGACAGAAGAAGAACAGCTACTCGGAGAGACAGGAGGCAAATAGTTTCAATATGGCTCTGCAACTTTTAAGCTGGAATTGCAACGGTTTGAACCTTCCTCGTAAGAGAAAATTTGTATTTCATCTATTGAAAAAGGAACATTTGGACTTGATTTGTTTGCAGGAAACTCAAGATTGCATAGGAAGCTACTCATCAATAAGAGATTAGGTCAAGAATTTATTTCATCAGACAAAGTTAAAAAAAGAGGAGTGGTAATCTATGCAAAGGAAAAATTTTCTCCGAAATTTATGTTTAAAGATGATCAAGGAAGATATTTGGCAATTGAAATTCAAGTCCAAGGTGAAAAATTTTTGATTTTAGGGATTTATGCACCCAATGAAGGGAAGTCAGAATTTTTTAAGAAGTTGCATGAGACATTATTGGACTATTTGGATTACAACCTAATCATGATGGGAGATATGAATGGAGTAGTATCTACAAATATGGACAAGGCTCAAAGACAGACAATCTCTAAAGATGGGAGACTACCAAAGACTTTTTTTGAAATGACTGAAAATATGGATTTGATTGACATTTGGAGGACAAGGAACCCTCTCGAGAGAGAGGGAACCTTCTTCTCTGAAGCTATGATGACCTGGACTAGAATTGACCAAATTTGGATTACCAGTGGGATGGCTCCAAAGATTAAGAAAGTGGAAATCTGCCCAAAGACTTGCTCCGACCATAATGCCTTAAAGATGGAGATGAAATTTACAACAGCTGGTTCATTTAGATGGAGGATGAATGACACCCTATTTTGAGATGAGGAGATCCACAAAAAGGCCCAAAAAACTATAAAGGACTATTTTGAAATAAATTTAAAAACAGATGTGGAAAAAAGAGTAATCTGGGACGCAAGTAAAGCTGTGATGCGAGGATTTTTAATACAACAAAATTCAATAAAGAAGAGAAATCAAAATGAAAAGAAGGATAGGATTTTGGAAAAGATAAAAGAAGGAGAGAAGAAACTCAGATCCAAACCTAAGTCCCAGGAGATTCTGAGAGAGATTAATTATACCAGACACAATATATGGAATTGACGAACCAAGAGATTGAATGGAAGATTAAACAAATGAGACAGAAGACATTCGAATCTGCAGACAAATGTGGCAAACTTCTGGCTTGGCAAATGAAGAAAAGACAGAAATTAAATACGGTTACAAGCCTAGAAGTCGATGGAAAGAATATATATAAACCCAATGAGATCAGGAATTGCTTTTTGAGCTACTTTAAAAAATTATATTCACAAGGGCCGCAGAAGGAAGGAGATATAGACGAGTTTCTCAAGCGATATGGACTACAAAAAATCTCTCATCAAAGTAAAGTGGATCTAAATCAGAAGATAACAGAACAAGAGATAGAGGGGGCCATTCAAAATATGCAGTTGGGCAAATCTCCAGGACCAGATGGGCTGACTTCCAGATACTACAAAGCTTTGAAGGAGTGGATAGTACAACCGTTAAAGGAAGTCTGCAACGAGATTTTGGAGGGGGAAAGGGACCAGAATCGTGGAAAGAAGCATACATTACACTCATACCAAAGACAGAGGCTGAAAAGACTCAACTTAAGAACTACCGCCCTATATCATTACTTAATGTGGATTACAAAATTTTTGCAGACATTTTAGCAAAAAGACTGAAAAGAGTGCTGATGGATGAGATTCATATGGACCAAGCAGGCTTTCTCCCAAAAAGACATTTGTCAGAAAATGTGAGGAATATTATAGACATTTTGGAACTACTAGAGGTCAATATAAACACTAAAGCAGTTTTGATTTTTGTGGATGCGGAGAAAGCCTTTGACAATATTTCTTGGAGTTTTATGAAAAAGAATCTTCATGGGATGGGGGTAGGCCAAAGTTTTGAGAATGGTATGGGTGCAATATATTCAGAACAAAAAGCAAAGTTGATTGTAAATAATGTGATAACTGAAGAATTTAAAATAGAAAAAGGGACACGACAGGGGTGCCCAATCTCCCCATTACTTTTTATATCAGTCCTGGAGGTGTTGCTTAATATGATTAGAGGTGACCAGCTAGTTAAAGGGGTACAGGTCGGAGCTAAACAGTACAAGCTAAGGGCATTTGCAGATGACTTAGTACTTACTTTACAAGAGCCAGAAGCTAGTACAAAAAGGGTTCTAGACTTAATTCAAGACTTTGGTCAAGTGGCTGGGTTTAAGTTGAACAAACAAAAGACCAAGGTTTTGGAAAAAAACTTATCAGATATGGAAATGGAGAAGTTCCAAACTGAAACAGGTTTGATGGTGGTTAAGAAGGTGAAATATTTAGGAGTTTATATGACATCTAAGAATTTGAATTTATTTAAAGATAATTATGAGAAATGTTGGTCAGAGGTCAAAAAGGACTTGGAAACATGGTCAAATCTGAAGCTTTCAATGTTGGGCCGAATTGCAGCTATAAAAATGAATGTATTGCCTAGAATGTTATTCCTATTTCAAACATTGCAAATTCTTGACAAGATGGACTGTTTCAAGAGGTGGCAGAAAGATATTTCAAAATTTGTCTGGCAGGGCAAAAAGCCCAGAATAAAATTTAAGATACTAACGGATGCTAAGGAAAGAGGGGGATTTGCCCTGCCGGACTTAAAACTGTACTATGAAGCAGCAGCGTTCTGCTGGATGAAAGAGTGGATGCTCCTCGAGAATACAGATATCTTGGACTTAGAAGGTTTTAATAACGCATTTGGATGGCATGCATATTTGTGGTATGACAAAGTTAAAGTGCATAGGGCCTTTAAAAATCATATGGTTAGAAAAGCACTATATAATGTTTGGACTAGATATAAGGATTTGCTGGAAAACAAAACCCCTAGATGGTTGTCACCTTTGGAGGCTAAAGCGGTGAAAAAAACTCAATATGGAGGCCAAATGGCCAAAGTATTGGGAAATTTTGGAACAAGATGGAGATAAACTGAAATTACAGAGTCACGAGAAATTAAAAACAAAAGTACGAGATTGGCTCCATTATTTTCAAATAATGGAGGTATATAAACAAGACAGGAAAATTGGCTTCCAGGTGGAGAAATCAAAATTAGAAACTGAACTGTTAGAACCCGAGGTTAAGAATTTGTCAAGAATGTATAACTTGTTGCTTAAGTGGAATACACAAGATGAAACAGTTAAATCGGCCATGATTAAGTGGGCACAGGATATTGGTCATAACATTATGTTTGCTGACTGGGAATGGTTGTGGAACACCGGTATAAAATTTACGGCGTGTAATGCCTTAAAGGAAAATATTATGAAAACGATTTACAGGTGGTACATGACCCCAGTCAAGCTAGCAAAAATTTATCATGTGCCTGATAATAAGTGCTGGAAGTGTAAGGAATCTGAAGGTACTTTCTACCACCATTGGTGGACGTGCCCGAAGATTAAGGCTTTCTGGGAAATGATATATAATGAAATGAAAAAGGTGCTAAAATGTACCTTCCCTAAGAAACCAGAGGCCTTTCTCTCGGGCATTAGTAACCAATTGGTGTCGAAGAAAGATAGAACTTTTTTTATGTACGCTACTACAGCAGCAAGAATACTCGTCGCAAAGCATTGGAAGACCCAAGATCTACCCACCTTGGAAGAATGGCAGATGAAGGTGATAGACTATATGACATTGGCTGAAATGACCGACAGAATCCGTGAACAGGGGAAAGAGACGGCGGATGAAGACTGGAAGAAATTTAAAATTTATCTTAAGAAATATTATAAAATTAATGAATGCTAAAATGTTGAGGTTCTTAGTAAGAAAAGGAGATTACAGTGACAAAAGACTAAGTAAAAGAAAAGAACAAATAAGGAACTAAATTTGACAAAAATTTAATATAGAACTTGCTGAAAAAATTTTGGGAATTGGGATGTAGAAAGGGGAGGCTTGGGGGAGTCAGAGAAATGAGGCTTATGAAAAAAAGGAGATGAAATTATACATGTTTGTTGTGTCTTTTTATTTGTTTGTATTGTTTATAAAAATTTTGTAAAATCAATAAAAAATTTTATAAAAAAATAAAATAAAATAAAAAGTGCGAGACTGGCTTCATTATTATCAGATAATGGAGGCATACAATCTGGACAAGAAAATTGGCTTCCAGGTGGAAAAATCAAAATTAGAAACAGAACTGTTAGAACCCAAAACTAAGACTTTGTCAAGGATGTATAACTTGCTGTTGAAATGGAATACACAGGATGAAACGGTGAAATCTGCTATGATTAAATGGGCACAAGATGTTGGACATAACATAATGATGGCTGACTGGGAACAGTTATGGACCACAGGTATGAAGTGTTACGATATAGAAGCAATGCGGCCGCGAGCTGGTAGCTTGAAAGCAAAACATAATGGGAATGTTGGGACTGTTCCGTGGGAAACAGAGGGACAGTCTATTCCCAGTGCGAAGCACCGGAATTAGCTCAGAGTGTAATATGAGCTGTACAGGAAGTACAGGAGGAGTTTGTCTCTCGGCTGTTGGAGTTTGAAGAGAGCAGTCGTGTTTTTCTGTAACGCTGCAAAGACAGAAATAAAGGCATGTAAATACGCTTCTGTCTATCTCTTTCCCCTGCCCCGGGGGGGGGGCAGGAAAGAGGGGTGTGTTCTTCTCACGCCGAGAAGGATCGCCTATCGCGACCTAGCCTGTATCCTGCCGGGGAATGCAGACAGGGAGGTCAACCAGAGATCAAGCCGGGTGCCTGGAGAATGGCCAGTTTCTCCTGATAAAGGCTTGATTCCCAACATCTGGTAGCAAGGAGCCGATGGTTTTGATCTATGAAAGCAACAAGAGAGGTTGATGGATTGTACTTCATCCTCTGCAAGGAGATAAGGAAGATATGGTAGCGTGCGGATGGAAGCTACAAGGATGGCTGAGCACCGGAGGTGTTTTTGCTGAGCAACGGAACCCCTAAGGTATGCTGATTTTATGGCTGTGAGAGTGAACGCGAATTGAAGCATTCTTCAGTTCACTGAGTGTCTGCTTTTGGATGAAACCAGCACTGAAAGAGAGCCGCATATTTCGCATACCTGAGTCTTGATAAGCCTGGAATGTCCAGTTGCTAAGCAACGAAACGTCAGTAAAGTGGAAAGTTACTAAAGAGGGGCTGGGACTGTGAGAGGCTGGGAAAACAGCGTTTGTTTTGTCTATCTCACTGCTCTTGGAGGGACTTTCAAAACAGCCTGTGTTTAACTGCCAAGTGAGGCAGAAAACAGCCAATAGACTCTTGGAATTTTACAGGCTCGAGAGTGAGAGCTGAGGCTTGGATTCAAAATGGATGCCAAGAAGGGGGGAGGCTTACCTTACCCACCTCCACTGACTAATGACAATTATTCCTCATGGTCTGTAAAGATAAAAGCCCTGGTTCAGAATCAGAGGATTTTTGGGGTGATTGAAAACCCCATCCCTGCTGCACCAACGCCAGGTTGGAATTCACAGAATGTGAGAGCCAGGACGGCCATAATTCTGTGTATCTCAGATGATCAACTCGTGCATATTCAGAATTTGGAATACGCGCATGAGATTTGGCAAACGCTGCATAGAATACATCAAAGAGATGCTGGTTCTTCAGCGTTTCTGCATTTTGAAAAGCTGACCAATCTAAGGCTAGCACCTGATGGAGATGTACAAGCGCATCTGACAGAGATGAAATTCTTACGCCAGCAGATGGCGGAACGCAATTTCCCTCTACAGGAAGAGATATTCTGCTTCATAATTATTAACAGCCTTAATCGGACTTATAAAATAGTTGCAAGTCAGCTTGGTTCTCTACCTGCCGCAGATCTCACGACGGAGAGAATCTGCGCCGTGGTTCTCAATGAGAGAGATTGCCTTGCTGCAATAGATGTCAAAGACAGGGGGAGAGAAGCTCGGAGTTCTGACACCCCCACTGCTATTGCTAGTGAAGAACAGGCTGTTGCTTTGACCGTTGTCCGTTGTTTCCATTGTGGACAGACTGGGCATCTTCAGCGGAATTGTAAGAAGCCACGTCAACAGAAAGGAGCTAAGGGGAGCTCTGCAAAGCCTGAGGCGTCAGGCAAAAGTCGTACCAAGTCCCAAGTGGAACCAGTTATGGCTTTGATGTCACTAAAAGCCACACCAGAAGTGGAAAACGCTTTTATTTTGGACACTGGAGCGACGCAACACATGACGTCGCGCAAAGGACTGTTTTCAACGTTTAAGAAGCAAAGCTTCACTGTGAAACAGGCCAATGGACAAGAGCTGAAAGCGACCGGGTTTGGAACTGTGTATCTTGAAAGTCTGAACTTGACTATTAACAATGTGTATTTGGTTCCTGATTTAAAGTTCAATCTGCTGAGTGTTTCGCAGATCACAAAGAAAGGACTGACTTTGTCCTATGATAGAGAAAGCTGCAAAATCTTCAAAGATGGAGAGCTGTATCTTTCTGCCAGAGAGAAAGAGGGACTGTATTTGTTGACTTTTGATCAAAGTGATTGCATAAATTGTAACGCATCTGAATCTAACATAATTTCTCTTGCAGGTATGATGAAGGACGTCAAGAAGACGACCAAGGTCGACAGGGCATTTCAGCGAGTGTATGCTGATGCGCCATCTAGAGGCAATGCAAGATATTATCTTGTGTGTGTGGATTATTTCTCTCATTATGTGTGGGTATATATATTGCAGAAACCACAAGAAGCCTTAGAAAGGTTTAGAGAGTTTTGTGACAAGGTTAAGAATGTTCATAATGCTAACATTGATTGTCTTTTCACAGATGAAAAGCCAGTTTTTCTTTTACAGGATTTTCAGGATTTCCTGGATAAGAAAGGGATCAGGCACAAGACTGCTGTTTCTGCAGAAGCATGGAACAGAAGTGTCTGTGTGCAAGTGAACAAAGAATTGCAAAATGGCATGAAGGCGCAATTGCTGAGTTCACATTTGCCACATGAGTATTGGGCGGAGTCGATAATGTGTTATTGTTACACTTGGTTGAGAAAGGTTTCAAAAGGTTTGGGAAGTTCTCCTTTTGAAAAGCTATTCCACAGAAAACCTTCTGTTGCCCATTTTAATGTTTTTGGGTCTCATGTGAAGACTGAAGCTCCAGGTGGAGTAAAGAATGCTAGAGGCATTTTTGTGGGTTATGAAAAGGGTCTCTACAGAGTAATTTTGTCTGAATCTGGTCAGGTGATTCTCACAAAATTTCTAGAGAGTGCTCCTGAACAGGATGTTAGTATCTTCGCTCACAGTCAGAGGTACCTGGCCTCCCCCGAGGCAATTGAGCGAGATACTGTGTTTACCATCCGTCTGCGACCCCGGCAGGCTAGGTAAACAAACCGCGATTCTTCTCATTAGACGTGAGATAGAACACACCCTCTGCTTCTCTGCTTCTCTCTCCCTCCCTGCATTCTCCCAGGGAGGGGAGGGGAAATGAGACAGACAGGAGTCCCTTTTACATGTTTTATTCCTGTCACTCAGCAGTACATAGAAAAGTAACTGCTCCCTTCAGACTCCATCAGAAGAGTCACAAACTCCTCCCCTGTACTTCCAGTACAGGTCACATGACACACTGAGCTAACATCCGGTGCTCAGTACAGAGAATAGGCTCCACCTTTTCTCCAACAGTACATCTGCAAAACATAACATCCTGTTTTGCATTCCAGCCATCTGGAGCTGGCTTTTGCCTTGGTGCTTTTTCCTGACACAGGAGAGAGTAATTGTTCACACATTTCCCACAGAGGACAATTCAGATGATGAAGATGATTTTCATGATTACAGTGGTACTGAGAGTGACAGTGACAGCTCAAAGAGCTCAGTTGACACAGTCATTGAGAGGAAATCTCACACAATGGCTAGACCTTCACAGATGAAGGATGAACCACTGTTTACTATTGGAACTGGTTCTCCAAAGAGTCCTGAGACTGAACCAGTGAGCAGAGAGGATCAACACCTCATACGTAGATCTGAGAGAGTTACAAAGGGCATAATACCCAAGAGGTATTCAAAAGAGTTTGCTAACTCAGCTGTAGCATGTGTTACTATTGTTGACAACTCAAGACAGGTTAAAGGTGTGTCTAAGTCAGAGACAAAGACACAACAGGGAGTTGCTAAGTGTAACACTACATTCCCTAGCCAAGGTAATGCAGATGCACTCATTCCTTGGAAGTCAGACAACCAGAGAGGTACACTGGGGAAACCAGTGGCGGGTAGTTCCAAGGGTGGAACTGAAACAACAGGGGAGTGTTATATGTATAACAACTGTTTGTTTTCTTCTCTGGATCACGCTTTGCTCGCAGCTCACATTGATTCATATGGGGGAGTATGTTACGATATAGAAGCAATGCGGCTGCGAGCTGGTAGCTTGAAAGCAAAACATAATGGGAATGTTGGGACTGTTCCGTGGGAAACAGAGGGACAGTCTATTCCCAGTGCGAAGCACCGGAATTAGCTCAGAGTGTAATATGAGCTGTACAGGAAGTACAGGAGGAGTTTGTCTCTCGGCTGTTGGAGTTTGAAGAGAGCAGTCGTGTTTTTCTGTAACGCTGCAAAGACAGAAATAAAGGCATGTAAATACGTTTCTGTCTATCTCTTTCCCCTGCCTGGGGGGGCAGGAAAGAGGGGTGTGTTCTTCTCACTCCGAGAAGGATCGCCTATCGCGACCTAGCCTGTATCCTGCCGGGGAATGCAGACAGGGAGGTCAACCGGAGATCAAGCTGGGTGCCTGGAGAGTGGCCAGTTTCTCCTGATAAAGGCTTGATTCCCAACATGAAGTTCACGGCATGTAATGCCTTAAGAGAGAATATTATGAAAATGATATACAGGTGGTACATGACACCAGTCAAGCTTGCAAAAATCTATCATTTGCCTGACAATAAATGTTGGAAATGTAAAGAAACTGAAGGTACATTCTTTCACCTTTGGTGGACGTGCCCAAGGATTAAGGCTTTCTGGGAGATCATTTATAACGAAATGAAAAGGATATTTAAATATACCTTTCTGAAGAAACCAGAGGCCTTTCTCCTGGGCATGGTTGGCCAAATGGTGCCAAAGAAGGACAGAACTTTCTTTATGTATGCTACAACAGCAGCAAGAATACTTATTGCAAAGTATTGGAAGACACAAGATCTACCCACTCTGGAAGAATGGCAGATGAAGGTGATGGACTACATGGAATTGGCGGAAATGACTGGCAGAATCCGAAACCAGGGAGAAGAGTCGGTGGAAGAAGATTGGAAGAAATTTAAAGATTATTTACAGAAATATTGCAAAATTAATGAATGTTAGAATGATGTCAGAATGAAATTAAGTGGTTTAAGCAGCAATGTTATAAAGGTGTATGTAAAAATGGATTATTAACAGGTGAGAATTCAAAGTTATAATATATTAAGTTAAAGGATTATGATAAAAACAAAGAGGGAAAGAAATTGCTGAATTAACGAGCTGAATTGGAATACAAAAAAGGGAGGTGTGAGGAGGTCAGGAAAGCAAGGAAATGAAATGTAAGATACGGAAGGATTAATTTGTTTTTAAGTGTTTTTCGTATTTTTTTATATACTTTGTATTTTGTATGTTTTTTCTGCTTTTTAAAATATTTTTCCTTGTCTTTTTTACTTTTAACTATGTAATTTTTTTTGTTTCTGAAATTTTAATAAATATCATTAAAAAAAAAGATTAATACCAAAGCAGTTTTGATATTTGTAGACGCGGAGAAAGCCTTTGACAACATTTCCTGGAGTTTTATGAAGAAGAATTTATTGGGGATGGGGGTTGGTCAAGGTTTTGGAAACGGTATAGGTGCAATTTATTCAGAACAGAAGGCCAAATTAATTGTGAACAATGTAGTGACGGAAGAATTTAAGATTGAGAAAGGAACACGACAATGTTGCCCAATCTCTCCATTGCTTTTTATATCGGTCCTGGTGGTTTTGTTAAATATGATTAGAAGGGACCTATTGGTAAAAGGTATACAAGTAGGAGCCAAACAGTACAAATTGAAAGGATTTGCTGACGATTTGGTATTGACTTTACAGGAGCCAGAATCTAGCACTAAAAGAGTATTAGAACTAATTCAAGAATTGGGTCAGGTAGCAGGTTTTAAGTTGAATAAGACGAAAACTAAGGTTTTAGAGAAGAATCTAACAGAGATTGAGAGAGATAAGTTTCAGAAGGAGACAGGATTGACACTGGCTAAGAAAGTGAAATATTTAGGGGTTAACATGACTGCTAAGAATGTGAATTTATTTAAGGATAACTATGAAAAATGTTGGACTGAAGTGAAAAAGGATTTAGAAATATGGTCAAATTTGAAGCTATCGTTGTTAGGCCGAATTGCTGTGATAAAAATGAACGTATTGCCAAGAATGCTGTTTTTGTTTCAAACACTGCAAATTTTGGACAAAATGGACTGTTTCAAGAAGTGGCAGAGAGATATCTCTAGATTTGTCTGGCAGGGCAAGAAGCCTCGTGTCAGGGAACTGCCATCAGAGGGAAGAGGAGAGGAAAGTCGCTCCAGTGATGCAGGGGAGGGAACTAGCAAGGAGAGAGAGAGGGCTTCCACGGGGGAAAGAAATCCAGGGGACACCAGGGAGAAAGGGGAAGCTGAGAGTAAAGCGGAGGGGAGGCTCAGAGACTCTTCCAGTGACATCAGCAGAGAGAGCACAGGACCTCCGCTTGGCATGCCCACGCTGCGCAGAAGGCTTCCG
This sequence comes from Podarcis liolepis, assembly GCF_965112155.1. Lineage (NCBI taxonomy): Eukaryota > Metazoa > Chordata > Lepidosauria > Squamata > Lacertidae > Podarcis > Podarcis liolepis. The sequence continues at coordinate 5,151,131 of NC_139568.1, forward strand.
CGCAGGGAATCTAGGAGGAGACTTGGAGTCAAGCAACTTTTATGTTGGAGGAAATTTAGGTCCCGCCCACTGACGGATTCTGCCAGCGACTAAGACAGTTGCGTTTCAAGGGCTGTCAACCAGGGAAAGCTTTAGCTATACGGCTAGCTTGGAGCAGTTTGCGGTTTACGCACAAGCAACCCCAATTCCCATTACAGCAATCCGTCAGTCCCTCGTTGCTTGTGCGGAGAGCAGCAGAGGCAGCGTCATGAGTCAAACTGGAGGAGCAGGCGCCGGAGAGCAGGCCAGGAAGGAACCAACGCTCGAAGAGAGAAACAGAGAGTTGGAGCAGGAACTGGCTATACTAGCGGCGAGGCTGGATGAAAGGCGGACTCAGGATGCTCAGGGGAAGCCCACCCCCATCGCAAGGAAGGTACCGGGACTAGTAGAGAAGTTTTCAGGCAACCCCAGAGACTATAATGCATTTAAGACAGAAGTGCAATATGCGCTGGACTTGCAATATGGGGACTTTGTAGACGATGGGGGGAGGGTCGCCTTTGTGATAGGGCACCTGGAAGGCGGGGCCAGAGAATGGATTAGGCCCTTGATGGCATCGGAGAATGCCGCCTTAAAGGACTTGAGGAAATTTTTTAGCGCCATGGACCATATGTTCTCAAGTGATGTGCAGCAAAGCGTGACACGCCAGCAGCTGATGGGGTGCAAACAAGGGAACCAATCAGTGAGAGAGCACTGGTCACGATTTGCTATGCTAATCCACAAACTCGGGTGGGAACTGGGTTCAGAACCAGTACAAATGCTATTTGAGGAAGGCTTATCCCCTTGGGTAAAAGATGAATTTTCCCGCTCGCCCCGCCTGCAATCGATGGACCAGCTGACTAAAATGGCGCTTGCTGTGGGAGTACGCCAAGAGGCGCGCGCTCTGGAAAGGCGGGAAGGGAGAGCGGAGTGTTGGCATGACAATTGCATTCCAGACATGCCTGAGCCACCTGCACCTCCCGCACCGCCCGCGGAACCAATGGAAATTGGAGGAGTGCGCGCGCGTGGGGTTTCAAACTCCGGAGAGGTTCGCAAGAAGGAGGGGGAAACGACCAGGAAGTGTTTTCTCTGCCTACAGCCGGGACATTTTGCCAGAGTCTGCCCTCAGAGAAAGGCGTGGCAAGGAATGGTGGGGGCCGCTGGGGGAGAGCAGGAGCAGGGAAACGGCAAGGCTTGGCTGCAGGAGAGCGGGCACAGCAGCCAGGCGAGCAACCAGTGAAGGTGCCCAAACCAGACCCCCCCCCGGGCAGCCATAGCCATAGAGGTGGTGTTAGAGCTCCCCAACGGACACCCTATTAAGGTGAAGGCATTGCTGGATTCTGGCAGCTCTTGCAACTTCTTTAGCAGGGACTTTGCACTAGAACACCAACTCCAGGTGGTGCCTCTCGAACACCCACTGCAAGTAACAACCATTGATGGGAGAGAACTCTTGGGGGGGGGAGTGACCCACCAGACCCCTCCCATGAAAATGAGGGTCTCCAGACATACTGAGACAATTGCCTTTCACGTTGCCACATTAGCAGGGCCACCAATCATACTGGGAATGAGCTGGCTAGCACTGCATGATCCAGTAGTGGGGTGGCACCAGCGAACAGTCACCTTTGGGTCAGCTCACTGCGTAGAGCACTGCCACGAAGGGGAAACCCCGAGGATGGCAGTAGCCAGGGTGGCAGGGATGGCGGTGGGAGAAAAGGGGAGAGTACCACCTCAGTATGCAGACCTGGAAGAAGTTTTCAGCGAGAAAGAGGCGGATAGACTACCCCCTCACCGGCCCTTTGACTGTCAGATCAACCTACTCCCATGGGCCCAGTTACCAGTGGGTAAGCTGTACGCCATGTCAGACAGGGAGATGCAGGAGTTGCGGAAGTTCATTGACAAGAACCTGAAGAGGGGCTTTATACGAGAATCAAGGGCGGTGGGGGGCAGTCCAGTGTTCTTTGTGGACAAAAGAGACTCCAAGGAGCCCCGCTTGGTCGTAGATTATAGGTCCGTCAACCGGGTGTCGGAACCAGTGACCTTCCCAATGCCCAGGATTGATGACATTTTGGCCAGGGTGAGGAAAGGGAAGGTTTTTACCAAGTTGGACCTTCGAGGGGCGTACAATTTGATAAGGATGAGGGAGGGCGATGAATGGAAAACCACGATGTTCACCTCTCTAGGGGCCTTTGAGTACCTCGTGATGCCCTTCGGATTACAATCGGGCTCCAGCACCTTTCAAGCATTCATGCACCACGTGCTGGGGTCCCTGCTGTACAAGAATTGCGTGGCCTTCCTGGACGACGTGCTTATCTACTCAGAGAACGAGGAGCAGCATGTGAAAGATGTCAGGGAAGTGCTGAAAAGGCTGCAGGAGCACCAGCTGTGGGTCAAACTGGAGAAATGCCAATTCCACGCCCGAGAGGTGGAGTTCCTGGGTTAGGTTGTCGGACAAAGGCCTGGCAATGGACCCAGGGAAGGTGCAGGCAGTACTGGAATGGAAGTCTCCCAAGACCCGGACGGACGTGCAGAGGTTCCTGGGGTTTGGAAACTTCTATAGAAAGTTCATCAAGAACTTCGCCCACCTAACGGCAACCATAACTGATTGTCTCAGCAGCAAGAAGAAGTTTGAATGGACAGCAGCAGCTCAGGAGTCTTTTGAAAAGCTAAAGAGGGTGTTCGCTTCGGAGGAGCAACTCTTACACGTGGATCTGCGAAAGCCTATGAGGGTGGAGACAGACGCGTCAGACAGAGCGGTCGGAGCCGCGCTGCTCCAGCCAGGAAATCGATCAAAGTGGAAGCTGTGTGCTTTTTTTTCTAGGAAGCTGAACAAGTCAGAGCAGAACTACACAGTGTATGACCGGGATTTACTGGCAATTCATGAAGCCTTTCGACGTTGGAGACATTTCCTGATAGGCACAAAGCACAAGATCCAGGTGTGCACGGACCACAAAAACCTGGAATATTGGAGGACTGCTCGAGTTCTCAACCAAAGACAGGTGCGATGCGCACAGGAGTTTTCTAAGTTCTTCTTTGAAATTCAGTATGTGCCCGGAAAAGAAAACGTCCGGGCAGACGCCCTCTCCTGTAAACCAGAGTACGTGGAAGGAGAGGGAGAGCCAGAAGCACGACATGTGATACCCGAGGACCGATGGGTGTGTGGGGGAGTGTTGATAGGGAGACAAGAACTAACCGGGTTGACGAGGAATGACGAGTACGCACAAACTAAAATCAGGGAGATACGAGACGCAGCAGAAAATCAGGGGGGTTTTGAGGAAAAGGAGGGGGTGTTGTACTACAAGGGAGCATTGTACATACCAGAAGGGGACTTGAGGAGAAAAGTACTCAAACAACTACATGATAACCCCACGGCGGGACATTTTGGTCAACACAAGACCATGTTGCTAGTCACCAGGCAGTTCTGGTGGCCAAGAGTGAGGGAAGATGTTAGAGAATACGTAAGGGGGTGCGAGCGCTGCCAGAGGGATAAAGGGGAGAGGGCACCACCCGCGGGGTTACTGGAGCCCTTACCCACCCCGGAAAGGCCATGGGAGGTGGTATCCATTGATTTTATGACCGATTTACCCAAGTCCAGGGGGAAAACAGCAGTCATGGTGGTAGTGGACTTGATGACCAAAATGTGCCATTTTATTGCTTGCTCGCATGCAGTGACAGCAGAGGAGACAGCTAGACTGTTTATAGATCACGTTTTCAGGTTGCATGGCGCCCCCTTGAGGGTTTTGTCCAACAGGGGCAGACAATTTACTTCCAGATTCTGGAAGAAGCTCATGGGCCTGCTGGACATTGAAGTGAACTTCTCGACGGCCAGACACCCGGAGACCAACGGACAAGCAGAAAGAGCCAATAGTGTACTTCAGCAGTATCTTCGCTGCTACGTCAACGAAAGGGGGAACGATTGGGTGGAAAAGCTAGCGCTGGCCGAATTTGCATACAATAACGCTGAACATGTGTCCACGGGGATGAGTCCTTTCATGGCCAATTACGGGTGTCACCCCAGGGCCTTCCCAGGGGAGGGGGAGGGGAGGGGGAGTGTGCCGGCGGCCAAACAGTTTGTGGAAGAAATGGAAGCTTTACACCAACAACTTAAGGTTAACCTGGAGAGGGCTAAGGAAGTATACAAGAGGCAGGCAGACAAGCACCGAAGAGAAGGGGAGACCATAAGGGTTGGAGATCAGGTGTGGTTGTCAACCAAAGGGTTACCGTTCAAAGGGGGGTGTAAGAAATTACAGCCGAGATGACTGGGACCCTTTGAAGTAACGCAGCAGGTAAATCCGGTGACCTTTAGACTAAGATTGCCCACCAACATGAAGTTACACCCGGTGTTCCACAGGTCCTTGCTCTCACCGTACCGGGAAGGGTGGGAATTGCAGGGAGGAGAAAGAGAAATCCCCAGGCATCCACGGGTGGAGGAAAGGGAATTCAGTGGTCAGGCAGCGGAAATCCTCGATTCAAGGTGGAGAGGGAGAAGGGTGGAATATTTGGTGGCCTGGGAAGGGAAACCAGAGTCGGAAAATGCTTGGGTTCCTGAGGAAGAGATCAGGGATGAGTATCTGCAGGAGGAGTTTCATAGCAGGTTTCCAAGGAAACCCAAACCCCTTGGAAGGTTCTGGGGAGAGCAATTTGGCACCACGGAGGATGAAGAAGAGTTTGAGGGGTGGCCAGCCTCAGAAGAGGAGGAAGGAGGGGAAGCCAAGGGAGAGGAATCCGACTGGGAAGATTGGGCAGCGGAAAGAGATAGCAACAGATGGAGAGTGGTGTTTGAATCTTCTGAGGAAGGGGATAGCTCCTTCCCGGGGTTTCCCGCGTCGCCGTCCAAGGAACGGACGGGAGAGGGGGAGGGCCCTGGGAGGGAGGTGGATGTCAGGGAACTGCCATCAGAGGTAAGAGGAGAGGTAAAACGCTCCAGTGATGCAGGGGAGGGAACTAGCAAAGCGAGAGAGAGCTTCCACGGGGGAAAGAAATCCAGGGGACACCAAGGAGAAAGGGGAAGCTGAGAGTACGGTGGAGGGGAGGCTCAGAGACTCTTCCAGTGAAATCAGCGGAGAGAGCACAGGACCTCTGCTTGGCACGCCCACGCTGCGCAGAAGGCTTCCACGCAGAGAATCTAGGAGGAGACTTGGAGTCAAGCAACTTTTATGTTGGAGGAAATTTAGGTCCCGCCCACTGACAGATTCTGCCAGTGACTAAGACAGTCGCGTTTCAAGGGCTGTCAAACCAGGGAAAGTTTTTGCTATACGACTAGCTTGGAGCAGTTTGCAGTTTACGCACAAGCAACCCCAATTCCCACTACAGAAAGGAAAATTAAAATTAAATCTGTGAGTGACAAGGATCTATTTTTACGAGATAATGAAGAAGACCTTCTGAAAGAAGTGGTTGGAGTGGAACCTAGATTATCAGCAGAAGCAATACCTGACATTGCCAATCTATCATTTGGACTGAAATTACCAATTGTTGACGAACAACTACTCGGAGCGGTAGGAGGGGCAAGTAAATAACTGTAAGATGGCTCTGCAACTTCTAAGCTGGAACTGCAGTGGTTTGAACCTTCCTCGAAAGAGGAGAAATGTGTTTCATATATTGAAAAAAGAACAATTGGACTTGATTTGTTTACAAGAAACACATGTGACGAGGCTGCATAGAAAATTACTTATTAACAAAAGATTAGGACAAGAATTTATTTTCTCTGACAAAGTTAAGAAAAGAGGAGTTGTGATTTATGCAAAGGAAAAATTGCTACCAAAATTGATGTTTAAAGATGAACAAGGAAGATTTTTGGCAATTGAAATTCAAGTTCAAGGAGAAAAATTTCTGATCGTGGGAAAGAAGTTGCATGGGACCTTACTGGATTATCTGGACTATAACTTAATTTTGATGGGGGACATGAACGGAGTAGTATCTACAAATATGGACAAAGCACAAAGACAGGTAGTCTCTAAAGATGGGAGACTACCAAAGACTTTCTTTGAAATGACTGAAAATATGGACTTGATTGATATTTGGAGAACAAAAAACCCTCTCGAGAGAGAGGGAACTTTCTTTTCTGAAGCTATGATGACATGGACTAGAACTGACCAAATATGGGTTACTAGTGGGATGGCACCAAAGATAAAGAAAGTGGAAATCTGCCCAAAAACGTGCTCCGACCATAATGCTGTAAAGATAGAGATGAAGTTAACAACAGCTGGCTCCTTCAGATGGAGGATGAATGACACCTTATTTAGAGATGAAGAGGTCTGCAAAAAGGCCCAAAAAACTTTAAGAGACTACTTTGAAATAAACTTAAGAACAGATGTTGAAAAAAGAGTAATCTGGGACGCAAGTAAAGCTGTTATGCGAGGATTTTTGATACAACAAAATACAATAAAGAAGAGAAGCCAAAATGAGAAAAAGGTTAAGATTTTGGAAAAGATAAAAGAAGGAGAAAAGAAATTGAGATCTAAACCAAAGTCCCAAGAGATCTTGAGAGAAATTAAGCTATACCAGACGCAATATATGGAATTGACAAATCAAGAAATAGAATGGAAGATTAAACAAATGAGACAAAGGACATTTGAATCTGCAGATAAATGTGGCAAACTTCTGGCTTGGCAATTGAAGAAAAGACAGAAATTAAATACGGTTGAAGGAAAAAATATCTACAAGCCAAGTGAGATTAGAAATTGTTTTCAAAGTTACTTGAAAAAACTTTATTCGCAAGGGCCGCAGAAAGAAGGGGACATAGATGAGTTTCTAAAGAAATATGGATTACAAAAAATTTCTCATCAAAATAAAATAGATCTGAACCAGAAAATAACTGAACAAGAGATAGAAGGTGCCATTCAAAACATGCAATTGGGCAAATCTCCAGGACCGGATGGGTTGACTTCCAGATATTACAAAGCCTTGAAGGAGTGGTTATTACAACCTTTGAAGGAAGTCTGCAATGAAATTTTAGAGGGGAAAAGGGCACCAGAATCGTGGAAAGAAGCTTATATCACACTCATACCGAAAACAGAGACTGAAAAGACTCAGCTTAAGAACTACCGCCCTATTTCATTACTCAATGTGGATTACAAATTTTTTGCAGACATTTTGGCTAAAAGATTGAAAAAAGTACTGATGGAAGAGATTCATAAGGACCAAGCAGGCTTTCTCCCAGGAAGACATTTGTCAGACAATGTGAGGAATATAATAGACATTTTGGAACTATTAGAAGTGAACATAAACACCAAAGCAGTACTGATATTCGTGGACGCGGAGAAAGCCTTCGACAATATCTCTTGGAGTTTTATGAAGAAGGATCTACATGGGATGGGGGTAGGACAAGGATTTGAGAATGGCATGGGTGCAATATATTCAGAACAAAAGGCAAAATTAATTGTAAATAATGTGATAACGGAAGAATTTAAAATAGAAAAAGGAACACGACAGGGGTGCCCAATTTCCCCATTACTTTTCATATCAGTCCTGGAGGTTTTGCTAAATATGATTAGAAGGGACCAGCTGGTTAAAGTGGTACAGGTCGGAGCGAAACAGTACAAATTGAGGGCTTTTGCAGATGACTTGGTACTTACTTTACAAGAGCCAGACACTAGTACGAAAAGGGTTTTAGAATTGATTCAAGAATTTGGTCAAGTTGCAGGATTTAAGTTGAACAAACAAAAAACTAAGGTATTGGAGAAAAATTTAACAGTTATTGAAAGGGAGAGGTTCCAGAAGGAAACAGGATTAACTGTGGTTAAGAAGGTGAAATACTTGGGGATTAATATGACATCTAAGAATGTGAATCTATTTAAAGATAACTATAAGAAATGCTGGACAGAAGTAAAAAAATATCTAGAAACATGGTCAAATTTGAAGCTTTCCTTGTTATTATTATTAATAATAATAATAATAATAATAATAATAATAATAATAATAATAATAATAATAATAATTTATTATTTATACCCCGCCCATCTGGCTGGGTTTCCCCAGCCACTCTGGGGGGCTTCCAAAAGAAAATTAAAATACTATGATACATCAAACATTAAAAGCTTCCCTAAACAGGGCTGCCTTCAGATGTCTTCTAAAAGTCTGGTAGTTGTTGTTCTCTTTGACATCTGGTGGGAGGGCGTTCCACAGGGAGGGCGCCACTACCGAGAAGGCCCTCTGCCTGGTTCCATGTAACTTGGCTTCTCGCAGTGAGGGAACCGCCAGAAGGCCCTCGGTGCTGGACCTCAGTGTCCGGGTAGAATGATGGAGGTGGAGACGCTCCTTCAGGTATACTGGACCGAGGCCGTTTAGGGCTTTAAAGGTCAGCACCAACACTTTGAATTGTGCTCGGAAACGTACTGGGAGCCAATGTAGGTCTTTCAAGACCGATGTTATATGGTCTCGGTGGCCGTTCCCAGTCACCAGTCTGGCTGCTGCATTCTGGATTAGTTGTAGTTTCCGGGTCACCTTCAAAGGTAGCCCCACGTAGAGCGCATTGCAGTAGTCCAAGCGGGAGATAACCAGAGCATGCACCACTCTGACGAGGCAGTCCACGGGCAGATAGGGTCTCGGCCTACGTACCAGATGGAGCTGGTACACAGCTGCCCTGGACACGGATTTAACCTGTGCCTCCATGGACAGCTGTGAGTCCAAAATGACTCCCAGGCTGCGCACCTGGTCCTTCAGGGGCACAGTTACCCCATTCAGGACCAGGGAATCCCCCACACCTGCCCGCCTCCTGTCCCCCAGAAACAGTACTTCTGTCTTGTCAGGATTCAATCTCAATCTGTTTGCCGCCATCCATCCTCCAACCGCCTCCAGACACTCACACAGGACCGTCACCGCCTTCACTGGTTCTGATTTGAAAGAGAGGTAGAGCTGGGTATCATCCGCATACTGATGAACACCCAGCCCAAACCCCCTGATGATCTCTCCCAGTGGCTGCATGTAGATGTTGAAAAGCATGGGGGAGAGGACAGAACCCTGAGGCACCCCACAAGTGAGAGCCCAGGGGTCTGAACACTCATCCCCCACCACCACTTTCTGAACACAGCCCAGGAGGAAGGAGCGGAACCACTGTATGACAGTGCCCCCAGCTCCCAGCCCCTCAAGACGGTCCAGAAGGATGTTATGGTCGATGGTATCAAACGCCGCTGAGAGATCCAGCAGAACTAGGAAACAGCTCTCACCTTTGTCCCTAGCCCGCCAGAGATCATCAACCAGTGCGACCAAGGCAGTTTCAGTCCCGTGATGAGGCCTGAATCCTGATTGGAAGGGATCCAAATGTTAGGTCGAATTGCTGTTATTAAGATGAATGTATTGCCTAGAATGTTATTTTTATTTCAAACATTGCAAATTGTGGACAAGATGGATTGCTTCAAGAGGTGGCAGAAAGATATTTCGAAGTTTGTCTGGCAGGGCAAAAAACCCAGAATAAAATTTAAGATTTTAACTGATGCAAAGGAAAGAGGGGGATTTGCCCTGCCAGACCTTAAACTTTATTATGAATCAGCAGCCTTTTGCTGGTTGAAAGAATGGCTACTTCTTGAGAATACAGACATTTTGGATTTGGAAGGTTTTAACAATGTATTCGGATGGCATGCATATATATGGTATGACAAGGTTAAAGCTCATAAAGCTTTTAAAAACCATATTGTTAGGAAAGCATTATACAATGTTTGGATTAGATATAAAGACTTGTTGGAAAATAAAACCCCAAGGTGGTTGTCGCCGATGGAGGCGAAAGCCGTGAAAAAGCTCAATATGGAGGCCAAATGGCCAAAATATTGGGAAATTTTGGAACAAGAGGGTGACAAACTGAAATTACAGAGTTATGAGAAATTGAAGTTTAAAGTACGAGATTGGCTCCATTATTACCAAATAATGGAGGTTTATAAACAGGACAGGAAAACTGGCTTTCAGGTGGAGAAAACAAAATTAGAAACAGAACCATTAGAACCCAATACTAAGAATTTGTCACGAATGTACAACTTGTTGCTGAAATGGAATACGCAAGATGAAACAGTTAAATCAGCCATGATTAAGTGGGCACAAGACATTGGTCACAACATCATGTTTGCCGACTGGGAACAGTTGTGGACCACCGGTATAAAATTTACAGCATGTAATGCCTTAAGAGAGAACATTATGAAAATGATTTACAGGTGGTACATGACCCCAGTCAAGCTTGCAAAGATCTACCATTTGCCCGATAATAAATGTTGGAAATGTAAAGAAACTGAAGGTACTTTCTTTCACCTTTGGTGGACGTGCCCGAAGATTAAGGCCTTCTGGGAAATGATATATAATGAAATGAAAAAGGTACTTAAATGTACTTTTCCTAAGAAACCAGAGGCCTTTCTCTTGGGCATTGTCGGCCAATTGGCGTCAAAGAGGGACAGAACATTCTTTATGTATGCTACAACAGCAGCAAGAATATTCATAGCAAAGTATTGGAAGACACAAGATCTACCCACCTTGGAAGAGTGGCAAATGAAGGTGATTGACTACATGGGACTGGCTGAAATGACTGACAGAATCCGAGACCAGGGGAAAGAGACGGCGGAAGAAGATTGGAAGAAATTTAAAATTTATCTTAAGAAATATTGCAAAATTAATGAATGATAAAATGTTGTGGTTATATAAAGTAAGGGATTACAGCTGTTAAAGATTAAGTAAAAGAAAAGAAAAGGAAAAAATCGGATAAAATTAAGGGGAAGGATTTGCTGAAATAATTTTGGGAATTGGAATGCAGAAAGGGGAGGTATGGGGAAGTCGAGGAAGTAAGTTTAAGAAAAAAAGGAGTTGAAATTATACGTGTTTGTTTGTTATTGCATGTATATCTTTGTATTGTGTGTATTGTATGTGTTTTTTAAAATTTGTGAAAACTTAATAAATATTTATAAAAAAACAACAAAAAATAGGCTTCCAGGTGGAAAAATCAAAATTGGAAACAGAATTGTTAGACCCTAAAGTTAAGAATTTGTCAAAAATGTATAACTTGCTTTTGAAATGGAAAACTCAGGATGAAATGGTGAAATCTGCTATGATCAAATGGGCACAAGATGTTGGACATAATATTATGATGGCTGACTGGGAACAGTTATGGACCACTGGTATGAAGTTTACGGCATGTAATGCCTTAAAAGAGAATTTAATGAAAATGATCTACAGGTGGTACATAACACCAGTCAAGCTTGCAAAAATCTATCATCTGCCTGATAACAAATGTTGGAAATGTAATGAAACTGAAGGTACATTCTTTCACCTTTGGTGGACATGCCCAAAGATTAAGGCATTCTTGGAGATGATCTATAATGAAATGAAAAAGGTATTTAAATATACCTTCCTGAAGAAACCAGAGGCCTTCCTCCTGGGCATGGTCGGCCAATTGGTGCCAAGGAAAGATAGGATTTTTTTTATGTACGCCACAACAGCAGCAAGAATACTTATCGCAAAGTACTGGAAGACACAAGATCTACCCACCAGGGAAGAATGGCAGATGAAGCTGATGGACTACATGGAACTGGCGGAAATGACTGGCAGAATCCGAGACCAGGGAGAAGAGTCGGTGGAAGAAGATTGGAAAAAATTTAAAGTATATTTACAAAAACATTGCAAAATTAATGAATGTTAGAAGGATGCTGGAATGAAGCTATATGGTTTTAGCAGAAATGTAATAAAGAATTAAGTAAAAGCTGATTGATAAGGGGCAAAAATGAAAAAAATTAAGGTTAGACCGTTAAGACAAATTATAGAACAAAAATTGAGAAAGATGGAAAGAATTTGCTGAAATAGTGAATTGAACTAGAATACAAAAAAAGGAAGGTGTGAGGAGGTTGATGAAACAAGTAAATGAAAGGTAAAGATATGGAATATTGGATGTGTGTTTTAGTGTTTTTGTTTCTTTTTGCTGTATTGTTGTATTGTGTTTTTTATGTTTTTTTCTTTTTATGTATTGTAATGTATGTTCTGTTAATTTTTTATTGTTCTCCTTTTTTCTTTCTTCTGTAATCTTTAAACTTTTAATAAATATCATTTTTAAAAAAAGGGGGGGGAGAAAAAATAGATCCGTCAATTCAAGACGAAACAACAAGGTCTGGGAAGTCTTGGCAACGAAGAGCTTCTACATCTGGCCTTCCTGCCTCATCTGTGGCTGTATTAAATCATTATAAATTAAGAGGGATGACATCAGAAGAGGCTCTAGCGCTTGCATGAAGTAAGATAAATGAACTCAATAAAAAAGTAGATGCTGCAAGTATTAAAATTGATCAGAACACAGAAAGTATAAATAGCTTGACACAAAAGGTTAATACTAACACAGAAACCATTGAGAAGCTGATACAGGAATCCAATTTGACACGACAGACCGCAGAGGAAGCTAAGGAAAAAGTTGTTGCAGTGAAAGCGAAAGTAATCAAAATAGAAACAGAGAGAGTTCCAGACCTTCAGAAGCAACTGGAGGACCACAAGTTGACGCTTTCTATGATTGAGCTTAAGGACAAACAGACAAATTTGAGGATTAGAGCTGTACCCGAATTGGAAAAGGATAGTCTGATAGACTATCTCACGCAGGAATTTGCAGATTTTTGGGACCTGGATTTGGAACAAGAGGAATTTAGAATTGTGAGGGCCTTTAGACTTGGAAGAGGAGGGAAGAAAGAGAAGAATAGAACAAGCGACTGTTTGATTACCCTCCGATCTAAAGAAGAGAGGGATAGAATTTTGGGTTGGCATTACCAGAAGACTTTGGAAATACAACAGTCAAGAGTGGAAATATTTAAAGACATCCCGAAACATCTTTTGGATCTCAGGTCCAACTATGGAGATTTGGTTGTCCTGCTGAGAAGAAATAAAATCATCTTCAGGTGGGAATTTCCTCAAGGCCTATCTTTTAGCTTTAAAGGAAGGAAAATAAAAATAAGATCAGTAGAAGACAAAGTAAAGTTTTTGAACAACTACGAGGAAGATTTGCAGAAGGAACTTGGAAAAGAGTCAAAAGCGTCTGACAGAGGATCGCCACACAGAGGATCAGAGCAAAGAGCATTGGACAGAAGATCACCAAAAAGAGGAATAGTGGATATAGCAACATTATCTTTTGGACTAGACCACCCAGTGAACATGACACCGACACCACCAACGGAAGAAGAGCAGGCATTGGGTGCAGTTGGAGGAAAATCAGAGTAACTACATTATGGCACTGCAAGTATTAAGTTGGAACATTAATGGTCTGAACTCCCCGGAAAAAAGGCGGAGAGTCTTTCATTTACTTAAAAAAGAACAATTGGACCTGATTTGTCTGCAAGAAACACATGTGATAAGGCTACATAGGAAGATATTGAGTAATAAAAGACTGGGCCATGCATTTATTTCATCAGACAAAGTTTAAAAAAGAGGAGTAGTCCTCTATGCAAAAGAGAGCTGTAATGGGTTTAGGGGTTGCTCGTGCGTAAGTTGCCACCACTGCTGGCGAGGTTACCTGGTTAACCCTTTCTGACTGAACAGCCTCCAGCATCGTGACTGTCTCAGTCGCTGGCAGAATCCGTCAGTGGGCATTTCTTGAACCTTTTCCAGCATAAAAGCTGTTTGACGCCAAGTCTCCTCCTACTCTCCCTGCGCGGAAGTCTTCTGCGCAGGGAGGGTGTGGGCAGCGGAGTACCCGTACTCTCTCCGCTGGTCTCCGGCGAGGAGTCTTGGAGCCTCCTCTCCGATTCCCCCATCTGCCCCCCTTCTCCACTGGTGTTACGCTGATTTCCTTCCCCAGCAGATGGGCTGCCTCTCTCCCTAGTGGGACCCTTTCCAGCATCCCTCTGGAGCCTTCCCTCCACCTCTAGCTCCGATGGCAGTTCCCTGACATCCACCTCCCCCCCAGGACCCCCTCCACCCCCGGCCCGACCTTCTGATCCAACCTGGTCCCTTTCCTCGGCCGACGATGCAGGGAAGCCCCTGAAGGAGGTGTCGCTATCCTCTGAGGATTCAAAACCCGCTTCCCACCCGCTCCGATATCTTCCCGCGGGGTGGGCCTCCCAGTCTGATTATTCTCTCTCTGACACTTCCCCTCCCTCCTCTTCAGAGGCGGGAAAACCCACAAAGTCCTCTTTGTCGTCTGTGGTTCCAAATTCTTCCTCCCAGAATCTCGCTAGTGGTTTTGGTTTATCTGGGAACAGGCTGTGGAATTCTTCCACTAGATACCCATCATTGATCGCCTCAGCGGGGACCCACGTGTTTTCTGATTCGGGTTCTCCCTCCCAAGCCACCAAGTACTCCACCTGGCGCCCTCGCCACTTTGAATCGAGTATTTCCGTGGCTTGGTTGTGGTGTTCCCTCTCCTCTACCCGCGGGTGGGTGGTGACTCCTCCCTCCCGCCCCGGAAATTCCCGCCCCTCCCTATACGGTGAGAGTAGGGACCTATGGAACACCGAATGTATCTTCATGCTGTCAGACAACTTGAGCTTGAATGCCACAGGGTTCACCTGCTGTGTTACCTCAAAGGGTCCCAGCCGCCTTGGCTGCAACTTCTTGCACCCTCCCTTTAGGGGTAACCCTTGGGTTGACAACCACACCCGGTCTCCCACCCGTATGGCCTCCCCCTCCTGACGGTGCTTGTCTGCCTGCCTCTTGTAAACTTCCTTGGCCCGCTCCAAGTTCATCTTGAGTTGCTGGTGCAAGGCCTCCATTTCTTCCACAAACTGCTCTGCCGCAGGTACACTCCATCTTTCCTCCCCCCTCCCCGGGAAAGCCCTGGGGTGACACCCATAATTGGCCATGAACGGGCTCATTCCCGTAGACACATGTTCAGTGTTATTGTACGCAAATTCAGCCAGCGCTAATTTCTCTACCCAATCGTTCTGTCTCTCGCTGACGTAGCAGCATAGGTATTGCTGTAGTATACTGTTTGCTCTTTCTGCTTGCCCGTTGGTTTCCGGGTGGCGCGCCGTCGAGAAGCTCACCTCGACCTGCAACAAGCTCATGAGCTTCCTCCAGAACCGGGAAGTAAATTGTTTCCCGTGATCTGAGATGACCCTCGAGGGAGCTCCATGCAGCCTGAAAATGTGATCCACAAACAACCTGGCTGTCTTCTCTGCCGTCACCGCATGTGAGCAAGCTATAAAATGGCACATTTTCGTCAGGAGATCAACTACTACCATGACTGCTGTCTTCCCCCTTGACTTTGGCAAATCTGTCATAAAATCAATGGACACCACCTCCCAGGGTCTTCCCGGCGTGGGTAAGGGTTCTAGTAATCCTGCGGGTGCAGCCCTCTTCCCCTTTGCCCTTTGGCAGAGCTCACATCCCTGTACATATTCCCGTACATCTTCCCTCACCCTTGGCCACCAGAACTGCCTGGTGACGAGCAGCATGGTTTTGTGCTGTCCAAAGTGCCCAGCTATAGGGTTGTCGTGGAGTTGTTTGAGTACCTTCCCCCTCAAGGTCCCCCCCCCCGTACGTACAGCACCCCCTTATAGTACAGCACCCCTTCCTTTTCCTCAAACCCTCCATGGGTTTCCCTTCCGTCTCGGAGTTCCCTGGTGTTAGTTTGAGCGAACACGTCATTTCTAGTAAGCCTGGCCAGTTCTCGTTTCCCAACCAAGGCTCCCCTACACACCCATCGGTCCTCGGGGATCACGTGTCAGATCTCCGGCGGTCCCTCTCCTTCCATGCACTCCGGTTTCCGGGAGAGAGCATCTGCTCTTACGTTTTCCTCTCCTGGCACGTATCGGATCTCGAAGGAAAACTTGGAGAACTCCTGTGCCCATCGAATCTGTCTCTGGTTGAGTACTCGCGCGGTCCTCCAGTTCTTGTGATCAGTACAAACCTGGATCTTGTGTTGCGCCCCTATTAACAGATGTCTCCATTGCCGAAACGCCGCATAGATCGGCAGCAGTTCGCGGTCATACACCATATAGTTTTGCTCCGACTTGCTCAGCTTCCTCGAGAAAAAGGCACATGGCTTCCAGTCCTGCTTGCCCCCTCCTGGCTGCAAAAGTACTGCTCCAATGGCTCGGTTGGACGCGTCGGTCTCTAGCCTCATGGGCTTCTCCAGATTAATGTGCAGGAGCTGCTCTTCCGAAGCGAATGCCTTCTTCAATCTTTCAAAGGATTGCTGGGCACTTTCTGTCCAGGCGAACTTCCTTTTGCTACTGAGACAATCTGTGATGGGCGCCGTCAAGTGGGCAAAGTTCTTGATGAACTTCCTGTAGAAGTTGCTGAACCCTAGGAACCTCTGCACGTCCTTCCGGGTTTTGGGGGCCTTCCATTCCAGCACCGCCTGCACCTTGCTTGGGTCCATAGCTAGTCCCTTGTCTGACAACTTGTACCCCAGAAACTCGACCTCTCTGGTGTGAAATTGGCATTTTTCCAGCTTGACCCACAACTGGTGCTTCTGCAGCCTCTTTAGTACTTCCCTGACGTCTCTGACATGTTGCTTCTCATTGTCTGAATAGATTAAGACGTCGTCCAAGAAGGCTACACAGTTCTTGTACAGCAGGGGCCCCAACACGTGGTGCATGAATGCTTGAAAGCAGGCGGAGCCCGATTGTAATCCAAATGGCATGACTAAGTACTCAAAAGCCCCAGGGGGGTGAACATGGTGGTTTTCCATTCGTCCCCCTCCCTTACCCTGATCAAATTGTACGCTCCTCTGAGGTCCAGCTTGGTAAAAATTTTCCTCTGCCTCACCCGTGTTAAAATGTCGTCAATCCTGGGCATTGGGAAGGTCACGGGTTCTGACACCAAGTTTAGGGCCCTGTAATCCACGACCAATCTGGGCTGATTAGTCTCCTTTTTGTCCACAAAGAACACCGGACTGCCCCCCACCGCCTTGGATTCCCTTATGAACCCCCTCTTCAGGTTCTTTTCAATAAACTGCCGTAACTCCTGCATCTCCCTGTCTGACATGGCATACAGCTTACCCACCGGCAGCTGAGCCCCTGGGAGTAAGTTGATTTGGCAGTCAAAGGGCCTATGGGGGGGTAGTCTATCCGCCTCCTTCTCGCTGAAGACTTCCTTCAGGTCAGCATATTGTGGTGGCACCTCCCCTTTTGTTTCCACCGTCAGCCCAGCCACCCTGGCCACTGTCATTCTTGGGGTCCCCCCCCCCCAGACAGTGTTCCTAGCAGTAAGCTGACCCAAAGGTGACTGACCGCTGATGCCATGACACTACTGGATCATGCAGTGCCAGCCAGCTCATTCCCAATATTATTGGGGGTCCTGCCAGTTTGGCCACGTGAAAGGCAATGGTCTCCATGTGCCTGGAAACCCTCATTTGCATTGGCGGGGTCTGGTGTGTCACTTCCCCTCCCAGAAGTTCCCTGCCATCGATGGTGGTCACTTGCAAGGGAAAATCCAGGGGTAGCAAGTGTATTTGGTGCTCCAAAGCAAAGTCCCTGCTGAAGAAATTGCAGGAGCTGCCCGAATCCAGCAACCCCTCAACCTTGACTGGGTGCCCATTCGGGAGTTCTAGCACCACTGCTATGGCTATCGCTGCCCTGGGGGGGTCAGGCTGGGGCACTTCTATTGGTTGCTGGCCTGGCTGCTGGCCCCTCTGGTTGGCAGCCAGGCGTTGTCGTTTCCCTGCGCCTGCCCTTCCTCCCCCTTCTCCTCACAGCCAGCAGCCCCCACCACCCCTTGCCAGGCCTTTCTTTGAGGGCAGACCCTTGCAAAATGTCCCGGCCGTTGGCAGAGGAAACACTTCTTGGTGGTTTTCCAATCCTTCCCCTCCCGCTTGCGACCTTCACCGGAGTTTGAAACCTTGCGCGTGTGCGCGCCATCTATTTCCATTGGCTCAGCCGCCTGGGAAAGCTGCCTCCGTATTTCAGGAATGCGGTAGTCATGGCAACGTTCCCCTCTCACTTCACGTTTCTCCTGAGCCCGCGCTTCTCCTGAGCCCGCACTCCAATAGCAAGCACAGTCTTAATCAGCTGATCCATCGACTGTGGGTGGGGCGCGTGGGACAGCTCATCCTTCACCGTTGGGGACAACCCCTCCTCAAACAACATTTGAATAGGTTCAGAGTCCAGATCCCACCCGAGACGGTGAATCAACATTGCAAAGCGCGACCAGTAGTCTCTAACTGACTGGCTCCCCTGCTTGCACCCCATCAGTTCTCGCTGAGTCACACTTTGCTGGACTTCACTGGAATACATCGCATCCAACGCCTGAAAGAATTTCGTAAGGTCCTTCAAGGCCTGATTTTGCATCGCCATAAGGGGCCTGATCCATTCCCTTGCCCCATCCTCCAGATGCCCCACAATATAGGCTACCCTTTGCTCATTGTTAACAAAGTCATCATGCTGCAGTTCCAAAGCGTACTCTATTTCCGTTTGGAACGCATTGTAGTCCTGGGGTTTCCCCCCAAACTTGTGTACCAGCCCCGGTACCTTCCTTGCGATGGGGGTGGGTCTGACCTGAGCACCCTGAGCTCGCCTTTCGTCCAGCCGCACCGTCAGGAGAGCTACATGCTGTTCCAAGTCTCAGTTTCTCTCTACCAGACCTTGCACTGCAGCCTCTTGCTCCGTCTCTCCGGCTCCTCTGGTCTGGCTCATGGTGCTGCCTCTCTGGAGCTGCGCACAAGCAACGTCGGTTACTGACGGATTGCTGTAATGGGTTTAGGGGTTGCTCGTGCGTAAGTTGCCGCCACTGCTGGCGAGGTTACCTGGTTAAACCCTTTCTGACTGAACACCCTCCAGCATCGTGACTGTCTCAGTCGCTGGCAGAATCCGTCAGTGGGCGTTTCTTGAACCTTTTCCAGCATAAAAGCTGTTTGACGCCAAGTCTCCTCCTACTCTCCCTGCGCGGAAGTCTTCTGCGCAGGGAGGGTGTGGGCAGCGGAGTACCCGTACTCTCTCCGCTGGTCTCCGGCGAGGAGTCTTGGAGCCTCCTCTCCGCTTCCCCCATCTGCCCACCTTCTCCACTGGTGTTACGCTGATTTCCTTCCCCAGCAGATGGGCTGCCTCTCTCCCTAGTGGGACCCTCTCCAGCATCCCTCTGGAGCCTTCCCTCCACCTCTAGCTCCGATGGCAGTTCCCTGACAAGAGCCTATCACCGAAATTTATATTTAAAGATGACCAAGGAAGATTTGTTGCAATTGTAATTCAATCACAAGGAGGGAAATTTTTGATAGTAGGTATTTATGCACCCAATAATGGAAAATCGGAATTCTTCAAGAAGTTTCATGAGATCCTGATAGACTATATGGATTACAACATGATTCTGATGGGAGATATGAATGGAGTGGTGTCTACAAATATTGACAAGGCACAGAGACAGGTAGTCACTAAGGATGGTAGGCTACTGTAATGTGTATGGGTTGCTCGTGCGTAAGTTGCCGCCTCTCCAGGCTTTGTTGCCTTGCTAAACCTTTCAGTCTGGGCAGCCCTTCACTTCGTGGCTGCCTCAGTCGCTAGCAGAATCCGTCAGTGGGCGTTTCTTAAATCTTTTCCAACATAAAAGTTGTTTGACACCCAGTCTCCTCCTACTCTCTCTGCGCGGAAGTCTTCTGCGCAGGGTGGGCGTGGGTAGTGGAGGACCCGTGCTCTCCCCGCTGGTGTCCGATGAAGAGTCCTGGAGCCCTCTCGCCGATTCCCCCATCAGCCCCTCTATATCCCTGGTGTTGCGACTTCCGGTTGGCGCCATCGGCTAATGGCGGATTTCCCTCCGAGCTCCGGAGGGGGTCTGCTTTGCGAGTTCGGGTCCTGCCGCTACGGCGAAGCGGGGACCCTTTTAAATTACAGGCGCGGAAGCCTGTAAACAAGGAGACTCGGTGGGCACCATTGCGCCCCCCCGAAATCGCGAAAGAGCCTTTTTAAAGGCTACGGAACGGCAGCGGGGGTAAAGTGCGGTGCTGAGAGTCGTCACCCAGCCCGTGAAGCGAAGCCGCATCGCCATAGCCAGAGAGCGCCGATTCCTTCCTGAAAATTTGGATTACAACTAAAACCTGTGAGTAGGACTAAAACGATTTGGATTTACAAATACCTAGAATTTTGGCTGAAAACGGGATTGGCTTAAAGTAAGGAAGTCAGCCTTTCCCGGACTGCAAAAGTACACAGCAAAGAAGACTAAAAAGGTGCAACCTTTGAGAAATCGTAAAGAACCAAGGGAACTAGACATTAACAGTGAAACGCCCCCCCCCTTTTTGTGGGCAGGAGCAAAAGGGGGTGAAATTTGTGACTGGAACCTGCCGGAAAAAAGACTTTAAAAAACTTTTACCGCTGTGTCAATTACCCTGGAAACGGACTGCCTAAGTGAGAAAGCCGGAGAGTGAGAACTGTCAGTGAGTTAATACTTTACTTGGAATGTTACATTGTTTTAAGTTACTTGGTTCAGGAGAGTTACAATAATTACTGACTTGCTAAACTCTGAAACTGTTACAAATGACTGTTGGGGAACTCTAGGGGAATTGACTGTAAGACATTTTGCTTTAGAAGTGTCCTAGAGGACATTTTGGTAATTGTTGCAACTTGGATTGTAACTATTAAGGCAGTGGAAATTTCCTCTGAAAAACAACTAGCAGGTGGGAGAGTGACCTTGGCTAGGCATGAGTGGTGCACCAGAAGGGACAACAACCAGATCTGGGAGACAATACAAGACAAAATCTTCACAACAGCGTAGAGTTTCAGCCCCAGGCATCCCAGTGGCACCAGCTGCAACTGGTCAGACAAAAACAATAATGACATCAGACCCTGTAACACAAGCTCTAGTCAAGATAAACGAGTCTTTGGAATCTCTGACAAAGCAGGGAGCTGAAAACAGTAAAAAATTGACAGAACTCTCAATAAAGCTTGATCAGAACACACAAAGCGTGAATGAACTAGGGAAAAGAGTGACGTCTAACACAGAATCTATTAATAAAATTCTAGAGGACTCTGCCAACATACGTAAAATTGCAGAAGAAGCCAAAGTCTCTGCTGATGAGGCCAAAGTCTCGGCGGATGCCACACAGGAAAAAATAGCACCAGTTTGCAAAAAGTTAGAAGATCATACATTGGCCCTGTCTATGCTTGAATTGCAGAGGAGAGATAGAAATTTAAGATTACGAGCAGTGCCTGAAAGTGAGGGAGATAACTTGGCGGACTTCCTTTCTAAAGAATTTTCGGATTTTTGGCAACAGGAGTTGGAGAAGGAAGAAATCAAGATTGTCACTGCTTTCAGATTGGGTAGAGCGCAAGGCAGGAAGAAGCCAAGGGATTGCCTGATAACCCTAGGATCAAGAGAGGAGAGAGATAAAATATTGAGCCTGCATTACCAAAGAACACTTGAGATTGAAAATTCTTTTGTGGAGATTTTCAAAGATATCCCAAAGGAAATCCTGGATGCAAGAATACTCTATAAAGAACTGGTTGGATTGTTGAAGAAGAACGACGTACTTTTCAGGTGGGAATTCCCGCAAGGCCTATCTTTCAAATTTAAAGGTAGGAAAATAAGGATAAGATCAGCAGAAGATCGAGACCAATTTCTGAATCACTACAGGGAAGACCTTCTGAAAGGAACGGTTGGAGAGGAACTAACAGCAGAAACGAAAGACGCAACAGACATTTTAAATTTGACGTTTGGACTGAAATCACCGACAGAAGAAGAACAACTACTCGGAGCGACAGGAGGCAAATAGCTTCAAGATGGCCCTGCAACTTCTAAGCTGGAATTGTAATGGACTTAACCTTCCGCGAAAGAGAAAAAATGTATTTCACTTACTGAAAAAAGAGCAGTTGGACTTAATTTGTTTACAGGAAACTCATATAACAAGATTGCATAGGAAACTACTCGTCAACAAGAGACTAGGCCAAGAATTCATTTCATCGGACAAAGTTAAGAAAAGAGGAGAGGTAATCTATGCAAAGGAAAAACTTTCTCCGAAGTTTATCTTTAAAGATGAACAAGGAAGATATTTGGCAATTGAAGTGCAAGTTCAAGGTGAGAAATTTTTGATACTAGGGATCTACGCACCTAATGAAGGGAAGTCAGAATTTTTTAAGAAGTTGCATGAGACATTATTGGACTATTTGGACTACAATTTAATTATGATGGGAGACATGAATGGAGTGGTATCTACAAATATGGACAAAGCACAAAGACAGGTAATCTCCAGAGATGGGAGACTACCAAAGACATGTTTTGAAATGACTGAAAATATGGACTTGATTGATATTTGGAGAACAAGGAACCCTCTCGAGAGAGAGGGAACCTTCTTCTCTGAAGCAATGATGACCTGGACCAGAATCGACCAAATTTGGATTACCAGTGGGTTGGCTCCAAAGATTAAGAAAGTGGAAACCTGCCCAAAGACTTGCTCCGACCATAACGCCGTGAAGATGGAAATGAAATTTACAACAACTGGTCAATTCAGATGGAGGATGAATGACACCCTGTTTCGAGATGAGGAGATCCACAGAAAGGCCCAAAAAATCTTAAAGGACTATTTTGAAATAAATTTAAAACCTGATGTAGAAAAAAGAGTGATCTGGGACGCAAGTAAAGCTGTGATGCGAGGATTTTTAATTCAACAAAATTCAGTAAAAAAGAGAAAGCAAAATGAGAAGAAGGACAAGATTTTGGAAAAGATAAAAGAAGGAGAGAAGAAATTGAGATCAAAACCAAAGTCCCAGGAGATTTTGAGAGAGATTAAGTTATATCAGACACAATATATGGAATTGATGAACCAAGAGATTGAATGGAAGATAAAGCAAATGAGACAAAAGACATTTGAATCTGTAGACAAATGCGGCAAACTTCTGGCTTGGCAATTGAAGAAAAGACAGAAACTAAACACAGTTACAAGCCTAGAAGTGGACGGAAAGAATATATATAAACCCAATGAGATTAGAAACTGTTTCTTGAGTTATTTTAAAAAATTATACGCACAAGGACCGCAGAAGGAGGAGGACATAGATAAATTCCTTTTAAAATATGGATTACAAAAAATCTCTCATCAAAGTAAAGTGGATCTAGATCAGAGAATAACAGAACAAGAGATAGAGGGTGCCATCCAAGACATGCAATTGGGCAAATCTCCAGGACCAGATGGATTGACTTCCAGATATTATAAAGCTTTGAAGGAGTGGTTGGTACAACCGTTAAAGGAAGTCTATAATGAGATTTTAGAGGGGAAAAGGTTACCAGAATCGTGGAAAGAAGCGTATATTACACTCATACCAAAAACAGAGACTGAAAAGACTCAACTTAAGAACTATCGCCCAATATCATTACTTAATGTGGATTACAAAATTTTTGCAGACATTTTGGCAAAAAGATTGAAAAGAGTGTTGATGGAGAAGATTCATAGGGACCAAGCAGGCTTTCTCCCAAAAAGGCATTTATCAGACAACGTGAGGAATATAATAGACATTTTGGAACTATTAGAGGTGAATATAAATACTAAAGCAGTTCTGATCTTTGTGGACGCGGAGAAAGCCTTTGACAATATTTCTTGGAGTTTTATGAAGAAGAATCTTCATGGGATGGGGGTAGGCCAAGGATTTGAGAATGGTATGGGTGCTATATATTCTGAACAAAAAAGCAAAGTTGATTGTAAATAATGTGATAACTGAAGAATTTAAAATAGAAAAAGGAACACGACAGGGGTGCCCAATCTCCCCATTACTCTTTATTTCTGTTCTGGAGGTGTTACTAAATATGATTAGAGATGACCAGCAGGTAAAAGGGGTACAGGTCGGAGCTAAACATTATAAGTTAAGGGCCTTCGCAGATGACTTAGTACTAACCTTACAAGAGCCAGACACTAGTACAAAAAAGGTGTTGGAATTAATTCAAGAATTTAGTCAAGTGGCCGGATTCAAACTGAATAAACAAAAGACTAAAGTTTTGGAAAAAAATTTAACAGTCATGGAGAGGGAGAAGTTCCAGAATGAAACAGGTTTGACAGTGGTTAAGAAGGTGAAATACCTAGGGGTTCATTTGACATCTAAGAATTTGAACTTGTATAAAGACAATTATGAGAAATGTTGGTCAGAAATTAAAAAAGATCTAGAAATATGGTCAAATTTGAAATTGTCAATGTTAGGCCGAATTGCAGTTATTAAGATGAATGTATTGCCTAGAATGTTATTTTTGTTTCAAACATTGCAAATTCTTGACAAGATGGACTGTTTCAAGAGGTGGCAGAAGGACATTTCGAAATTTGTCTGGCAGGGCAAAAAGCCCAGAATAAAATTTAAAATACTAACGGATGCAAAGGAAAGAGGGGGATTTGTCCTGCCGGACTTAAAATTGTACTATGAATCAGCAGCGTTTTGCTGGTTGAAAGAGTGGATGCTCCTCGAGAATACAGATATCTTGGACTTAGAAGGTTTTAATAATACATTTGGTTGGCATGCATATCTATGGTATGACAAAATTAAGGTGCATAGGGCCTTCAAAAATCATATTGTCAGAAAAGCACTATATAATGTTTGGATAAGATACAAAGATCTGTTGGAAAACAAAACCCCTAGATGGTTGTCACCCTTGGAGGCTAAAGCGTTGAAAAAACTTAATATGGAAGCCGAATGGCCAAAGTATTGGGAAATTTTGGAACAAGATGGAGATAAGTTGAAGTTACAGAGTCATGAGAAACTGAAACCCAAAGTACGAGATTGGCTTCATTATTACCAAATAATGGAGGTTTATAAACAAGACAGGAAAATTGGCTTCCAGGTGGAGAAATCAAAGTTAGAAACTGAACTGTTAGAACCCAATACTAAGAATTTGTCAAGAATGTATAACTTGCTGCTGAAATGGAATACACAAGATGAAATAGTTAAATCAGCTATGGTTAAGTGGGCACAGGACATTGGTCATAATATTATGTTTGCTGACTGGGAATGGTTGTGGAACACCGGTATAAAATTTACGGCATGTAATGCCTTAAAGGAAAATATTATGAAAATGATCTATAGGTGGTACATGACCCCAGTCAAGCTAGCAAAAATTTACCATTTGCCTGACAATAAGTGTTGGAAATGTAAAGAAACTGAAGGTACCTTATATCACCTTTGGTGGACGTGCCCGAAGATTAAGGCTTTCTGGGAAATGATATATAATGAAATGAAAAAGGTACTTAAATGTACCTTCCCTAAGAAACCAGAGGCCTTTCTCTTGGGCATTGCCTGCCAACTGGTGTCAAAGAAAGATAGAACATTCTTTATGTATGCTACAACAGCAGCAAGAATACTTATCGCAAAGTATTGGAAGACACAAGACCTACCCACCCTGGAAGAATGGCAGATGAAGGTGATGGACTATATGACATTGGCTGAAATGACTGGCAGAATCCGTGACCAGGGGAAAGAGACGGTGGAAGAAGATTGGAAGAAATTTAAAATCTATCTTAAGAAATATTATAAAATTGATGAATGTTAAAATGTTGAGGTTCTTTAGAAAGATAAGGAGATTACAGCGATAAAAGATTAAGTTAAAGAAAAGAATAATGAAGGATATATTTGATAAGATTAAATTTAGGATTTGCTGAAATAATTTTGAAATTTTGGATGCAGAAAGGGGAGGTTTGGGGGAGTCCGAGAAGTAAGGTTTATGAAAAAAAGGATATGAAATTATACATGTTTGTTTGTCTTTTTATTTGTTTGTATTGTGTATAAAAAATTGTAAAACCAATAAAAAATTTATAAAAATATATATATATATCCCTGGTGTTGCGCTGATTTGCTTCCCCATCTGCGGAGCTGCCTCTCTCCCTGCTGGGCCCTTCTCCAGCATCATTTGAGAGGCTTCCCTCCGCCTCTAGCTCCGATGTCAGTTCCCTGACAGCTACCAAAAACTTTTTTTTGACATGACTGAAAATATGGATTTAGATTTGAAGCTTTCCTTGTTAGGCCGAATTGCTGTTATCAAGATGAATGTTTTGCCTAGAATGTTGTTTTTATTTCAGGCTTTGCAGATTCTGGACAAAATGGACTGTTTCAAGAAGTGGCAGAAAGATATATCTAAATTTGTCTGGCAGGGCAAAAAGCCCAGAATAAAATTTAAGATATTAACGGATGCAAAAGAAAGAGGTGGGTTTGCCCTGCCGTACTTAAAGCTGTATTATGAATCAGCAGCTTTTTGCTGGTTGAAAGATTGGCTACTTCTTGAGAACACAGACATTTTAGATTTGGAAGGGTTTAATAATGTTTTCGGATGGCATGCATATATATGGTATGACAAGGTAAAAGCTCATAAAGGTTTTAAGAATCACATTGTTAGGAAAGCATTATATAATGTTTGGATTAGATATAAAGATTTGTTGGAAAATAAAACCCCAAAGTGGCTGTCGCCAATGGAAGCTAAGGGGGTGAAAAAGCTTAATATGGAATCGAAATGGCCAAAATATTGGGAAATTCTAGAGCAAGAGGGGGACAAGGTGAAACTACAGAGCTATGAGAAATTGAAGTCTAAAGTTCGAGATTGGCTCCATTATTATCAAATAATGGAGGTGTTTAAACAAGACAGGAAAATTGGCTTCCAGGTGGACAGATCCAAATTAGAAACGGAATTGTTAGAACCCAATACTAAAATTTTGTCAAGAATATATAATTTGTTGCTGAAGTGGAATACACAGGATGAGACGGTTAAATCAGCTATGATTAAATGGGCACAAGACTTCGGTTATAACATTATGTTTGCTGACTGGGAACAGTTATGGACCACCGGTATAAAGTTTACAGCATGTAATGCCTTAAGAGAGAATATTATGAAAATGATTTATAGGTGGTACATGACACCAGTCAAGCTTGCAAAGATCTACCATCTGCCTGATAATAAATGTTGGAAATGTAAGGAAACTGAAGGTACATTCTTTCACCTTTGGTGGACTTGCCCAAGGATTAAGGCCTTCTGGGAGATGATTTATAATGAAATGAAAAAGGTATTTAAGTATACCTTTCTTAAGAAACCAGAGGCTTTCCTCCTGGGCGTGGTCGGCCAATTGGTGTCAAAGAAAGACAGAACTTTTTTTATGTACGCCACAACAGCAGCAAGAGTCCTTATAGCAAAGTATTGGAAGACACAAGAACTACCCACACTGGAAGAATGGCAGACGAAGGTGATTGACTACATGGGACTGGCTGAGATGACCGGCAGAATCCGAGACCAAGGAAAAGAGACGGTGGAGGAAGATTGGAAGAAATTTAAAGTCTATCTTAAGAACTATTAAAAAATAAATGAATGCTAAAATGCCAAGGTTAGGGAAATTAAGAGGTTACAGTTGTACTGAGTTGGTAAAAGACAGGAGGAGCAAAAGGTTAATTAGTTAAATTTCAAAGTGAGGATTTGCTGGAAGAAATTTGAAAATAAGGATGCAGAAAGGGAAGGTATGGGGAAGTCGGAGAAACAGGGTTCAAGAAAAGAAGGTTTTGAAATTTTACATGTTTATGTGTTTGTTTGTTATTGTATTGTGTATTGTTTGTCTTAAATATGTGTTAAAAAAACCAATAAAAATTATTATTTAAAAAAAAAGAAAATATGGATTTAGGTGACATCTGGAGAACGAAGAACCCTCTGGGAAGAGAGGAAACTTTCTTCTCGGAGGCTAAAATGACATGGACAAGAATTGACCAAATTTGGGTAACTAGAGGACTGGCTCCGAAGACTAGTAAAGTGGAAATTTGCCCTAAAACTTGCTCCGACCATAATGGTGTGAAGATGGAAATGAAACTGACTCCAATTGGTTCCTTTAGATGGAGGATGAATGATACTTTGTTTAGGAATGAGGAAGTGACTAAGAAGGCCCAAAAAACGTTGAGAGACTATTTTGAGATAAATATGAACACAGTTGTGAAAAAAAGAGTAATCTGGGACGCAAGTAAAGTGGTTATGAGAGGATTTCTGATACAACAGAATGCAATTCAGAAGAGAACCCAAAACGAAAAAAAAGATAAAATCTTGGAGAAAATAAAGGAAGGAGAGAAGAAATTGAGAGCGAAACCAAAGTCGCAGGAGATCCTGAAAGAGATAAAGTTATATCAAGTACAATATATGAAAATGATGAATCAGGAAATAGAATGGAAGATTAAACAGATGAGACAAAAGACATTTGAATCAGCAAATAAGTGTGGAAAACTGTTGGCTTGGCAAATGAAAAAAAGACAAAAGCTTAATACCATTACGAATTTGGAAGTGGAAGGAAGGAATATACAGAATCCAGTGGAAATTAGAAAGTGCTTCCAGAGGTATTTCAAACAACTATATACACAGGAGACGCAGAAAGAAATGGACATTGATAGATTTTTGAAAATTAATGGACTACAAAAAATCTCTCAGGAAAATAAGTTAATGCTGAATTACAAAATAACGGAGCAGGAAGTAGAAGGGGCCATTCAGAACATGCAACTAGGTAAATCCCCAGGACCGGATGGATTGACTTCAAGATACTACAGATCTTTGAAAGAATGGTTAATACAACCTTTAAAGGAAGTCTATAATGAAATTCTGGAAGGGAAAAGGTAACATCAATACTAAGTCATCTGCAAATGCTCTCAATTTGTACGGTTTGGCTCCGACCTGTATACCTTTAACCA
This sequence comes from Podarcis liolepis, assembly GCF_965112155.1. Classification (NCBI taxonomy): domain Eukaryota; kingdom Metazoa; phylum Chordata; class Lepidosauria; order Squamata; family Lacertidae; genus Podarcis; species Podarcis liolepis. The sequence continues at coordinate 5,179,621 of NC_139568.1, forward strand.
ACTGGTCCCTTCTTATCATATTCAGCAAAACCTCCAGGACCGATATAAAAAGCAATGGGGAGATTGGGCAACCTTGTCGTGTCCCTTTTCCTATCTTAACTTCCTCCGTCACCACATTATTTACAATCAATTTAGCCTTTTGTTCAGAATATATTGCACTTATACCATTTTCAAAGCCTTGGCCTACCCCCATACCCTGTAAGTTTTTTTTCATAAAAATCCAAGAAATGTTGTCAAAGGCTTTCTCTGCGTCCACAAAGATTAAAACTGCCTTAGTGTTTATATTCACTTGTAATTTTTCTAAAATATTAATTATGTTTCTCACATTATCAGATAGATGTCTTCCTGGGAGAAAGCCTGCTTGGTCCTTATGTATCTCTTCCACTAAGACTCTTTTTAGTCTTTTAGCTAAAATATCTGCAAAAATTTTGTAATCCACATTAAGCAATGATATGGGGCAATAGTTCTTAAGCTGCGTCTTTTCAGTCTCTATTTTCTGTACAAGTGTGATATATGCTTCTTTCCACGACTCTGGTGCCCTTTTCCCCTCCATTATTTCATTACATCCAAATACATTATTAAAACCTTCTAAATCCAAAATGTCTGTGTTTTCAAGAAGCAGCCATTCTAAAGAAGGACAGAACTTTCTTTATGTATGCCACAACAGCAGCAAGAATACTTATTGCAAAGTACTGGAAGACACAAGATCTACCCACCCTGGAAGAAGGGCAGATGAAGGGGATGGACTACATGGAACTGGCGGAAATGAGTGGCAGAATCCGAGACCGGGGAGAAGAGTCGGTGGAAGAAGATTGGAAGAAATTTAAAGACTATTTACAGAAATATTGCAAAATTAAGGAATGTTAGAATGATGTTGGATTGAAGTTAAGTGGTTTCTAGCTGTAATGGTTTAAAAGAATATGGAAAAATTGGATTTTTAATAGGTAAAAATTTAATGTTACAATATATTAAGATTAAAGATCAGGATAATAAGGAGGGAAAGGAATTGCTGAACTAATAAATAGAACTGGAATACAAAAAAGGGAGGTATGAGGAGGTCCGGGAAACAAGTAAATGAAAGATAAGTGACGAAAAGATGGAATTATTTTTAACTGTTTTTTATTTTGTTTTTTGTTTTTTTTTCTCATTATGTAATACTGTGAAAACTTTAATAAATATTTATTAAAAAAAAAAGAAAGTGAAATATTTAGGGGTTAATATGACTGCTAAGAACGTGAATTTATTCAAGGATAATTATGAAAAATGTTGGACTGAAGTGAAAAAGGACTTAGAAATATGGTCAAAGCTGAAGTTATCATTGCTAGGTCGAATTGCTGTGATAAAAATGAACGTATTGCCGAGGATGCTGTTTTTGTTTCAAACATTGCAAATTTTGGAGAAAATGGAATGTTTCAAGAAGTGGCAAAGAGATATCTCTAGATTTGTCTGGCAAGGCAAGAAGCCTCGAATATAATTTAAGATATTAACAGATGCTAAAGAAAGAGGTGGATTTGCCCTGCCAGACCTTAAACTTTATTACGAATCAGCCGCTTTTTGTTGGCTGAGAGAATGGTTGCTGCTTGAAAACAATGATGTGTTGGATTTGGAAGGTTTCAACAACGTATTTGGTTGGCATGCATATCTGTGGTATGATAAGGTTAAAGCACACAAAGAGTTCAAAAACCATATTGTCAGAAAAGCACTGTTTAATGTCTGGATAAGATATAAGGATTTGTTAGAAAATAAAACCCCAAGATGGCTGTCACCAATGGAAGCAAAGGCTCAGAAAAAACTCAATATGGAGGCCAAATGGCCGAAGTATTGGGAAATTCTGGAACAAGAGGGAGATAGATTAAAATTGCAGAGTTTTGAAAAACTAAAAAATAGAGTGCGAGACTGGCTTCATTATTATCAAATAATGGAGGCATATAATTTGGACAAAAAACTAGGTTTCCAGGTGGAAAAATCAAAATTAGAAACAGAATTGTTGGACCCCAAAGTTAAGAATTTGTCAAGAATGTATAACTTGCTGTTGAAATGGAATACTCAGGATGAAACGGTGAAATCTGCTATGATTAAATGGGCACAAGATGTTGGACATAACATTATGATGGCTGACTGGGAACAGTTATGGACCACAGGTATGAAGTTTACGGCATGTAATGCCTTAAAAGAGAATTTAATGAAAATGATTTACAGGTGGTACATAACACCAGTCAAGCTTGCAAAAATCTATCATTTGCCCGATAATAAATGTTGGAAATGTAATGAGACAGACTTCCGGAGGCGGCGCGTTCGGTAATGGCTGCCTGCTCCTTGTAAGGAGAGGGGAGCTCCGCTGAAAACGGGTCGTCCGCTACGGCGAAGCGGAGACCCACTCAGGAAAACCACAGGGAGTAGTAGCCTGTGGTCCCGAGGCCCGGCGGGTGCCAGAAGCAGCTCCTGAAACGTTGAAGGGACCCCGTAACGGGGCTCCGGATCGCGGAGGGGGTAGCGGCACTGAGGGTCGTTTCGCAGTCAGCGGAGTGAAGCCGCGCTGCTGTTGCCGATCAGCGCTGACCTTTCTTCCTGAAACCTTCAATTTCGGAAACCCACAATCCGTGAGTAATTGGGACTTTACAATTTTAAGATTCTTAAGATCTTCAAGATTTTGAATTTGGCTGAAAGCGGAGTGACGAGAAACAGGAAGTCCGTCTTCCGGCAAAGCTTACAGATCAAAGGCAAAGAAACTGACAGGCTGGATGCAGTGAAAAAGGATTTTAAAGTGGAAGCATTATGCGTCTGACAGTGCTGAGGTTTTGAAATGAAAGGCAAGTTTTTTTATTAATTTACCCTACAGTGTGGAAGCAATTTGGGAACCTTCTCCTTTGGTGATCTTTAAAGTTTAAGACCCAGCCTCGGGGTGGCAGGGGAAAAGAATGTCTTTTGCTGATACAACTTATAAAATTGAAACAGATACATAGAGGCAACTTTGGACTATATAACTAAGTAACTGTATCCTGCACCTTGAGAGGTGATACTTGTGGCAATCTTGGAAGGGCTCTGCCAGTGGAAAAAGTTTTAAGGACTATTGGAAAGTTATTTAGCTGCAGGAACTTTAATGGCGACCATAACTTTTTTCCTTCCTTCCTGAACTCCAACTTTACTCCCTCCAACTGTACTCCCTCTAGTGGAGATTGGGATTTACAACTCCTTGGGAACTAACCTTGTTTTGTCTCTCCGCTGTTGTTATCTACACTGAGGTCTGTCCTTCCCATGGAACTTTTGACAGTTTGACCTTGACTCATAGACAGGTGGGGAATGAGTGGCCAACCGAAAACAAGATCTGCAAAAGCGAAAGCAACAAAAGGCCAGCTTGTGCAAACAACTCTGACTTCTCAGTCACGTAGATCATCAGTCCCCGCTATACTGAAGGGAATTGAACTTCCAACAGTAGCTGAATTGAAGGGAACTGAACCTTCAACAACAGCTGAACTTAAGGAAGCTGAACAACCAGCAATAGAGGATATGGCTGCAGGTGGATCGGATACACTTCTGAAGGAGATGCTACAACAATTTGCAATTTTAAATAAGAAGGTTGATGACCAAACAGCAAAAATTGATTTAGCCACATCCTCTATCACAAAGCTATCTGAACAAGTGGCACAGCACTCACAAGAAATTGGGAATCTAAAAGACGCTACTTCTGAGAACCGGAAATTGGCCGAAGCTGCGAACGAAAAAGCTGACCGAGCAATTCAAAAAGTGGATGAATTGAAAGGAGAGGTAAGGCCACTACACAAGCACATCAGTGACCAGCAGGCCTACCTGTCTATGGTGGAGTTGAGAAACAGGGAAAATAATTTAAGATTACGCTCTATCCCAGAGATTGAAAAAGAAGATTTGATTGGCTTTTTGACAGCAGAATTCTCCAAATTTTGGGGAATAAAGGAAGACGAAGACTTTAAAATAACATCGGCATTTAGACTGGGAAGTGTTACCAGAAAGGACAGACCTAGAGACTGCCTGATCATCCTAAAGACTAAACAGGAGAGAGACAAAATACTTGATCTTCATTTTAATAAATCACTTGAGATCCAGGATAGAAGAGCGGAAATTTACAAGGACATACCAAAACAATTACTGGATCTCAGAGCCATCTATACTGACCTAGCAAGACTCTTGAGAGGCAACGGAATACCTTACAGGTGGGAGTTTCCACAAGGCCTATCATTTAAATACAAAGGAAAGAAGGTTAGAATTAAGTCTAAAGAGGACAACCAGAAGTTCCTGCACGACAACGGAGAAGATCTTCAGAAGGGAATAGCAGTCCCTTGGCCTCCGCCACAGCCTGGACCGGAATCAACATCATCTCCCTCGGACTTGGACAAAAAGGAGGACACCCCATAAAGAGCAACAACAGATTGATACAGGATGTCTCTGCAGCTGTATAGTTGGAACATTAATGGCGCAAATTCCCCGGAAAAACGAAAAAGGATCTTTCATATTTTGAAAAAGGAAAATTTGGATATAATTTGCTTGCAAGAAACGCACGTGACTAGGCTCCATAGGAAAGTACTAATCAACAAAAGACTAGGCCAAGAATTTATTTCATCAGACAAAGTAAAAAAGAGGGGCCTGGTGATCTACGCTAAGGAGAACCTAGCACCGAAATTTTTGTTTAAAGATGAGCAAGGGAGAATCTTGGCAATTGAAATACAATCTCAAGGAGAAAAAGTTTTGATATTAGGAATTTATGCACCAAATGAGGGGAAAGCAGAATTTTACAAGAAGCTACATGAGACACTACTGGACTATCTGGACTATTCAAACATCATTATGATGGGAGACATGAATGGGGTGGTCTCCACTTTGATGGATAAGTCACAAAACCAAATAACTAAGGACGGCAGACTACCGAAAACCTTTTTTGAACTGACAGACAATATGGACTTGATTGACATTTGGCGGGCAAGGAACCCCCTAGGTAGAGAGGGAACTTTCTTTTCTGAGGCCCACTCATCATGGACGAGAATCGACCAAATTTGGACAACTAGAGGGCTGGCATCGAAGACTACAAGAGTGGAAATCTGCCCAAAGACTTGCTCCGACCACAACGCCCTGAAAATGGAATTGAGACTTACTCCAGCCGGTTCCTTTAGATGGAAAATGAATGACACCCTCTTTAGAGATCAAGAGATCGTAAAGAAGGCCCAAAAAACTTTAAAGGATTATTTTGAAATCAACTTGAACACTTCAGTGGAAAAAAGAACAATCTGGGACGCTAGTAAAGCTGTAATGAGGGGGTTTCTGATACAACAAAATACAATCAAGAAGAAACTCTGGAATGGGAAAAAGGATAAAATATTAGAGAAGATAAGTGATGGAGAGAAAAGGTTGAGATCTAAACCAAAATCCAAAGAGATCTTGCGAGAAATTAAATTCCATCAGGCACAATATTTGAAATTGATAAATCAAGAAGTGGAATGGAAAATTAAACAAATGAGACAAAGATCCTTTGAGTCAGCAAACAAATGTGGGAAACTGCTGGCATGGCAGTTGAAGAAAAGACAGAAATTAAATTACGTTACCAATCTAGAGGTGGAAGGGAAAAATATCCAGAAACCAGGTGAAATTAGAAAGTGTTTCCAGAAATACTTCAAAAAGTTGTATACACAAGGGCCTGAGGAAGTGTCTGAGATTGAACGATTTTTGAAACTTAATGGCTTACCAGAATTGTCTCAGGAGAAGAGATCAATTTTGGACTGTAAAATAACACAACAGGAAATTGAGGATGCCATTCAAAATATGCAGCTGGGCAAATCTCCAGGCCCAGATGGGCTTACCTCCAAATACTATAAGATATTAAAAGACTATTTGACCTTACCACTAATGGAGGTTTGCAACCAGATTATGGGGGGAGGAAGGGCACCGGAAACGTGGAAAGAAGCTTTCATCACATTGATACCCAAAGTGGAAACTGAAAAGACTCAACTTAGGAACTATCGTCCCATCTCACTCCTAAATGTGGATTACAAAATATTTGCAGACATTTTGGCAAGTAGATTGAAAAAGGTTTTAAATGAAGTAATTCATAAGGACCAAGCAGGCTTTCTTCCTGGCAGGCATTTGTTTGATAATACTCGGAATATTATCGATATTCTGGAACTTTTACAAACAAATATTAACACTAAAGCAGTGTTAATCTTTATCAATGCTGAGAAGGCCTTTGACAATATTTCTTGGAAATTTATGAAGAAAAACTTGGAAGGGATGGGAGTGGGACGAGGGTTTGAAAATGGTATAGAAGCAATTTACTCAGAACAAAAAGCTAAGTTGATAGTGAACAATGTGGTGACAGAGGAGTTCCATATTGAAAAAGGAACACGCCAGGGGTGCCCCCTATCCCCCCTACTATTTATATCAGTCCTGGAGGTTTTGCTGAACATGATTAGGAGGGACAGGCAAATACAGGGGATCACGGTCGGAGTGAAACAATATAAACTGAAAGCATTTGCAGATGACTTAGTAATAACATTACAGGAGCCAGAATCTAGTACAAAAAGAGTTCTGGAACTGATACAAGAATTTGGTCGGGTGGCAGGATTTAAGTTGAACAAACAAAAGACTAAACAAAAGTTTTGGGGAAAAACTTGACGCCTTTAGAAATAGAGGGGTTTCAGAAGGAAACAGAGTTAGTTGTGGTTAAGAAGGTGAAATACCTGGGGGTAAACTTGACGCCTAAAAATTTGAACTTGTTTAAGGACAACTATGAGAAATGTTGGTCAGAAGTTAAGAAAGATTTGGAAACATGGTCGAGACTGAAGCTTTCCTTGCTGGGCCGAATCGCTGCTGTTAAGATGAATGTTCTGCCAAAAATGTTGTTTCTATTTCAAACCTTGCAGGTCGTGGACAGAGTGGAATGTTTTGGAAAGTGGCAGAGGGACATCTCAAAGTTTGTCTGGCAGGGCAAAAAGCCCCGAATAAAGTTTAAAATACTAACTGACGCAAAAGAAAGAGGGGGGTTTGCCCTGCCAGACTTAAGGTTATACTACGAGGCGGCAGCCTTCTGCTGGTTGAAAGATTGGATTTTATTAGAGAACACAGATGTCCTAGACCTGGAAGGTTTTAACAATTCGTTAGGATGGCATGCTTATCTGTGGTACGGCAAGGCAAAAACACATGGAATGTTCAAAAACCATATTGTCAGGAAAGCAATTTTCATGGTCTGGCTGAGATACAAAGACTTACTTGAAAGTAAGACTCCGAGGTGGCTATCACCAGTGGAGGCTAAGGCGTGGAAAAAACCCAATATGGAGACCGGCTGGCCGAAATATTGGGAACTAATAGAAAAAGTTGGTGACAATTGGAGGTTGCGGAGCTTTGAAAATTTAAAAGATAAGGTGCAAGATTGGTTCCATTATGCCCAAATTAACGAGGTTGTTAAGTTGGATAAAAAAATAGGATTCCAGGTGGAAAAATCGAAACTTGAGACAGAGTTGTTAGAACCAAAGACCAAGGTTTTATCGAGAATGTATAACTTGCTGCTTAAGTGGAATACACAGGATGAGACAGTTAAATCAGCCATGGTAAAGTGGGCTCAAGACATTGGTCACAATATTATGTCTGAAGACTGGGAAAGGTTATGGACCACCGGTATGAAATTTACGGCATGTAATGCCTTGAAAGAAAACATTATGAAAATGGTATACAGGTGGTACATGACCCCAGTCAAGCTCGCTAAGATATACCATTTGTCTGATAATAAATGTTGGAAGTGCAAGGAGGCTGAAGGAACATTCTTTCACCTTTGGTGGACTTGCCCAAGAGTGAAGGCCTTCTGGGAAATGATCTACAACGAGTTAAAAAAGGTGTTTAAGTACACCTTCCCTAAAAAACCGGAGGCCTTCCTCTTGGGTATGGTCGGCCAAAAGGTCTTAAAGAAGGATAGAACGTTTTTTATGTATGCTACCACTGCAGCAAGAATTCTGATCGCTAAACATTGGAAGACTCAAGATTTACCCACGCTGGAAGAGTGGCAAACGCAACTGATTGACTATATGGAGTTGGCCGAAATGACTGCCAGAATCCGAGACCTGGGAGAAGAAGCAATGGAGGAGGACTGGAAAAAATTTAAGAATTATTTGCAAAAACTTTATAAGTTATATGAACTATAAAATGACGCATAATTTGAAATGCTAGCCCCAGCAATGAGAGTGCAATATTTTTGAAATTGGATAACAATATTGAAGGGATCAAAGTTTAAATGTTAAAAAGGATAATACATTCTGTTTTTAGATTAAATGGACAATAAGGGATTTAAACTTAAATTGCAATCGAAAGTACCAAAGAAACACATGAAACAAGGTTACAATTTGCTGATAAATTTATTGTTGGGAATGCTTTGTGCGGGAGATGTGGGGAAGTTCGATGGAAAGTTGGAATAAGCTGTTGAAGGGTTCTCTTTATTTTCTTTCACATTTTTCTTTCTCTTTTTCTTCTTCTGTTTTCTGTCTGTATCTGAAAAAATGTAATAAAAACTATTTAAAAAAAAAAAAGAAATGTAATGAGACAGAAGGTACATTCTTCCACCTTTGGTGGACATGCCCAAGGATTAAGAACTTCTGGGAGATGATTTATAATGAAATGAAAAAGGTATTCAAATATACCTTCCTGAAGAAACCAGAGGCCTTTCTCCTGGGCATGGTCGGCCAATTGGTGCCAAAGAAGGATAGAACTTTTTTATGTATTGTAATGGTTGGGAGTTACTCGTGCGTAAACCTTCCCTTTTGGAAGCTTGGTTGCATAGTTTAAACCATTTTGACTGCACAGCCTATCTCAGCGTGGCTGCCTCAGTCGCTAGCAGAATCTGTCTGTGGGCGTTTCTTAAACCTTTGCCAGCATAAATAAGAGAGTTTGTGTACTGGTCCAGTAAACGCTTCCGCTGCGCCACCAGCAACAGCTCTCTTTGTAGAGCATTAATTAAGTCCAGTGCAGAGATTCTTGTTGCAGTACAAGCTTCAGAGTCTCAGCAGCAAAGAAATAACGACACAGGGAAGCCTGTCTTTCCAAAGACAGGTTTATTGCAGAAAGATAACAGAAACACCTCCGGAGCTTTCAGACATTTTTGCTTCACGCCCCCCACACACCATGCAGAGAAAACAAACACTCTTTATATACTGAGCAACTTAACAACTTAACGAGCTTGACTACTTAAAGTTACATGACATTGCTAACTTGCCAGCGTCTTAGGTTTCACACCCTAACACCCCCTCTCGCTGGCAATACAAAAAACAAAATTACTTCAGACCCATTTCTTCACAAAAGTTTTCATGCCGCTGAAACCCAAGCGGTTTTGTAAAACCATCTGCTTGATTTTCATGACTGGGACAGTAATTTAATTTAACAATTCCTGCTTTTACCGTTTGACAAACATTTTGAAAGCGGATATCCAAATGTTTTGTGCGACCTTTAAACTGCCCATTTTGTGCTATCTTAAGACACGGTTGATTATCACCCCATACAGTGATTGGAGTGATGGCCTTTTCATACATCTCTTGTGCCAAGCATTTGTAAAATTCTAGATCTCTACATAACTCAGATAAGGCACAGAACTCAGCTTCTGTTGACGACAAAGTAATCAGGTTCTGTTTCTTGGATCTCCACCCAATCAGAGAGTTACCAAATTTTATTACACAGCCAGACACTGATTTTCTATCCTTTAAATTTGCCCAATCACTATCTGCCCAACAAGTAATCTGTGCTTGTCCTTCCGAAGATAATTCAAGGCAAAAATCTTTGGTGTATTGTAAATATCTTAACACTCTTTGAATTCCTTTCCATGCATTTACACTAGGTTTCGAAGCTTCTCTGCTGAGTAAGTTAACAGCGTAAGCAATGTCTGGTCTACTCCATTGCGAAAGATGAAGTAAGCTTCCCAGTGCTGACTGAAAGATTTCAGCACGCTTGAATTCAGCACTATCCTTGAACTCATTGTCTTTTACAAAACCCATTTCCATTGGTGTTCTAGCACCTGCACACTCCGTCATGTTAAACTTTTTCAACATTTGCAATATCTTGCCTTTTTGATTCAGTAGAAAACTGCCATTTTTGGTCCTATCTATCTGAACACCAAGATAGACCTTCACATCACCAAGATTCTTAACTTTGAAGTGTTTATTTAACTCTTTGGCTAGTTTTTTTTACTTGTTCTTGTGTCTTTGAAGTATAAATCAGGTCATCTACATAAACAAGCAAAGATTCTTGAGCATCTCCTGAACTTCTGAAATATAAGCAATTGTCAGCCTTGCTCCTGCTAAAACCAATGCCTACCAAAACATCATTCAAACACTCATTCCAATTATGAGCAGATTGCTTGAGTCTATAAATAGATTTATGTAGTTTCCATACCTGATTTGATTTACCAACTTTCAATCCTGGCGGTAGCTCCATATAGAGCTCTTCAGCCAAGTCTGAATGAAGATAAGCTGTAGAGACATCAAATTGATTCACTTTGAACCCTTTCTGAGCAGCAACTGCTAATAGTGCCCGTAGGGTTTCACTCCTTGAAGTGGGTGCATAGACTTCGGAATAATGTAACCCCTTTCTTTGCGTAAAACCTTGAGCTACAAGCCTTGCTTTGTACTCTGGTTTCCCCATCGCTGTTGTCTTTATCCTGTACACCCACCTACAACTTACTGCCTTGGTACCTTCTGGCAGTTTGGTGATGGAAAACACACCCAGTTCTTTCATAGAATTCAACTCCTTTTGCATGGCCTCACACCACCTACTGGCCTCCTCCTGGGGTAATTGCTCAACCTCCTCAAAACTTTCAGGTTCGCAATTTGCCAAACCAGCCCAAACACTAATAGCTTGGTACCTTTCAGGAGGTTTACCTTTGTTGGTACGCTTAGAACGCCTTAACAGTTCCTGCGATGTTCCTTCAGTTTCCCCCTCTGACCCAGAATCACTAGTCGTCACCTGTTTGTCACTAGTAGTTGAAGAACTTTCTGATTCTGACTTTACGTGTCTCTCTTGCTGTACAGGTGAACTTTTAGAGCTAGAAGATTCTGACTTTACAGACTTGGGGTGAACTAGACGATTTCTCACCCTCGTCCTTAGACTCAAATTCCTCAGTCTGTTCTGGAACTAACACCTGCCCTGGGGCCTGAGTGTCATTGTTACTGTTTACCACATCAAATAGTATGTCAGGATTTCCATGAATTTTATTCCAACCATCCTGTTCACAAAATTCCGCACTTCTGCTGATTGTGACTTTCGTTTGATTGCCTTCTACATTCACAAATCTCCAACCTTTTGTGTTTGCTTGATAACCACAGAAAAACATTTCTTTAGACCTAGGATCGCCTTTCCTACGTTGTGCCCTAGGCACCAGCACATAAGCACGACATCCAAAAACTCTTAGATGATCAATTTTTGGTTTTTTCCCAAATAGCATGAAGTAAGGAGTGTTGCCTACTGTGCTATTGTACACTCTGTTAAAAGTATAATTCGCATACAGTGCAGCCTCAGCCCAAAAACGCTGTGGAAGTCCAGAATCAAACAGCAAAGCAGCACTGGCTTCCTGTAATGTTCGAAATTTTCTTTCGGCAACTGCATTCTCCTGTGGTGAATAGGGATTGGTAAGTCTATGAACTATACCTTTCCTTTTTAACCACGTCTCCAGGGTGTGGTTCACATATTCCCCACCACGATCTGATTGTATTTTACGTACCCTGGTGTCAAATTTACATTCGACTTCTTCAATCCAATCCATCAGGATGGAAGCTGCTTGTGATTTTTCTTTCAGAAAGAAAACCCAACTAGCCCTTGAAAAGTCATCCACCAAAATTTGCATAAATCTCGCACCTCCAAGCGATTTGACTGGCATAGGGCCACACACGTCTTTGTGCACAAGTTCAAAGGGTTTCTTGCTTACTCTATCAGATCTAGGATAGTTACATGTCTTAACCTTAGCATGTTTACAAGCACAACAATCCAGAAAATTTGGACAGGGTTTAATGTTACACTCCTCAGCTAAATCTGGCATCTTGCTTACATACTTAAAGCATATATGAGCTAACCTTCTGTGTAGTAGATGTGCACAATCTGTATGAGGAGCCTTATTTACACACTTAGCTTGCGCTTCACCTGTTGAACATCTACCTGCTGCTAACTGCTCTTCATCCAAAACAAAAAGCCCATCCTCACAGGGAATTTTAACTAGCTCCTTTCCCTGTTTTGAAATGATGCACACATCATTTTCAAACTCAACCTTAAAACCACTTTTTACCAGGCATGACACACTCAAAAGTCCATTCTTCATTCCTGGAAGAACAAAAACAGGAAGGTTAGTTTGCAAACAGTTAACAAAAATTGTGCCTTTAAGGTTCATTTCTCGTTTACTATTGTCTGCTATAGTCACGGTTTTTGCAACTGGCAATGTCTTGCAGTTCATCAAGCGGCCACTAGATGTCGCTGGAACTAAACTGTGACTTGCTCCACTGTCAATTATCCACTTCAAAGTTTGTTGGCTCCTTTTAGGACTCTGTTGTGCTGCCATTGCAGATAGTCCCTTATCAGCACCTGCTCCCCCTCTGGATCGTTGATTCTTGTAGTTCTCACGTCGTCTTCCCCTGTAACTCCGGAAACTGGCCTTGGACTGTTGAAATTCCTGCTGCTTTTCTGGACACTTTGCTATCAAATGGAACCTGCTGCCACATCGAAAACATGACTTGCTGGCCATAGCAGACACTTGTGAGGCTTCCTTACAGCTCTGCCTGCTAGTTTCCCCACGCTGGGAATTATCTGAACATCCAACCCTTGGGGTATTTGAATTATCAATACGTTTTCGATGATGTTGATATTCTTGTTCACACAATCTACCAGTCACATAATTCATATTCAGCTGGTCCTCTGGCAAAACTTGTAAAGTTAGTACTAAGTTTTCAAACCCTGCATGCAGGCTGCTAAGCAGAGTATAAACTTTAATATTTTCAGGAAAATTCACACCTAAAGACGACAGTCGGTTGAAATACTCAGTCATCTGTGACGTGTGTTCAACCACACTATCCCCTGGCTTCAATTTCAACTCATACAAAGCACGTATAATGTTCACCTTCTCTCCGGGCGTGGCTCTATGGTGAATTCGCCTAAGAGCTCCCCAAATTTCAAATGCAGACCTTAAAATTTCCACATGAGGTAATTGGGAATCGTCTATCGATACCATCAACATGCATCTAGCTTTAGTGTCCATTTTATCATGTTCCCTGTTCTGAGCATGTGCAGCAGCCTGTTGCTCTGCTGTGGCATCTGCTGCAACAGCCACAAACGGCTTTCGCCTCTGGACATAGTCAGCCCACACTTCTTTGGCTTCCAACCAGACTTGAGCCCTCTTAGACCACTGCACGTAATTAGCAGAGTTCAACTTTGTAAAGGGAACCTGGAAATTTTCCACTGCCATTCTTGGGGTCTGCTGCTACTCCCTCTGTGTGCCCTTTCTTCTCTTTCCCCTTGGGATTTGTTTTACTCACTTTTCAGACGCCTCCAGCCTCCTTTAAAAGCTGGATTTACGACCAAGCCGGTCTTCTCTCATCCGAAAGCTGCTTTCACTTTCTCTGCACACAATACAGCTATAGAAACGTAGAAGGGTCCATAACCTAAGAGAGTTTGTGTACTGGTCCAGTAAACGCTTCCGCTGCGCCACCAGCAAAAGCTCTCTTTGCAGAGCATTAATTAAGTCCAGTGCAGAGATTCTTGTTGCAGTACAAGCTTCAGAGTCTCAGCAACAAAGAAATAACGACACAGGGAAGCCTGTCTTTCCAAAGAAAGGTTTATTGCAGAAAGATAACAGAAACACCTCCGGAGCTTTCGGACATTTTTGTTTCACGCCCCACACACACCACGCAGAGAAAACAAACACTCCTTATATACTGAGCAACTTAACAACTTAACGAGCTTGACTACTTAAAGTTACATGACATTGCTAACTTGCCAGCGTCTTAGGTTTCACACCCTAACAATGAAAGCTGTTTGACACCCAATCGTCTCCGCCTCTCATTGCGCGGAAGTCTTCTGCGCAGGGAGGGCGTGGGTAGTGAAGGACCAGTGCTCTCCTCACTGACTTCCAAGGAAGAATCCCGGAGCCCTTCCACCTCCTCTGCCATTTGCTCTCCTGGATCCTTGGTGTTACGCTGATTTCCTTCCCCCTCTTTCAAGCTACGTCTCCCCCTTGTGCTGGTACCTTCCCCTGCAGAATCGGAGAGCCTCTCCTTCTCCTGTTGCTCTGATGTCAGTTCCCTGACATCCACCTCCCCTCCAGGACCCCCACCCCCACCCCCTGCTCGCCCGGTAGAATCAATTTCTCTCTCTTCTTCGGCCGACGAGACGGGGAAACCCCGGAAGGAACTTTCACCATCCTCAGTGGATTCGAAACCCTCTTCCCACCTGCTTTGGTTCCCACCCACGGGATGAACCTCCCAGTCCGATTCTTCCTCGGAATCTGAAAACCCCTCGAAACTCAGAACCTCTCCAAGGGTTTGGGCTTCTCCGGGAACCGGCGGTGGAATACTTCCACCATATACCTGTCATCGACGGCTTCCGCTGGAACTCACGTGTTTTCTGACCTGGGCTCCCCTTCCCAAGCCACCAAGTACTCCACCAGATGACCTCGCCACCTCGAATCTATTATTTCCGTGGCCGAGCGCTGGTGTTCCCTTTCTTCTACTTGCGGTTGTGGGGGGACTCCTACCTCTCGCCCCGGGAATTCCCGCCCCTCCCTGTGTGGTGAGAGCAAGGACCTGTGGAACACAGGGTGTATTTTCATACTGTCGGGCAACTTGAGCTTGAATGCTACGGGGTTTACCTGTTGTGTTACCTCAAATGGCCCCAGCCGTCGGGGCTGCAACTTCTTGCACCCCCCTTTAAAGGGTAACCCTTGGGTGGACAACCACACCCTGTCCCCCACCCGTATGGTTTCCCCTTCCCGGTGGTGCTTGTCTGCCTGCTTCTTGTAAACAGCCTTGGCCCTCTCTAAGTTCATCTTAAGTTGCTGGTGTAGTGCTTCCATTTCTTCCACGAACTGCTCCGCCGCGGGTACACTCCAGTTTTGCTCCTCACCCCCCGGGAAGGCTCTGGGATGGCATCCATAATTGGCCATAAACGGACTCATTCCCGTAGACACGTGTTCAGCATTATTGTACGCAAATTCAGCCAGCACTAGTTTCTCTACCCAATCGTTCTGCCTCTCGCTGACGTAGCAGCGTAAGTATTGCTTTGCTGGAGTATACTATTTGCCCTTTCCGCTTGCCCATTGGTTTCTGGGTGCCTTGCTGTCGAGAACCCCACCTCGACTTGCAGCAAGCTCATAAGCTTCCTGCAGAATCGGGAGGTAAATTGTTTTCCGCGGTCGGAGATAACCCTCAAGGGGGCACCATGCAACCTGAAAATGTGCTCTACAAACAAACGTGCCGTCTCTTCCGCCGTCACCGCATGTGAACAGGCTATGAAATGGCACATTTTGCTCAGTAAGTCGACTACTACCATGACCGCTGTTTTCCCCCGTGATTTGGGCAAATCAGTCATAAAATCAATGGACACCACCTCCCAGGGTTTGCTTGGTGTGGGTAAGGGTTCCAGGAAGCCTTCTGGTACCGTCCGCTCCCCTTTTGCCCTTTGGCAGTGGTCGCACGCTCGTACATATTCCCGTACATCCTCCCTCACCCGTGGCCACCAGAACTGTCTGGTGACCAGCATCATCGTTTTGTGCTGTCCAAAGTGCCCCACTGTGGGGTTGTCGTGGAGTTGTTTGAGTACCCTTTCCCTTAGGGCTTCCCCGGGTACATACATAGCCCCTCTATAGTACAACACCCCTTCTTTCTCCTCAAACCCTTCTGGTGCCTCTCTCCCATCTCGTAGCTCCCTGATTTTCGTTCGTGCGAATTCATCATCCCTAGTAAGCCCTGCCAGTTCTCTCTTCCCCACTAGGGTTCCCACACACACCCATCGGTCCTCAGGTATGATGTGTCGTGTCTCCGGCGGGCCCTCTCCTTCGAAGTACTCTGGCTTCCGCGAGAGAGCGTCCGCTCTCACGTTTTCCTCCCCGGGCACATACTGGATTTCAAAAGAAAACTTGGAGAACTCCTGCGCCCAGCGAATCTGTCTCTGGTTGAGTACGCGTGCAGTCCTCCAGTACTCTAGGTTCTTGTGATCGGTGCACACCTGAATTCTGTGTTGCGCCCCTATCAGTAGATGGCGCCAACGACGAAAGGCAGCGTAGATTGCAAGCAGTTCTCGGTCATACACGGTAAACTTTTGCTCCGACTTGCTCAGCTTCCTCGAGAAAAAGGCACAAGGTTTCCACTCCTGTTTGCTCCGCCCTGGCTGCAAGAGGACCGCCCCTATGGCTCTGTCTGACGCGTCGGTCTCCAACCTCAGGGGTTTCTCCAAGTCTACGTGTAATAGTTGCTCTTCTGATGCGAACGCCTTTTTCAATCTTTCAAAGGATTGCAGTCAAATGCTCTCCTTTGAAAGATTGAAAAAGGTGTTTGCATCAGAAGAGCAACTATTACACGTAGGGTTAGGGTTAGGGTTAGGGTTAGGGTTAGGGTTAGGGTTAGGGTTAGGGTTAGGATTGCGACTTCCGGTTTGGGTCGCGGACGGCGAGGAAGCGCGGAAAGCCACGTAAAGGGCTTTCTGAACAACACGGAGGCTTGGGGGTGCCGCAAAGGCACTGCGCCCCCCAAAAATCCCAGGGGGGAGACCCCTGGGGGATAGGCTTCCCGGCAGCGTGGGAGCGGCTTTCCGTCCTTTTGGGGTTTTTCTTCTTTTTCGGAAGGAAGCCCGGAATGGGGCCGCAAGCGCAAAATGGGAGAGCACCGACTCCGTGTTGCGATGCCTCTAGCTTCTGCTGAGAAGGGCGACGAACCTCCACTGGATTAAAAATGGATTTCTCAACGTATGGAGACTTAAGACAGCCCTGAAAATTGGTATTTAAGTTGGGTGAGTCCTGGATATTTTAAGATTTCTGTGAGGAATCCTCCCGGTGGTGAGCAGAAAATGGCGCAGATCACGGTATCGCAGGCAGTTTGAGAAGGAAGTAAATACATGCCGACCGGACTGAGTGAATACGGAACGCTGAGGCAAATTTTTGCCAGGCTAGATTAACTTTAGATACAAAGTGGTATAGAAGATGCCTGTTTGGGGAAGACTTTTGTTTGGACCTGCTTCCTGCTCTCCCCGCTGAGTACATTGTTTCCCTGTGCGGTAGATACAGTAACAAACATCAGTTGAGACCAGCGGCTGGGAAACCTTGAGTGAGAACAGCGCGGAGAGGAAATAATATAAAGAGACAGAGGGGAGACTTTATTACAGAAGTTTTTGTGAGCCTGAAACACGGTGAGATTGGTAACGACAAAGAACGCTATATAAAGCCATGTTAAGGAGGCTTATAATCGCCTATAGCCCCCCCCCTATCCTGACCTCCCCCTCCCTTCTCCCTTCTCCCTTCTCCCTTTCCTCTTTCCCTCTGCACCTCTCTCGTTTACCTTTTCCTTATTTCTTCTACTTTTTCCTCCTTCTAACAACCCAATATCTGTAACTATTAGACCCAGCCTGGTAACTTTTGATGTTGGGCATTTTGGATGATGAAATAGGATTTGGGAAGTAAGGCTGAGAAAGGGACTCTCTTCTTGAGCAGAAGGAGAAGTTAGCTCTTAAAGCTACAGAATCAATTAAATCTGTAAAGCAGAATTGACTGTCACTTTAACAGACTTAATTAACTTACGCACTTTCCATAATTGGACTACCTCATTACAACTTCCTGTATCCTTCTTTTACGAACGTCTCTCAATAAGGACTGCATCTCTCCTTCCTATATGGGATTAGGCCAACAAGTGGCTGAAGTTTAGAGGACCAATCGAATCGATTAGTGTAACGCACGAAATAACTTGGAAGTACCTTCTGGAAACCCTCTTATGTACTTTTAAAAGACGGTTTTGGTCCAGTAAACCACCAAATAGGGAAGTGGATATTTTTTTTAAGGTTGAATGTGGGAGATGATATTTCCACTACTCTGATATATAGTGACGGGATTTAAATTTTGACTTAGGTTTGGTGTTATTCTCCTATCGCTAATATAGCTATCTCCACTCAGTGTGGTCCAGTATAATTGAATGAGGATAAGCAGACTGTGAGCCCTTAAGGGGAGAGATTTAGTGGCAGTATATATAGAGTGAAAATAGAAATAAAATGTCAGGGGAAAATGGAAAAAAGGGGGGAGGGACACCAGCTGAAAGGAAGATATCCAGACAAGAGGAAATTAAAGATTTAGATTTTTTGTGGTTGAAAATTAAGGAGGAGTTTAAACAAAATGAGTTTCACATGGAAAGCAAACTAGAAGAAATGCAGGAGATGATTGATAGAAAGATAGAAGGAGCGGTAGGGGAACTTTCTACTAAAATCCAAGAACTATCTGTTAAGTCAAAAGTATTTGAAGAGACGAACAAAAGAATTCAAAAAGAGATGAGAGAACAGAAAAAAGAGACAGAAAAAATGAAAGAAGAGATGAGAGAGGTGAATAAAATACAGGAGCAAATGTGGGATAATATTGCGATGACAGAGATGCAACAGAGACAACTACACCTAAAATTCAGAGGAGTAGAAGAAGGAGTGAAAGAAAATATAAAGGAAAAAATGATTAAGGAATTAACAAAATGGTTAGAATTGAAGGAGGAAGAAGTGGCATTTACGATAGAAAATGCCTTTAGAATAAGGGTGAGAGCACATCAAAATAGGACAAAAAAACCTCTTGGGGACTGTCTGGTAGTCTTTAACTCAATTGAGATGAAGAACTTAATATTAAAAACGAGTTACCATAAAAAATTAATAATAGATGGTAGACCAATAATTGTGCTTAAAGAAATACCAGTTAGACTTTTACGTAAAAGGGAAGGATACAGACAAATTGTAGGTGTTTTGAGAAGAAATAGTATACAATATAGATGGGAATTCCCCGAAGGGATTGCTTTCTTCTTTAAGGAAAAGAGATTTAAGTTGACAGACCGGCAAGAGGTGGAAAAATTCCTGAGGAGGTATGAGAAAGAGCTTGGCAAGGCTGAGGACAGACCAAGAGATAGAGAGGGGGGTGGGGACGGGAGTGGAGGGGGAGGGGGAGGGGAGAGAGGCGCAGGAAGGAAGGGGGCGGAGAGTGAAGAGGCAGAGGAAGAAGAAGGGGCAGTGGGAGAGGAGGAGGCAGAGGAGGAAGAATATATAAGGAATTGAAAGTCTAAAATACAAGTTTGAAGTTAGTTAGAATAAACAGAACTTAGTTTTAGTAATGTCGTTAAATTTTTTGTCATGGAATGTGAACGGTCTAAATGAAAAGTCAAAAAGGAATAAAATAGAGAAAGTTTTGAGGAATAAAAACTTGGATGTGATTTGTTGTCAAGAGACACATGTAGCTAAAAAACATAAACACATATTGATAAATAAAAAGTTGGGAGTTGAGTTTATTAACTCAGATGTTAAGAAAAAAAGAGGGTTGGTGATATACGTTAAAGAAAAATGGGAACCTGTGCTAATATGTAAAGATGAGGAAGGAAGAATCTTAGGGGTCCAAATTAATTACCAAGGGGAAAAGCTCAATGTAGTAACTGTTTATGCCCCCAATACAAATAAAGCAGATTTCTTTAAAAAACTGGAACAAGTATTATTAGAATTAGAAAATCACAAATTAATTCTTTTAGGGGATTTGAATGGAGTCCCTGTACCGGAATTAGACAGAAGTGAAAAAATGAGGAAAGTGAACCAGGGGAAACTTCCAAAATCCTTTAATGACCTTAGAGAAAACCTAGATTTGATTGATATTTGGAGGCACAAAAACCCCATAGAGAAACAATTCACACATTTCTCGGAACCGCATCAAAGCTGGCGCAGAATCGATCAGATTTGGGTCTCAAGGGAACTCTTGATAAGAACAAGGAAATGTGAAATAGAACCAAGAACACTTTCTGATCACAACCCAATTGTTTTGGAATTAAAAAGCGAATCATTAGGACCATATAGGTGGAGAATGAACGAATATTTACTTGAAAATGATGAGATTATTGAGAAGGCTAAAAATACCCTGAAAGAATATTTTGACTTAAATTGGAATAAAGAAACTAAAATTGATATCGTGTGGGACGCAAGTAAGGCAGTGCTTAGAGGCTTTTTGATCCAACAGAATAAATATAAAAAGAATTTAAGAGAATCAAAGAAGGAAGAAATAGTTAAACAATTAAAAGATTGTGAGAAAAAATTAATAATAAACCCTGGGGATGAAAAGACTAAACAAATCTCTAAATTGCTCCAAACACAATACTCCACATTAATAAATCAAGAAATAGAATGGAGAATAAAATCAATGAAACAAAAGTATTTTTAATCCGGGGAGATTATTGGCTTGGCAATTAAGAAAAAGGAAAAAAACAAAATGTGATCAATAAAATTAAATCGGAAGAGCAAATAATAGACCCCAATGAAATAAAGAGAAAATTTCTTCAATTTTATGAAACTTTGTATAAAAGAAAGGAGGATGAAGATATAGTAGAGATAGAGAGATATATGGAAAGAAATGGGGGAGAACAACTTACTGAAGAAGAAAAAATATACTTAAATAATTTAATAACTGTGGAAGAGGTTAAGGAAGCAATCAAGAAAATGAAGCCAGGGAAAGCACCAGGCCCAGATGGTCTGTCTCAAAAATACTATAAAGTCTTGGAGGAATATCTGGGGTTCTACAGGATGTAATTAATAATATTCTACAAGGAGGGATGATACCAGACTCGTGGAGAGAAGCACACATCATGTTAATACCCAAACCAGATTCAGACAAATTGGATATAAGGAATTATAGGCCTATATCACTGCTTAACAATGATTACAAGATCTTTGCCGAAATAATGGCAAATAGACTAAAGAAATATTTGACAAAAGCTATCCATAAAGATCAGGCCAGATTCCTGCCTAATAGGCAGTTAAAGGATAATGTAAGACACATAGTAGATATCATTGAATATTTGGATCTTAGAAACGACATTCCCGCAGCTCCAATTTTTATAGATGCCGAAAAGGCGTTTGACAATGTATCCTGGAGCTTCATGTTAAAATGTATGGAGAGGGTAGGGATAGAGGGGCCCTTTTTGGAAGGCATAAAGGCGATTTATTCTGGCCAAAAGGCCAAATTAATTATTAATAATAACTTAACAAATCCGTTCATGATTTCTAAGGGTACAAGACAGGGGTGCCCTCTGTCCCCTCTCCTATTTATCATGGTTTTGGAAGTCATTATGAATAAAATAAGGGAAACACCAGAAATTAGAGGAATTAAAATTGGAGCAAAAGAATACAAATCAAAGGCATATGCCGATGATTTGGTAATATCATTAGAAGAACCAACAACAGGCATTGATAAAGTTTTAGAGCTACTTGAAGAGTTTGGAAAGCTGTCCGGATTCAAGCTAAACAAAGTCAAAACAAAGATAATAACAAAAAATTTGGCTGAAGACGCAAGAAATCAGTTAGAGCGGCAAACAGGGATTAAGGTAGTGAAAAAGGTGAAATATTTGGGTATTTGGATATCCACAAAAAACATAAATTTAGTAGAAGATAACTACAATAGAACTTGGAGAGAGATTAAAAAAGACTTGGACAGTTGGAGCAGATTAAAACTCTCGTGGGCGGGAAGAATGGCTACCATTAAAATGAGTATTCTCCCAAGACTGATATTTTTATTTCAAAACATCCCAGTGATTAGGGGCACAACAATGTTTAAAGAATGGCAGAGGACCCTGTCCAGATTTATCTGGCAGGGGAAAAGAGCAAGAATTAAATTTAAACTGCTTACAGACCGAAGGGAAAGAGGAGGGTTCGCTGTTCCAAACCTAAAATTGTATTATGAGGCCTCATGCTTGTGTTGGATTAAGGACTGGATAACCCTGGGAAATATGCATTTGTTGGATTCAGAGGGATTTAATGCCAGATTTGGTTGGCATGCGTATCTGTGGCATGATAAAGAAAAGGTGCACAAGGGATTCTCCAACCATGTCATTAGAGGGGCGTTACTGGAAGTATGGAACAGAAATAAAAGACTGATAGAAAGGGGCACCCCCTGGTGGTTATCACCGATTAACATCTTAACAATCAAAAAACTAAACATGGAAAGCCAAAGATGGACCTATGAAGACCTCTTGGTTAAATCAGATAAGGGATGGAAAATGAGACCATATGAAGATTTAAAGGATAAATTAATGGGGTGGCTTCAGTACCATCAAATTAATGCCCTCTGGAATGAACATAAAAAAGTAGGGATGAATGAAAAAAAAATCTAAATACCAGGTAGAAATAATAGAAGGAAATACCAAACTTCTATCCAAAATGTATAATCAATTACTAGAGTGGGATACCAAGGACGAAGAGGTGAAAGAGGTTATGATTAAATGGGCCATAGATTTGGGATATAATTTGGATTACGATAGGTGGGAGAAACTTTGGAACAAAGATATGAAATTCATAGCTTGTGTTGGACTCCGAGAGAATATGGAAAAGATGATGTACCGTTGGTACATCACTCCAGTGAAACTGGAAAAGATGTATAGGACCGGGGACAAAATCTGCTGGAAATGTAAAAAAAAGGAGGGTGATTTCCACCATATGTGGTGGACATGTGAAGAAGTGAAAAGGTTCTGGGGCCTCATCTACGATGAATTAAAAAAGGTCTTGAAATATACCTTCCCTAAAAAACCCGAAGCCTTTCTTTTAGGAATGGTAGGAGATGAGATTAAGAAGGAAGATCAAACCTTGTTTCAATATGCAACGGTAGCAGCCAGGATATTGCTAGCGCAAAATTGGAAAACACCTAACATCCCAACTATCAGAGAATGGCAAATAAACTTATTTGAGTATATAGAGTTAGCAAAAATGACACAGAAGATCAGGTATCAGAAAAATACAAAATTTATTAATGATTGGAACAAATTTATTTCATACATGGAAACAAATTTAGGAAATATCAAAATCACAGTAGGTGTAATATAAAGCCTGCGATGAAGAGGTAAAGATGGTAAAAAGATATTGCAGAAGATAACATTGGGATATAACTCAAACCGTGGTGGAGGGAAGTCAGATTAACAATACAGTACGAATTAGGGGTTTTTTATGTGGTTTATTTGTGCTTATGTATTTTGCTTTTTTCTATCCTTTTTGGATTGTTTGTGGTTTTCTTTTTTTGGTGTATTTTATGCTAGAAATAAAATAAAAAGAATTTGGAAAAAAACCCAAAGGATTGCTGAGCTTCCTCCGTCCACACGAACTTCTTTTTGCTACTGAGACAGTCTGTGATGGGTGCGGTCAAATGGGCGAAGTTCTTGATGAACTTCCTGTAGAAGTTGCTGAAACCTAGGAACCTTTGTACATCCTTCCGTGTTTTGGGGGGTTTCCATTCCAACACTGCTTGCACCTTGCTTGGGTCCATCGCTAAGCCCTTGTCAGACAACTTGTACCCCAGAAACTCCACTTCTCTGGCATGAAACTGACATTTCTCTAGCTTGACCCACAACTGGTGTTTCTGCAATCGTTGTAGCACTTCCCTAACGTCTCGTACATGTTGCTCCTCGCTTTCCGAATAAATCAATACGTCGTCCAGGAAGGCCACACAGTTCTTGTAAAGCAGTGACCCCAACACGTGGTGCATGAAAGCTTGAAAACAGGCGGAGCCTGACTGTAATCCAAAAGGCATAACTAAATATTCAAAGGCCCCTAGTGGGGTGAACATGGTGGTCTTCCATTCATCCCCCTCCCTCATCCTGATCAAATTGTAAGCCCCCCTGAGGTCTAGTTTGGTAAAAATCTTTCCCTTCCTCACTTTCGTCAAAATGTCGTCAATTCTGGGCATTGGGAAAGTCACGGGTTCCGACACCAAATTTACGGCCCTGAAATCCACTACAAGCCTGGGTTTATCCGTGTCTTTTTTGTCCACAAAAAACACCGGACTACCTCCCACTGCTTTCGATTCTCTTATGAATCCTCTCTTTAGGGTCTTGTCAATAAACTCCCGTAACTCCTTCATCTCCCTGTCCGACATGGCATACAGCTTACCAACCGGCAGCTGCGCCCCTGGGAGCAAGTTGATTTGGCAGTCAAAGGGCCTGTGGGGTGGTAGCCTATCTGCCTCCTTCTCACTGAAGACCTCCCTCAGATCAGCATATTGTGGCGGGACCTCCCCTTTCTGTTCCACTGCCATTCCTGCCACTCGGGCTACACTCATCCTTGGTGTTTCCCCTCCTAGGCAGTGCTCCAGGCAGTAGGCTGACCCAAAGCTGACTGTCCTCTGATGCCATGCCACCACGGGATCATGTTGTGCTAGCCAGCTCATCCCTAATATTATTGGGGGCCCCGCTAGTGAGGCAACGTGAAAGGCGATCGTCTCTGAGTGCCTAGACACCCTCATTCTCATTGGTGGGGTCTGGTGTGTCACTTCCCCTCCTAGAAGCTCCCTCCCATCAATGGTGGTTACTTGCAAGGGGAAATCCAAAGGTAGCAAGTGAAGCTGGTGCTCTAATGCAAAGTCCTTGCTGAAGAAATTGCAGGAGCTGCCTGAATCCAGCATCCCCTGAACCTTGACTGGGTGCCCATTCGGGAGTTCTAGCACCACCTCAATGGCTATCGCTGCCTTGGGGGAATCTGGTTTGGGCACTTTTACTGGTTGCTGGCCTGGCTGCTGTGCCCGTTGATTGGCAGCCAAGCGTTCCTGTTTCCCTGCTCCTGTGTCTGTTGCACCTCCTCCTTATGCGGGCCAAGAGTGCCGAGAGAGGCCAAACATGGAGTCCAGCACGTCTCAGCAGTAGCTTCTTCCGGCTCCCGGCTCAGGCAGACCGCTTCTCCTCCCAGCGAGCTCCTTCCAGCCTCAGAAACAGCAAAGCTCTGGCTGGCCCCAGCAACTTTTCAGCTGGCTTGCTGGCTTGCTGGCTTCCCCCACACGTGGGACGTTCCTGCAAAGGCTTCAAAGCGTTGGCAAACTACCCATAACCTATGCGGGCCAAGAGTGCCGAGAGAGGCCAAACATGGAGTCCAGCACTCTTCCGTTGCGCAGCTTGCAAACTGTCCGTGCCGATCCAAAAGTCCTTCTGCCTCTCCTTGGCCGGTAGCAGAGCGATCACAGCGGTTAGAAAGCAATTGCAGTGTGTGGGTAGAAATTCAGAACAAACACAAGGCGTTCCTTATCTTCTTACCCTTTAATCATGTAGAATAACAGCATAAATCAGACCTGGCGAAACCTCGCCCATTCTCCCTCTTGCATAGCGACAGACTGAAACACTCAGAGTAAAACCACTGCCGTAAGTGTTTGTGACCACGCCTCAGGAAAGAGACGTCACTCAGAACTCTTTAACCCTGTGAGTTCTGAAACCTTTAACACCCCCTCTCGTCTTGCATCCTGAGGGAAACTGAGAACCCCTATTTACAAACCTCTTTGAGTTCAACTCACCTCCCATTGCCTTTTGCCTCCCACTGGCATCTATCCCAGGCAATTGTTGAATCCCTTCCACACTCCCAGAATCACACTGTGCGAAACCAACCCACGCACTGGTGACCTGAAACCTCTCAGGTGGAATCCCCTTTGTGGTGCGAGTTGACCGCCTGAGCACAACCTCGGGTGCTCCTCCTGACCCACTGGGGTCAGCAAGTGTGTCTCCAGAAAGCTCAGAAGACTCCCCCTCTGACTTGCTGCGTCTTCGGGCCTTCTGCACTTGGCTAACTGGAGATGAAGGCTCGCTCTTGGGTTCCCTCTTAACCTGTGGAGAAACCCACCCCTGTGCTTGACCCTCATCAGCAACCTGGTCTTCAGCAACAGGCTCCGCCTCTGCCTCTCCTTCCTCCCTTTCCTCCCCCTCAGAATCGGACAGACATTCTGAGAGAATATCAGGACCAACCCTAGGCCGTGACCAACCACCCTGCTCAAAGAACTCAGCATGCTTGCTGACCAGCAGCTTGGTCTGATCACCCTCTGGGTATGCAAACTTCCACCCATTTGTTGCAGGATCATACCCACAGAAGATCATTTCCTGGTACCTTGGACCACATTCCTTCCGTTGCGCTGTTGGTATTGGCACTGAAGCCCTGGAACCAAACGAACGGAAGAAATGCACCTGTGGCTTTTTCTTGTGCAACAGAAAAAACGGTGTGTCACCTACAGCGTGATTGTAGGACCTGTTAAAAACAAAGCTGGCAAATTTCCAAGCTTCATTCCAAAAGCTCTGAGGCAGCCCAGAGTCACACAGTAAAACTCTGACAGCTTCAGCCAGTGTTTCACTCCTGTGCTCTGCCACGCCTCTCTCTTGAGGAGACTTTGCACCCGTCACCTGGTGACGAATTCCCTTTTGCTTGAAAAACTCCTTCAGAGCAGACCCAGTGAACTGTGACCCACGGTCGCTCCTGAACCCTTGCACTTTGGTGGAGAACCTTAGTTCCACCTCTGCAACCCAATCCTGGATAAGTTGCGCCGCCTCCCCCTGCGTTTTGAGAGAGAAACACCATAAATTCTGAGAAAAATCATCTGTCATTGTCAGAACAAACCTGGCCCCACCCAGACTCTCACACTTCATGGGTCCTGCAAGGTCTGTGTGAACAAGTTCAAAAGGTTTTGTGGTTACCCTCTTTACCCCGGGAAAACTGCACCTTTGTACCTTCCTGCATGCCCTGCACTCTAGGGATCCCTCACATGGTGTGATTTTGCAACCTTTGGTGCAGCTGGGCAACCTCTGAACATCTTCCAAACAAGCATGAGACATTCTCTTGTGCCATACATGAACACATGAATCATGGCTGGGAACACTAGCACACTGCGCCTGTGCTTTTCCGGCATTCCCCCCACCCTCCAGAGGTGTTTCCAGGACAAAGAGATTGTTCTTGCATTCCATGTTGACAAGTTGTCTCCCCCCTCTGAAAATGGAACAGGCATCATTTTCAAAGCAAATTTTGTACCCTTGCTTTACAAGAGCAGGTACAGATAACAGGCAACAATGCATTTCCGGCACAATGAAGCACTCCACCTCCGCCTGCAAAAAGGAAACATAAACATTAGCAACATTAGAAACTGGCTTTTGTGTCCCATCAGCAAACGTAACAGTCGTTCCAGCTGAAACAGCCCTGCAATTCCGCAGCTCCCCAGCAGGTGGCGCTATCAGGTGATGACTCACTCCTGAATCAACAACCCACTGCACAGCTGTGTCCCTGCTGGGATTGTTTTTCAAAGTTGCCAGAGAAGCCGTGAGATGATAACAGTCTCCCTTCTCTGAGTCACGTCCTTCCTTCGCGTTCCCACGCTGGCCTCCTCTCCGAGACTGGTTCCCATGGGAAACGACCTTGGAGACATCCTGCCCGGCCTCTCTGCTCCTCTGCGGACAAGCCTGTTTAAAGTGGCTGTTGGACCCACAGAGATAGCACCGACGAGTGGAAAAAGCCTGAACAGAGCTCTCATCTGGCTTGGCCCCCCCTCTGCAACCGGTGGAGCTGCCTGCGCCAGACCTGCCCTCTCTGACACGCCTTTCCTGTTCGTCCGATAGACGTCCTGTCACGTACTGGAGAGTCAAATCCTGTGGACTCATCGATTCCATAGACAGACACAAATTGTCATAACTTTTGTCCAGAGAGCTGAGCAAAATATAAACCTTCAGCTCCTCTGAGAAGTTGACTTGCAACAGCCTCAACTCATTGAAAACAGAGAGCATCTCAGTAACATGCTGTCTGATGTTCCCACCGGGACGCAGCTTCATCTCAAACAATCGCCTGGTGGTGTGGATCTTTGCACCAGCCGTGGTTCTGTGGTGCACCCTCTCAAGAGCTGTATAAGCCTCCTGAGCAGTTTCAAGCCCCTCAACCAAGGGTAGCTGGGAACCCTCCAAACTGAGCACTATAGCTCCCAGGGCTTTCTGGTTTTTTCTCTGCGACGCGTGCGCAGCTGCTATGTCCGCCGCCAATGCGCCTGCTGAAGCTGGTGGTAGAGGGGGCCCCTGGGTTGCCTCCCACAGCCCCTTGGCTACCAGCCAGGCCTTTAGCTTCCGGCTCCATTTGGCCCAATTTTGTCCATTTAATTTTTCGAAGGGAACGGAGTATGATTCATGACTGTCTGCCATCTCCTCCCCCGGGGGCTAAGCGTACTCACGTCTCAGCAGTAGCTTCTTCCGGCTCCCGGCTCAGGCAGACCGCTTCTCCTCCCAGCGAGCTCCTTCCAGCCTCAGAAACAGCAAAGCTCTGGCTGGCCCCAGCAACTTTTCAGCTGGCTTGCTGGCTTGCTGGCTTCCCCCACACGTGGGACGTTCCTGCAAAGGCTTCAAAGCGTTGGCAAACTACCCATAACCTATGCGGGCCAAGAGTGCCGAGAGAGGCCAAACATGGAGTCCAGCACTCTTCCGTTGCGCAGCTTGCAAACTGTCCGTGCCGATCCAAAAGTCCTTCTGCCTCTCCTTGGCCGGTAACAGAGCGATCACAGCGGTTAGAAAGCAATTGCAGTGTGTGGGTAGAAATTCAGAACAAACACAAGGCGTTCCTTATCTTCTTACCCTTTAATCATGTAGAATAACAGCATAAATCAGACCTGGCGAAACCTCGCCCATTCTCCCTCTTGCATAGCGACAGACTGAAACACTCAGAGTAAAACCACTGCCGTAAGTGTTTGTGACCACGCCTCAGGAAAGAGACGTCACTCAGAACTCTTTAACCCTGTGAGTTCTGAAACCTTTAACACTCCTCACCCCCCACGGCTCCCACCATTCCTTGCCAGGCCTTTCTTTGTGGGCAGACTCTGGCAAAATGTCCTGGCCGCTGGCAGAGGAAACATTTCTTGGTCGTTTTTACGTCCTTTCCCTCTCTCTTGCGACTTTCGCTGGAGCTTGAAGCCTCCCGGGCGCGCGCACCACCTATTTCCATTGGCTCCGCCGCCGGGGAAGGCTGCCTTGGTATCTCAGGAATGCGGTAGTCATGACAACGCTACTCTCTGCCTTCCCGCCTCTCCTGAGCCCGCGCTTCCTGCCTCATACCAATCGCAAGTGCAGCTTTGGTCAGCTGGTCCATGGACTGTGGGCGGGGTGCGTGCGAAAGCTCATCCTTGACCGTTGGTGACAACCCCTCCTCAAACAATATTTGTATGGGTTCAGAGTCCAGCTGCCACCCGAGACGGTGCACTATCATTGCAAAACGTGACCAGTAGTCTCTAACTGACTGGTCTCCCTGTTTACAGCTCATCAGTTCCCATTTTGTCACACTTTCCTCAATATCGCTGGCAAACATCGCGTCCATCGCCTGATAGAATTTCCGTACGTCCTGCATGGCTGCATTCTGTGTCGCCATCAGGGGCCTGATCCATGCCCTAGCCCCATCCTCCAGGTGACCCACGATATAAGCCACTTGCGCTTCATCGTCTGCAAAATCGCTATGCTGCAATTTCAAGGCATATTCTATTTCTGTTCTAAACCCCCCATAATCTTGAGGTCTCCCCCCAAACTTATGCACCAGTCCCGGTACCTTCCTTGCTATGGGGGTTGGCGTGCTCTGGGCATCTTGAGACCGTCGTTCGTCCAGCCTCGCTGTCAAGAGGGCTATGTGCTGTTCCAATTTGCGGTTTCTCGCCGCCAGCGATTGTCCTCCAGCAGCCCCTTCCGTGGCTCTGACTTCTCCTGTCTCACTCATGATGCCGCCTGCTTGTTGCGCATGAGCAACTTTCGGTGACAGACAGATTGCTGTAATGGTTGGGAGTTACTCGTGCGTAAACCTTCCCTTTTGGAAGCTTGGTTGCATAGTTTAAACCATTTTGACTGCACAGCCCATCTCAGTGTGGCTGCCTCAGTCGCTAGCAGAATCTGTCTGTGGGCGTTTCTTAAACCTTTGCCAGCATAAAAGCTGTTTGTTTGTTTTTTTATAAAATATTTATTAAATTTTCACAAATTTTATAAACAAACACAACAATTCAAACAAACACACATACAAGAAAAAAACAAGCATGTTGGTATTAAAGGGTTAAGAAGCTCTAATCAAGGCGCTCTAATCACTGTGCAGCTGGAGGTCGTTGAGCTTCCAGGAATGTGAGTTTGTATAAATAGTCAGCTCACTCGTGTGTTTGCCCCCTTCCCCTTTTTTGGGGGGCGTGTTTGCTGAAATGTGTGATTCTTCACCAGGGTTTTTTGTTTTTGTGTAAATAAACCTTTTATTTGAGTTCCAAACCGCTTGCTCCAAGATTCCTTTATTGGAAAGGTGCTGACTCTCCAGCCCTTCTTGAGCCGCTGTGCGAAATGCTCTGCTGTAATGGGACATTGTCGCATCGGAAGCGCACTGGACATTTGATTAGCATTAAACTAATTAAAGTTTAATGGGACAAAGCATAATTTCAAATCCTTATTTTCTTAAAACTTACTTCCCCGACCTCCTCATACCTTCCCTTTCTGCATTCCAATTTCAAATATTCAGTTCAGCAAATCCTCACCCTTACTTTTATATAATTATTAACCTTTTCTTTTAACTTAATCTTTACAGCTGTAATCCATTTAATTTCTAAAACCGCATCATTCTAACACTCATAAATTTTACAATGTTTCTTAAGATAGTTCTTGAATTTCTTCCAATCTTCTTCCGCCAACTCCTTTCCCTGGTCTCGGATTCTGCCAGTCATTTCTGCCAGTCCCATGTAGTCTGTCACCTTCATCTGCCATTCTTCCAAGGTGGGTAGATCCTGTGTCTTCCAATACTTTGCGATGAGTATTCTTGCTGCTGTTGTAGCATACATAAAGACTGTTCTGTCTTTCTTTGGCACCAATTGGCCGACAATGCCCAAGAGAAAGGCCTCTGGTTTCTTAAGGAAGGTATATTTAAATACCTTTTTCATTTCATTATATATCATTTCCCAGAAAGCCTTAATCTTTGGGCATGTCCACCAAAGGTGAAAAAAAGTACCTTCAGTTTCTTTACATTTCCAACATTTATTATCAGACAAGTGGTAAATTTTTGCAAGCTTGACTGAAGTCATGTACCACCTATAAATCATTTTCATAATATTTTCCTTTAAGGCATTACATGCCGTAAATTTCATACCGGTGGTCCACAACTGTTCCCAGTCAGCAAACATAATGTTATGACCAATATCTTGTGCCCACTTTATCATAGCTGATTTCACTGTTTCATCTTGTGTATTCCATTTCAACAGCAAGTTATACATTCTTGACAAGTTCTTAGTATTGGGTTCTAACAGTTCTGTTTCTAATTTTGACTTTTCCACCTGGAAGCCAATTTTCCTGTCCAATTTAAAAACCTCCATTATCTGATAGTAATGGAGCCAGTCTCTCACTTTATCTTTCAATTTTTCAAAACTCTGCAATTTCAGTTTGTCTCCTTCTTGTTCCAGAATTTCCCAATATTTCGGCCATTTGGCCTCCATATTGAGCTTTTTCAAGGCTTTCGCTTCCATCGGTGATAACCACCTTGGGGTTTTGTTTTCCAATAAATCCTTATATCTTATCCAAACATTAAACAGTGCTTTCCTTACAATATGATTTTTAAATGCTTTATGTGCTTTGACCTTATCATACCATAAATATGCATGCCATCCAAATACATTGTTAAAACCTTCTAAATCCAAAATGTCTGTATTCTCAAGAAGTAGCCACTCTTTCAACCAGCAGAAAGCTGCTGATTCATAGTAAAGTTTTAAGTCTGGCAGGGCAAATCCACCTCTTTCCTTTACATCAGTCAATATCTTAAATTTTATTCTAGGTTTCTTGCCCTGCCAGACAAATCTGGAAATGTCTCTCTGCCACTTCTTGAAACAGTCCATCTTGTCCACAATTTGCAATGTCTGAAATAGAAACAACATTCTAGGCAATACATTCATTTTAATCACAGCAATGCGGCCTAGCAATGAAAGCTTCAAATTTGACCATATTTCTAGATCTTTTTTTACTTCTGCCCAAGTTTTCTCATAATTGTCTTTAAATAGATTCACATTCTTAGCTGTCATGTTAATCCCCAAGTATTTCACTTTCTTAGCCACAATTAAACCTGTTTCATTCTGGAACCTCTCCCTTTCAGTAACTGTTAAGTTTTTCTCTAATACCTTGGTTTTTAGTTTATTCAGTTTAAATCCTGCAACTTGACCAAACTGTTGAATTACTTCTAAAACTCTTTTAGTACTAGTGTCTGGCTCTTGTAATGTAAGTACCAAGTCATCTGCAAATGCCCTCAATTTGTACTGTTTGGCTCTGACCTGTACCCCTTTAACCAGCTGGTCCCTTCTGATCATGTTCAGCAAAACCTCCAGGACCGATATAAAAAGCAATGGGGAGATTGGGCACCCCTGTCGTGTTCCTTTTTCTATTTTAAATTCTTTCGTAACCACATTATTTACAATTAACTTAGCCTTTTGTTCAGAATATATTGTCAGTAACTCAGCTCACAGTCAGAGGTAACTGGCCACCCCCGGGCAAACCGAGTGAGATACTTGTTGACCTTCCCGTCTGCGTCTCCCGGCAGGCAAGGTCGTAAATCGGCGATTCTCCTCGTCAGACGTGAGAAGAACACACCCTCTGCCTCTCTCCCTCCCTGCATTCCCCCAGGGAGGGGAAAAGAGACAGATGGGAGTCTATTTACATGTCTTTTATTCCTGTCATTTCAGCAGTACATAGAAACGTGACTGCACTCTCCAGACTCCGGCAGTAGGGTCACTGCTCCGCCCCTGTACTTCCAGTACAGGTCAGATGACACTCTGAGCTAACATCCGGTGCTCAGTACAGAGAATAGGCTCCCCCTTTTTCCCAACAGTACAGTTCCACACATCAACATCCTGTTTTGCTTTCCAGCCACCTGCAGCTGGCTTTTGCATTGCTGCTTTTATCCAACATATATTGCACCTATACCATTCTCAAATCCTTGGCCTACCCCCATCCCATGTAGATTCTTCTTCATAAAACTCCAAGAAATTTTGTCAAAAGCTTTCTCCGCGTCAACAAATATCAATACTGCTTTGGTATTTATATTCACTTCTAGTTTTTCCAAAATATCTATTATATTCCTCACATTGTCTGACAAATGTCTTCCTGGGAGAAAGCCAGCTTGGTCCTTATGAATCTCTTCCATCAATACTTTTTTCAGTCTTTTAGCCAAAATGTCAGCAAAAATTTTGTAATCCACATTAAGTAACGATATAGGGCGGTAGTTCTTAAGCTGAGTCTTTTCAGTCTCTGTTTTCGGTATAAGTGTAATATAAGCTTCTTTCCACGATTCTGGTGCCTTTTCCCCCTCTAAAATTTCATTGCAGACCTCCTTCAACGGTTGTAATAACCACTCCTTCAAAGCTTTGTAGTATCTGGAAGTCAACCCATCCGGTCCTGGAGATTTGCCTAGTTGCATATTTTGAATGGCACCTTCTATCTCTTGTTCAGTTATTTTCTGGTTCAAGTCTATTTTACTTTGATGAGAAATTTTTTGTAATCCATGTTTCTTAAGAAATTCATCAATATCCAATTCTTTCTGCGGCCCTTGTGAATATAATTGTTTGAAGTATCTCTGGAAGCAATTTCTAATCTCATTTGGGTTATAAATGTTCTTTCCTTCCACTTCTAAATTTGTAACCGTGTTTAATTTTTGTCTTTTCTTCATTTGCCAAGCCAATAGTTTACCACATTTGTCTGCTGATTCAAATGTCTTTTGTTTCATTTGTTGAATTTTCCATTCTATTTCTTGATTCGTTAATTCCATATATTGTGTCTGATATAACTTAATTTCTCTCAAGATCTCTTGGGACTTTGGATTAGATCTTAGTTTCCTTTCCCCTTCTTTTATCTTTTCCAAAATCTTATCCTTTTTCTCATTTTGACTTCTCTTTTTTATTGCATTTTGTTGTATCAGGAATCCTCGCATAACAGCTTTACTTGTGTCCCAGATTACTCTTTTTTCAACATTAGTCTTTAAATTTATTTCAAAATAGTCTCTCAAAGTTTTTGGGGCTTTTTGTAAACCTCTTCGTCTCTAAATAAGGTGTCATCATTCATCCTCCATCTGAAGGAGCCGGCCGTTGTTAACTTCATCTCCATCCTTACGGCATTATGGTCAGAGCACGTTTTTGGGCAGATTTCCACTTTCTTTATCTTCGATGCCATCCCACTAGTAACCCATATTTGGTCAATTCTGGTCCACATAAAAGCTGTTTGACACCCAATCGTCGCCGCCTCTCATTGCGCGGAAGTCTTCTGCGCAGGGAGGGTGTGGGTAGTGGAGGACCAGTGCTCTCCTCACTGACTTCCAAGGAAGAATCCCGGAGCCCTTCCACCTCCTCTGCCATTTGCTCTCCTGGATCCTTGGTGTTACGCTGATTTCCTTCCCCCTCTATCAAGCTACGTCTCCCCCTTGTGCTGGTACCTTCCCCTGCAGAATCGGAGAGCCTCTCCTTCTCCTGTTGCTCTGATGTCAGTTCCCTGACATGTATGCTACAACAGCAGCAAGAATACTTATCGCAAAGCATTGGAAGACACAAAATCTACCCACCCGGGAAGAATGGCAGATGAAGCTGATGGACTACATGGAATTGGCGGAAATGACTCTCAGAATCCGAAACCAGGGAGAAGAGTCGGTGGAAGAAGACTGGAAAAAATTTAAAGTATATTTACAGAAATATTACAAAATTAATGAATGTTAGAAGGATGCTGGAATGAAGTTATATGGCTTTAGCAGAAATGTTATAAAGAATTAAGTAAAAATAGATTGTTAATGGACCAAAGTGGAAAATTTAAGGTTAGAATGTCTTAAGTTAAATTTTAGAACGAAAATTGAGAAAGATGGAAAGGACTTGCTGAAACAGCTAATTGAACTAGAATACAAAAAAGGGAGGTGTGAGGAGGTCGATGAAACAAGTATATGAAAGGGACTTCCGGGTTGGCGCCATCGGTAATGGCGGATTCCCTCTGACTTAGAGGGGACTGGCTCTGCGGGAATCGGGTCTGCACCGCTACGGCGAAGCGGGGACCCTTCGAAAATCACAGGCGGGTGAAGCCTGTGACCATGGGTCTCAGCGGGCACCTTTTGCGCCCCCCAACTTACAAAGGAGCCCGATTACGGGTTCCGGAGTGAAGCGGGGCAGCAGCGCGGTGCTGTGAGTCAATTGCTTCTTCCATGGAGCTAAGCCGCACAGCCGTTACCGGAGAGCGCTACCTTTATCCTGTGACAATTTGGCTACAAAACAACGATCCGTGAGTAGGTTAATTTGGGAAAACAAAGGAGCGAGAGAGAGAGAGAAAAGAAGTAATTGGATACCAAAACGGAGAGGCATAAACAGGAAATCTGCCTTCCGTTCTTTGTAAATAGAGGAAAGCAATGAACTTGTAAGCTAAAACCTTGAAAGACGTTTGAAAAAGACTATAATTCTATCATCTAAAACAAGCGATTTCTCCCCTTGACTGCAGGAGAGGAGGGGGGAAAGGTTTGAACTGTATTTTCCTGTAAAAAGAGAGAAAAGGAAGCTAAGAGTCCACCGCTTAAACCTGGGAACGGACTGCCAATGAAAAATAGAATGCCGTACTGTGAAATGCACTGTTGGTGAAAGTATTTTTTGACAGCTAACTCCGTAAGTCTGATACAAGTGAGATACAATATTTCTGGCTGGTTTCCCCTGGTTTCATTTTTTTTAAATGATATTTATTGAAAAAATGATTTTTAAATAAGATTTTATACAAAAAAAGAAAAAGATAAAAATAAAAAGTAAAAAAAGAAACCATCATTTTCAAATTCTCTACTTTCAATACCTTCTTTCCTTGACCTCCTCCTCCTCCCTTTTCCTGTATCTTGTTTTATAACAGTAACAGCAAATCATTTCCATAATTCATAGTATTCTATCATAACATTACCTTAATCTGATATCATATTATCTTATAAAAAAAACAAAAACCTTAAGGTTTAAAACTTAAATCTTAATTTTTTATCAACTTCTCCTAAACCCTAGTCTTCTTGCCTAATTCTTATAACATTTTTATAAGAGCCAAATAATTTCCTTTCAACATTTTGCTAACATTCATCAATTTTATAAAACAGTCCTAATAATAAAAAGAAAAAGAAAAGAGTCCAGTCTTCATCCAACGTCCTTTTCTCCTGGTCCCGGGTTTGTCAGTCCTTTTTGTCCTGTTAATCTAGCACATTAACCTGGCAACCTTATATCCGAGGCTCTTAAGACACTTCCATGTCCCTTCCATAGCTCTTCTTTATATTTCCCTTTTATTCGTGAGAACTCCAGCTTTTCCATAGTCCAATCCAAACTCGATGTAAAATTTACAAGCATAATCCAGATTCCCTTCAAAGTTAGGGGCCCACACAGCTCCAGACATCTGACGACCCCTTTCCAGACTTGAAAAGTCCAAATCTCCCTGTGGTGGGGGGTCTATCCAGCCCCCCATTTCCAAACCAAACCAGATTTTTCCTTTCCAAGTCTGATTTTTTCCAAGTTCATTTACTAAGTCCAAAAGTTTGTAATCCTGCTGGGTCGCAGCTCCCTCCGTCTCTGGCGCCCTAGATTCAACAAAATCCTCTTCTCTCATTTGTTCTGTCATGGCACGCTCCTGTTTTAGTTCCTGAGTGGGCTCCCTGTGATTTCCAACAACCTGCTCAAAGGATCTGGTCGCATCAATCATAAGGTCCATCTTTTGACTTAGCTGATCTAATAGGGCATTTATTTTGCAGAAAGCACCCAACAGTGCTTCTGAAGACATTGTTCTGCAAGGTCACCGACTCCTTTCCCACAGTTGTAATCAGTAACTGCTGACAGTTCCCAGGAATTCCCAGGAGTTTATTACAATTTCACAGTTCCCCACTAGGGGGAAAAGCTTCTAGTCATTCTTTTTCTTAAGAACCATAACAACAAAGTTTCTTTTTTGATACTTTGTCCATATTTGTTCTTTTAAAAACGGAAGGAAACAATGGAAACTACGTTTCTCTTCTTTTAACTATCTGTCAAAAGCATTTGTTTCTGGTCAATGAGCTTCAAACGTGAATTCTGACAGCCCGCTCCAGGATCAGGGCAATGGAAAAATACCTTACTTTAGCTTCATTTCTGCAGGTTTAAACAACTCAGAAAGAGTCCCCCTTCTTCTCCTGCTTCCAAAGGGGGGGTTCAGCAATTTTAAATGATGAAGATCAATCCTTTAAAAGTAGTTTCTTTAAGGCTCTAATTTGTGTTGTCTTTGCTTTGTTCTGGCTACAGGGAAACGGAAGGGTGACTTCCTGGTTGATCCTTTCCGTTCAGTACCAAATTGGGGTAAATTTTTAGGTCCAATTCCTTTTAATTTCGCCAGTTCCTTTTTTAAATCCAAATACTCAATGTTCCAGTACTCACGGTTGGTTGTTTTAAATACCAAATTGTCCCAAGAAGAAGGCAGCACTCTCCGGCAACGGCTATGCGGCTTCACTCCTCAGAAAAAGCAGTCGACTCACAGCACAGCGCCACTTCCCCCTCTTCACTTCGGAGCCCGTTTCTGGGTTCCTTAGTGGGTTGGGGGGGCGCTAAAGGTGCCCACCGAGTCCCACGGTCACAGGCTTCATCCGCCTGTGATTTTCAGAAGGGTCCCCGCTACGCCGCAGTGGAAAAGACCCGTTTCTTGCGGAGCTTGTCCCTCCAGTTCAGAGGGAGTCCGCCATCACCGGAGGCGCCACCCCGGAAGTGGTTTCCCCTGGTTTCAAAGTAACTGGAAAATAACTGAATTTAAAACTGTCGTCTGTTTTGTGAGCTGGGGGATTAAAAGACAAATGACATTTATTTTAAAGTAACAACTGTTGCCTGTTATTGTGTCCCCCTAGAGGAAGTTTGAGATTGTTACAATAACAACTGGGCCAGGGGAATTTTCCACTTCATAACAAACTCTGATCGTGGGACTGACCTTGAGTATTATCTAGACTGTTATGGCAAATGGAAAAGAGAAAATAGTTTTGCTTCAGGAAAAAGCAACGAGGTCTGGTAAACTGTTGCGCACAGACGTTGGGCTGCAGCGAAGAGCATCAACATCTGGCCCTCCTGGTTTACCAACAGGAGCTGCATTGGCACAATCTAAACCCAAAGGAATGGCTTCTGAAGATGTTTCAGCTCAGGCACTTGGCAAAATTAATGAATCTTTGGAAAAATTAAGTAAACAAGTAGCTGAAGCATCAAATAAAATTGATCAAAATACCACAAGCATTAACAATTTGGGACAGAAGGTAAATACTAACACAGAAACTATTGAGAAATTACTGCAGGAATCTACTTCGACCCGAAAGACAGCTGAAGAAGCAAAGGAAATAGCAGTTGCTGTAGAAGAGAAGTTACCACCGATACAAAAGCAATTGGAAGACCATAGGTCAATACTGTCTATGATTGAATTGAAGGAGAAGCAAACGAATTTAAGAATCAGGGCTGTACCTGAACTTGAGAAAGACAACTTGATTGATTTTCTTACACAGGAACTTGCAGACTTTTGGAACCCAGCTTTGGAGAAGGATAACTTCAAGATAGTGAGTGCTTTTAGGCTTGGAAGAGGAGGGAAGAAGAACAGGGTGAGAGACTGTTTGATCACCCTCCGAACAAAAGAGGAGAGAGACAAAATCTTGAGTCTGCACTTCCAGAAGACTTTGGTAATACATCAGTGGAAAGTGGAGATATTTAAGGACATTCCGAAATATCTTTTAGACCTTAGGTCCAATTAGAGAGATTTGGCTGCCCTGCTGAGAAATAACAAAATCATCTTTAGGTGGGAAGTCCCCCAAGGCCTTTCTTTTAGTTTCGAAGGAAGAAAGATAAAAATAAGATCAGAGGACGACAAAGCAAGATTTTTGAGAGACCACGGTGAAGACCTGCAGAAAGAAGCTGGAAAAGAGCCAGGAATACTAGAAAGAGGAACTTTAGACATACCAAAACTACCTTTTGAATTAAGAGACTGCCTGGAGAAGGTGATACCACCTACAGAACAGGAACAAGCACTTGGTGCAATTGGAGGAAAGTAAAGTAACTACATCATGGCTCTGCAACTATTAAGCCTTAAGAGAGAATATTATGAAAATGATATACAGGTGGTACATGACACCAGTCAAGCTTGCAAAAATCTATCATTTGCCCGACAATAAATGTTGGAAATGTAAAGAAACTGAAGGTACATTCTTTCACCTTTGGTGGACGTGCCCAAGGATTAAGGCTTTCTGGGAGATGATTTATAATGAAATGAAAAGGGTATTTAAATATACCTTTCTGAAGAAACCAGAGGCCTTTCTCCTGGGCATGGTCGGCCAAATGGTGCCAAAGAAGGACAGAACTTTCTTGATGTATGCTACAACAGCAGCAAGAATACTTATTGCAAAGTATTGGAAGACACAAGATCTACCCACTCTGGGAGAATGGCAGATGAAGGTGATGGACTACATGGAATTGGCGGAAATGACTGGCAGAATCCGAGACCAGGGAGAAGAGTCGGTGGAAGAAGATTGGAAGAAATTTAAAGACTATTTACAGAAATACTGTAAAATTAATGAATGTTAGAATGATGTCAGAATGAAATTAAGTAGTTCTAGCAGCCATGTCATAAAGGTGTATGAAAAAATGGCTGGTTAATAGGTGAGAATTTAAAGTTATAATATATTAAGTTAAAGGACTAAGACAAAAACAAAGAGGGAAAGGAATTGCTGAATTAACCAATTGAACCAGAATACAAAAAAGGGAGGTGAGAGGAGGTCAGGAAAGCAAGGAAATGAAATGAAATGTAAGATACGGAAGGATAAAGTTGTTTCTAAGT
This sequence comes from Podarcis liolepis, assembly GCF_965112155.1. Lineage (NCBI taxonomy): Eukaryota > Metazoa > Chordata > Lepidosauria > Squamata > Lacertidae > Podarcis > Podarcis liolepis. Next base: position 5,219,412 of record NC_139568.1, read on the forward strand.
GTTTTTTCTATATATATATTTTCTATACTTTGTATTTTGTATGCTTTTCCCCTTTTTCTTTTCTATATTTTTTCATTGTCTTTTATGTAATTTTTTGTCTTTGAAATCTCAATAAATACGGGTCGGAGCTAGACAGTACAAACTGAGAGCTTTTGCAGGCGACTTAGTATTGACTTTACAGGAGCCAGAATCTAGTACTAAAAGTGTTTTGGAACTGATTCAAAAATTTGGTCAGGCCGCTGGGTTTAAACTGAATAAGTTAAAAACCAAGGTTTTAGAGAAAAACTTAACACAAACCGAGAGAGAGAGGTTTCAGAATATGACAGGGTTAACATTGGTCAAGAAAGTTAAATACCTGGGGATCAATATGACAGCAAAAAATGGGAACCTATTTAAAGATAACTATGAAAAATGCTGGGGTGAAGTGAAAAAAGATCTAGAAATATGGTCAAATTTGAAACTTTCTTTGCTGGGCCGTATCGCAGCTATAAAAATGAATGTATTGCCAAGAATGCTGTTTTTGTTTCAGGCAAATTGTGGACAAAATGGACTGTTTCAAGAAGTGGCAGAGAGATATTTCAAGATTTGTCTGGCAGGGCAAGAAGCCTAGAATAAAATTTAAAATATTTAAAATATTAACGGATGCAAAGGAAAGAGGTGGATTTGCCCTGCCAGACTTTAAACTTTATTATGAATCAGCAGCTTTCTGCTGGTTGAAAGAATGGCTACTTCTTGAAAACACAGAAATTTTGGATTTGGAAGATTTTAATAATGTATTTGGATGGCATGCATATCTATGGTATGATAAGGTCAAAGCGCATAAAGCATTTAAAAACCATATTGTTAGGAAAGCATTGTTTAATGTTTGGATAAGTTACAAGGATCTATTGGAAAATAAAACCCCAAGGTGGCTGTCACCGATGGAAGCGAAAGCTCTGAAAAAGCTCAATATGGAGGCTAAATGGCCGAAATATTGGGAAATTTTTGAACAAGATGGAGATAGATTAAAATTGCAGAGATTTGAGAAACTAAAGAACAAAGTGCGAGATTGGCTCCATTATTATCAGATAATGGAGGCATATAATCTGGACAAGAAAATTGGCTTCCAGGTGGAAAAATCAAAATTAGAAACAGAATTGCTAGAACCCAAAATTAAGAATTTGTCAAGGATGTATAACTTGCTGTTGAAATGGAATACTCAGGATGAAACGGTTAAATCTGCTATGATAAAATGGGCACAAGATGTTGGTCATAATATTATGTTCGCTGACTGGGAACATTTGTGGAACACCGGTATGAAATTTACGGCATGCATTGCCTTAAGAGAGAATATTATGAAAATGATTTATAGGTGGTACATGACCCCGGTCAAGCTTGCAAAAATTTATCATTTGCCCGATAACAAATGTTGGAAATGTAAAGAAAATGAAGGTACATTTTTTCACCTTTGGTGGACGTGCCCAAGGATTAAGGCTTTCTGGGAGACGATAAATAATGAATTGAAAAAGGTATTTAAATATACCTTCATGAAGAAACCAGAGGCCTTTCTTCTGGGCATAGTTGACCAATCGGTGTTAAAGAAGGACAGAACTTTCTTTTTGTACGCCACAACAGCAGCAAGAATACTTATCGCAAAATACTGGAAGACACAAGATCTACCCACTCTGGAAGAATGGCAGATGAAGGTGATGGATTACATGGAATTAGCAGAAATGACTGGCAGGATCCGAGACCAGGGGGAGGAGTCAGTGGAAGAAGACTGGAAGAAATTTAAAGATTATCTACAGAGACATTGTAAAATTAATGAATTTTAGAATAATGTTGGATTGAAATCAAGTGGTTTCTAGCTGTAATGGCTTAAAAGAATATGAAAAAATGGGTTTATAAAAGTAAAATTTCAAGATTACAACAATTTAAGAATAAGGATTTGGGTAGAATAAAGAGGAAAACAAATTACTGAGCTAATAAATTGAATTGGAATACAAAAAAGAGAGGTATGAGGAGGTGCGAGAAACAAGTAAATGGAAAATGTGATGGAAAGATTGATTGTTTTAACAGTTCTTATTCTTTATTTTTTTTTCTTTTTGTTTTATTTTTTGTAATGTAAAAATCTTAATAAAAATCTTATAAAAAAAAGAAATCTCAATAAATATTATTTTTTTAAAAAGAAACAAGTATATGAAAGGTAAAGACATGGAAAGGCTGGATGTGTTTTTAAATGTTTCTGTTCTGTTTTTTCGTTGTTTTATTGTATTGTTTTTTGTTTTTCTTTTCTTTTGATGTATTGTAAGGTATAGTTTTGTTATGTTTAATTTTCTATTGTCCTTTTTCTCTTTCTGTAATTTTCAAACTCCTAATATAAAAAAAGGGTTTAGGGTTGGGTAGGGTTAGGGGTAGGTGTAGGGTTAGGCGTAGGGGTAAGTTTAGGGTTACTGTTAGGGTTAGGGTTTGGGTTAGGGGTAGGCGTAGGCGTAGGGGTTAGGATTAGGGTTAGGGTTAGGGGAAGGGTAGGGGTAGGGATAGGGGTAGGGGTAGGGGTGAGGTTTAGGGTTGGGTAGGGTTATGGGTAGGTGTAGGTGTAGGGTTAGGCGTAGGGGTAGGGGTAGGGGTTAGGGTAGGGGTAGGGGTAGGGGTAGGGGTAGGGGTAGGGGTAGGGGTAGGGTTGACTAGACAGAACTCTAGCACTCTCCCGCCCCGGCCCTGCTCCCACGGTGGAGTCTACTTCTTCCCGAATCTGAGCGATTTTATCTGCAAAAAACTTTGCAAAATCATTGCAGGAGAACATGTGGCCCGTACTGGGCCCCGATGTTGCAGGTGGTTCCGCTAAATTGTGAACCACCTGAAAAAGTCTCCTGCTGCTGTTTTCTGCAGATGCAATAGAGGCGGTGAAGAAATTCTTCTTCGCCGTCGCTATCGCCACTTGGTAGGCTCGACGTTGAGCTCTAACCTGTGTCCGGTCAGATTCGGAATGAGTTATCCGCCACCGGCGCTCTAGCCGTCTCAACGATTGTTTCATTGCCCTCAGATCCGTGGAAAACCACGGGGCTGTCCGGGCTCCACGCAATCGGAGAGGGCGCTTCGGAGCCAAACAGTCAATAGCCCTGGTTAACTCCACATTCCAGCGGGCCACCAGGGAATCAGCTGAAAGGCCATCAACATAGGATAAAGCATCCCCTACCACTCTCTGGAAACCATTTGGATCCATTAAGTGGCGGGGGCGGACCATCCGAATTGGTCCCACCTCCCTGCAGAGGGGATGGGTCGCAGAGAAGTCCAGTTGCACCAGGAAGTGATCTGACCATGGCACTTCTTTTGTGACTTCGTAAAAATCACTGCAACCCCCCTCCCCACCCACATGACCTGGGTTGCTGTGCGTAAGAGAAACCTGGTGGACAAGCAGCGGCAAGGACAGGCGCATCTGCTTCATCCAACCAAGTCTCTGTTACACATGCCAGGTCAAATCCTCCATCCATGATTAAGTCATGGATGGCAGTGGTCTTATGGATCATTGACCTGGCATTGCACAACAGCACCTTCAGGTCATGTGGGTATCTCTTGCTGATTCTAGTATCTCTTGCTGATTCTAGTAGCCATCCGGTCAGGACCAGACCCGGAGGCAGGGATAGTCCTCAGACAACGACTAAACCTGCCTCCTCTGTAATGACATGGTCTGGTCTTAGCGTAACTCCTCCTCCTACCCGTGATCACTGAGATCGGTTGTCCCAGTGCACACCCCCCCCCCCCGTGGAACATGCCCCAGCCATTTTATGGGCTGGGGCCCACTCCCCGGCAGCCCTGACCCCTCCCCCTAAAAACAAAATAACACCTTAAACAAACAAACAAAACCAATAAAACAATACAAACAAAAAATGTAAAAATTACAAAAACATCAAAATAAAAAAAAATAATTCCCCAAGCCCAACCAAACATCCCTCCCACCCCCACCCCCCACATACAAAAAATCCAAAGAAAATTTTTAAAAAACATTTTAAAAACACTCTGTGCCTCTCCGGCAGTAACAACTGTCCTAGTGAGGCCTGTCAGGCCCCGCCCTGGGCCAGGTGGTAAGTGGCAGGGAGGAGCAGGGCCCTCAGGCACTCACTCAGGGGAGTCCTCCTGGGCAGCAGGCAGCAAGCAGCACGCAGTCCTTATGAGGCTTCAGGCCCCGACCCAGGCCAGATGGTAAGTGGCAAGAGCAGGGCCCTCAAGCACTCACTCAGGGGAGTCCTCCTGGGCAGCAGGCAGCACGCAGTCCTTATGAGGCCCCAGGCCCCTGTTGGGAATACTGCCAGGGAGATATAGTCCATCATGGCCCCAAGCCAGCTGCCGTGCGTCCATCGATCTCCCGTAGTCACGCAGATCCAGCAATTAGCGACACGAAGCCTCAGAAATAGACTGCCATCTCAGGCTCGTGCACACCCTTTATCAGCAGAAAACACAGCCAGAAAGCTACACCGCAGAAGAGCAGAAGAGCATATTTACAGACTTTATTTAGCGTTGAACAGAACAAAGAAAAACATGACCGTTCTGAGTCAGCGTCTCTGACCGACTGCAAAAACGAAAGGAACAGCAAACATAAACATCCTGTGAACAGGACATGCGCAGACTCTGTGACTCACAAAGCCTGCTCCCTTTTAAGGTGGAACGGAAATATCCTAACATCCTCCCCCTTTCCGTGTAACCTGTAGTACCTGTGGTTCAACCCAATTGCAACCTTTGTACATAAACCTTAAGTTGTTCTCTGTTAACAACCTTAGACAACAGATCAGCAGGAATTTCATTTCCTGGCATGTAGGACACCTGAATGAGTCCTTTCTGAATACACTCCCTTGCACGATGTATCTTAATCTGCAAGTACTTGGTCCTTTGCTTGCAACTCTCTGAGTTCAGCAAAGCCAAACAAGATCTATTGTCTTGATACATTTGTATAGGACATTTCACAGAAACTCTGATGTCCTTAAACAGTTGCATCAACCATTCACAATCCATGAGTGAAAATGACAGAGCATTGAGTTCTGCTTCACAGGAACTTAGGCTCACTGTTGTTTGCTTCTTGCACAACCAGTCAAACAGGCAGTGGTTGTACATGTAGCATACTCCAGAAGTGCTTGTACCATCCGTGGTGTCACTTCCAAAACTTGCATCTGCAAAGATTTCAAGACCTCCAGTCTTTTGACTGGTGAACCTCAGCCTGTAGTGCATAGTCCCTTTCAAATAGTGGGCTATGCGCTTCAGAGCTTTCCAATCCTGAACCGTAGGATTGTTGGCATGTCTGCTAAGCAGATTACAGTTTACAGCTATGTCAGGTCTTGAACATCTGGCAATGAAATTCAGCTTGCCTAGAATGCATCTGTATAGCGTTGTGTCAGAAAACGCTTCAGCAGTACTGTCTACCTGGTAACCTGTCACCATCGGTGTGTCTGCTGGGTTTGCATCAACCAAATTCAACCTGGTTAATACATCAGCAATTTTCTGTGTTTGGTGTACCAGAAAATTACCTGCTTGGTCCCTCTCCACCTGCAGAGAAAGATAGTTGGATACTTCACCAAGATCCTTCATGTCAAAGTGCTCCTTCAGCTGAGCTAGGGTGCTTTGGTAAAAAGCCTGATTCTTCCAAAACATCAGAAGATCATCAACAAAACATAAACAATACAGTTTGTTTTGCCCCTCCTCCTTGACAAACACACATGGATCAGCTTTGCCCTGGTGAAAACCTAGAGAAAGCAATGTCTCAGTGAGTTTTGTGTTCCAACACCTGGCACTCTGCTTTAGACCATATAAGGATTTCCGCAGTTTACAGACCATTCCCTCCATCCCATCAGGTGGAAGCATGAACAGCTCTTCATTCAAAATCCCGTACAAAAAAGCTGTATTAATGTCATGATGGGAAACATGCAGTTTCTCCTCCGCAGCGATCTTGAGCATCAGCTGAATGCTCTCATATTTGACTGTGGGTGAGTAGGTCTCGTGGTAATCCTGTCCTGGTACCTGTGAAAAACCTCTGGCAACCAATCTGGCTTTGTGTCAGACTACCTTGCCATTCTGGTCTGTCTTGGCCTTGAAGACCCATTTGCTGCCAACCAGTCTCATTCCTGGGACTACCGGTACCAGTTCCCAAGTTTGGTTCCTGTTCAAGGAATCAACTTCAGCCTTCATGGCATTAAGCCAAGGCTCAGCATCTTTAGAGGTTAACTCCTGAACCTCTTTGAAGCTTGAAGGTTCCCACACCTTCTCTGAGCTACTAAGAACAGCAGTTGCTGTCTTAGCAAACTCATCAGCAAATCTCTTTGGAGGTCTGCCTTTGGTCGCCCTTTCAGACCTACGCACTAGACGCAAGTCTTCTGGACTCATCTCCTCTTTCTTAGGAGAAAAATGACCAATGGTGAACAGTGGTTCTTCCAGTTCATTGTCAGACGCATCAGATGGTCTGACTGAGGCCTTTGCGCTCTTGTATTCTGCCGTGTCATCACTGTCACTGACACCAGCAGCAGCACCGCCCACTGAACTGGAATCCGAACTCTGATCATCATCATCATCATCATCATCATCATCATCATCATCATCCTCATCCTCAGCAGCTTCCTCAGCTTTAGCTGCTTGCTTGACATCACCTTCATCCTCCTCTGGGTAACTCTGGAAAATTCCCACATTTTCCCCCCACTTAGGATTGTACTCAACACTCCTTGTGAACTTAATGGACTTAGAGTTAGTCATCCATACCCTGTATGCACCTTTTTCGTACCCCATGAACAAACCATGTGCCCCACGCTTCCCAAGCTTGTTGGTTTGTGGGGAGTGAACTCACATGTCAGAACCAAAGATTTTCATGTGTTTGATGTTGGGTTTCTTGCCAAACATCTTCTCATAGGGGGTACAGCCAATGGGTGATGACAATCTGCGGTTAAAGGTGTAAACAAAATTCCCCAAAGCTTCCCCCCAAAACTTATCAGGGAGATTGGCATCATGCAACAAGGTTTTCATTCCTTGCAGCAATGTCTTATTTGCTCGCTCCGCAAGCCCATTCATCCATGGCGATCTGGGCGTTGACATGTCATGCTGGATTCCCTTCTCAGTCAGGAAAGCTTCAAACTGCTGAGAAGTGAACTCCCCGCCCCGATCAGTAAACAGAGAGCCAATACGTTTACCATGAACATTCTCCAACCAAACACAGAATGCCTTAAACTTCGGAAACGCTTGCGATTTCTGTTCAAGCCAAAACACATGAATGTACCTGGAAAAAGAATCAATTAGAACCATGAAGTACCTTGCTCCTCCCAGAGAGGGCGCAAGTGGACCAACCAGGTCTGCGTGCACTAGCTGGTAGGGTTTGGAAGCCTGCTTGCTAGACTCCTTGCCTTTTGGAGCAACCTTCACCTTGTTCTCTGCACAAGATACACATTTCATGTGAAATTTACAGGGTTTGATGTTCAAACCTTCAACCATCTCTGGCATCTTGGCCAGTGCCTTCCAAGAGAGGTGACAAAACCTTTGATGCGCATCGTGAATGCAACCTGCATGAAGAACTTTGTTAGTTTGTGCAACACAACAAGAATCAGCATTAGATACAACAGCAGTGTCGTCATAAGTTATATGGAACAAACCATCCATAAACTTTGCATGCAAATAGTCCTCTTTGCCTTTACTGATGACACAGACGCTCCTCTTGAAGGAAATCTGAAAACCACGCCCAGTAAGCTGTGGGACACTGAGCAAGTTGCTTGCAGCTCCTGGAACAAAAAGTACACCACTGATGGTTGTGTGCAGACTTGCAAGTTTCACAGTCCCTTCTCCTGCAATTTGCAACGTCCTTCCGTCAGCCAGGTGGATCTCACCTTCTTGAGGTGTGAAGGAGATAAACAAATGGCGGTCCTTCGAAATATGGCAGCTGGCACCTGAATCAACAATAAATCTGCCTTTGGCTGTTGGAGCAGTCTTTTCAGCAAGCAAATCCTTGTTTTCCACCGGTGTGGGCTTTTGCAGCTTGCCCCCCTGCTCCTGGCCATCAGACTTGCCTTTAGCCTTTGGTGAAGCTGTGCCAGCAAACATAGCCTTGTTTTTCTCTGGCGCGGGCTCTTCACCCTCCCTCTGCTTCTGGCCATCTGCAGGCGTCTGCCTCTGTTTACCTTTGCCTTTCCGGCCCCTGCAAAGGCGATGACCTTGGTTCCCACGAGAAACAGAGCTCTCAGCTGCTGACTCCTTGGCTCCCCCTGGAGGCTGGAATGCTGCCTGGGATGACGTGACGGTCAGCTCCCCCTGCAGCCTGCAACCGGTGCCCTCAGCATCCCTGCATTCACTCGCATTCTGGGAAACAGCTAGGACCTCCGATGCAGTCAAACTCTGGGCTGGGATGACTGGCTGGTGGGCTTTCTTCAAAGCATCCCACATCCCATGTGCAGTGGTGTTGCCAGCACGCGTCTTAATTTCCTCAAGAGAGACGGATAAGACTATTACGTCTATCGCCTTCGAATCATTGGCTTTCCATCTCTCTGTCAGAGGAACCGGGGGGGGGGGGGCTCAAATACGGTATGCCACACCCCAAACTGACGCAGCAAACTTTCACACCATTTTGCCCAGGTTTCATAATTCTGCCCATGTAACTTAGGACACTCATTTGCCTCAGAAGCTCGGAAAAACTCCATTTCAGCTTTTCCTTTTAGCCGTGAGTCTTATTGACTTCAGAGACTCCTTATCTTGGCAGCTCATTAATCACAAAGCCTCTCTGGCGTGGCTCCCAGGCCAATTAAGCCTTCCGGAGATCAAAGACTCCTTCTGAGGTAAACAGAAAAGCCTCTCTTTCGCTTTTGACATACCTCTCAAACGCAGTCTGTTGCAGTTTTACTCTCCTGCAGGTGCTGTGAATCTGGGCCCATAACCTTGTTGTTGGGAATACTGCCAGGGAGATATAGTCCATCATGGCCCCAAGCCAGCTGCCGTGCGTCCATCGATCTCCCGTAGTCACGCAGATCCAGCAATTAGCGACACGAAGCCTCAGAAATAGACTGCCATCTCAGGCTCGTGCACACCCTTTATCAGCAGAAAACACAGCCAGAAAGCTGCACCGCAGAAGAGCAGAAGAGCATATTTACAGACTTTATTTAGCGTTGAACAGAACAAAGAAAAACATGACCGTTCTGAGTCAGCGTCTCTGACCGACTACAAAAACGAAAGGAACAGCAAACATAAACATCCTGTGAACAGGACATGCGCAGACTCTGTGACTCACAAAGCCTGCTCCCTTTTAAGGTGGAACGGAAATATCCTAACAGCCCCGCCCCAGGCCAGATGGTAAGTGGCAAGAGCAGGGCCCTCAAGCACTCACTCAGGGGAGTCCTCCTGGGCAGCAGGCAGCAAGCAGCACGCAGTCCTTATGAGGCTTCAGGCCCCGCCCCAGGCCAGATGGTAAGTGGCAGGAAGGAGCAGGGCCCTCAGGCACTCACTCAGGGGGCCTGAGGCTTGGCTGCCACTCAGCGGGCACAGCAGCCAGGCCAGCAACCAATAGAAGTGCCCAAACCAGACCCCCCCAGGGCGGCTGTAGCCATAGAAGTGGTGCTAGAACTCCCAAATGGGTACCCAGTCAAGGTGAAAGGGCTATTGGATTCAGGCAGTTCCTGCAATTTCTTCAGCAAGGACTTTGCACTACAGCACCAGCTCCACCTGCTGCCCCTGGATTTCCCCCTGCAAGTAACCACCATTGATGGCAGGGAGCTTCTGGGAGGGGAAGTGACGCACCAGACCCCACCAATGAGAATGAGGGTTTCCAGGCACACGGAGACTATCGCCTTTCACGTAGCCTCACTGGCAGGGCCCCCAATAATATTAGGGATGAGCTGGCTAGCGTGTGAAATCAAACCTTTATTAGGCATTATACAAATAAAAACCGTAAAAAGGAAAATAACATGTAAAAGCCTTGAAGTATATATAAAAAGGCAGCAGTTGGCTACAAACATATATATATATATACATATAGAATCAGTGGTTTTCCTTGTTAACCTGCTCCTTGGAGGACTGCAGCCAAAAACTCGGCTACCCCCGCCGTTATCCTTTGGTCAACGTCAGATAGGCAGAATCCCACACATTCACCTTGCTGGGGTTCCAGACCACCCAAAAGAGGGGACAGCATGCGTTGACGGAGCGTACTGTACAATGGGCAATGAAAGAGAATATGCTCTACAGTGTCCGGGACATTCATAGAGCATCTGCAGAATCTCTTGTTTCTAGGGATGTTTTGATATCTTCCCCAGACAAATGCTGAGGGAAAAACATTCAACCGGGCCAGCATAAAAGCCCTGCGTTGGGCTGGGATTATTAATTTAGTAACGTAATTGACTCTGCTATCTAAGATATTTAAATCATAGAATATGGGGGAGCAAATTTTGTTTACAGCTGCCATAATATTTTGTCTCTCGACATCCTTTAGTCTAGCTAGGATATTATGGAAAATGTATTGCTCATTAGAGTTGTACAGGGGCTCCAGCTCGATGCCTAAAGATTCAATCTTTTTTTCGAGGTACTGATACCATCTTGATTTATAGGAGTCTTTGAGCAGATCAGCGAGCAGGCTTGATGGAGAGCAGCGAAAGTGGCAGCGTAACCAGTACTTTATTGAGGTGGACCATGCCCAGTATTCCATTGAGTGTATGCCTATTTCTGCACACATTGTTTCATATTTGATCACAGCTGGGAGTCCAAGAATACGTCTCAGAAAGCAGGAGTGAATCTTATTTAAATCACTGTTATATGCTTGGACCCATAGCGGGATTCCATAGAGTATCTGGGCTTGCACTTTTGTTTGAAATATCTGATTGGCCGCAGGAATAAATTGATTACCTTTCTGATAATAAAAACGGGCAACTGCTGATGAGGTGCACTTTGCCTGTTTTATGGCATTTGTGCGATGATTTGCCCACCCTAAATTGCTCTGGAATAAGATTCCCAGATACCTATAGGTTTTTACTTGTTGGATTTCTTGCCCTCTTATTTTCCATTTCTCTAGTTTCCAACCGTTCGAGAAGACCAAAATTTTTGTCTTCTCATAGTTTATAGAGAGTTTATTGCATTCGCAGTAAAGGGTCAGAGAAGATATAAGACGTTTCAGACCCAAGCTCGTTAGTGATAGTAGGACTGTATCGTCTGCATATAATAAGAGAGGAACTGGTTTCTGATTAAGTTTAGGGGCATGTGATTCTATTTTTTGAAGATGATCTGGCAAGTCTGATAAGAATAAGTTAAATAGAAAGGGGGCAAGAATACATCCTTGTTTTACCCCTTTCGAGTTTGGAATATCTGATGAAAGGTGACCTATGGTGTTGAGTTTGACTTGACAGACATTGGAAGAGTATAGATTTTGTATCAGAATCAGTAAGCGCTGATCAATTTTTAGTTCTGCGAGTTTCCTCCACAGCTTTGGGCGGTCAATTGAGTCGAATGCACCACGAAAATCTACAAAAGCAGCATATATCTTAGATTGCCTTTGGGATCTATATTTTTCAACCAAATGCATAAGTATAAGGCAGTGGTCTAATGTAGAGCAACCTTTGGAGAAACCTATTTGTTCTTTCCCTGGTAAATTTAGATTTTTCATCCATGTAAGGAGTTTAGATAGAAGGTGCTTAGCGTAGATTTTCCCTATCACTGATAGTAAGCTTATCGGTCTATAGTTCCTTGGTTCTTTTGGGTCGCCATTTTTAAAGATTGGGATAATTATTGATCTTAACCATATCTCAGGTATGATCCCATCTTTGTCTATGAGAGTAAACAATTGAGCTAAGGGTTCTGCCCACCAATCTATATAGGTCTTGAATAATTCTATTGGTAGACCGTCTGGCCCAGGCGATTTCCCCGATTTGAAATTTTTAACTATCTCTCTAATTTCCACTTCTTCTACCCTTGGCCACTCCTGGAGTTTATTGATTTTATTTATAGCGGTCTCATTTCCTTTAAGTTCACTGTGTAGATTATTAAATACAGATGTAAAGTATTGGGACCATTTGGATTCTGCAATTGGTGGTTGGATTAGTTGATTTTCGGCTTTCAGTCCTCCGTACACTAGGTTCCAGAACGCTTTGTTGTTTTTACTCTGAATTGAGTCGAATAGTTGTAGCCATTTTTGGGTTGCATATTTCTGTTTCTTTTCGGCCAGAATGTAATGATATTTTCTTTTTTCATCAAGATAAGAGGGCTCTAGTTTAATGCGATTATTTTTAAATGTTTGACGCAGTTTTCTTTTTAGTTGGAAACATTCATCGTCAAACCAGGGGCTAGCGCTATGTTTAGGTATCCAACCTTTAAGTGGAGTACTAAGCTCTACGAACATTTGGAAGATTTCATTATAGATTTTTGGAATATCACTGTAGGGATTAGTGGTCTTTAAATTGGATAATACTTGTTTTCTCAGGTCGGCAGTAAGTTTTTGCCCCACTGCTGCACTCATTTCCTGAGACCATTCTAATTGAGTCATTTGTTTGTATTGAGAAGGTTCTATGATATTGTACTTGGTTATTTTGGTTTCGTCCTTTAAGTTGATAGACAGCAATAATGGCTGATGGTCGCTTTCGGTACGCGTTCCAATTTTGAGGTCCATGATCGAATTTATAATATTATAGGGGACAAGAATATAGTCGATGACACTGCATCCTCGGGGGGAGAAGTATGTAAACTCCCCGCTTCTATCGCCTTCTGTTGAGCCGTTCACAATCTGCAAATTAAAGTTGTTACATAATTCAAGTAGGCGTAAGCCTTCGTTGTTTACAACCCTATCTCTGGAGGAACGTCCTATTTTCAGGGCATGTGCGATATCATTTTCAGTATTCCAATTTAGTTTGCTACATAGTTGTTCATTGTTGGTTCCCACTCTAGCATTAAAATCCCCTGCTATTATCAGTGAAGCATTTGGGTATTTATCGGTCAAATTTTCTATATAGAAGGTTAGTTGTGACCAATTTTCACTGCTGCTGTTGTTTTTGGTTGGGTTGATGTAGACATTTACAAGTAGCAAGGTATCGTCTTTTTGTGTTAGAAGTAGAGCTTGTGCAAGTGGAAAGCATTTTTCTAGCTGCTTGATCTCAAACCCTGAGTTGTCTTTGATCATACAACAGAACCCTGCTTTCGGCCAGCCCTTCGTGTTTGTTTTCAATGCGGGTTTCGTATAGGAGGTGAATCCATTAATTTTAATATCTCTGGTTGACCATGTTTCTTGTAGAAGTATTAATTCAAAATCTTTAAAGAAGTTCATTAGGTCTGGGTCTCCGCCTTTGTTTCCCCACCCTGCAATATTCCAGGACAGTAAGCGTAGAGTCCGTTTTTGAGTTGGTGGCTGGTTGACAGCATTTAGTCATTCTAGTTCTGTTATTGAGTCCAGCGAGGAATTTTGTCTTATGTAAATACAGCCATTTGTTGCTGCTTTCGGTGGGGAGGGTAATGGTGGGTCTTTTAGGTTCTTTTTTAAAATGCGGGGAATTAAAATTTCCTCCCTTTCTTGATTTTCTTCCTTAACTGTTCCTTGTTCCTGGGAGATTTCTGTGCTTGGTGGACTGTTATGGACAGTAGGGCTGTTTTCAGTCTCTACTTCCATTTCTTTGGCCTCATTTGGCGTTGAGCTCATCGTGCCAGGTCTGTTGGAGGTCATCTTTTGTTCGGCAATGTTAGAGTCCTTTGTAGTACTTAAATAAAGGGTACCTATTTCGTTTGGGGCTAGTATTTGATATCTCAGCCAGGAATTTGTGGTCTCTTTACTGGAGTTTTTCCTTGCCATTTCGTATTTTAGAGGAGGCTGGATTTGAAGCTCTGCATCTATACATTTGAAAGTTCCATTAGTAGCTCTCTTTTTGATTATGCATTTTGGGGAGGAGGCAGGTAAGTGTAAAGTTTGAGTATGTATTGTTTCTACTGCATTTTGTTGATCTTGTTGACGAATTTCGATCAATCTGGCCTGTAGTTGCGTCAATTTACTGAGTATGTTTATTTGTTCTTTATCTGGTAGCTTTGTAAAATTACTTAGCAGATCTTCTTCTTCTGGGACGGTCCAGTCTATTGTGTCAAAAGCGAGGCTGTTATTTGATGCTACAATCGCTTGGTTTGGGAGCTTGGATTTTTCTTGCGTGGTTTCCCGGGAGGCTGGCTGCGGCTTCTCCCATCTACTGAGATCTTCCACGGGAGTAGGGCAGGTGTTGGCTTTTGGTGGAATGGCCTTGTTCATCTTATTTTGTCTTTTAGATGCAATCAATGGACTGAGTGATATATCTTCGAAGTGTCGACGCGGGATAATTCCTTTCTGGGCTAAATGAGCCTTTTCCCTTAAGATTTTGGTTGGGATTCTATGACTACCAAATCTTAGTAGTACTTTTTTGGAGTATCCATCGTTGGTGAGCCTCTTGACTGCTTTTAAGTCAATACTTCCACCCTCAAGGCCTAGGAGCAGATTTAGATGATGTCTGGCCCAGAAGGATGACTCCCAGTAAGGTAGGGGCCCTCTATATGGAAAAATGTGGAGAACAATCTCACATGGCCTCAATATCAGGTTGAATGAGTGAGGGGGGCTTCCTCTGGCTTTTGGCTGGTTTAGAGGTATAAGTTTGTATTTGTTCTGTTTGGCTCCAGGGCTTGTTGAGGATGTCAAAAAAGGAGTAAGTTGCCTCCTTTCATCTGGGTTATCCAGCTTCTTGGAGATGTTTTGTAGTTGTTCAAAGATTTTTTGAACTGTTTGAGCAGTCAATAGGCAGCATTCCTCCAGCAGCTTCACCTTTCTATCAATTAGTACTTGTGCCTCGATTATGGGAGTAGTAGCCTTGTCCTCATTTATCCCTGAGGATATCTCTTCAACTGTCTTTCCATGAAAAGAGTTGGGGAAAGTTTTGGGAGGGAGTATGTGCTGTTTTTGAGGTAGCAGGTAATTATCTAGATTACTCTGTTTGAAGCCAGAGGGCTCTGCGTCAGTTTCTATATCAGGGCACCTGGGTCTTTTAGCTCTTCTCATTGCTAGATTCTTCTTAGATCAATGAGATCAGACTTCTAAATAGAATGATAAAGTGCCAAAGTTTTCAGGTCGCAATCTCACTCGATTCCCATTCAGTCCCAGCTGGGCCGCTGCTGGGAGTTATAAAGCTGGATCCAATTAGAGCACTCCTTTAAGGTATCCCCCCCCCTTCATCTCAGTTTGTTAAGACAACTGGGTAGTTTGGGGGGTCCACGAAGTTTGAGGGGGAAAATTTTTTGAAGTTTTATGAATTTGTAGTTTTTAGAGTTAAAAGCCCACTAGAAGTCCTTAAAGATCCTTGGAGTAAGTTTATCGTGAAAAGTCAATGAGAAACTGGAAGGGAGTGCCTTAATGCCCGGGAGGGGATGACTGAGAGCCTTCGTTAAGACTTCATTAACTTCATTGGGTCCCGGCACCGAGGAGGATAAAATAAGATGTTCAAAGGCACAGTGAGGTAATGAGATAAGATAAAATCCAAAGGAAGGAGGAGAGCCGGCAACAAAGACATTTAGTTAAAATAATTCTTTGAGCTCCGATAAGAGCGTCTTACCTCGGCGCCATCTTGAGGACCCACCGAGCTGGCTAGCACAACATGATCCAGTGGTGGCATGGCATCAAAGAACGGTCACCTTTGGGTCCGCTTACTGCTTGGAACACTGTCTAGGGGGAGAAACCCCAAGGATGACCGTGGCCAGGGTGGCTGGGATAGCTGTGGAGCCGAAAGGGGAGAGGTGCCATCACAATATGCTGACCTGCAGAAGGTCTTCAGCGAGAAGGAGGCAGATAGACTACCCCCACATAGGCCCTTTGACTGCCAAATCAACTTGCTCCCTGGGGCGCAGCTACCGGTGGGTAAACTGTATGCCATGTCGGACAGGGAGATGAAGGAGTTGCGGGAGTTTATTGACAAGAACCTGAAGAGGGGGTTCATAAGGGAATCAAAGGCGGTGGGGGGCAGTCCGGTGTTCTTTGTGGACAAAAAAGGGACTAACCAGCCCAGATTGGTCGTAGATTTTAGGGCGTTAAATTTGGTATCAGAACCTGTGACCTTCCCAATGCCCAGGATTGACAACATTTTAACACGGGTGAGGCAGGGGAAGATTTTTACCAAGCTGGACCTCAGGGGAGGCTACAATTTGATTAGGATGAGGGAGGGGGACGAATGGAAGACCACAATGTTCACCCCCCTGGGGGCCTTTGAGTACTTAGTTATGCCATTTGGATTACAGTCAGGCTCCGCCTGTTTTCAAGCTTTCATGCGCCACGTGTTGGGGTCCCTGCTGTACAAGAACTGCGTAGCCTTCTTGGACGACATCTTAATCTATTCGGACAATGAGAAGCAACATGTCAGAGACGTCAGGGAAGTGCTGAAGAGACTGCAGAAGCACCAGTTGTGGGTCAAGCTGGAGAAATGTCAGTTTCACGTCAGAGAATTCGGGTTTTGGGGGTACAAGTTGTCAGACAAAGGCTTAGCAATAGACCCAAGCAAGGTGCAGGCAGTGCTGGAGTGGAAGGCTCCCAAAACCCGGAAGGACGTGCAGAGGTTCCTAGGGTTCAGCAACTTCTACAGGAAGTTCATCAAAAACTTCGCCCACTTGACAGCACCCATCACAGACTGTCTCAGTAGCAAAAGGAAATTCGCCTGGACAGAGGAGGCCCAACAATCCTTTGAAAAACTGAAACCTGCTCCGACCATAATGCTGTTAAGATGGAAATGAAACTAATACCAACTGGCTCCTTTAGATGGAGGATGAATGACACCTTATTCAGAGATGAAGAAGTGCTTAAGAAGGCCCAAAAAACCTTGAGAGACTATTTTGAGATAAATATGAACACCAATGTGAAAAAAAGAGTAATCTGGGACGCAAGTAAAGCGGTTATGAGAGGGTTCCTGATACAACAGAATGCATTAAAGAAGAGAATCCAAAATGAGAAGAAGGATAAAATTTTGGAGAAAATAAAGGAAAGTGAAAAAAAATTGAGAGCAAAACCAAAGTCTCAAGAGATTTTGAGAGAAATAAAGTTATATCAAGTGCAATATATGAAAATGATGAATCAGGAGATAGAATGGAAAATTAAACAAATGAGACAAAAGACATTCGAGTCGGCTAATAAATGTGGGAAATTGCTGGCTTGGCAAATGAAAAAAAGACAAAAACTAAATACAGTTACAAATTTAGAAGTGGAAGGAAGGAATATACAGAACACAGCTGAGATTAGAAATTGTTTCCAGAGGTATTTTAAACAACTATATACACAAGGGCCACAGAAAGAAACTGACGTAGATCGATTTTTGAAAACAAATGGATTACAAAAAATCTCTCAAGAAAATAAATTAATGTTGAATTACAAAATAACTGAACAGGAGATAGAAGGTGCCATTCAGAATATGCAATTGGGTAAATCTCCAGGACCGGATGGACTGACTTCTAGATATTACAGATCTTTAAAAGAATGGCTAGTACAACCTTTGAAAGAGGTCTGTAATGAAATAATGGAGGGGAAAAGGGCACCAGAGTCGTGGAAAGAAGCATATATCACACTTGTACCGAAAATAGAGACTGAAAAGACGCGCCTTAAGAACTATCGCCCCGTATCATTGCTTAATGTGGATTACAAAATTTTTGCAGATATTTTAGCTAAAAGACTAAAAAGAGTCTTAGTGGGAGAGATACATAAAGACCAAGCAGGCTTTCTCCCAGGAAGACATCTATGTGATAATGTGAAAAACATAATTAATATTTTAGAACAATTACAAGTGAATATAAACACTAAGGCAGTTTTAATCTTTGTGGACGCGGAGAAAGCCTTTGACAACATTTCTTGGATTTTTATGAAAAAAAACTTACAGGGTATGGGGGTAGGCCAAGGCTTTGAAAATGGTATAAGTGCAATATATTCTGAACAAAAGGCTAAATTGATTGTAAATAATGTGGTGACGGAGGAAGTTAAGATAGAAAAAGGGACACAACAAGGTTGCCCAATCTCCCCATTGCTTTTTATATCGGTCCTGGAGGTTTTGCTGAATATGATAAGAAGGGACCAGTTGGTTAAAGGTATACAGGTCGGAGCCAAACAGTACAAATTGAGAGCATTTGCAGATGACTTAGTATTGACGTTACAGGAGCCAGAATCTAGTACTAAAAGAGTTGTAGAACTGATTCAAGAATTTGGTCAGGGTGCAGGGTTTAAACTGAATAAGTCAAAAACCAAGGTTTTAGAGAAAAAATTAACACCAATTGAGAGAGAGAGGTTTCAGAATGAGACAGGTTTAACAGTGGTTAAGAAAGTCAAATACTTGGGGATTAACATGACAGCAAAAAATGGGAATTTATTTAAAGACAACTATGAAAAATGCTGGGTTGAAGGAAAAAAGATTTAGAAATTTGGTCAAATTTGAAGCTTTCACTGCTAGGCCGTATTGCTGTGATAAAAATGAATGTATTGCCTAGAATGTTGTTTTTGTTTCAAACATTGCAAATTGTGGACAAAATGGACTGTTTCAAGAAGTGGCAGAGAGATATTTCTAGATTTGTCTGGCAGGGCAAGAAGCCTAGAATAAAATTTAAAATACTAACAGATGCAAAGGAAAGAGGTGGATTTGCCCTGCCAGACTTGAAACTTTACTATGAATCAGCAGCTTTTCGCTGGTTGAAAGAATGGCTGCTTCTTGAAAACGCAGACATTTTGGATTTAGAAGGTTTTAACAACGTATTTGGATGGCATGCATATTTATGATATGATAAGGTCAAAGTGCATAAAGCATTTAAAAACCATATTGTCAGGAAAGCATTGGCAGGGGGTTGGACTCGATGGCCCTTGCGGTCTCTTCCAACTCTATGATTCTATGATTCTAATGTTTGGATAAGATACAAGGACTTATTGGAAAATAAAACCCCAAGGTGGCCTTCACTGATCGAAGCGAAAGCTCTGAAAAAGCTCAATATGGAGGTCAAATGGCCGGAATTTTGGGAAATTTTGGAACAAGATGGAGATAGATTGAAATTGCAGAGTTTTGAAAAACTAAAAAACAAAGTGCGCGATTGGCTTCATTATTATCAGATAACGGAGGCATACAATTTGGACAAGAAAATCGGCTTCGAGGTGGAAAAATCAAAATTGGAAACAGAATTGTTAGAACCCAAAACTAAGACTTTGTCAAAGATGTGTAACTTGCTGTTGAAATGGAATACTCAGGATGAAACGGTGAAATCTGCGATGATTAAATGGGCACAAGACGTTGGACATAACATAATAATGGCTGACTGGGAACAGTTATGGACCACAGGTATGAAGTTTACGGCATGCAATGCCTTAAGAGAGAATATTATGAAAATGATATACAGGTGGTACATAACCCCAGTCAAGCTTGCAAAAATCTATCATTTGCCCGATAATAAATGTTGGAAATGTAAAGAAACTGAAGGTACATTCTTTCACCTTTGGTGGACGTGCCCAAGGATTAAGGCTTTCTGGGAGATGATCTATAATGAAATGAAAAAGGTATTTAAATATACCTTCTTGAAGAAACCAGAGACCTTTCTCCTGGGCATAGTCGGCCAATTGGTGCCAAAGAAGGATAGAACTTTTTTATGTATGCCACAACAGCAGCAAGAATACTTATTGCAAAGTATTGGAAGACACAAGATCTACCCACCCTGGAAGAATGGCAGATGAAAATGATGGACTACATGGAATTGGCGGAAATGACTGGCAGAATCCGAGACCAGGGAGAAGAGTCGGTGGAAGAAGATTGGAAGAAATTTAAAGACTATTTACAGAAATATTGCAAAATTAATGAATGTTAGAATGATGTTTGATTGAAGTTAAGTGGTTTCTAGCTGTAATGATATAAAAGAATATGTGGAAGGGAGGAGGAGGAGGGTGGGGAGGTCACAAGGGAGGAAAGAGCTCTGCACCTCTTTTTTAAAAAATGATATTTATTAAGGTTTCAAAGAAAAGAATTACATGAATTAAAAAAAAGAAGAAAAAGAAAGACAAAAGAAAAAATAAAAGAAAAAATACAAAATACAAAAAGATAAAAAACACTTAAAAATACATCAGTCTTTCCATACCTTACATTCATTTCCTGGTTTCCCTGACCTCCTCGCACCTCCCTTTTTTGTATTCCAATTCAGTTAGTTAATTCAGCAATTTCTTTCCCTCTTTGTTTTTATCTTAGTCCATTAACATAATATATTATAACTTTGGATTCTCACCTGTTAACAATCCATTTTTACATACACCTTTATAACATTGCTGCTTAAACCACTTAACTTCATTCTGACATCATTCTAACATTCATTAATATTCTCTCGTAAGGCATTACATGCCGTGAATTTCATACCTGTGGTCCATAAGTGTTCCCAGTCAGCCATCATTATGTTATGTCCAACATCTTGTGCCCATTTAATCATAGCAGATTTCACCGTTTCATCCTGTGTATTCCATTTCAACAGCAAGTTATACATCTTTGACAAAATCTTAGTTTTGGGTTCTAGCAGTTCTGTTTCTAATTTTGATTTTTCCACCTGGAAGCCAATTTTCTTGTCCAAATTGTATGCCTCCATTATCTGATAATAATGAAGCCAGTCTCGCACTTTGTTTTTTAATTTCTCAAAACTCTGCAATTTCAGTCTATCTCCCTCATGTTCCAAAATTTCCCAATATTTCAGCCATTTGACCTCCATATTAAGCTTTTTCTGAGCTTTCGCTTCCATCGGTGACAATCACCTTGGGGTTTTGTTTTCCAGTAGGTCCTTATATCTTATCCAAACATTAAACAATGCTTTCCTGACAATATGGTTTTGAAATGCTTTATGTGCTTTAACCTTGTCGTACCACAAGTATGCATGCCACCCAAAAACATTGTTAAAACCTTCTAAATCCAAAATGTCTGTGTTCTCAAGAAGCAGCCAATCTTTCAACCAGCAGAAAGCTGCTGATTCATAATAAAGTTTAAGGTCTGACAGGGCAAATCCACCTCTTTCCTTTGCATCTGTTAGTATTTTAAATTTTATTCTAGGCTTCTTGCCCTGCCAGACAAATCTAGAGATATCTCTCTGCCACTTCTTGAAGCAATCCATTTTGTCCAAAATTTGCAATGTTTGAAACAGAAACAACATTCTAGGCAATACATTCATTTTTATCGCAGCAATACGGCCTAGCAGTGAAAGCTTCAAATTTGACCAAATTTCTAAATCTTTTTTCACTTCAGCCCAGCATTTTTCATAATTGTCTTTAAATAAATTCCCATTTTTTGCTGTCATGTTAATCCCCAGGTATTTCACTTTCTTAACCACTCTTAAACCTGTCTCATTCTGAAACCTCTCTCTCTCAATCGGTGTTACATTTTTCTCTAAGACCTTAGTTTTTAACTTACTCAGTTTAAATCCTGCAACCTGACCAAATTCTTGAATCAGTTCCAAAACCCTTTTAGTACTAGATTCTGGCTCCTGTAATGTCAATACTAAGTCTTCTGCAAATGCTCTCAACTTGTACTGTTTAGCTCCGACTTGTATACCTTTAACCAACTGGTCCCTTCTAATCATATTCAGCAGGACCTCCAGGACCGATATAAAAAGCAATGGGGAGATTGGGCAACCTTGTCGTGTCCCTTTTTCTATCTTAAATTCTTCCGTCCCCACGTTATTTACAGTTAATTTAGCCTTTTGTTCTGAATAAATTGCACTTATACCGTTTTCAAAGCCTTGGCCTACCCCCATCCCCTGTAGGTTCTTCTTCATAAAACTCCAAGAAATGTTGTCAAAAGCTTTCTCCGCGTCCACAAATATCAAAACTGCCTTAGTATTTATGTTCACTTATAATTTTTCTAAAATGTTGATTATATTTCTCACATTATCAGACAAATGTCTACCCGGGAGAAAGCCTGCTTGGTCTTTATGAATCTCTTCCATTAAGAATTTTTAAAGTCTTTTAGCCAAAATATCTGCAAAGATTTTATAATCCACATTGAGCAATGATATGGGGCGGTAGTTCTTGAGCTGCGTCTTTTCAGTCTCTGTTTTCGGTACAAGTGCAATATACGCTTCTTTCCACGACTCTGGGGCCCTTTTCCCACCCGTTATTTCGTTACAGACTTCCTTCAAAGGTTGTACTAACCATTCTTTTAAGGATCTGTAGTATTTAGAGGTCAGTCCATCCGGTCCTGGAGATTTGCCTAGTTGCATATTCTGAATGGCACCTTCTATCTCCTGTTCAGTTATTTTATAGTTCAGCATTAATTTATTTTCCTGAGAGATTTTTTGTAATCCATTTGTTTTCAAAAATCGATCTAAATCAATTTCTTTCTGTGGTCCTTGTGTATATAGTTGTTTAAAGTACCGTATTTTTTGCTCTATAAGACGCACCAGACCACAAGACGCACCTAGTTTTTGGAGGAGGAAAACAAGAAAAAACATATTCTGAATCTCAGAAGCCAGAACAGCAAGAGGGATCGCTGCGCAGTGAAAGCAGCAATCCCTCTTGCTGTTCTGGCTTCTGGGATAGCTGCGCAGCCTGCATTCGCTCCATAAGACGCACACACATTTCCCCTTACTTTTTAGGAGGGAAAAATGAGTCTTATAGAGCAAAAAATACGGTACCTCTGGAAACAGTTTCTAATCTCAGCTGGGTTCTGTATGTTCCTTCCTTCCACTTCTAAATTTGTAACCGTATTTAATTTTTGTCTTTTTTTCATTTGCCAAGCCAACAATTTCCCACATTTATTAGCTGACTCAAATGTCTTTTGTCTCATTTGTTTGATTTTCCATTCTATCTCCTGATTCATCATTTTCATGTATTGTACTTGATGTAACTTTATTTCTCTCAAAATCTCTTGCGACTTTGGTTTTGCTCTCAATTTCTTTTCACTTTCTTTTATTTTCTCCAGTATTTTATCCTTCTTCTCATTTTGGATTCTCTTCTTTAATGCGTTCTGTTGTATCAAGAACCCTCTCATAACAGCTTTACTTGCGTCCCACATTACTCTTTTTTCCACATTGGTGTTCATATTTATCTCAAAATAATCTCTCAAGGTTTTTTGGGCCTTCTTAAGCACTTCTTCATCTCTGAATAAGGTGTCATTCATCCTCCATCTGAAGGAACCAGTTGGTGTTAGTTTCATCTCCATCTTCACAGGATTATGGTCGGAGCACGTTTTTGGGCAGATTTCCACTTTTCTTGTCTTTGGTGCCATTCCTCTAGTTACCCATATTTGGTCAATTCTTGTCCATGTCAGTTTGGCTTCAGAGAAGAAGGTTCCCTCTCTGGCCAGGGGATTCTTTGTTCTCCAGATATCAACTAGGTCGAAGTTGTCTGTCATCTCAGAAAAGGTTTTCGGTAGTCTGCCATCCTTAGTGACTACCTGTCTTTGTGCTTTGTCCATATGTGTAGATACTACTCCGTTCATGTCTCCCATCAAAATCACATTATAATCCAAATAGTCCATCAAGGTCTCATGCAACTTTTTAAAGAATTCAGATTTCCCCTCATTTGGTGCATAAACTCCTACTATCAAAAATTTCTCTCCTTGTGTTTGAATTTCAATTGCCACCAATCTTCCTTGGTCATCTTTGAAGATAAATTTCGGTAATAGTCTCTCCTTTGCATAAATCACTACCCCTCTTTTTTTTACCTTGTCTGAAGAAATAAACTCCTGGCCCAATCTTTTGTTGATCAATACTTTCCTGTGTAGCCTTGTTACGTGTGTTTCCTGTAGACAAATCAAGTCCAATTGTTCCTTTTTTAATAAATGAAACACAGTTTTCCTTTTCTGGGGGGAGTTGAGACCATTACAATTCCAGGTTAATAGTTGCAGAGCCATGATGTAGTTACTTTGCTTCTCCTCCAACTGCACCAAGTGCCTGTTCCTCTTCTGTCGGTGGTATCACCTTCTCCAGGCGGTCTTTTAATTCAGGAGGTAGTCTTGGTATGTCTAAAATTCCTCTTTCTAGTGCTCTTAACTCTTCTCCAGCTTCTTTCTGCAGGTCTTCTCCGTGGTCTCTTAAAAATCTGTCTTTGTCGTCCTCTGATCTTATTTTTATCTTTCTCCCTTTGTAGCTGAAGGATAGGCCTTGGGGGAATTCCCACCTAAAGATAATTCCGTTGCTTCTCAGCAGGGCGACCAAATCTCTATAATTGGACCTAAGGTCCAAAAGATATTTCGGAATGTCCTTAAATATCTCCACTTTTGACTGATGTATTTCCAAAGTCTTCTGGAAGTACAGACTCAAGATTTTATCTCTCTCCTCTTTTGTTCGGAGGGTGATCAAACAGTCTCTCACCCTGTTCTTCTTCCCTCCTCTTCCAAGCCTAAAAGCACTCACTATCTTAAAGTTTTCCTTCTCCAAATCTGGGTTCCAAAAGTCTGCAAATTCCTGCGTAAGAAAGTCAGTCAGATTGTCTTTCTCAAGTTCAGGTATGGCCCTGATCCTCAAATTCGTTTGCTTCTCCTTCAATTCAATCATAGACAATATTGACCTGTGGTCTTCAAGTTGTTTGTGAATTGGTTGTATCTTCTCTTCTACAGCAGTTGCTATTTCCTTTGCTTCTTCAGCTGTCTTTCGGGTCGAGGTAGATTCCTGTAGTAATTTCTCAATAGTTTCTGTGTTAGTACTTACCTTCTGTCCCAAATTATTAATACTTGTGGTATTTTGATCGATTTTAACTGATGCTTCAGCTACTTGTTTACTTATTCTTTCCAAAGATTCATTAATTTTACCTAATGCCTGAGCCAAAACATCTTCGGATGCCATTTCTTTGGGTTTAGATTGTGCCAATGCAGCTCCTATTGGTAATCCAGAAGGGCCAGATGTTGATGCTCTTCGCTGCAGCCCAATGTCTGGACGAAATGATCTACCAGACCTCGTCGTTTTTTCCTGAAGCAAAACTATTTTCTCCTTTCCATCTGCCATAACACTCTAGATATGGCCAAGGTCAATCCCACAATCAGAACTTGTTTTGAAGTGGAAAATTCCCCTGGCCCAGCTGTTGTAACAATTTCAAACTTCCTCTACGGGGACACAGTAACAGTCAAAAATTGTTGCCTTAAAATAATTAACTTTTTTTTCTTTTAATCCCCCAATTCACAAAAAAGACAGTTTCAATTTCAATTATTTCCCAGTTACTTTAAAACCAGGAGAAGCCAGCCAGAAATATTGTATCTCACTTGTATCTCACTTGCAGAGTTAGCTGTCAAAGAGTACTTTCACCAACAGCACATTCAGAGTACGGCATTCTTACAGTTCACTGGCAACCCGTTCCCAGGTTTTAAGCGGTGGATTTTAGCTTCCTTTTCTCTCTTTTTGCAAGGAAATACAGTTCAGACCTTTCCCCCCTCCTCTCCTGCAATCAAGGGGGGAAATCGCTTGTTTGATGTTAGAATTATAGTCCTTTTCAAACGTCTTTCGAGGTTTTCGCTTACAAGTTCATTGCTTTGCTCTATTTACAAAGAACGGAAGGCAGACTTCCTGTTTATGCCTCTCCGCTTCGGTGTCAAATTGCTTCTTTGTCCCTTTGTTTCCCAAATTAGCCTACTCACGGATAGTTGTTTTGTAGCCAAATTGTCCCAGGAAAAAGGCAGCGCTCTCCGGTAACGGCTGTGCGGCTTCGCTCCATGGAAGAAGCAGTTGACTCACAGCACCGCGCCACTTCCCCGCTCCGGTCCGGAACCCGTAATCGGGCTCCTTTGCCAGTTTGGGGGGGCGCAAAATGTGCCCGCCGAGTCTCACGGTCACAGGCTTCAACCAACTGTGATTTTTTCAAGGGTCCCCGCTTCGCCGCAGCGGAACAGACCCGATTCCCGCAGAGCTGGTCCCTCCGGATCAGAGGGAGTCCGCCATTACCGATGGCGCCACCCCGGAAGTAAGAGTAAGCATCGGATTTGGACAGCTAGCCAATAGCGCTTAGCGGCCTCTAGTGGACAGAATCTTTCTTGTACCGCTGCCTGTTTCCATTCTGCAGAGCAGCGGAGCTTCGCCAGCTTGACTGAGCTCCTGAGTGGCCGCCTGCTGAGAGAACAATGTGTCGCGTATTCCACGCGGCGTTTTCAGCGAAACGCTAAGAGTTCCAGGTTTTTCAGTGCAGTCCTTTTTAATGTGAGCTATATACAGGCATTTACAAAACAGTCAGTCCATACAGAGTACTTACAAACGAATACTCTCCACCACAGCACCACCACACTACAGCACAACCACCACACCCCCTGTTAAGACAGCCTTTCCTTTTTAAAACAGGCGATAGCCAATTACACTAATCACACTCCTGCTGAGTCACCCTGACCCAGCAGAGTATTGCATCATCCTGTTGAAGCCTGCAGACTTATCCAGTATCCTGCAAATCCCATCACTCCTCCTTAAGTCAAAGGCTTGAGACCCAATAATTCTCTTAAGTCTCGAAATTTAGGAGCATCCAAACATTTTGTATACAAATCTGCCACATTACATTTTGTGTTACAGTGCTGTACCTTTAACACATTTCTTTCCAAAGCATTTTTCACATTTCCACATCTTATCACAATATAAGGCTAGCTCCTGGAAACAGCCTGTTAGGAATTTAAGGTGGTTTACCAGGGAGTCCCCTGGTTTCTTCCGACACCGGTACAGTCTCCTGGTCAGTGTTATCAGTGAGCCAGCTGTCTCTCGCACATGGACAGCCTTGAGCGCATTCCACGCCTCACTTGCCGTCACCTTATCAGCTACGTAGACTAGCTGGCTGTCGTCCACTCCAAGGATGATTGTAGCCAAAGCTTTCTCATCCTTTTCATCCTCCTCAGGGGGCCGCGGTGGCTCTTCCACCACTTTCCACAGGCCCTCACGCTTGAGGAAGTGTTGCATGAGCCTACCAAGAGGCGATAGCGATGGTGAGGAGGACCATTGTTGCTGGATCTGTTGGTGAAAACAGTACCAGGAGACTCTTTCAGGTGGTTCATAGTCTAACAGAACCACCTTTCAGGGTCTGATACAGAGTCCAAGATCTCCTGTAATGACTCCTGTCATGAGTTTTTCTGCAGATAAAAAGAGGTAGACTCCACCAAGGTAGGAGGGTGCCAGAGCTCTGCCTAGTCAGAGACATAGGATGGCTTGCCAGTTCCCGGGGCCACGTGGAGGAGGGGGTAGAAGGGAGGGAAACAGACGGAGTATGCATGCGCATTCGACTGCCTAATGGCATCCACATCACCCAGGGGATCACAGCCACAGAGATAAGAAAAGAAGAGCCATCCCATTGTCTGGAGAGGTCACTTACCTGAGTGCATGCACAAGCCATTGTCATCGGACCCCAGTGATGGAAGTGTGCAGCTGTATTGAGGCAGCACTAACAATTTTGTGCCTGGGGCGACTGCCCCTGTGCCCCCGCAGCCCACTACGCCACTGGGTCTAGTCAAGTTGGATGCGATCCATTACAACCTGTTGCCTCTGAGGATGTGGACAGACTTGAACGAGTGAAACCTACCACCTGAAGAAGTGATTGTTCAACTGCTTATTAAAAAGATATATTTGGGCCTGGCCATTATGTCCAATTATTGTCCAGTCTCAAACTTTCCATTCCTGGGCAAGGTGATTGAACGGATGGTCACTGAACAACTCCAGGCATGTCTGGAGGATAATGCAAAATATAGATGTCTTGGCAAAATCTCAGGATATACTGTAAATAGGTCCAAATCAGAGTTGATGTTATTAGGAAATATACATTTTTGTTCAACTGTGTAAACAATACCAATTTCATACTTGTACATAAAATGTTAATTATCTAGGCACATTACTACCATGAGATTTATCAGCAAAGTATTCTCCTCAGCTCCTTCTCCTGACTAGGCTGCTTCTGTGGGAGAAGAGAGCTGTCACGTGCCTTGCCCGCTACCTTTCTAACAACCCAGCTGACCTCAGTTCATTTTGTCCTTTCCCTCAGGCAGCAAAATGTCTTAGGCTGGCCTTGGGCATAAGTACTCGCCAAGTTGCAACGCTTTGTTTCAGAACCCACTTGCATAAATTAAAAAAGGAAAAGAAGGGAATGCTTTTTTAAAAAAATGATGTGCCCAGAACTCCTTTCTCTGATCAGTGAGTAAGCCCAAACAGCTCCCACACATCTGGCCTTAGGACTTCCAGAGTGGATGTGTGATCCCAAGCTATTGTTTGACATGCCATATTTTTCATTTCAGCATTGGAGCGCTCTTGCAGAGACTGTCCCTTTGTTCAGAATGTCTCAGGCCCAGAGTGAAAAACTGACACTCCTAATTTCAAGCTCAGGCCCTCCAGGTGTTTCTGGACTCCAGATCCTATAATCCCAGACCATTGGTCATGATGGTGATGGGCATTGGAGACCAGCAAAATCTGGAGGGACACAGATCAACTCTCAGCCAAAAGTTTGGCTTTTGCTATTTTTTAACACCCTTGGTCATGAGCCAAGTGTGATTCTCGAACTCTGAATGCTGACTTTGCCAAATCCATACAGGCCCTTTTCATCTCTCATGCTCAGGAAGTAGCAGCCACAGCTCAGGGAAAACTCAACACTTTTAATCTTGTCTTATTTTTATGCAAATTGGGTGGTCCAAAAGAAGGAGACTTATATCTGCACCCTCTCTTTAGCACAGATGGCCTGCAGGAGAATTTCCTGTCCTTAAAAGTAAAACTGAACTTTTTTGGCAGTGCAACTGCAGGGAAGGCATTGTCTGCCACGTTTGCAGTTGAAGGCAGAGCTTGGGGGGGCAGGAATGTTCAGCAGAGGGCAACCAAAATTATCTTTTTTTAAAAAATGATATTTATTACTTTTTCAACATTTCCAACACAACACTACAAACAAAAAAGAAAAGAGAAAAAACAATACAAATACAAAAACGCTACATGGACTAACAAAACAAAGCAAAAACCAACAAAAACAATTTAAAAACACCTCAAACATTTTCAATATCTTATATTTTATTCACTTATTTCCAGTGACCTCCTCACACCTCCCTTTTTGTATTCCACTTGTATTAATTGTTTCAGCAATTCCTTTCCATCTTCCTCTGTTTTCTATCCTATAATTATCTTAACACATTCTTGCCTTATTTTTCCTTTAATTTTCTATTAATCTATTTATACTTAATTCCTTATGACATTTCTACTAAAGCCATATAACTTGATTCCAACATTTTTCTAACATTCCTTAATTTTACAATATTTCTATAAATAGTCTTTAAACTTTTTCCAATCTTCTTCCACCGACTCTTCTCCCTGGTCTCGGATCTTGCCAGTCATTTCCGCCAATTCCATATAGTCCATCAACTTTGTCTGCCATTGTCCAACACTTCAGTGCTTTCAAGAAGCAACCATTCTCTCAACCAGCAAAAAGCAGATGGTTCACAACGAAATTTAAAGGTCTGGCAGGGCAGGTCCACCTTCTTCTTTAGCATCCATCAATATCTTAAGTTTTACTCGAGGCTTCCTGCCCTGCCAAACAACTCTAGAAACATCCCTCTGCCACCTCCTGATACACTCCATCCCATCCAAAGCTTGCAATGTTTGAAACAAAAGCAACATCCCCAGCAACACAGCAGCCCTCATCCCCACCACAACAACTCGGCCCAACAGTAACAACTTCTGATTTGTCCATATTTCCAAATTCCCCTTCTCTTCAATCCAACATCCTTCACAGTTATCCTTAAACAGATTCACATTTTTGGTGGTCATACTAACCCCAAAATGTCAGGAAAAAAGCACCAAGGCAAAAGCCAGCTCCAGATTGCTGGAATGCAAAACAGGATGTTGTGGTTTGCTGCTGTACTGCTAGAGAAAAGGTGGAGCCTATTCTCTGTACTGAGCACCGGATGTTAGCTCAGTGTGTCATCTGACCTGTGCTGGATGTACAGGGGAGGAGTGTGACTCTTCTAATGGAGACTGAAGGGTGCAGTCACATTTCTATGTACTGTTGAGTGACAGGAATAAAACATGTAGAAAGGACTCCTGTCTGTCTCATTTCTCCTCCCTGGGAGAATGCAGGGAGGGAGAGAGAAGCAGAGGGTGTGTTCTTCTCACGACTAATGAGAAGAATCGCTGGGTTTGTTTACCTAGCCTGCCGGAGGTCGCAGAAGAAAGGTAAACACAGTATCTCGCTCAATTGCCTCGGGGGAGGCCAGGTACCTCTGCCTGGAGCTGAGATACTAACATATGGCAGCCTTCGGATGGTTGCGATTCATCGGACATCTGCATGAGAGGCTGGTGGAATGTCCTCCTCTGCTCCAAGGGAGAAGGCAAGCGTCTGAGAGAAGCCAGAGGCTCAACAGACGGCTGGTGGAAAGAAGAGGTGTTTTCCAGAGCACCAAAGTTCAAGGTATGCTGCACATTTCGGGCTAAAAGTGTGAACGCAGTTTGATTAATTCACTGGTTCACGGAGCTGCGTGGAGCTGCGTTTTGGAAAAACAAAAGCTCCGGAAGGAAAGGCCTGCAGCTTCGAAGCTGAAGCCTGCATTCCACAAATTTCTGTGGTTAAAGATAAGAGGTCCTGAAATGCATTGTTGCTAAGTAACGGAAAGTTGGAAAATTACTGGCAAAGGGGCTGGACTGTGAGTGTGAGCCTGGGAAAGCGAAACAAAGCCATAGATTGTTTTGACTACACGTTTAAGAGCCCTTGGAAGGGACTTTCCATAGCAGCCAGCGTTAAGCTGCCAGGTGCTAAAAGCATAAACAACTTGCAGTTTGCCTGCCTGAGAGAAAGGAAAAAACAACTGTTGGATTTTACAGTTTGAGAAGTGTGAACTGGAGGCTTGGCTTCAAGATGGATGCCAAGAAGGCAGGGGGTTTGCCTTGCCCACCTCCCTTAGCCAATGACAATTATTCATCTTGGTCTGTAAAGATGAAGGCCCTGCTGCAGAATCAGAGGCTTTTTGATGTGATTGAGAACCCCATCCCTGCAGCACCAACCAGAGGTTGGGAGTCACAGAACGTGACTCAGATGCGCAGCTTGTGCATATCCAGCATTTAGAAAATGCGAAAGAGGTTTGGGACACGCTGCGTACAACGCATCAGAGAGATGCTGGTTCTTCAGCGTTGCTGTATTTTGAGAAGTTAACCAATCTGAGACTTGCGCCTGATGGAGATGTTCAAGCGCACCTGACAGAAATGAAGTTTCTGCGTCAACAGATGGTGGAACGCAATTTCCGTCTTCAGGAGGAAGTGTTTTGCTTCATGATGATAAACAGCCTTAACCGCACCTACAAGGTTGTTGCCAGTCAGCTTGGTTCCCTACCTGCCGCGCAGCTAACCGCGGAAAGAGTGTCTGCTGTCGTCCTGAACGAACACGACAGACTTGCTGCACTGGAAGTAAAGGACAGGTGGAGGGAAGAACAGAGTTCTAATTCCCCCACTGCTGAATCTACTGGGAAGCATGGAGTAGCATTGAGTGCTGTCCGATGCTACAATTGTGGACAGACTGGGCATCTACAGCGAAACTGTAAGAAGCCACGACAGTCAAGAGGAGCAAAGAGCAGCTCTACGAAGCCTGAGGCGTCAGGCAAAAGCCGTACCAAGTGCCAGGTGAAACCTGCAAAGGCTTTGATGGCAAAAGGAACCACGCCAGATGTTGGGAACTCGTTCATAATTGACACGGGCGCGACCGTCCATATGTGCCCACACAGAGGATTATTTTCGACGTTGAAGAAGCAAAGCTTCGCTGTGAAACAGGCCAACGGTTAAGAGCTGGAAGCAACCAGAATTGGGACTGTGTATCTTGAGAGTCTGAACTTGACTATAAGTAATGTTTACTTGGTTCCAGAACTGAAATTTAATCTGCTGAGCGTGTCGCAGATTGCAAAGAAAGGACTGAAACTGACCTATGATGCTAAAAGCTGCAAGATCTACAAAGATGGAGAACTGTTTCTTACTGCCAGAGAGAAAGATGGACTGTATTTGTTGACTTTTGATCAAAGTGATTACGTGAAATGTAATTCTTCTGATTCTAACGAAATCTCTCTTGCAGGTGTGACCAAGAGCGCCCGGAAGGTGCCGAAGGTCGAAAGAGCGTTTCAGCGGGTGTATGCTGATGTGATTGGTCCTCTAGAACAGTGTTTCCCAACCGGTGTTCCGTGGCACACTAGTGTGCCGCAAGACGTTGCCTGGTGTGCCGTGGGAGGGAGGCGGGCGAGTCGGGCAGCGAGAGGCGGGGCGGCGACGGCGAGGAGAGGCCGCCCAGCGCGGGGGCTCTCGCCATCTGCCTGCCTGGCTGCCTGCGTGGCGCTGACGTCACGGGGCTGTAACGTGCCCCACATAGGCACACGCGGGGCGGCGAGCGAGCTCCCTCCCACATCCCATCGCCGCTCGCTTCAGCCGGCCTACTGGGCTGTTGCAGGCGGAAGGCCTGCGCATGCGCGAGGTTTTCGCGCCTTCGGGATTCCCTTCACGCCTTCCTCCTCCCGGGTCCTTGAGAGCGCGGGAAGCGGCAGCGCGAGACCGGCGTTGAGCCTGGTAGGTATTGCGCTTGCCAAGGCAGTCATTTGGTCTTGTCTTGTCCTCGTGAGTGTGTGTGTGTTTCAAGGGCTTTTTGCTTGTTCACCGGGATCCTTCAGAAGGAAGAGACAAAAGTTGCAAAAATCTATCATTTGCCCGATAATAAATGTTGGAAATGTAAAGAAACTGAAGGTACATTCTTTCACCTTTGGTGGACGTGCCCAAGGATTAAGGCTTTCTGGGAAATGATATATAATGAACTGAAAAAGGTATTTAAATATACCTTCTTGAAGAAACCAGAGGCCTTTCTCCTGGGCATATTCGGCCAATCGGTGTTAAAGAAGGACAGAATTTTCTTTATGTATGCTACAACAGCAGCAAGAATACTCATTGCAAAGTATTGGAAGACACAAGATCTACCCACTTCGGAAGAATGGCAGATGAAAGTGATGGACTACATGGAATTGGCGGAAATGACTGGTAGAATCCAAGACCAGGGAGAAGAGTCGGTGGAAGAAGATTGGAAGAAATTTAAAGATTATTTACAGAAATATTGCAAAATTAATGAATGTTAGAATGATGTTTGGTTGAAGTTAAGTGGTTTCTAGCTGTAATGATATAAAAGAATATGGAAAAGTGGATTTCTAAATAGGTAAAAAATTAATGTTACAATATATTAAGATTAAAGATTAGGATAATAAGGAGGGAAAGAAATTGCTGAATTAATTAATTGAATTGGAACACAAAAAAGGGAGGTATGAGGAGGTCAGGGAAACAAGGATATGAATGTAAGATATGGAAAGATTGATTTTTTATTTTTCTTTTTTTCCTTTTTTCTGTAAGTGTACTTACTTTTTTATTCTGTATCTTTCTTGTATTTTTATTTTTGTCTTTTACCTTTGTATTTTTTGTTTTTATATAATTCCTTTTTTTGAAACTTTAATAAATATTTTATTAAAAAAAAACAGAAGGAAGAGACAAAAGAGTAGTGGCATTTTAGGACAACATAACAATAACTTATGCAGGCATAGCCTATTTCATCAGAAGCATAAAGGAGACTGAGGAGGTTGATTGATAGTTTGAGGTATTGGTTGAGGCTAAGGCACCTGAAAAATCATATCACCCCTTATATACCCAATGGATGGCTCTGCTCTGCAGATGACGGCTTCCTGCAGGTACCATCTGTGGGATGTAAAACACTAGAGCAGTCAATGACAACTTTCCTAGAGTGTACATGTTAGAACATGGGGAGGGATGTCTGTCCAGCAAGCAGGTAAACTTCCTGGGGACGGACTTCCTCCGCATGTGACCAGAGGTGGGTGTGGCCTCACCTGTGCAGGTAATGACAAAAGCACAGGGCAGGCAGCCATCTCTCTCTCTCTGCCATTTTTCTTTCGAAGAAGAAGCATCTAAAGATGCTCTCTTGACTCTCAGCCAAGAGAGGAGGAAAGGACTATCTTGCTATAAGATAGATTCTAAATGTATGTTACCTTTTTAAGCCTGTCTGCCTTCTGGGATCATATTGTGAACAGAACGTGAGTAAACTCTTTTATGCTTTTATAAAGACTGTGTCGTGTCTTGTATTTTAAGAGGGATCAAAAGGGGGAAATTACCAGAGTAATTATTATAGAGGTTCTAGCGAACCTGTGCACACGTTACCGTTGCGAACTTAAAGGGGGAATGTTTATAAACTCTGCTGATATTTTGGAAACTTGTTAGCACAAGTTGGATTAGGATATAATCTCACAATATATCCTCTCCTGCACCCCTGAACATTCCCACACAAATGCCATGGCATCTCAATGGGGCTCCCTTGCCAATTGATGGTAAAGCAAGCCATTGGACAGGCCATCATGCATGAGGACGGTTTTTCGAATGGATTTGAATCACACTTGGACTTTTTCCTAATTCAAGATAGTGCCTCACGGAAGCAGGGAGCTTTGCAGAGTCCTTTGGAGACTGTGGAAAAGATTGCGCAAGAGAGAGGCTTGGCACCAGAAGAAATTCAGAACTTGCTGAACATCGCACTCAGTGCCAAGCTTGGGAAAGAAAACATGTTTTGGCTTCTTCTCTTTCCCCTTGGCAGCAAAGTATGTAAACGGAGCTGCATTGCCCTGCCTTCTCCCTTAACAAGAACCGGGGCTGCTTTGAGCTTGTGAGAAATTATCAAGAGTGAAGATGTTCAGCATGTTAAGCAGTGTCTTTCAAGGTCTTGCAGGCACAGTGATAAGCACTAGGCTACTGAAGACTCTGATTCCCATTTCCGTAATAACAGAGGATTCTCTTCTTTCCGCTGTGTCTTGGCTCTATGCTCGCAAGTGTTCTAGTGACTTTCAGGTAACTTGGAAAGCATGGTAATGATGTCTTGGTTCTGAAGAATGATATTTCCCC
This sequence comes from Podarcis liolepis, assembly GCF_965112155.1. NCBI lineage: Eukaryota > Metazoa > Chordata > Lepidosauria > Squamata > Lacertidae > Podarcis > Podarcis liolepis. Next base: position 5,254,191 of record NC_139568.1, read on the forward strand.
CAGTCTGACTTCGATATCCTGGTGATGATTCAGCTAGATGTTGTACACGCTGACCATATTCCAGAAGGGGTTTGTTGTCTTGGCCTTGCTTTGGCTTACTGAGATCTGTCTTCTCCCTATAGGTGCTCATTCTAAAATGGATAATTGTAACGTTTGACTTCATTGATCAGAAGGAAAATATGAATGCTCTCTATGGTCTCTTCTTCCGCTTCTTACAATATGAGAAATTGGTAAGATAAAAAGGAATGTGTTATTTGGAAGGAACTCGCTTTTATTCTGACATTAACCCAAATCAAACAATAAAGAGTACTTTCCGACCACACAACAGGACACCATGTGAAAAGTGGGGCCTTAAATACATTTGAATCAAATACATTTGGAACAAGTGATTGTTAGTGTCAGGACCTCAGGAACAGAGGCACAGGGGAGAGAGGAAATGGAGAGCGAAGGAGAAGAATCGGAGGGGAGCGTAGGGGGGTATAGCAGTGACCCAAGAGATTCCATGAGCTTCTCCAGCGAATCAGAAGATTCCCAGAAGGAGGCGCCGATGGTTAGAGCAAGGGGGGCCAGCGGGGACTCCCAAAGCAGCAGCTGGAGATCAGGACCAGCTTCCCCACCAGAGCGTAGTGGGGGGGAAGGGTCCCAGGTGTCAGGGCCAGCGTCTCCTCCAGCAGGGAGAGAATATGAGTCGAGACTGACCACGCCTCCATCGGAGAGTGGGGGAACGGAGGGGAGGTCAAGTCCAGCTAGCCTCCCCGAAGGGGGAAGCAGTGACCAGAGCAGTGTAACGGTCCGGAGGAAGGTTGGTGGCTGGGCGCGCGCGCCAAGTTCAAATGTACAGGCGCGCGGGACAGCAGAAAGCCCGGATTGGGAACCAGGTCCTAAAGCCCGCCGGAGGCAGGGAGAAGAATCAGGGGACTCAGCGTCAGAAGAGTCTAGGAAGGGGGGAACCCCAGCTGACAGGAGGACCCAGAGGAGGAAAGAGCAGAGGAAGAGGTGGAGCAAGGCTAGGATCTTAAACTGGTGTCATGGGGGAGGAGACTCAGACGGAGCTTTGGCGGTCTAGAGTTTAAGACGTAGAGCTGCACGCTGTTGATGTGAAAGACAAACTGAACTTCAATAAAGACTTTTGTATATAACAATGAACTGGCGTTGGTCCTTGTGAGCTGGGACCTTGGGCATCTCTGACAGTAAGCTCCGTCTCAAAAAATTTTTTTTTTGCGAGCTCACGAAGATAGGCAAAGATGACTACTGAGGAGCAGGTAGCAGCACTGCAAGAAGCAGTCACGAGGCTTTACGCAGAAGTAGCAACCTCCAGAAAGAAGGAAGAGGAAGCAGAAGCGCGCTACCGAGATCTGCAAACCAGGTGGGAACGTTTGGGCGGAGAGGGGCTGCCAGGACCCAAGCCGGAGGGAGTTGGCCTCGGGAAGGGGGGGGGCAGCCTAGTAGCCCACTTCGACGGGGACCTGAAGCAGTATCCCAACCTCAGAGCAGACATAGTTTTCGCGCTCAAGTTGCTTCGGAAAGACTTTAGAGATGAGGAGGAGAAAGTAGGCTTCATAATAACTCATCTGCATGGGGAAGCTAAATCCTGGCTGCGCAATTTATGGCGCGAAGATGATCCCGCCCTCCGAGATTCAAAAGCATTTATCGCGGCTATGGACGCTTGTTTTAAATCAACGGTAGATGTGGGTGTGGCCAGGAGGCAAATGCATGGGCTGCGGCAGGGCAAAGCTACGGTGAGACAATATCACGCCCGCTTTTTTGCGTTGGTAAATGTGCTGGGCTGGGAAAAGGACTCCGCTGCAGTGAGGGATCTGTTCTGGGAGGGGCTAAATGGATCCGTGAAAGATGAGCTGGCAAGGGGGGAGAGACCTAACACTACCGCAGAAGTCGTCCAGAGAGCGCTCACGATAGGGGTACGCCTGGAAGAACGCCCTTGGAGCAGGGATGAGGGTCGTCTGGCACGCACACCGGCCAGAGCACCTCCTTTCATACCCAGAGAAACAGGGCGCGCGCACTCCACGCCTCCACTGGGGGAGGGAGAAGAGCCGATGGAGATAGGTGGTGCCAAGGCTCAGACAGCGACCAGAGCCCAAACACCAGGAGCAGTCAAGACGAAGGCTCCTAGAGGGAGCAGGAAGTGTTACATCTGCGACAGTGCACAGCACATGGCCAAAGAGTGTCCCCAGAGGATCCAGAAGCACACTGCAGCCTCGGCAACAGTAAGGGGAGCAGTTCAGCAGGGGGAAAAGCTGCAGGGAAACGACGAAGCCTGGTTGGAAGCAGAGGCACTGGGGCCCAGCCAGGCGAGTCAGTGAAGCAGTCCCCAGAGATTTTGCAGCCCACAGACCCCCTCCCACCCAAACCAGTGGTGCAACTCACCGCATCTCTCCAGTTGCCCAATGGACTCACCCTGGAAGTCCCTATCACCATTGACTCTGGTAGTAATGCAGACTTTGTAGGAGAGGACTTCATCAAGCTACATCGCATAGCGCTCCTACCAGCCACGATGCCCCTAAACATCGTCACGGTCGATGGCAGAGAGCTACTGGGAGGACAGGTGGTACACCAGACACCGCCTATGGTACTGCAAATTGGAAATCACTGCGAAGTCATCAGCTTTAACGTCACCCACCTGTCGGACACGTCCATAGTGTTGGGCATGAGTTGGCTGGATAGGCACAGCCCGGCATTAGCGTGGTACCAGCGGCAATTGACCTTCTGCTCCTCCTACTGCGCAGAACACTGCATCCGGACCAGCCTGGAAGAGGAGGGGCAAGAGGATGAACCACAGCTACACCTAGGCATGGTGCAAGCGGTACCCAACAAGTACAAGGCGTTTTTGGAGGTCTTCTGCGAGAAGGAAGCGGGCAAGCTGCCTCCCCACCGGCCCTACGACTGCGCGATTGACCTCCTGCCGGGGGCGACGCTGCCGACTGGAAAACTGTATTCCATGTCTGAGGACGAACTGCAAGAACTCAGGGAGTTCATAGATCACAACTTGAAGCGGGGGTTCATCCAGGAATCCAAAGCAGTGGGGGGCAGTCCCGTGTTTTTCGTGAAGAAAGACACGCCCCAACGCAGATTGATAGTTGATTACAGGCTCATAAATTCCAGGACAAAGCCCACAGCATTCCCCATGCCCAAGATCCACGACCTGCTCGCGACGGTGAGGATGGGACGAATCTTCACCAAGTTGGACCTACGTGCGGCGTACAACCTTATACGCATGCGGGAGGGCAATGAGTGGAAGACGGCCATGTTTACGCCTCTAGGCACCTATGAATGTAGAGTTATGCCATTTGGTCTCCAAAATGGCTCACACTGTTTCCAAGCTTTCATGCACCACGTGTTAGCGGGACTCCTCTACAAGAAGTGCGTGTGCTTCCTAGACGACATCCTGATCTTCTCGGAATCGCAGGAGGCTCACGAGAGAGACGTCAAGGAGGTCCTGCAGAGGCTACGGGAGCACAGACTCTACGCCAAGCTGGAGAAGTGCCAGTTCGACGTGACGGAGGTGGATTTCCTGGGCTACAAGCTGTCCGACAAGGGACTCGCCATGGACAGCACCAAGGTCCACTCGGTGTTGGACAGGAAGAGCCCGCGCAATCGGAAGGAGGTCCAGAAGTTCGTTGGCTTCGCCAACTTTTATCGCAAGTTCATCAAGGGGTTCGCGAAGGAGACGGCGGCCATCATGGACACCCTCAGCTCCAAGAAGAAGAAGTTCACCTGGACGGACCAGGCGGAGCAGTCTTTTCAGAGACTCAAGCGTCTCTTCGCATCCGAAGAACAGCTGCTACACGTAAACCCCGGCAAACCGATGAGGGTCGAAACGGACGCCTCGGACAGAGCGGTGGGGGCGGTCCTGTTGCAGCAAGATCCGCAAGGGAACTGGAGGCCCTGCGCATTCTACTCCAGGAAACTCAGCAAGTCGGAGCAGAACTAAACCATCTGGGACAGGGAGTTGCTGGCCATTCATGCAGCCTTCAAGGCGTGGCGGCACTTCCTCATCGGAGCCAGGCACACTGTGCAGGTCCGCACGGACCATAAGAACCTGGAGTACTGGCGCACGGCGAGGTTCCTGAACCAAAGACACATCCGCTGGGCGGAGTTCTTTGCGGATTTCGACTTCCGGATAGAATACATCCCGGGAGACAACAACGTCATGGCGGATGCACTCTCCAGGAAACCGCAGTATCTCGAGGAAGCGGCACCGCTGGCGGCCAAACACATTTTCGCACCAAAGGCGTGGGCATGCGCTTCAGCCACCGTGGACCTGGACGCGGTGCGTCGCGCGCTGCAGACGGATCCATTCGCACAATCCAAGATGGAGGAGGTGCGAAGAGGCACAGCGAAGGACGACGAGTTTCAGATACGCGACGGACTGCTCACCCGCAAAGGGGCTCTCTACGTGCCGGGAGACGACCTCCGCGCGAAAGTCCTGCAGCAGTTACACGACACGCCCGGCGCTGGGCACTTTGGCAAGGACAAGACGGCGGAATTAGTAGCCAGAGACTTTTGGTGGCCCCAGATGCGGGGAGAGGTCGCGGATTACGTCGCCAGGTGTGACACTTGCCAACGGGCCAAACCTGTGCACAGGAAGCCGGCGGGACTGCTGGAACCGCTACAGACGCCGCTCGAACCGTGGGAGAAAGTGGCACTGGACTTTGTCACAGATCTGCCCAGCTCGCGAGGAAAAACGGCGGTACTCATGGTCGTAGACCTGTTCACCAAGATGGCGCACTTCATTCCTTGCGCGAAGGTGGCCACAGCGGAACAGACCGCCAAGCTGTTCATAGACCACGTGTTCAAAGTTCACGGTTTGCCACGGTCCATCTTGTCCGACCGGGGTCGCCAATTCATCTCGAGCTTCTGGCAGAAGCTGCTGGGCATCCTGAAGGTCAAGATCAACTTGGCGTCGGCACGACACCCGCAGACCAACGGACAAGCGGAGAGGGTCAACGCCATCATGCAGCAGTACCTGAGATGCTACGCGAATCAACAGCCCTCGACCTGGGTGGACTACTTACCGCTGGCCGAGTTTGCCTACAACAACACGAAGCACGGGTCTACAGGGGTGACACCGTTCTTCGCCAACAATGGGCGGCATCCCAGAACCCTCCCGGGCTTTGAGATGAAGGGGGAGGGGGAGCCACGGGGAGCAGAGCACTTGGCAGCAGAGTTACAGGAAGTCCACGAGCAACTCCGAAGGCACTTGGAACTAGCGAAACACGCCTACAAAGTGCAGGCAGACAGGCACAGGAGAGTCGGGGAGGACATCCAGGTGGGGGACTGGGTCTGGTTAGCGGCCCAGGCAGTGCCGGCCAGATCGTTAGCGAAGAAGAAGCTCGGACACAAGCAGCTAGGGCCTTACCAAGTCGAGGCACAAATCAACCCAGTGGCCTTCCGGTTGACGCTTCCGGAGGGCTCCAGGATGCATCCGGTCTTTCATAGATCAGTGCTCACACCCTACAAGGAACCCCACAGGTTTCAGGCGCCAGGGACCGCCCCAGACCCACTCAGGAAATCGCCAACAAGGGGGGAGTCGCCTAGGGCGGCGCCACTCAACGAGGTCACGGAGATTTTGGACTCGAGATGGGGGGAAGAGGGAGTTGAATATCTCCTCGCCAGGGAAGGTACCCCGGCCAGCGCCAACAGGTGGGTAGCTGGACTATGCCCTGGAGGAGCACTACCTCAAAGACGAGTTCCATGCACTCTTCCCACACAGACCTATGCCGGCGGATTTTTTCGACGACTGGCTTTTCACACCCACACTTTCAGCCAGCACGTTCCAGGGGTTCTCATCAGCTGAGGAAACGGCGCCAGACACAAGCACCCCACAGGGATCGTGCTCGGGGTTTGGCACAGACCGCTCTTATTGGTGGGAAAATCAACCGGAGGTGGGGTGGAGCAGAGAGCTACTGAGGGGGCCCTTACACGCAGCATCACCCGAGGTAACAGGGGAGGACATGGACGTGTTGGGGGAAGATCCTGGGTTTGAGCACGAATGCAGAGAGATGGAAGCAGAGGAGATCGACGTCGACGAGCCCATTACGGACTGGCCTGATCCAGCTGGCCGGCTGCATGCCGGGAGGAAAGAACGGTATCCCGCAATCACCCCCACAGCACTGGAGCACCCGGAACCCGCACCCGAAGAGGGGGAGGGGGAAGGGGGGCTTCGAGGGGGGGATGGATGTCAGGGCCTCAGGAACAGAGGCACAGGGGAGAGAGGAAATGGAGAGCGAAGGGGAAGAATCGGAGGGCAGCGTAGGGGGATATAGCAGTGACCCGAGAGATTCCATGAGCCTCTCCAGTGAATCAGAAGATTCCCAGAAGGAGGCGCCGATGGTTAGAGCAAGGAGGGCCAGCGGGGAATCCCAAAGCAGCAGCTGGAGATCAGGACCAGCTTCCCCACCAGAGCGTAGTGGGGGGGAAGGGTCCCAGGTGTCAGAGCCAGCGTCGCCTCCAGCAGGGAGAGAATATGAGTCGAGACTGACCACGCCTCCATCGGAGAGTGGGGGAACGGAGGGGAGGTCAAGTCCAGCTAGCCTCCCCAAAGGGGGAAGCAGTGACCAGAGCAGTGTAACGGTCCGGAGGAAGGTTGGTGGCTGGGCGCGTGCGCCAAGTTCAAATGTACAGGCGCGCGGGACAGCAGAAAGCCCGGATTGGGAACCAGGTCCTAAAGCCCGCCGGAGGCAGGGAGAAGAATCAGGGGACTCAGCGTCAGAAGAGTCTAGGAAGGGGGGAACCCCAGCTGACAGGAGGACCCAGAGGAGGAAAGAGCAGAGGAAGAGGTGGAGCAAGGCTAGGATCTTAAACTGGTGTCGGGGGGGAGGAGACTCAGACGGAGCTTCGGTGGTCTAGAGTTTAAGACGTAGAGCTGCACGCTGTTGATGTGAAAGACAAACTGAACTTCAATAAAGACTTTTGTATATAACAACGAACTGGCGTTGGTCCTTGTGAGCTGGGACCTTGGGCAGCTCTGACAGCTACGTTTTCCCATAAAAGTATACACTCGAATACATTTGAATCAAATACATTTGGAACAAGTGATTGCGTGGCAAGTCCCCTCCCCCACGTGAAATGAAGACACTGGACACAAGAATTAAGGTTAATGGGCATAAAAAGCCACAACTTTATTGATTACAGAATTGGAAGGTATTGGCCTTAGGCATTGGCTCCTATCGACTACCCGGCATGGGGACCGGGAAGGGTTGTCCACAAGCCGTGGGAGTCCTGTTGAAGTACGCCAACTAGGATCCCAACAGGTGTCACCGCTCTGGGGCGTGCCGGAGGCCCTTACCTCCCTAGGTTTCGGACAAGGCAACGTCCCCCGGAGTCCTCTACCGGACTACCCTTTTCCTTTTGGGGAAGGTGATGGCGTTTCCTTTCCCCTTTTATTTGCATAACACTTGACCCCTGCCAATGCCTAACCGCCTCTCCTCCCAGGTAGGAAATGGCTTTGTTACATTTAAGGAACATTCTCTAGGCAATGAGATTGGGGGGGGGGGAAATACAAAAACCCATTTGGATACATTTAGAAAAGTACAGCATTTTGAGGAAAAATACATTTGAGTCGAAAAATACGTTCAGATCCATTCTTAAAGTCAATGAGGAAGATACAGCAAAAGGGCACCGTTGACCTTCTTGTAGGGTGTGAAGGCAGAATACGATCTATTTGATATTGGTAGGGTCCTTCTCCTTCATTCCCCTCTCTGACCCTGACTCTCTTACGACACAGGGACCATCCCAGAGTGTGGGCACAACTTCTGCCGGTCCGGCCTGATCCAGTGCAGCGGGGCAAAAAGGAGGCTGGCTTCCTGTCCTCAAGGCCGAGTTGGAGTCCAGAGAAGGAGCCTCGTCTGCAATCAGCAATTGGCTACCTTTGTCGAAGTAGCCAAGACTCTCAGTCTTCCAGAGGGAAAGGAGGAGTCTGTGAGAAGCACCAGGAGCCCCTGAAACTCTTTTGCAAGGAGGATGAAGCCCCCATCTGTGTGGTTTGGGGCAGATCCAAGAAGCACCAACACCACAAGGCGATTCCTCTGGAAGAGGCTGTCGAGGAATACAAGGTACCTTGAGGGGGAGAAATAGCTGTGTATTCTTCTTGGCAGGTTATCTTTTTAATTCTCAGATCCAAAGTAGGCATGGTATTCATTGGTGGTTGTTTATTACCTTAGAAGCAGCCAAGGGGAAGCCTGAGGGCTGCTGGGATGGCTGGGAGGAGGGAGTCGAAGTCTTTCTCTCTGCCAGGGGGGCCAAGGGATCTTCCCTTGAAATACAGCAGCTTCAAAGATTTGGGTTGGGACCATGGCAGGGAGAGAAAGGGTTAACCTCATCCACATCCCCCAGCAAGGTTGCTTTGAACATATTTAGAACACTACAAATGTGAATTGCACATGTCTCCTTTGGCTAGCAGGATGCCTCCTCAATACCCTGCCAAGCAGAGAGCAGCAAGGGGTCAGCTGCAAGGGGGTGGGGACTGGGGGCCAGTGTTCTAAGGAAAAAACGGCCCCTTTTCCCTTCTGGGGTACCTCAGAGCCCATATAGAGTCCTTTGGTAGCTTCTCCATCGGTAGGAGAAAATAACAGAGGCCAACCAGAGAATATTGAGAAGCAAAGCAGCTAGTAAGCCAGATCTTTATTAACTGTTGCAACAGGGTGCTCACCCCCCCACCCCCACGCAGAAGGGAGGAGGAGACCCCGGACCAAGTCCTTATATAGACATTTGAAATTGCCCACCCAGGAGGCCAAGACCACCCCTCCATACATCACAGAAGGGGCGGCCTACAACAGACTCCTGTCTGCCAGGAAACCTCTTGATGGGTTTACCTGGCTGTTCATGGGTTTACCTGCATATTCTTTTGTGATGAGAACTACTTACGGTATTTATGTATGTGTTTATATCTTAGACCTTCTAATTCTCCTAACACCAGGAATTGACCAGATAGTGCAGGATGCCCTCCCGCCCCAAGTATCTGTTGGAAGCAGATTTAGGAGTGGGGGGTGGAAGCACCTACTGGTGGGGAGCACACTTCTTCTGGGGATGCTTCCTCCTCCTCCTCCTCCTCCCACTTCTCCCTGGGGCCTCAAGATGAGAAGTCAGGCTGGAAGTCTCCTCGGAGAAGACAAAGGAGCAAACATGGCTGCCTTTCCTCTTCTCCAGACCAGTTAGTTGGACGAGAAACCTTTCCCGTCCCAGTTCTGCAGTGGTTTTCAAGCAGTGTGCTGTGGCAGCTGGGGTGCCGCGGGAGACACTGGCCTCTGTCCCTCTTTCCTTCCCTCCCTCCTCGGATGCCATCTCTGCCTCCCCAAGGCTTGCCCAGCTGTTCTCCCCCAGAGAATGGTGCCTCTGGGGCTGGCCAGGGGGTGTGGGCTGCCCGGAGCTGAGGCGGCCTCAGAGGAAACAAGCCAACTGGCGAGGGGCCCTTGCTGTTGGGAATGGACAGGCAAGTCCCAGGCCCCTGGGGGGCAGCGGGAGCAGCTCAGAGATCAAGAGGAGGACTCCTAAGGAGAGGGGAGAGGAGAGGAGGCTGAGAGAGCACTCCGCAAGGGAGGCTGTTCGAGAAAGAAGGAGGGGAGGCAAGCAAGGGGGGACCTAACTGGTCTCCTGAGCCCCACAGGGGTGCCACAGAAAGAAGGGAGTTGGTCCAGGGAGCTGTGGACCCCAAAAGGCTGAAAACCTCTGTACTTTTCTTTCCTCCAGTCAATTACTTTCCTATTATAGCAAGGCCACTGGACCCAAGAAGCCAGTAGAATATTCATCTCCTCTCTTTGTTGCTGCCTGGAGATTTGGAGGAAAGAGAGGGGGGAAATTCTGGCCTATCAAGCAGACCTGGACAAGGAAAGCAAAGACCTCCTTGGAAGTGTCACTCTTGTTACTAGTGAGGGAACAAGCACTTCAAGAAGCAAGTCCGGACTGAGGAGGGATGGGGAAATCTGCCCATTTCAACTTCTCCCCATTTCTCCTTTTCCCATATCGGTTTACTATTTATTTATTATTCTGAAAATGAATCAAATGCTAGGGTGGCTACCTTCTCGTATAATTAGTTTGATATGTGCTTTACCCTCATAAATACATTTTTTTGTGACCATTACCTGGCTGGGTCAACCTTGAGAAATTCAGAGGTGTGAATTTCAAAAGATTGCTGTTTTGGTCTCCATATTTTTCCAAGAATTGCGAATTAGGTGAGTTCGCCTTTGAATGCAGCTAAGTGGAGTTTCTTTCCCATTGTTGTTTATTATGTGAAAAGCAGTCAAGGAGAAGCCTGAGGACTTGTGAGCTGAGAGGGTGGAAGCAGTTCAATTCCAATCCTAATTCTCTTGCTGATGTTTTGAAGGCTGACCATCTTCCTCACTCCAACCTCCTCAGAACCGGAGAGGCTGAAGACTGTGGAGAAGTTGAGACAACTGCGCCAGTTCCTAGAAGAAGAAGAAGAAAAGTGTCTGCTGAATCATGTGGAAGAGGTGGAGAAGGAGATTGCAGGGAGAAGGGATGAGCAGCTGGCCAGACTCTGCAGGAAACTCTCCTCTCTTGAGAGGATCATCCAGGTGATGGAGGAAAAGGGTCAGCAGCCAGCGAGTGAACTGCTGCAGGTAAGACGGCTCCAGGAAAAGGCTGCCTCCCATCCTTTCTGTGGCCCTTTCATGTACGCAAGGAGTGTAGGGGCTCAGTTGACGGAGCCTCGAGTCAGCTTTGTAATGGACAGGAACACCCCAGAGATCTGGGATGCTGAACTCATCTGAAGGCCGACTAGAGATTCTTCAGTCTTCTTGAGGGAAGGGGAGGGGATTTTCTGCTCCTTGCTGATGATTTGCCTCCGAATGCCTTCCCGCTGGGCAATGCTGCCTTCCTGCCCTGCCCTGGGCTTCGCCAAGGATGCAGTCAGGCCTCCTTCTGACATGAGCCAGTCTCTTGACCAGGCTTCTCTTCCCGTTCCCTCCACAACTTCTGGGTGGATCCCCTTCCCCATAGATCCTGATGGGCCCAAAATGGTGCTCGGTCACAGTGACCAAAGAGCAAGACAGAGGGACTCATCCAGACTGCGCCACCTTCTCCACTCACAATCCCATATGGCCAGACGTACAAGTGCTTCTGAACTTTAAGGAGGCTGAGAAGGCTGACATACTGGCAAAGGCAGGAGAAGCCCTATTACGGAATGATTACCAGATGTCCCCGTCTCCCGGGGACAGTCCCCGGATTTACAAATCTGTCCCCAACAAAATCCGTCCCCGGAATGTCCCCGGATTTCATATAAGGCCCCCAGATTTATATTTTAAGTGTTGTAGATTTATTAGTAGGGAAGGAATGTTGCGTGATTGGTTCAACGGCACAAGACACAACATATGGGGACTTCCGGCGAGGCAAAATGGCGGGTGCCAGGGCAATGAGCAGCTCCTGAAGCCAGCCAGAGCCAAGTGCACTACCAGGCTGGCTCCGGGCTGCTGAGACTGCCACTACCGCTGCCACTGCCGAGGGGGAACCAGGGATGCCCGGCGCGTCAACTGGGGCTCTTTCTTACTCCAGCCTTGGTTTGCAGATCCCGGGTTCAGCCCCAGATCTCTGGAGCGGAAAGGCTCTTGGGAGTGAATATGAAAGGCAGCACCTTCCAGAATAGGTCATACTGAGCCAGTACAGATGAACATGACTATTGGTTCGCTTCCTCGGCATCCCAGAACTGTGAAGGTTGCCTCAACTGTTGAGCAGCACAGCTAAGGAAGAAGGAGTGGAGTGTCTCCGGGGGGAGCATAGCTCCAATTCCCTTTCAAACACACAGACAGGACAGTGTGGTGGCACCCAGGGAATAGTTGCAGCAGCTGGATGGCTGGCTGAAACACACACCATTGCACTCTTTTTGAATGGGATTCAATCTGAATCAGCCAGTTAGTGAACTTGGTGCTCCTGTTCAACAAAGCCACTACAAAATTGCTCTTCCCCACACACTTCCAGGTCCCTCCAGCTGGGCTTTTTGAGTGTGATGGGTTTTTCTCACTCAAGGAGTCGGTGGCAATTTAAATTTGTATTTCTTTTTTCCCCCTTTTTTTCCTTGTTGGGGGTGGGTGGGTGTAATGGATATTTGGTTGGGGATTAATTTTAGTATAATTGTTCTGCTTTTGTTTTCTGTTGTTTTATTGGTTCTGTATAGTTTGTGTTTTGTTCTTAAGGGGCGGGATCAGGGCTGCCTGGGAGTGAGGCCCCAGCCAACACGATGGCTGGGACAAGTTCCACAGGGGGGGAAGCACTGGGACATCCGATCTCGGTGATCATGGGCAGGAGGCGGAGTTACGCTAAGACCAGACCATGTCATTACCGAGGAGGCAGGTTTAGTCGTTGTTTGAAGACTATCCCTGCCTCCGGGTCTGGCCTTGACCGGATGGATACTGGAATCAACAGGGGAAACCCACATAACCTGAAGGTGTTGCTGTGTAATGCCAGGTCAATGATGAATAAAACCACTGCCATCCACGACCTGATTGTGGATGGAGGATTTGACCTGGCATGTGTGACAGAGACCTGGTTGGAGGAAGCAGATGGGCCTGTCCTTGCTGCCGCTTGCCCACCAGGTTTCTCTTACGCACAGCAACCCAGGTCATGTGGGCGGGGAGGGGGGGTTGCAGTGATTTTTAGGAAGTCATTAGTTTGCACCAGGCGTCCTACTGGGAAGACCCAGTTTTCTGAGTGCAAGTTCTGGAAGTTGGGCAATAGGGGCAGTACAGGATTCCTTTTGGTGTACCGACCTCCCAGCTGCACCAAGGATTCCCTGCCCGAGCTGCTTCAGGTCGTGGCGGATGTTCTCCTGGAGACACCTAGTTTGGTTGTCCTAGGGGATTTTAACATCCACGCTGACACGACCTTTCAAGGGGCCGCTCGGGACTTCATGGAAAGCATGGCCTCCATGGGGCTGTCCCTGAATAAGTTGGGCCCAACTCATAGTCATGGACATGCCTTAGACCTGGTATTCACCTCTAGTGACGTGGGTGATCTGACACTAAGTAAAAGTGAAACCAAAGAAGTGCCATGGTCAGATCACTTCCTAGTGCAACTGGACTTCTCCGCAACCCTTCCCCTCTGCAGGGAGGTGGGACCAATTCGGATGGTCCGCCACCGCCACTTAATGGATCCAAATGGTTTCCAGAGAGTGGTAGGGGATGCTTTATCCCATGTTGATGGCCTTTCAGCTGATTCCCTGGTGGCCCGCTGGAATGCGGAGTTAACCAGGGCTATCGACTGTCTGGCTCCGAAGCGCCCTCTCCGATTGCATGGAGCCCGGACAGCCCCGTGGTTTTCCCCGGAGCTGAGGGCGATGAAACAATCGCTGAGACGGCTAGAGCGTCGGTGGCAGAAAACTCACTCCGAATCTGACCGGACACAGGTTAGAGCTCAACGTCGAGCCTAACAAGTGGCGATAGCGATGGCGAAGAAGACTTTCTTTACCGCCTCTATTGCATCTGCAGAAAATAGTACCAGGAGACTCTTTCAGGTGGTCCGCAATTTAACGGAACCACCTTTACCACCGGGGCCTTGTTGGGAATACTGCCAGGGAGATATAGTCCATCATGGCCCCAAGCCGGCTGCCGGACGTCCATCGACCTCCCGTAGTCACGCAGATCCAGCAGTTAGCGACACGAAACCTCAGAAATAGACTGCCACATTCCAGGCTTGTGCACACTCTTTATCAGCAGAAAACACAGCCAGAAAGCTGCACCGCAGAAGAGCATATTCACAGACTTTATTAAGCGTTGAACAGAACAAAGAAAAACATGACCGTTCTGAGTCAGCGTCTCTGACCGACTGCAAAATCGAAAGGAACAGCAAACATAAACATCCTGTGAACAGGACATGCGCAGACTCTGTGACTCACAAAGCCTGCTCCCTTTTAAGGTGGAATGGAAATATCCTACATCCTCCCCCTTTCCGTGTAACCTGTAGTACCTGTGGTTCAACCCAATTGCAACCTTTGTACATAAACCTTAAGTTGTTCTCTGTTAACAACCTTCGACAACAGATCAGCAGGAATTTCATTTCCTGGCATGTAGGACACCTGAATAAGTCCTTTCTGAATACACTCCCTTGCACGATGTAGCTTAATCTGCAAGTACTTGGTTCTTTGCTTGCAACTCTCCGAGTTCAGCAAAGCCAAACACGATCTATTGTCTTGATTCACTTGTACAGGACATTTCACAGACACTCTGATGTCCTTAAACAGTTGCATCAACCATTCACAATCCATGAGTGAAAATGACAGAGCATTGAGTTCTGCTTCACAGGAACTTAGGCTCACTGTTGTCTGCTTCTTGCACAACCAGTCAAACGGGCAGTGGTTGTACATGTAGCATACTCCAGAAGTGCTTGTACCATCCGTGGTGTCACTTCCAAAACTTGCATCTGCAAAGATTTCAAGACTTCCAGTCTTTTGACTGGTGAACCTCAGCCTGTAGTGCATAGTCCCTTTCAAATAGCGGGCTATGCACTTCAGAGCTTTCCAATCCTGAATCGTAGGATTGTTGGCGTGTCTGCTAAGCAGATTACAGCTTACAGCTATGTCAGGTCTTGAACATCTGGCAATGAAATTCAGCTTGCCTAGAATGCATTTGTATAGCGTTGTGTCAGAAAACGCTTCAGCAGTACTATCTACCTGGTAACCTGTCACCATCGGTGTGTCTGCTGGGTTTGCATCAACCAAATTCAACCTGGTTAATACATCAGCAATTTTCTGTGTTTGGTGTACCAGAAAATTACCTGCTTGGTCCCTCTCCACCTGCAGAGAAAGATAGTTGGATACCTCACCAAGATCCTTCATGTCAAAGTGCTCCTTCAGCTGAGCTAGGGTGCTTTGATAAAAAGCCTGATTCTTCCAAAACATCAGAAGATCATCAACAAAACATAAACAATACAGTTTGTTTTGCCCCTCCTCCTTGACAAACACACATGGATCAGCTTTGCCCTGGTGAAAACCTAGAGAAAGCAATGTCTCAGTGAGTTTTGTGTTCCAACACCTGGCACTCTGCTTGAGACCATATAAGGATTTCCGCAGTTTACAGACCATTCCCTTCTGTATATCCATCCCATCAGGTGGAAGCATAAACAGCTCCTCGTTTAAAATCCCGTACAAAAAAGCTGTATTAATGTCATGATGGGTAACATGCAGTTTCTCCTCCGCAGCGATCTTGAGCATCAGCCGAATGCTCTCATATTTGACTGTGGGTGAGTAGGTCTCGTGGTAATCCTGTCCTGGTACCTGTGAAAAACCTCTGGCAACCAATCTGGCAACCAGTCTCATCCCTGGGACTACTGGTACCAGTTCCCAAGTTTGGTTCCTGTTCAAGGAATCAACTTCAGCCTTCATGGCATTAAGCCAAGGCTCAGCATCTTTAGAGGTTAACTCCTGAACCTCTTTGAAGCTTGAAGGTTCCCACACTTTCTCTGAGCTACTAAGAACAGCAGTTGCTGTCTTAGCAAACTCATCAGCATACCTCTTTGGAGGTCTGCCTTTCGTGGCCCTCTCAGATCTGCGTACTAGACGCAAGTCTTCTTGACTCATCTCCTCTTTCTTAGGAGAAAAGCGACCAATGGTGAACAGTGGTTCTTCCAGTTCATTGTCAGACGCATCAGATGGTCTGACTGAGGCCTTTGCGCTCTTGTAGTCTGCTGTGTCATCACTGTCACTGACACCAGCAGCAGTGCCGCCCACTGAACTGGAATCCGAACTCTGATCATCATCATCATCATCATCCTCCCCCTCATCATCATCATCCTCAGCAGCTTTCTCAGCTTTAGCTGCTTGCTTGACATCACCTTCATCCTCCTCTGGGTAACTCTGGAAAATTCCCACATTTTCCCTCCACTTAGGATTGTACTCAACACTCCTTGTGAACTTAATGGACTTAGAGTTAGTCATCCATACCCTGTATGCACCTTTTTCGTACCCCATGAACAAACCATGTGCCCCACGCTTCCCAAGCTTGTTGGTTTGTGGGGTGTGTACCCACATGTCAGAACCAAAGATTCTCATGTGTTTGATGTTGGGCTTTTTGCCAAACATCTTCTCATAGGGGGTACAGCCAATGGGTGATGACAATCTGCGATTAAAGGTGTAAACTAAATTCCCCAAAGCTTCCCCCCAAAACTTATCAGGGAGATTGGCATCATGCAACAAGGTTTTCATTCCTTGCAGCAATGTCTGATTTGCTCGCTCCGCAAGCCCATTCATCCATGGCGATCTGGGCGTTGACATGTCATGCTGGATTCCCTTCTCAGTCAGGAAAGCTTCAAACTGCTGAGAAGTGAACTCCCCGCCCCGATCAGTAAACAGAGAGCCAATACGTTTACCATGAACATTCTCCAACCAAACACAGAATGCCTTAAACTTCGGAAACGCTTGCGATTTCTGTTCGAGCAAAAACACATGAATGTACCTGGAAAAAGAATCAATTAGAACCATGAAGTACCTTGCTCCTCCCAGAGAGGGCGCAAGTGGACCAACCAGGTCTGCGTGCACTAGCTGGTAGGGTTTGGAAGCCTGCTTGCTAGACTCCTTGCCTTTTGGAGCAACCTTCACCTTGTTCTCTGCACAAGATACACATTTCATGTGAAATTTACAGGGTTTGATGTTCAAACCTTCAACCATCTCTGGCATCTTGGCCAGTGCCTTCCAAGAGAGGTGACAAAACCTTTGATGCGCATCGTGAATGCAACCTGCATGAAGAACTTTGTTAGTTTGTGCAACACAACAAGAATCAGCATTAGACACAACAGCACCACCATTGTCGTCATAAGTTATATGGAACAAACCATCCATAAACTTTGCATGCAAATAGTCCTCTTTGCCTTTACTGATGACACAGACGCTCCTCTTGAAGGAAATCTGAAAACCACGCCCAGTAAGCTGTGGGACACTGAGCAAGTTGCTCGCAGCTCCCGGAACATAAAGTACATTACTGATGGTAGTGTGCAGACTTGCAAGTTTCACAGTCCCTTCTCCTGCGATTTGCAACGTCCTTCCGTCAGCCAGGTGGATCTCACCTTCTTGAGGCTCGAAGGAGATAAAGAGATGGCGTTCCTTCGAAATATGGCGGCTGGCACCTGAATCAACAATAAATCTGCCTTTGGCTGTTGGAGCAGTCTTTTCAGCAAGCAAACCCTTGTTTTCCCCCGGTGTGGGCTTTTGCAGCTTGCCCCCCTGCTCCTGGCCAGCAGACGTGCCTTTAGCCTTTGGTGAAGCTGTGCCAGCAAACATAGCTTTGTTTTTCCCTGGCGCGGGCTCTTCACCCTCCCTCTGCTTCGGGCCATCTGCAGGCATCTGCCTCTGTTTACCTTTGCCTTTCCGGCCTCTGCAAAGGCGATGACCTTGGTTCCCACGAGAAACAGAGCTCTCAGCTGCCGACTCCTTGGCTCCCCCTGGAGGCTGGAATGCTGCCTGGGATGACGTGATGGTCAGCTCCCCCTGCAGCTTGCAACCGGTGCCCTCAGCATCCCTGCATTCACTCGCATTCTGGGAAACAGCTAGGACCTCCGATGCAGTCAAACTCTGGGCTGGGATGACTGGCTGGTGAGCAGCTTTCAAAGCATTCCACATCTTACGTGCAGTGGTGTTGCCAGCAAGCGTTTTAATTTCCTCAAGAGAGACGGATAAGACTATTACGTCAATGGCCTTCGAATTTTGGCCTTTCCATTTCTCTGTCAGAGGAACCGGGGGGGCCTCAGATACGGTATGCCACACCCCAAACTGACGCTGCAAACTTTCACACCATTTTGCCCAGGTTTTATAATTTTGCCCATTTAACTTTAGTGGACAGTCAGCATCTCCATAAGCTTGGAAAAACTCCATTTCCAGCTTTTTGCTTTAGCCGTGAGTCTTATTAACTTCAGAGACTCCTTATCTTGGCTGCTCATTAATCACGAAGCCTCTCTGGCGCAGCTCCCAGAGCCATTAATCTGCCGGAGATCCAAAGGCTCCTTGCCGAGGTAAACAGAAAAGCCTCCCTTTCTTTCGCTCTCAAACGCAGTCTGTTGCAGTTTTACTCTCCTGTAGGTGCTGTGAATCTGGGCCCGAAACCTTGTTGTTGGGAATACTGCCAGGGAGATATAGTCCATCATGGCCCCAAGCCGTGTGCCGGACGTCCATCGACCTCCCGTAGTCACGCAGATCCAGCAATTAGCGACACGAAACCTCAGAAATAGACTGCCACATTCCAGGCTCGTGCACACTCTTTATCAGCAGAAAACACAGCCAGAAAGCTGCACCGCAGAAGAGCATATTCACAGACTTTATTAAGCGTTGAACAGAACAAAGAAAAACATGACCGTTCTGAGTCAGCGTCTC
This sequence comes from Podarcis liolepis, assembly GCF_965112155.1. Classification (NCBI taxonomy): domain Eukaryota; kingdom Metazoa; phylum Chordata; class Lepidosauria; order Squamata; family Lacertidae; genus Podarcis; species Podarcis liolepis. The sequence continues at coordinate 5,272,513 of NC_139568.1, forward strand.
TGACCGACTGCAAAATCGAAAGGAACAGCAAACATAAACATCCTGTGAACAGGACATGCGCAGACTCTGTGACTCACAAAGCCTGCTCCCTTTTAAGGTGGAACGGAAATATCCTAACAGTAAAGACCCCAAGATCTCCTGCAACGATTTTGCAAAGTTTTTTGCAGATAAAATCACTCATATTCGGAAGGAGCTAGACACCACCGTGGGAGCAGGGCTGGGGCGGGAGAGTGCTGGAGCTCTGTCTGGTCAAGTTGCATGGAATTATTGTGACCTATGTCTTGTGCCCATTTTATCATTGCAGATTTTACCGTTTCTTCCTCAGTATTCCATTTCAACAGCAGATTATACATTCTTGAAAGTATCTTAGCATTGGTTTCTAACAATTCTGTTTCTAACTTTGATTTTTCCACCTGGAAACCAATTTTTTTTGTCCAAATTGTAAACCTCTCTTATTTGAAAATAGTGTAACCAGTCTCGCACCTTCTCTTTAAGCTTGTCATAACTCTGCAATTTCATTTTATCACCTTCCTGTTCTAAAATTTCCCAGTATTTTGGCCATTTAGCTTCCATGCTGAGTTTTTTCAAGGCTTTCGCCTCCATAGGTGATAGCCACCTTGGAGTTTTGCTCTCCAAAAAGTCTTTATATCTTATCCAGACATTGAACAGTGCTTTTCTGACAATATGGTTTTTAAATGCCTTATGTGCTTTTATCTTGCCGTACCATAGATATGCATGCCACCCAAATACATTGTCATGCCCTTCAAAATCCAAAACATCTGTATTCTCCAGAAGTAGCCATTCCTTCAGCCAGCAAAAAGCTGCTGACTCATAAGAAAGTTTTAAGTCTGGCAGGGCAAACCCCCCTCTGTCTTTAGCATCGGTGAGAATTTTAAGTTTTATTCTGGGCTTTTTGCCCTGCCAGACAAATCTAGATATGTCTCTTTGCCACTTCTTGAAACAGTCCATCTTATCAATAATTTGCAACTATTTACGACTAGTTTTGTTACGTTTGCAGTTATGTAATATTTTATTTTTTTTGTAAGCTGCCTTGCACATGGTTTGAAATTTGGAAAGGCAACATACAAATAAATGATTGATTGATTGATTGATTGAGAGATTCTAGTTGGAAATGAAGACTTGGGGTATGGAAGAGTGGAAGACGGGTTTTGAGATACAATTGTGCACATCATGTGATATCAAAAATGTACAAACTTTTGTTGAAATCCTAAATGGAAGAGGAACAGATTAAAAAGTGCATGATTAAAGGGGCAAGATTTTCTCTTTTTTTGGTTATATTGTACAGTTGGAATAGTGGTAACATATGTGGACTAAAGAGTTAAAATAATAATTGAGTTATGACTTAAAATAGACTTTTAAATATATATATATGTCAGGGGTTCAGGGACAGAGGCACAGGTGAGGGGGGAGACGGAGAGCGATGGGGAAGAATCCCAGGACAGTGAGGAAGAGGATGACAATGACTTGAGGTCTTTCATGAGTCTCTCAAGTGAATCGGAGGATTCCCAGAAGGGGGCGCCCCTGGTCAGGCCAAGGGGGGTCACAGGGGGGACTTGCCAGGAGCAGGGAAGCAGCAGGGAAACCCCGAGTGGGAGTGGGAAATCAGGGCCGGCTTCCCAGCAGGAACGGAGTGAAGAGGGTGGAGTTCTCAGTGTGACACACGGAGCAGAGCAGGAAGGAGACAGGGGAAGGAGATCGGGGCAGGACGTCCTGCCGGAAGGGGCGGAGAGTAGTACAGGGAGTAGTGTAAGTGTCAAGAGGAAGGTCAGGGGTAGCGAACGCGCGCCAAGTTCAAATGTGGAGGCGCGCGGAAATGCAGAGAGCCCGGAGGAGGAGCCTGGTCCCAAAGCACGAAGGAGGGGGGAGCAGGCATCTGAGGAATCCGCGTCAGGGGAAACAGGAGGGAAGGAACACAGGGGGGCAGAAAGACCCTGCGGAAAAGGAAGGACAGGAAGAGGTGGACTAGCACAAGCCTCTTAAACTGGTGTAGGGGCGGGACCGATTCAGAGGGGACTTCAAACGTCTAAGGCTAAGAGACGCGGGGCTGCACGCCTCGGTTGTGGAACCAATAATGAACTGCAATAAACATCCTTGTATATAAGAAGAGCTTGGCGTTGGTCTTTTGTGAGCTGAGACCTGAGGCAGCCCCTGACAATATATTTAAGTATTGTTGGTATCTAACTCCCGAGAAGTTATTTAGAATACATGAAAACATACCAAATGTTTGTTGGAAATGTCAAGAAGATGAAGGGACATTTTCTCGTGCTTGGTGGACATGTGAAATAGCTTAAAACATCTGAGATACAAATACATACATTGTTTTTGAAGCTTCCTATTCAACTGTTGGGACTTACCGATATACAGAAAGCCTTTCCTGACTATAGCGCTGCAGCAGCTCTGAGCCAAGTGCTGGGAAATGTTCCCCAGCAGATGCCATGCTAGGAGGTCCTGCACCACTGGGTTTTTCAAGTATTCAGAGAAATTGTGGATTTTAGGACTTAGAAATGGGTCAGTAGCTTCATTTGGCACTGTCAGAAAAGACTGCCCCTTCAAATTCTGTTTCTGTTTAGGCTGGGTGTTCATCAGTATGCGGATGATACCCAGCTCTACCTCTCCTTCAAATCAGAACCAGTGAAGGCAGTGACGGTCCTGTGTGAGTGTCTGGAGGCGGTTGGAGGATGGATGGCAGCTAACAGATTGAGATTGAATCCTGACAAGACAGAAGTACTGTTTTTGGGGGACAGGAGGCGGGCAGGTGTGGAGGATTCCCTTTTCCTGAACGGAGTAACTGTGCCCCTGAAGGACCAGGTGCGCAGCCTGGGAGTCATTTTGGACTCACAGCTGTCCATGGAGGCACAGGTCAAATCCGTGTCCAGGGCAGCTGTTTATCAGCTCCATCTGGTACACAGACTGAGACCCTACCTACCCGCAGACTGTCTCACCAGAGTGGTGCATGCTCTGGTTATTTCCCGCTTGGACTACTGCAATGCGTTCTACGTGGGGCTACCTTTGAAGGTGACCCAGAAACTACAACTAATCCAGAATGCGGCAGCCAGACTGGTGACTGGGAGCGCCCACCGAGACAATATAACATCGGTCTTGAAAGACCTACATTGGCTCCCAGTATGTTTCTGAGCACAATTCAAAGTGTTGGTGCTGACCTTTAAAGCCCTAAATGGCCTTGGTCCAGTATATCTGAAGGAGCGTCTCCACCCCCATTGTTCTGCCCAGACACTGAGGTCCAGCGCCAAGGGCCTTCTGGCGGTTCCCTCACTGCGAGAAGCGAAGTTACAGGGAACCAGGCAGAGGGTCTTCTCGGTAGTGGCGCCCTCCCTGTGGAACGCCCTCCCACCAGATGTCAAAGAGAACAAAAACTACCAGACTTTTAGAAGACATCTGAAGGCAGCCCTGTTTATGGAAGCTTTTAATGTTTGATGTATCACAGTATTTTAATATTTTTTTGGAAGCCGCCCAGAGTGGCTGGGGAAGCCCAGCCAGATGGGCGGGGTATAAATAAAGTATTATTATTATTATTATTATTATTATTATTATTATTATTATTATTATTATTATTATTATTATTATTATCATTATCACTACAATAATTAAATAATAATATTTTTTTATTATTTCTACCCCCCCCCAATCTGGCTGGGTTTCCCTAGCCACTCTGGGCGGCTTCCAGCAAAAGATTAAAAATACATTAAAACATCAGTCATTAAAAGCTTCCCTAAACAGGGCTGCCTTCAGGTGTCTTCTAAATGTCATATAGTTGTTTATTTCTTTGGCATCTGGTGGGAGGGCGTTCCACAGGGCGGGCGCCACTACCGAGAAGCCCTCTGCCTGGTTCCCTGTAACTTCGCTTCTCACAATGAGGGAACCACCAGAAGGCCCTCAGTGCTGGACCTCAGTGTCCAGGCTGACCGATGGGGCTGTATTGAAGCACAATAGGGGGTGGTGTAGGGACTTTGCACAGGTGATTGATGGTCAAGAAAAGGCAACCTTTGTGCTGTTTTATGTCAGGAGTTGGGAATTCTAGAAGTAGTATTCCTTTTTGCACGTTCTTACTTCCTGTACTGCTTGAATGGAAGAGGAAAACTTCACTTCCTAATTAATTATGTTAAGCGAGACAAATGTTAGGTCAGGAAGCTCAGCGCAGTATACCTGAAGGAGCATCTCCACCCCCATCCTTCAGCCCGGAGGTCCTCCTCCGAGGGTCTTCTGGTGGTTCCCTCCCCGCGAGAAGCGAGGTTGCAGGGAACCAGCCAGAGGGAGGGCCTTCTTGGTGGTGGCAGCTTCTCTGTGGAACGCCCTCCCTACAGGTGACAAGGAGATGAGCAACTATCAAACCTCTGGAAGGCAGCCCTGTATGTATATATATATATATATATATAATGATATTTATTGAAAAAAGATTTTTTTAAAAAATTACAAAGAAAAAAGACAAAAAGACAAAAACAGACAAAAACAGAAAAAGTAAAAGTAAAAATAAAACCAACATTTTCAAATTCTCCACTTTCGTTACCTTCTTTCCATGACCTCCTCCTCCTCCCATCTCTTGTATCTTAATTAATAATTATCACAGCAAATCCTTTCCATAATTCATAATATTCTGTCATTGCATTACCTTGCTCTATTTTCATCTTATTTTATAAAAAAAACCTTAAAACTTAAAACTTAAATCTTATTTTTGCCAACTTCTCATAACCATTACCTTTTTACCTAATTTTTTAAACATTTTTGACAAGAGCCAAGTAATTTCATTTCAGCATTTTCCCAACGTTCATCAATTTTATACAACATTCCTAATGATAAAAAAAGAAATAAAAACAATCCAATCTTCTTCCAGCGTCCCCTCCCTCCGGTCCCGGGATTGTCAGTCCTTTTTATCCCATTAGTCTGGTACATTAAACTGGTGATCTTATATCCGAGGCCTTCAAGTCTCTTCCATGTCTCTTCCGCAGCTCTTCTTCATATTTTCCTTTCACTCGTGGGAACTCCAGCTTGGTAGTGTTTTTGACCCTTTTCAGCAAATCAGCCCCTTTCCCATAGTCCAGACTAGACTCCATATGGTATTTTTTCAAATTCCCTCCAAAATTGGAAGCCCCAACAGCTCCAAACCTCTGACGGCCCATTGCCAGACTCGGAAAGTCCAAACATCCCTGCATAGGGGGGTCAGTCCAACCCCCCATTTCCAAATCAATCCAAACTTTGTCTTTCCTAATCTGGTTTTTTCCAAGTTCATTTGTCACATCCAAAAGCTCATTTTCCTGCTGGGCCAAAAGTCCCTCCATCTCTGGCGTCTAAGATTCTGCGACATCCTCTTCTCTCATCTGCTCTATCAGGACACACTCCTATTTAAGTTCCTGGGTGGGTTCCATATAGTTTCCCACTACCTGTTCAAATGTTCTGGCCGCATTAGTCATCAAATCCGTCTTCTGACTTAACTGATCCAATAGGGCATTTATTTTACAGAAAGCACTCAACAGTGCTTCTGAAAACATTGTCCTGCAAGGTCACAAGTCCTTTCCCACGATTGTAATCTTGACAGCTGCAAGCTCCCTAGAATTGGTTACTGTTTCACGGTCCCCTCTAGGGGGAGAACTTCTGGTTATTCTTTCTTTTAAGGACAATAGCAACACAGTTTCTTTCTTTAAGATATTTTGTCAATATTTATTCCTTTAAAATGCGAAAGGAAACAATGGAATCACAATGTTACTCTTCTTTTAACAATCTGTCAAAAACATTTGTCTCTGGTTAATGAGCTTCAAGACGTCAATTCTGACACCCCGCTCCAGGGTCAGGACGGTGGAAAGTTACTTTACTTTAAACTCACTTCTGCAGGTTTAAACAGTCCAAAAAAAAAGATTCCCCCTTCTTCTCCTGGAAGGCAGCCCTTTATAGGGAGGCTTTGAATGTTTGTTGTTTTAATATGTGTTGGAAGCCGCCCAGAGAGGCTGGGGAAACCCAGTGATGTGGGTGGGGTACAAATGACACAATTACATTTATAGCCCCCATTTCCTGCAAGGAGATCAAGTTGGTGTGCAGAGTTCTCCCCCCCCAAAAAAATTTTATCCTCACAACAGCCCTTTGAGGTAGGTTAGGCTGAGCGTGAGTGCCTGGCCCAGGGTCACCCAGTGAGCTTCAGGGCTGAGTTTGAATGCCTGCCCCCAGCATTCCTCCTCTGCAAGGCCTGCCTCCTCCCATTGTAGCACCCTGCTTGTGGTTAACGCTTAGCTGGAATGAAATATTCAACGCAGCAATAGAGAAATTAAAATAATTATTTATTTGTCAGACAAATAAATGAGAGGCACAGTGGTATATGGTTACCAAGCTCTGGCCTGGCCTCCTGCCATTATGGCCAGCCCTTATATTCCCTTAATCCAGCCCCTTTTGCTCCTCCTGTGGCTGCCTCTGTCCAATCAGCCTGGTTGAATTTCCTATTGGCTGATTGCTAGAACCAATCACAAAAAGATACACCCATATCCTCCTGTCCTTATATGGAGGACAAAGAGCTATATATAAATGACAAATAAGTAATAATATATCTTACATGGAATCTTAATTACCAGCTCACCTCTTGCCCTCCTTGCCCTATTGCCTTCTAAAACAAATGGTTAATCTTAAATTTTTATCTTAAACATATGTCAAGGATCTTGAGTTTCACATCAACATTGAAAGATCTCCTTCATTTGAAGGTTTCTAAACAAATGTCTGACAGCTATATATCAAGACTGCTTGGATGGCGTCTTCTTGTCTGGCAAGAGGGCTGGGCTGGTGGCTGACTTAATTTCAAGATAAATACAACTCTTCTAGCATTTGTTAAATCCTTTGCATAATTACATTTAAGCCAATATATTTAAGCTAATATATTTCATACATTATCATAGGTAACCTTTTAAAAGAATAAAGCTTCTCAAAGTAGAAAGGAAGGAACTCAGTAAAAAAACAGTTTTTAAAGAAGGCTCTTTAGTTTACACCTCCCCCTTTCACCCTCCTTTCCAGCCTCAAAATAAAATAGGAAGAAGCTTCTTTTTCCCCAGCCAAGCCAGTTGCCTTTTCTCTCAGTTTAAGAAAGAAACAATTTTTAGAAGATTTCCTAAAAATGCTCTCTTTTTCTGTCAGCTAGATGCTTCTCCCCATTTGCCTCTGGCCTTAGAAAATACAGCTCAAGGTTTAAGAGAGGCCCATGGTATCATTTTACTATTTGCCCATTCCTAATTATATTTATCTCTGCCTTTGTTATCTTCTGTAACATGTAGGGTCAATGTCCTGCTCTTAGTCTGTATTTTCAGCTTTTACGACTTTGAGAATTGTTTTCTGCTATCAATCAAGGGGGGGCCCCTTGTCTTAGGAGAATGGCCAAGGTTTTCTCTGCCTGGCATGAAACATTTGAAAATCTAAGCCCTCTCTTTAATATACAAGCCCTGATCAAACATTAATAAAATGCAGGCTTATGCCTGATGCCTCACCATGACAAAGTCTGCTCACACACTCTCAAGCCCCCATGGATGGCTGAGGCAGGTAAGGTTGTCTGTGTTGGAGGAGGGCAGGAGCAGGCAAGGTGAGCCATGCCCCCAAAGGAGGCAGCTGCAGCAGCCCCCTCCTCCTGCTGCCCTCCAGGAACAGGGCGGGGAGGGACCAGCCCCCAGGAAGGACATGTTTGCCTCCCTCTGCAGTGCTCAGAACAAGAGGGGAATGAGGCCACCCAGGCCCTCTGGAGCACAGAAGGGCTCACCATCCTTGACTTTCCCCCCCGTCAACTGCCTTTTTACCCAATCCCTCATTTTGAGGAAGTCTCCTCTTTTGAAGTCAAATGTGACTGTTCTGGATTTCCTTAGCAATTGTCCACTTCCATACTGTGTATGTTGAGTCTGATAGCACTGTGGTCACTGTTCCCATTTGATTCAACCACACCTACATCTTGTCAGTTGAGAGCATCAGGCAGAGCACCCAGCACCTACCGAATCCTTTTTTTATTCCAGCAGGTCTTTTTAACGGAAGTCTGATGTCATCCATGTTAACTTTTTCTGCAATGTATTTCTCGTGTGCCACTTCAGAGATGATTATAGTCAAGTGGTATATAAGCTGCTTAAATAGTAAATGGTTGAATGCAATTTTAAAAATAATAATTGTATAACAAGGGGGAAAGCATACTTGTACCTGACCATATTTTAATGGGCACAGACTTTGATAAATAGCATCCTAGCCATAGGCTAATTTTGTGGAGTTTAAAGCTAAGCATACAAGTTCTGAAAGCATGCTTTGAAATCCATATGAACTCTAGTATGCTGTCGGGGGAAGAGGAAGGATGTGGTTGGCTGAAATGAAGTCCGATCCTGTACAGATAAATCACTAGTGGAAGCGCCAACAGAAACGTGTACAGATTCCACACGATCATGAGGAAGCCTGAATCTGGGCAGGACCTTGTCTCTTTGCCTGTCATTTGTGGCTGCTCCACCCAGGTCTGAGACGCCTTCCGGAGTGAAACAGTGATTGGGGGGGGGGAGGCAAGAGGATGGAGCCATGTAAACCCCTCCGCGGGTAGTTTGAAAACAGACTCCTTTTGTCTGGATCTTCCCCGCGCAAAGATGGGTCTGTATGCATTTTGAGCAGAGGAGGAGGGTCTGTGGAACTGCCCACCACTGCGGTGTACTGTTCCCAGGATAGGTAAAGATCATTCAACAGTTTTCAAATCGAAAAACGGTGTTTCATTTCGAGATCCTTTGTAACACCATCCAGTTCATTTAAGCACAACCTACGACCCTTGAGGTTTTTACTGAAGCAAAAGGATTGATTCCATCCCTGTATCAAACAGCTGTGATTTGAGGATCGTCTGTTTCATAGCAGCTCCTGTGCCCCTTCCCTCTGCTGCATTTGGCATGAAGTTGCCGGTGATTTCCCCAGGAGTCAAAAGGCCTACCTACTCTGGGCTTATTCTTGGGAATTACTTTGCAACAAAGAAGAAAGCTTTTCGTCTTCTGTTTCTTTTCATTTTTATGTTTTCAAAATGCTTGATATCTGACACTGATTTCTGTATATTGTGTTTTCTTTGTTTTTCAAGCTTTCATAAAAAATAGCCTTTGAAACCAGCTGGTACAGTGGTCAGAAGACTTGCCTTCGTGTCCACAGAATAGAGAAGAAAAGTTTGCCCAACGCATCCCTGGGTGCGACCCCAGAGACCTCCGGCTGCCACCTGGCTGAGCCTTCTCATTGCCAGCTCACTTCGATGCCCTCTGTTTCCAGAGATACCACTGGAAGAGCTGCTTCCCTTAGCCAGGAAGCGTCGGGGTCCCAGCAGCCTTCCCAGCAGGCCTCCCACATTTCCTCCTCCTTGGGCAGTGCTCCATTGCAGATCCCCGAGCAGCTTTCCAAAGAAAGGCCCCATGGCACTGGCCAAAGTGCTTCCCTCCCATCTCTGGATGAGGTTTCTTCTTCCCAGTGCACCACCCAGGGAATGGGTCACCAGCTTGCAGCGACGTTCTCTAGCCTGCAGTCTGGGAGTAGGAAAAGTGTGATCACCTTTGCGGGGACCCAGGCTGTTTCCTCTACCTCTAAGTCTCCAGAGGGGTCTGTCCCAGCTCCGAGCACAGCTGATCTGGCTAAAGGCGGCCAGGGGCAAGGCCAGGTAAGTCCAGATTGAGAGGTAGGGAAAGGGCTTTGAGGCTGTAATGCCCTCCTTGAGTCTCTCCAGCTGGTTTGGACAACTGCCCCCATCCCTGACCCCTGGCCATACCGCCTGGGCCTGGTGAGAGATGGAGCCCCAGAACACCTGGAGTGCACCAGGCTGGGGAAGGATGTCGTGAGGTGGAAGGCAAAAGAAGGCAGACAGCCCATCCCGGGGTCGGTCCTTTTCCTCCTTCTAGCTTAATGGCTCACCTGAGCCGCCATCCTTTAAACTGGGGAAGCAGCAGCGGCTCATCAGAACTCACAAGTTTGGAAGTCCTATGTTATAGTGCCCATCTTCTTGTTATGTCCTGTTGGTGGGGAGAATTGTGCCGTTTTCCTGTGGGTGGGCAGCCAGCCAGCAGCAGGCTGGCAGGTGGGCCCAGGGAAATGTCTTTGTTGGGGGAGCCTCCGAACTCGTCCTCTGCATGTTTGTTCCCTGTTGCCCCAAAGTGGGAACTGTCTTGCAATTCAGGCTTGTGGCACACAGGTAGAGAAGGGGAGCCGTTTGTCTCTTCAGATGCCTGGGAGAAGAGAGCAGCGGGTGGGGGCAGCCTCTGCTCCCCCTTCTAGAAAGGAGGCCTTTGCCAACATGGGTGCAATTCTGCTCCATGTGGGGAAAGTGTTTATCCATCATGGATTTGGGGGGATGCTGCTGCCAGCCAATATGGGATTTGAAGGATATTTTTTTACTGTAGGCCTGTTTATTCTGCTGCATTTCAATGCCTATTTTCGGAGCTAGTTGTAAAGTACCTTGAGATTCCCACATAATAGGTTGCAGGTAAATACTCTAAAAATAAGAACTCCCCCCCCCCCATCATGTCACAAAGTCAATTGACACAGAGCCTAGAATAATGCCAACGAGCTCTTCTACCTGGAAGTGCAACATCAGCCCTTCAACACATCAGCATGATGTGCAGTTGTCACACGGCTACGACTCATAAGCCATGAATGCAGGTCTGAATAGTGCCCCTTTGGAAACCCCCACCCTCCATGCAGAAAAAGAGCATCTGCCCCTGAAATCCTTTCAGTATAAAGTGTATGAATGACAGGCAGCTAAAAAACTGTCTCCTTGGCTATTTGGCTCATGTGTCTCATAGAACACTTTGTGGGAGAGCTTGTGAGCAGATAGGGATAGCGCACGGTTGGAGATCCTTTTATTTGTAATTGTTCTGGTTGCTTAGAAGGATAGTTGGCGGATGAAGTTAATCAAGTAAGCTTTAATGGTTTAACCTGCCAGAAAAAGGGCCAGTTTAAAACAGCGGCTGTCTAGTTCACAGAGTTCCTGAACAAGCCTGCATGGAAACACCGGTTTCTATAATGACTGAAATGTGCTTCATTTGCAACTAAAGCCACTTCCGACTTGCCCAGGAGGTGGGGTTGCGGGCTTCACGCCCACCCCACATGAGCGGGGGCTGGTCGCAGCCCCCGCGAGAGCAGGGAAATCCCGGCCGGGCCTGCCCCCCCAGCCAGACAATCAGCTGGCTGGGGGGGCGTGGCCTGTCCTATTTAGGGCCGGCGCAGAGGGGGCTTTCCCTCTTTTCGCCGGCTAGCCCTCACGTTTGTTTCCCGCATATTAGCTGTTTCTGTTTGTCGGAGATCTTATCTGCGTTGCCTGGAGCGTTCCTGCCTTGCTTCTTTGTTACCTTTGTTCTTGAGCTGCAGGGCACCTCGTGGAATATGCTGTAGCTTCACAGAAAAAGCTCCCTTTCTTTACAGAGAATTTCCAGCATTAGCTGCTGGTGTTGCTTTATTTCTAAACTGCTTGATGTTCAGTTGTTATCTTTAGTTTTGGAGCTGAAACCAATTTGGGGGCTTTTCTCCTTCTCGTGGTTTCTCCCTTTGCGCTCCATTCCAGCTGCTGCAGTTTAACACCGGAGCTGTAATTGAGCAAGAAATCACTGTGTGTGTGTTTGTGTGCTTTCCTTCCAGCATCTCTTTCACGTCTACAGTTTTACAGGGAGCTCTGTGTGTTTCGCTGCAAGTTCCCTGCCCTCAGGAGCTTGCCTTGCCTGCTGCTGCATGCCCCCTTCGGAGGAATTTATTCAGCTTTGCGGAGTTTTGTTTTTTTTTCTGCTGATCCGTTGCTTGCCCTCGGCTGCTGACTGCCTGTTCTGCAAGGAGCTCAAGGAAGAACGTTTGGCTCCTCGGACGCAGCGCACCCATCCAATCAGGTTTTGCTGTTGGGGCTTCAGGTTTTAGCTAGGGGTTTGTGCAGGGGAGCGTGGTGTAATTAGGCGGAACGGCAGCTGCGGGAGGAGAGCGGGCTGCGTTTTGTGCCGGTTGTGTTTCATTTTCTTGCTGGGGTGAGGGGCAGAATTTCTTGTTAAATAAGCATTTCAGCAGCATTCTTGAGGGGTTGAGTGGGTTCCACAGAGCATCGCTTCCTCTACAGGCTGTTTTATTTTCGCACGGAAGTTTAGACTTGGAAAACCTCGGAAGCAGCTGCGCCGTTGCCGGGCAACCATCGCGCCCCGGCCGCCATTTCATCCGCCCACGTGCCCTTCCGCGCGACTGCCATTTTACTATAGGCATTCCATGTGGGAAGTAATTTTACAAACCCTCCCTTTTAAGCTTAACCGGTGAGAAAACCAGGGGAATAATTAACGTTCATAAGGGGTATGTGGGGAATGCCTGCAGGTTTTGCTCTTGAGGCTGCGGAATTTTTCAGTATTAAAGGGCTAGCGTTAAGTGTTTTCACACGTGATCATTGTCGCTAGGCAACGGGAACGCATTACGGCTGCCATTTTGATTGCCCACGTGGCCTTGCGGCGGCAGCCATTTTAGGAGAGGCAAAACCACGTGGGAGCTATCTCCTTTTCGAGTGCCCCTCACTTTCTCGTTGGTTTTAAATTCAAAAGCAATATAAACAAAGGAAATAAACATAAGCAATATAAACAAAGGATGATAGCACAATTATTAAAAGAGCCTAGCTTAAATAAGAGCGCACAAGGGGCTGCAGGGAGCCCCTCCTCTGGGTGCATAAGCATGTATAGAGCTGGCTACAGCGTCTCTGGCTAGGCTGATCTTAGAATTGATATCCTCTAATTAATTTGACTGCTTTTGTTTATACTTACACTCTTGAGAATTTCATTCTGGGAATTTACGAAACGCATTTAAATTAAACTGAAGCATTAGTGCACAGTATATTGGAATTCAAACTATTTCATTCAGCTTGTGGTGCTCTGAGGAGCTGTATCATTTACTCTCTGCCTAGGCATTAAGTTTTATAATTTGGTATAGTCAATTGATAGTTATAGGGAAAAAGAGATCCGGGTTTTATATCATTTGATTTATTAAAGGGCTTCTTCGCCTGCAAAATAATCTTTGCATACAGGTTTATAGGGAATCTAAAGTAGATAGCTCATGCCTCTTCTACATTCATCTCTTTCTGGTATTTCATCTGTTAGTCTATAAGTATATATTTATTTTTTATTATTATTAAAAAAAATTTATTGGTTTTACAGCGTTTTTTTTAAACAATACAAACAAATAAAAAGACAAACAAACATGTATAATTTCATAGCCTTCTTTTCATAACCCTCATTTCTCGGACTCCCCCATACCTCTCCTTTCTGCATCCCAATTTCCAAAGTTATTTCAGCAGCTTCTAAATAATTTTATCAAATATATGTCCTCTTAGACTTTTCTTCAACTTAATCTTATGTCACTGTAATCCCTTTTTCTTTCTCAACACCTCGACATTTTAGCATTCATCAATTTTATAATAGTTCTTAAGATAAACTTTGAATTTCTTCCAGTCCTCTTCCGCCGTCTCTTTCCTCTGATCACGGATTCTGCCAGTCATTTCAGCCAGTGTCATGTAGTCCATCACTTTCATCTGCCATTCTTCCAAGGTGGGGTAGGTCTTGTGTCTTCCAATACTTTGCGATAAGTATTCTTGCTGCTGTCGTTGCATACATAAAGAAAGTTCTATCTTTCTTTAGCACCAATTGGCTGACAATGCCCAAGAGAAAGGCCTCTGGTTTCTTAGGAAAGGTACATTTAAGTACTTTTTTCATTTCATTATATATCATCTCCCAGAAGGCCTTAATCTTTGGGCACGTCCACCAAAGGTGATAGAAAGTACCTTCAGATTCTTTACATTTCCAGCACTTGTTATCAGGCAAATGGTAAATCTTCGCTAGCTTGACTGGGGTCGTGTACCACCTATAGATCATTTTCATAATATTTTCCTTTAAGGCATTGCATGCCGTAAATTTTATCCCGGTGTTCCACAACCATTCCCAGTCAGCAAACATAATGTTATGACCAATGTCCTGTGCCCACTTAATCATAGCTGATTTAACTGTTTCATCTTGTGTATTCCATTTCAGCAGCAAATTATACATTCTTGACAAATTCAGTATATATTTAATCTGGCAATTTAATTCATTTGGTTGATTTTGATAATAGTGCTTAAGGGCTCTCGGGAGCTTTGCTTTGCTTATAGGTTTGTTGCATAAGTCAATTTATCATTTTCTCACTGCTGTACTGCTGGGTTACAATTTATAATTCTACCTCTAGCTTGCTGCATAGCTGATTGCATTATCAAAGGTTCTCTTCTGTTTATTATAGACTCAGTATTCCTCTAAATACATTGCTTTGAGGTGTGGGCTGGTATTTTGGACTGCTATCCAGTGCAGATAATACCGAGCTACGGTGATACTGTTTGCAGCTAAATACAATTTGTTGGAGATTAGTTAGGCATCTTTGGGTACTTTAAACTTACCTGTGCAGACAATACTGAACTACCGTGATATTTCTCGCAGCTCACGCATATAATCCAAGCTAGTTGGCGTTGAATTTACAGAACCAGGCTAATTAAGGGTATCAAACTATGTCTGCTCAAGAGAACCAGCAAATGCCGCTATATCTGGGGTGGCACAAGGGAACCAGGAGGGGTCCCAGGCCTTCGTAGTGCCTAGTAACCCACAGGCTTTGGCACAGTTGTTCAATGCTTTTTAGACATTTTATAGGCAATATAGGCCCGCAGACAAGGTGCCAGCGGTACCTCTGGCGCTCACCCAAGAATGCATCCCAGATATGCCACCTAACGTTGTGGACCGCCCCGGCACCTCCGCGGCCACCGCGGCAGTGCTGAGAACAGCCAATGTTTCAACAGTGGGTCCTGTGTCCAAGATGGGTCAGGGTAGCCTCCTGTGTCCTGCAACCCACAGGCCTAGTCAGTGTTTCCTCTGCTTTTGAAACCTTTTACCAACAATTCAGGCCCATGGTCACTGCGGCCTCTTCCCAAGTAGTGAGTACTTCCGTCCAGCAATGAGTAGCTCCTTATTTAGGGTTCCACATTCGGGTAGCAATCCATTTATGCATCCTCACACATAATTTACAATCTAAGTGTCCCGAGTTTCCAATGACAGATCCTCGGGAGGTAGGGCTCATGCTTACAATTATAACCTTTCTGCCTCTCAGTATACCCCAGACTTTCCCAGTATTCTACAGCATTCACAACCTCCGTCTTTACCGCGGAAGGGGGATCCGAAACATCATCGGAGGAAGAGACGCAGGGGCAACAGGAAGTGGCAGTGGCTGCAGAATAGCACCAGTCTCCAATGATGGGCAAGGGAGAAAAGTCTAAGTAAGAAAATCATTTGGCCAAGAAGAGCAAAAGTAAGCCTTCTGATGCCAAGGATGATTCAGAAAAGCTTCCTGCTGCCCACCACCTGCTGGGTTCCAAGCGACCAGAATTACTGGATGGAGCATATAGGTCCCTATGTGGAAAAAGGAAAGTTGGAAAACTTGAAGCTAAGCGAGTCCCTCACCATGAGGTTTGCTGGGAATACAACACGGGTGTGTGCCAGGGGCCAAATTGTAAGTATGCACATGAATGTGAGAAGTGCCTAGGTAACCACCCAGTGTCTCCATGTTTTAAAGGTAAACAGCCTTTCCGGGCAGCAGGGGGCATTTCCACCAGGGGTCTTGAAAAGCTCACAGACCCGCCAAAAAGAACAGCCACTAACTGGTATGAATTTGGCCCTTGACTGTGATTTTCTCTTCTGTTAAGCTCTCACCTCTTAGAACCCTTCTTGACAAACACCCTAAAATAGAGGCAGCAAAGTACCCTGGGAAAGAGTTTCTCTTATGGCTTCAAGATCCTCATTTCATTACCCCCTAACTCAGGGAACCCCCCCCCAAACCAAAGAATCAGTTTGGGAAATGCCAGCTATTGCAAAAAAGAAATTAAAGAAATTTATGGCCGGGAGGGTGGCCGGCCCCTTCAGGGAGCCACCTATAGCGGGGTTTACTCATTTCACCTTTAGGCATTGTCCCCCCATAGACTCCAGGAGTGTATCCTATGATGCAATACCACAGAAGCCTTGTTCTGTGAAGTATGCCTCTTTGATCAGGCTATAAAGCGTATGCGCAGGTTCAGCAGGGGCGCGCTCTTGGCTAAGTGCGACATTGAGTCGACTTTCCGTCTCCTGCCAATTCATCCTGAGGAATTTCTATGGCTAGGTTTTAGATTTGAGGGGGCTTATTCCATAGACAAATCTATGCCGATAGGGTGCTCAGTAGCTTGTGCAGCCTTTGAGTCATTTAGTGCAATTTTGGACTGGGCTCTTCACTTTAGAACTGGTTCTGAAGGGGTGACCCATTACCTCGATAACTCTTCCCTGCCCCCATCATTAGTAATAGCCCTGATTGCGCTTCTCCTTTAGAGGCTTTCACCTCCCTGGCTGAGGAGCTTGGGGTACCTTTGGTGGCAGACAAAACATAGGGTCCAGTTTTGACCATAACCTATTTTGGGTATTGAATTGGACACAATTGCACAGACATCCCGCCTACCAAGGGAGAGGCTAGCATTAATTCTGCAACTTCTTCCCCTCAAGAAGATCACTCTTGGCCAGACTCAATTCACGTTTCGGTCACCTCAACTTTGCATGCTGGGTAGTGTCCCCTGGCCGCCCCTTTTGTGGGTGATTGGCTAAGCTGTCAGTGGGACTGCGTGCTCCGCAACACTGGGTGCGCCTCTCTAAAGTGGTCAAGTCAGACTTGAAGGTTGGGTTGAAGTTCCTGGAAAAGTACAATGGCATTTGTGCGCTGACGAGTTCAGGAATCACCAGGTATGCGTCTGGACTGACAATCAAACGGTTGTCAGCGTCCTGTCAAAGCAATTATCGCACTCTCCTAGATCTGCCCCGGACCTTTGTCCTTTTGTGCTTAGAATTAAACATCTATTTCTCTACCAAATTTACCCCTAGGGTTGACAGTGACATCACAAATGCTAAGGCGCAGCAAATTGCCACAGCCATTCCGGGAGCACCTTTGGAGC
Organism: Podarcis liolepis; assembly: GCF_965112155.1. Classification (NCBI taxonomy): domain Eukaryota; kingdom Metazoa; phylum Chordata; class Lepidosauria; order Squamata; family Lacertidae; genus Podarcis; species Podarcis liolepis. The sequence continues at coordinate 5,289,494 of NC_139568.1, forward strand.
CTTGGGATGTCCTGAAGAGGGAGTATTAGCTTCAGGAGCCCCGTCCACGCTTAGATCTTATAAAAAGGCTTGGTTGGACTTTACGAAGTTCCAAGGCAAATTTATAAATTAAATAAATAAATAAATAAATAATATATAATGAATGAATGAATGAATGAATGAATGAATGCTAGGCTTGACACACCTCAAAGCAAATTAGAAAATCCTAGGCTTGGCACACCTACCAAGGCTGAAGCTCTGCAATACTTGGTACATTGGAGGGTGCAGGGTCGTGCAGCAAAGACTCTTAAACATCTAGTAGGCCGCAATCTCCCTTTTTCTGTAAGGTTGTTTAATCCATAGACCCTGGTGTGGACTTCTTAGTGTGAAGGGAACCGCAGGGCTGCTGTTCAGGGAAGTTTTTTAATGTGTGATATTTTAGTGTATTTTTGGTTTCTATGGAAGCCGCCCAGAGTGGCTGGGGAAACACAGCCAGATGGGCGGGGTACGAATAATAAATTATTATTATTATTATTTATTATTATTGTTGTTGTTGTTGTTGTTGTAGGGCTGGCGCAGGCTGCAGCCTCCTAAAAGTGATGGTAGAAGACCCTTATGACATGTTATGCCAATTCCAAAATAAATAATTAAATAAAATTAAAATAATAATAATAAAATAAAATAAGAAGTATCTGTTGGTCCAAGGACAAGGCCCGGTTATTTTCAGCTGCATACTCCATTGCCTTTGGTGCTATGTGCATGGGCGAAGTGGTTTGTAAGGGCCAACCAGAATCCGCTGCCCGGGGTTAGTTTGAGAGACCTGACCTTGTTCAGATCCAGTTTAGCCCTGCATGTCCAATGTTCCAGAACCAGTCAGCAGTAAAGGACACTAAACATTTCATGTACGTGAGACCAACCGTCTCAGGTCCATCCCTTATACACTTGGATGGCTCCTGCCTTGCATGGCATCAGTCCACGCGCATTATGCAAAGGGAGATTGCTGCCTGCAGTTTATCCTCAGCTGAATTCGTGGCTAACTCCTTTAGGATTGGGGCTGCCACCACAGCACTGCATTTGGGACTCTCAGCTGAAAGGATGAAGGACTTGGGGGCAGTGAAAGTTTGATGCATTTAAGGGATATATTCATAAGACCTTGTGATTGTTCACAGTACACTTGACCTGGCTTCGTTACCTTCTTTTGCTTTCAGGTGACGTTGTGTTGCACATTTGGATTATAGGCCCTGCACTGTCCACCGGGATAGAAACCATGCCGTTAACGGGGACCCTAGGGTGCAGGAGCTATGAGGGCGTGCATCTGGATAATCGGGCACAGCATTGTGCATTGGGCCAGGGTCCGCACCATCAATCCCGGTCTCGGGCCGCACCTTAACTACAACAATATGTCTTGGATCTCTCGGAGGGGAATGCGCTGGGCTGGAATGTTGCCCGCAATTAGGGCCAGAGCGGCAGCGGTGGGCCCCCCAGATGCTTTAGTTATCCAATTTGGCGAAAAGGATTTAGCTTACAGAAAGGGCTAGGAAAGCCTTGGATCAGGCGGTGGTGCGTAGAGTGGCAGCCCTGGGTGGGTCATTGACAACCCGGGCAACTGTGAGGCCCTCTACCAGCTTGATGGCGTGCATTTGCGGATGCGGGAAATGATATTTGGCTTGATGGCGTGCATCTTTCAGATGCGGGAAATGACAAAGGGGGTAAGGGATTGGTTTCAGGCATGAGAGTATTGGCGGCGAGCGATTGCTCGTGTGGCGGTAGGCATTGGTAAGAAGGGGTTAAGAGGATGTGTGTGGGGGGAGGAACGCCATCACCTCCCCCCAGTGAGCGAAGGGTGGTCCGTTAAAGGACTTCGGGGGGCGTGGCCCTGTCCGAAGCCTATGGAAGTGAGGGCCAAAGGCACGCCCCAGAGCGGTGACCCGGGGGAGCTCCTAGTCGACGTGCCTTGGCGGGAGACTCACCCGATATAGTGTTAACCCTTCCCCGTGTCTCCAGCAAATGGGCTGGAGCCGGATAGTCGTTAGGACCAATGCCTAAGCCAATGCCTCTCATTCCTGAATTCAATAAAGTTGTGGCCTAATTCGCCCAATTAACCTTAAATTATGGTGTCTCGTGTCTTTATTTATCCTGGTGGGGGGCGGGAACTCGCCACGCAAGTAGAGCCTCTCTGCTAATGCAGAGCACAATCCACAGCTTCAGGCAAGGCCATTTATATAGCCAGAATCCAGAGCAGCCTTTTCTCCTACTCCTCTGAAGTACCACCACTGCAACACCAGCGCTTGGCCTTCTGGCACCTGCAGGCTAGGGAAAGAGCTCTTTGGCACCCTGGGGTGGAGCTCCTTCTCAGCAATAGCACTGTCTGCTCATTCCCAACTTCTTCAACCAGTGCCTCTGTGCCTTCTGTAAATGTCTGGAGTAAAGTGTCTGTCCTCTCCAGGATGTTGCAATACTGAAGAAGGCGCCCAATAGCCCGAAGATGGGGTCGGAAACAGTACTTAAGGATGATCAAGCATTGCCTATGAAGGTCCAGGAGCCTGTAGAAAAACTCCAGCCGTTGCCAGCAATACTCCAGGAGCCGCAAGCAAGAGGTATTTTTGAGAATCCCGTCTTCACAAATTCTGGGGACATGGCCCTCCCAGTGTTAAGGTGGGGAGGTGGGGTTGGGAGTTTGCAGATAAGAGTCAAAAGTTAAAAATGTAAAGGCTAATGGAATTCTATTTAAAAATCAAAAGTCACTGCGGTGATGCAAGTTATAATGTGAGACAAAAGACAAGATGGAAAAGAAAAGATAAGGAAAAGAGAAAAGAGATAGAGAGAAAAAGAAGAAAGAAAGAAAAAGAAAAAGAAAACACAAAAAATCCTACTGAAAATGGTTGGTTGGTTTGTTTAGAAAAGAGAAGGGGGAAAAAAACCATTATAATAATTAAATAGAAAAGGGGGGGAGTGGGGATGGAAAAGTAGATATATATATAGAATTCTTTAATGAGAAATTAAAATAAAACCTTTTTTTTAAAAAAAGAAGTGAATAGAAATGGATGAATAATGAGTAATAATGTATTAATAAAAAAGGGAGGGTTGTGTGTATAACTAAAGAAGGAGGAGAGAGAGAAGGGAACAAGAAAAAGGGGCAGTTTGAATTCTCCCGTGGGACCCCCAGGGCTTGGTGTCGGGTCCCAAGATCAGGGCTGAGGTGGCGGTTCCAGGAAATGGGCTCCAGTGGTTCAGGCCGCCTACCTGGGTTCATAGGGCTTTAAAATATGGATAAGAAATGGACTGAAAATAAACTCAATAACATAAAGCATGGTTTTTGCTGTGCCCCCCTGCACTGGCAGGGGAGGGTCCACGCCGCATTCTTCTAGCCCCCAGCCGGTCCCCGGTGCGCGGTTCCTCTGCTCTTTTGCTCCAGCCGCTGGTGATATAGGCTTGGGGTTGGAGCTGGGCTAGGTGGGGGGTTCCCTCCGGGCTCCCTGTCTATCCCGATCCCCTCCTATCATTCTCTCCCCCCCCCATGTTACCTGTGGGGGTGCCTTACCAATACAGTCGTACCTTGGATCCCAAACGCCTTGCGACTCGAATGTTTTGGCTCCCGAACGCCACAAACCTGGAAGTGAGTGTTCCGGTTTGTGAATGTTCTTTGGAGCCCAAATGTCCGACGGGGCTTCCGCGGCTTCGGATTGAGTGCAGGAAGCTCCTGCAGCCAATCAGAAGCCGTGCCTTGGTTTCCGAATGTTTTGGAAGTCAAACGGACTTCTGGCATGGATTCCGTTTGACTTCCGAGGTACCACTGTACATCTTCTTGGAGCAGGGGCAATCCCATTGCCGCCTCCAGTTCTGGTAAAGCTAAGAATTGCTTGTGCCGATCTTGATGCCTTCAAGGCCGAGGCTGTCATCTGATGTGACCCAGTACTCCTATCAGAGAAGCAAATCCTCAAATAAAGTCATACCTGTTTTTCCGCTCGGTTCAGGTTACGTCTTTTCAGGTTGCGTCCCACAGCAACCCGGAAGTAACGGAACGGGTTACTTCCAGGTTTCGCTGCTCGCGCATGTGCAGACGCTCAGAATGACGTCACGCGCATGCGCAGAAGCGGCAAATCGCGACCCACACACGCGCAGACTACCACTGTAGTTGAAATGCCTGGCTTGTTCAATGGCCTGTCCATTTAGGAGCCATTTCTGCTTCCTGGGCTCTGCCCCCAATACTACGGCTTTTGTCTTGGAATAATTTGTATTCAAATCTTTGTTACGACACAGTCTCCTAAAGTTCTTTAGTAATCGCCTCATAGCCACTTGCGTTTGTGCTAACAACACCGTATCGTTGGCATGTAGCAAAATGGATACATTCTGGGATAAAACTGAAACAGGGAAATATCTGGCCATTTGGGTTCCTTTATTACATCATTTACATAAATGTTAAACAGCAGAATTTTAGAAAGTTTTTCAAAGTGTTTAAAATGATTTAGGAATTACAAGGTTAACTTAAAACTGATTTACAGTGCTGGCTCTTGGGGATTGAAAGGGCACATAAAAAGGCCTTGCCCCAAATTAAAGAAAAACCAGCAAACAACCCCAGTCAAACAATTAAAAAAACCAGCCTGTGGAGCTCAGATGAACAAGTCCCACTTTGGTGCAACTTGACCGGAATGACATGCACAGATGCTTCCTTCTTTTTCTGAGTTAAAGCAGTGATTTTGGCTGAGGTGTGGCATGCAGCTGAAACAGTATTTAAGGAAGCTCAAGTATTCCGTGTGAAGCTCCAGGAGCTTGAAGAGAAACTCCAGGCGTTGCCAGCAACACTCCAGGAGCCGCAAGCCAGAGGTATTTTTGAGAATCCTGTCTTCACATGGCCCTCCCTCCCAATGGGTTTCAAGTCCCATCATCCCTGATGAGCACTGGCCATGTTGGCTGGGGCTTAGGGGAGTCCCACCACAGTCTGGAGCCCAGTTCAGTGCGCCTTTGTGGGCAGCTGGTAGCCATGCCAGGGTCGCCTTCGCTGCGTGGAAGGGGTGGCCTCCCCCCCACCCCCACCCCATGCGCAGGAGACCAGAGGCCAGTAGCAGACTGCGCATGTGCCTCTGAAGGGCACAAAGGTTTGCTGCCTCCTTGTGTGCCCATTTTCTTGCCAAAAAGAATAAAAGTACAGCATATGGTTGCACATACCAGGCACCAATGTTAATGGTGGTTCTTTGGCTTTTCCTTCAGGTGAAGAACACGAGGAGGAAGAGGAGCAGCAGCAGCAGAAGGAGAAGGAAAAATAAAGAAAATGGGGGGGAATATATATTTTCCTATATATTTCTGTTATTAGTTCTATATATTGCTTCTTTGTTCGAAAGCACGTCAAAGTGCAAGTAGATAAATAGGTACCGCTCCAGCGAGAAGGTAAACGGCGTTTTCGTGCGCTGCTCTTCTGGTTCGTCAGAAGCGGCTTAGACAAGCTAGCAACATAACCTGGAAGCTGTACACTTGCTCCCTTGACCAGTAAAGCGAGATGAGCGCCGCAACCCCAGAGTCTGTCACGACTGGACCAAATGGTCAGGGGTCCCTTTACCTTTACTATTGCTTCTTTATTTAATAAAATTTATTTTAAAAAGCCTGCAAAGTGGTTTACCAAAACAAAAAACAAAAAAACCACCACAGCAGTAAAATCAAGAAAAATCAACAATCCTACTTTAAAACATACAAAAGCTAAAATATTAAAAGAGATGAAAATTACTTCAACTTCCTAAGCTTCTAGGTATGCTTGCCTCAACAAGAATGCTTTTAGCAGGTGCCTGAAAAGCGTCTAGCAAAGGCACGTGCTTTGTTGCAAGAGGCGGGGAGTTCCAAAGGGCAGGTGCTGCCACACTAAACCATGCAGTACAGATATTCTGCGGAACCTGTGGTAGCGCTTGAAACGGTTAGAATTCCAGCTCCATGATTGCAGTCATGGGATTGTTGTCTATGTTTTGACTCCACAGAGTGGGAAGTGACGGCGACAGGATGTTTGTGTTCCTGTGTTCCGTGAAGTGGGACTATTGTCCTTTGTTCTTTTTCTCTTTGCTGTCTGATGCTAGAGAGAGAGGGAGCCATGTTGCAGTGCTCCGTGTGTGTGTTTACATGTAAATAAAGTCGATTAGCCAAAATGCTGAGTTCTGTCACGCATGATGCACAAACTCTGCGGATCCCTAAGTGTGCCGGTGTCGCTTGGCATCGGTCGCTGTGATGTTCGGGCTGAAGCAAGCTTATGAAGCTCCCAAACAATCGACCAGGAGAGAGGGAACATGCCAGTTGGGCATGTGTCTCTGCCAGGGTGCTACTCAAGTGTAGGCTGAACTCCTGACAGAAACTACGGAAGGGGAGGATTTAGTCATGGGGATTTCACCATGCTCTGAAAAGGAAAACATTGATTTCAAGAGCAGGCCTGCACAGCAGCAATCTACTCGCCTGCGAGTCTCATCATGATCCGTGTGACTTCTTCCCGAGCCGGCGGTGCATAAGATGGGCTGCACCCCTTGCACCCAACTTGTACCTAAAACTCTGCACAAGCCTGCACCAGAGAAGAGTGGAGCTGGAAGGTACCCCTGAGGGTCATCAAGCCAACCCCCTGGGGCAATGCAGGAATCTCAAGTAGACTATCCCTGACTGATGGTCTTCTGTTTTTCCTCTCAGCCAGGACCCACAACAACGGAGACTGGAGGTGGGGGGAAAGATACATTTTGACGGGGGAAAGGCAATGGGGCCGATTTGTCAGGCGCACACAGGCACAGCTTGAAGACTTTACGCAGAGAGGAACCCCACACGGGAGACACAGATACACAAGCACACAGAAGTCAATAACCCAAGAGTGGCTTCTAAGTGGGGGGTTGGCTGAGGACAGGGTGGGGTGGAAACATGTGGAGCTTTTAGACTCCAGAACTGGCACAAACAGGGATGGAACTCTGCTTCAGTTCAAAGGGAGGTATGATTGGCAGGCAAGGTGACACAGCCAGTTATGTGGAAGGGAGGAGGAGGAGGGTGGGGAGGTCACAAGGGAGGAAAGAGCTCTGCACCTCAGCTCGGAATTCTTTTGGAAGAGTGGAGGGGAACAGAGGAAACCTTTCTTCCCTTTCAGTCTTTTCTCTCCCCCTCCTTTTTTCTTTTCCCCCCCTTTTCTAAGAATATGCTATACGGAATTTCCGAGGGGGAAATTCGCTAGGGATCTCGCCTTCCCCAGAAACCCCTCCACATACCTAGGGCGCGAGACAATGAGCTCGAGAAAGCCCTTTCCTTCCCCTGTCGCACCAAGCACCACATCTTTTTTTATGAATAAAAGACCCTGCTTCCCTCTTTCTGGTATGAAACCGTATCAATATGAACGGGGACTTGGGAATGAACTTTGTATTTACATACTGCTGCGTATAGACCAATCAAAAGCATCGGATTTGGACAGCTAGCCAATAGGGCTTAGCGGATAGCGGCCTCTAGCAGACAGAATCTTTCTTGTGCCGCTGCCTGTTTCCGTTCTGCAGAGCAGCGGAGCTTCGCCAGCTTGACTGAGCTCCTGAGTGGCCGCCGGCTGAGAGAACAATGGACTCAGTCCATCAAAAGCCCATTAACTGGTTTCTATTGCCAAAAGTGATCCTTCGTTGCAAGAAATCTGTCAAGCCACTTCCCTTATGGACTGCCGGCTTAGGAAAAGCCCCTCACTTCAGAAAATCCACCCCCTGCATCAATTTCCTCCATTCCAACGCCATTCTTGCCCTTGAGGAAAGGACTCTTTCCCCCTCTATCTCCCGCCATAATGCCTCAAGCATGATGAAATATACTCAGAGTCGCAAAGTGATTTCATGCTCTTTATTCAGCTCATAGTGGTGAGGAGGAATGAAATGAAAGTCCTCTCAAAGTATCTGCTTTATATACATTATTTACACAATGGGCTGCACATGATTGGCTAATTCTGGAATTCTACTGTAAGCCAATCAGGTTGTGGATTCACTTATATCTGGAGCATGATTGGGTGGTTCCTGCCAACCAATCATACCACTGCATTGTTCTAGGACCAATCAGACTGCTGCATTCTGAATCCTATTGTTCTAGGACAGGGGTCTGCAACCCGCGGCTCCGGAGCCGCATGTGGCTCTTTTACACCTTTGCCGCGGCTCCGGGGTGGATACTAGCAAGGGGAGGAGGCACATTGTGCGCCCCGACACTCCCCACTGTGGCGGGCGCTATACTGGCTGTGACGTCGCATGGGGGCGGTGCATGCGTTAGTCACGCACCGTCCCGACGTCACATTCCCACCCGCTGTCAGATCGCGGCTCTGGAGATATATTTGTTGTAAATGTTGCAATGGTTTTGCGGCTCCTAGTTTGCTTTTTTCTTCGGAAATGGGTCCAAGTGGCTCTTTTTGTCTTAAAGGTTGCAGACCCCTGTTCTAGGACCAATCAGACTGCTGCAATTTGGATCCTATTGTTCTAGGACCAATCAGACTGCTTCAGTTTGGATCCTATTCAACTCAGTATATAACACCCCTCCCCTCTAAGTTCCAGTCCTGCCCGGGAGGTCGCATTCATAGTCCTTGAGGTACGCCGGCGGTCTACGTGTGCGTTGCGGCCTGGGGTGTTCCCTGGTCTGGGGTTCAGGTTCTGGCTCATGTTCCAAGGATGCTGGCTGTGATGGGCCTGTTTGGTCTGGCGCAACCGGCTCGCTCAGTCGTGGTTCTGGTTCCGGTGTCCTTTCGGTCTCGCGGGTCCTCTCTGTATTTACTGATTCTGCCTCTCCTGCTGGCCCCTCCTGCTCTATGGGCCTCACTGCCCCTCTGTTCCCTTGGGACTCCTCTGACCTTTCCTCCTCCTGGTTTTCTCCCGGGAATCGTTGCCGTATCTGGTCGCAGTGGTGCCGCCAGCATTGCCCCCCATCCGTTAGCACCTCGTACGACACGGGGCCAGTGACCCTGGTGACTGTGGCGGGTACCCATGCTGGGCCTGCCCCAAAATTCTTTGCGTACACTGGGTCCTGGGCCTCGAAGGTCCGGGGGTTCCTGCCTTCCCCCACCACTACCTCATCCTGAGCTCTGTGAAATTGATTGATTGTTTTGGCGTAACCCTCGCTAATTGATTTACGATCCACAATTAGCTTTAGCTCTTTACTGCCGTCCGGCGCACTTCCCTCAGCTGCGCCACTTAGCTCCGTCGTCCAGTTACGCCCAGCAGAGTTAACACAGCGGAAAGCTATCACGTCCTTTGACAAACACACAGAGTACAGGTTTGTCTATTTACAGTTGTTTATTCCAACAAATCTCCGGAAAATCCAGGACTACTTGCAGCCATGACAAAGCTGCTTCCTTTCCCCTCACAGCACAGAGAGAGAACAGCAAATTCCTCCCAAACTCCTCCCAGCTTCGAAAACTGACGTCAGAATGCTGAGGCATCATGGGAACAACTTAACCTCTTAAGTTCCGTCTCCCACACCCCCTCTTGCCGCACATTCTGACAATACCTGTGGAACATCCACATACCTCTCAGACTCACACTGTGCGAAACTTATCCACGCACCTGTAGCCTGATATCTTTCAGGTGGAATGCCCTTCGTTGTGCGACTAGACCTTCTGGGCACAAACTCAGATGTTACCTCTGACTCACCGCCACCAGAAAATGTGTCCTCAGCATCATGGGATTCCCCCTCTGACTTAAAACGACTTCGAATCCTCTCCATTACAGTCACCGGAGAACTAGGCTCACTCTTGACCTCTCTTTTAACAACTTGTGGAGATGCCCCACCCTGCTCCTGACCTTGGTCAGTGACCTGATCGTCATCAGCAGACTCAGCCTCTCCTTCCTCCTCCCCAGAACCTTCCTGTTCTGAATCAGAAAGACATTCTGAAAGAACATCACGCTTGACAGGAGTCTTTGACCTTTCATCCTGTTCGTAGAACTCAGCGTGTTTGCTGATCAGTAACTTACTCTGATCACCTGATGGAAATGCAAACCACCATGCACGTGCTTCTGGCTCATACCCGCAGAAGATCATTTTCCGGAACTTGGATCCATCTGGCCCCTGCAAAGCAGTAGGTACCGGCACAGATGCACTTGACCCAAACATACGCAAAAAATGAATCTGGGGTTTCCTGCCATGCAACAACCTAAACGGTGTGTCACCTACCATTGAATTGTAGGCCCGATTCCAGGTGATGCCCACATACTTGATTGCCTCCAGCCAAAACCTTGGAGGTAACCCAGAATCTGCCAGCATCACCTGGGCAGCCTTAACCAGAGCCTCACGTCTCAGCCCTGCCACCCCCCTCTGATTGGGTGAAGTCACTGTGTGACGTATCCCTTTCTTGCGAAAGAACTTCTGCAAAGCAGAACCTGTAAACTGAGCTCCTCTGTCACTTGTGACAGCTTGCACTCTGGTGGAAAACCTTTGTTCCACCTCCTCAATCCATCCTTTGATCAGCTGTGCTGCATCATCTTTGGATTTGAGACCATGGGTCCATGTATTCTGCGTAAAATTATCCTGCACCGTCAGCAGAAACCTTGCACCTCCCAGACTCGCTTCCCTTACAGGACCCCACAAATCTATGTGGACCAGTTCAAAAGGTCTTGTGGTTACCCTCTCCACTTTTGGATAACTGCAACCTTTTACCTTTGCCAGTTTGCAAGTTTCACATTTCACAGCACATCCACATTCTGAAATTTGACAACCTTTGGAAACCTCAGGCAGCACCTGTAGTTCTTCTAGAGCAGTGTTTCCCAACCGGTGTTCCGCGGCACACGAGTGTGCCGTGAGACATCGGCTGGTGTGCCGCGAGATGCCTGGAGGGAGGCGGGCGAGTCGGGCGGCGAGAGGCGGGGCGGCGGCGGCGAGGAGAGGCCGCGCCTCCTGCTGCTGCCTGGCGCTCCTCCTCGCAGCCGGCAGCGCTGCCTGGGCGCCTCCGCGCGACTCTGCCTCGCTGGGTTTGGTCTCCCAGCAGAGACGGGTCACACGCGCCCCTCCCTCCCTCCCTCAGCCTGCGCGGAGGGAGAGCCAGAGAGAGGCATCGCTCCTGCGCTCCGAGGCGGATTGAGCGCAGCTGAGAGGAGCTGCCGAGGGAAAAAACTTTCACTTTTGTGCGTCCCTCCCGGCGTGACGCTGCGCGCTGACGTCACGGGGCGGGGCTTTAATGGTGGTGTGCCGCGAGATTTTTTTTCAGTAAACAGGTGTGCCGTTGCCCAAAAACGTTTGGGAAACACTGTTCTAGAGAACCATGAGCTGTTTTTGCATGCCACGCATGTGCACATAACACATGATTGTTGATTTCAGCACGTAGAGCCTGTGCTTTCCCAACCTTCCCCTCACCCTCCAGAGGTGATTTAAGAATAAAGAGATCATTCTGCCCCTTTTTAACCTTGGCAAATATCCTCCCTCCTTTGGAGATTGTGCAGACAGTATCTTTGAAACAAACCTTAAACCCCTTTTTCAACAAATAAGGCACAGATAAAAGACAGTGGTGCATCCCAGGAACGGTACAACACTCCAAGGTCTCCTGTAAAACAGACACATGCACATGTACAGAATTAGTTACATTCTTTTTCTGCCCATTTGCAAAGAGAACAGTTTTCCCAGCCAGAATTGCCTTGCAATTCCACATCTCGACAGCAGGGGTCTCTGGAATCAAATTGCAGTTCGCTGCAGAGTCTATTACAAAACAAAGCTCTGAGCCTGTCCCACAGCTGTTCTCAAACAAAGCCAGACTAGCCGTGAGTTGATACGTCTCCTCACGTTGTTTTCCACGTCCTTCTTTTGCGTTCCCACGCTGGCCTCCTCTTCCAGACTGGTTACCATGGAAACCCGACTGATTCCCATGGAAGGTGTCCTTGAAGCCTTCCTGTGCAGCTGCCCTCGCTTTCTGTGGGCAGTCTCTTTTGAAATGACTGTTGGATCCACACACGTAGCACCGACGAGTGGAAAAAGCCTGAACAGAGCTCTCATCTGGCCTGCCCCCCCCTTTTTTCCGGTGGAGCTGCCTGCGCCAGACTTGCTCTCCCTGAGGCGTCTCTCCTGTTCGTCAGTCAAGCGTCCCGTGACGTACGACAGAGTCAAATCCTGCGGACTCATAGACTCCAAAGTTAGACATAAATTGTCATAACTTTTGTCCAGAGAGCTGAGCAAAATATAAACCTTCAGCTCATCTGTAAAGTTAACCTGCAACAGCCGCAGCTCATTAAACACAGAGAGCATCTCTGTAACATGCTGTCTTATGTCCCCACCTGGACGCAGCTTCATCTCAAACAAACGCCTGGTGGTGTGGATTTTTGCACCAGCCGTGGTCCTGTGGTGCACTCTTTCAAGAGCAGCATAAGCTTCATGCGCAGTGTCCAACCCCTCCACATGGGGCAACTGTGATCCCTCCAAACTGAGCACTATAGCTCCCAGGGCTTTCTGATTTTTTCTCTGCGAAGCATGCGCATTTGCAATGTCTGCAGCTGAAGCTCCGGCGGCTGGTGGAGGCAGTGGAGGCCCTAAGACCGCCTCCCACAGACCCTTGGCTACCAGCCAGGCCTTCAGCTTTCGACTCCATTCCGCCCAATTCTGGCCGTTTAACTTTTCTAAAGGCACGGAGAATGAATCATGGCCGTCCGCCATCTTCTTCCGTTCTCCCAAGGGGCCCCAAGCTTTTCTCACCAGCTCATCCGGCACCTGTCCGTGGAGAAATGATCCCTTGCTGCTCTCAGCTCTCGGCTCCGCAGCAACACAGGCAAACCTCTGCGTCTTTCAGCTAGCCGCTTGCCTCAGATTCCGGCCTCCGCCTCCTGCCGTGCTTCTCTGCTCTAAACCGCAGACTTCAAAGCTCTCGGGCAGAGTTAACACAGCGGAAAGCTATCACGTCCTTTGACAAACACACAGAGTACAGGTTTGTCTATTTACAGTTGTTTATTCCAACAAATCTCCGGAAAATCCAGGACTACTTGCAGCCATGACAAAGCTGCTTCCTTCCCCCTCACAGCACAGAGAGAGAACAGCAAATTCCTCCCAAACTCCTCCCAGCTTCGAAAACTGACGTCAGAATGCTGAGGCATCATGGGAACAACTTAACCTCTTAAGTTCCAAACTCCACAAGCTCTATCGGGGTGAAGGCGGTCCAATCTGATTGCAAGGTGCCGACCCATTAGTAGTTCAGCGGGGCTCCGGCCAGTCGTTGAGCTGGGGGTGCTGTGCTGTGCTAGGAGGAATGTGGCAAGGCGGTACTCCCAAACCCCTTGTGTCATGCGGCAAAGGGTGTCCTTGGTGGTCCGCACCATGCGTTCTGCTTGGCCATTGGTGGCAGGGTGGAATGGCCCCGAACGGATGTGGCGGATGGCGTTCTGCGCTGTGAAGGTTTGGAATTCTCCTGACGTAAATGCAGTCCCGTTGTCTGAGACGAGAGTGTCAGGGAGCCCGTGGGTTGCAAACAGCCTGTGCAGTACCCGGATGGCTGCGGATGTAGAAGTGGACGGTACCAGTGCGACTTCCAGCCATTTGGTGTAGGAGTACACCACTATGAAGAATGTTTTCCCCTGAAAGGGGCCAGCGAAGTCCACATGCAAGCGTGACCATGGTGCTCGGGCGGACTCCCAGGACTGGACTGGGGCCCTTGGGGGATCTGGGCGGGATTCTTGGCAGGCCTGGCAGTGTTTGACCCAGGCCTCTATCTCTCCGTCGATCCCCGGCCACCACACATAACTCCTGGCCAGGGCCTTCATTCTTACTACCCCTGGGTGTGTCTCGTGTAGGGCTGTGAGGACCCTTTTGCGGAGGGGCTGGGGAACAACGACCCTGCTTCCCCATAACAGGCACCCCTTGTGGGCCGACAGTTCATGTTTGCGGGTTGTGTAGCCAGCGAATTCTGGCCCAGGGCTGCTGCTGGGCCATCCCCTCCACACCCAGTACAGGACCCGGGAGATGACCCTATCTTTCTTGGAATGGTGTGCAACTTCTTGTGCCTGAATGGGGTGCTCGGGAAGCAGCTCCAGGCTCATAACCTCTTGTGCAGGTGCTTGGTCGGGGCCTGTTTCTGGTAGTGGTAGCCTGCTGAGGGCGTCCGCATGGCCCATCGCCTTCCCCGGGCGGTGAATCAGTGCATACTGGTAGCTGGCAAGGAAAATTGACCACCTGAGGACGCGAGGAGACAGCACTTGGGGGGTCTGCTTTTCGGGGGCAAACAAGCCAAGCAACGGCTTGTGGTCAGTCACCACGGTGAAGGGCCGCCCGTACAAGAAATCATGGAATTTTTTTACTCCCTTCACGATTGCCAGCCCCTCCTTGTCTATTTGCGAGTAGTTCCGCTCGGTTGCGTTGAGTGTCTGGGAAAAGTATGCTACCGGTACCTCTCTTCCATCCGGGAGTTGGTGTCCCAGGACAGCGCCAATGCCATAGGGCGAGGCGTCGCATGCTAGCACCACCGGCAGCCTCTCGTCGAAGTGTGCCAAGACCGAGTTTGAGACAAGCAAGTCCTTGACTGCCTGGAATGCAGCCTCCTGGCGCTGGCCCCACTCCCAAGGGGCCCGCTTGTCCAGGAGTCTGTGTAGGGACTCCACTACCGATGCCTTGTGGGGAAGGAAGGAATGGTAAAAGTTCAATAGTCCCAAGAAGGCCTGAAGTTCAGTCTTGCTTTTGGGCGCTGGGGCATCACAAATGGCCCGTACCTTGTCCCCAGTCGGGTAGACCCCTTCTGCGTCCACCATAAATCCCAGAAAGTCCACCTGAGGCAATCCTAGTAGACATTTTTTCCACTTCACCTTGAGACCCGCCATCTGGAAACGGTGCAGAACGGTGCGGAGGCGGTCCTCAAACTCCTCTGGTGTGGGCCCGGCAATCAACACATCATCGAAGAAGGGGGTGACGCCAGGAATCCCTTTAAGGAGCGAGTCCATTAGATTCTGGAATATGCCTGGTGCCACACTGACACCAAATTGCAGCCGCTTTACCCTGAACGCTCCTCTGTGCGTCACAATCGTCTGTGCCTCTGCTGTGGCTTCATCTACTGGCAGTTGTTGATATGCTTGGGCCAAGTCCAGCTTGCCAAAAATTTTCAACCCAGCCAGGGTGGCAAGGACATGGCTGACCACTGGCACTGGGTATGCATGGACCGTGAGGGCCTTGTTTATGGTACATTTGTAGTCTGCGCAGATGCGGACCGAACCATTAGGCTTGACGGGTGTGACGATTGGGGTTTCCCAGGGGGCATTAGGCACCGGCTCCAGCACTCCTTGCTCCACAAGCCGGTCCAATTCCTCGTCTATACGGGGTTTCAGGGCGAACGGGACCCGTCGGGCCTTGAGCCTGACCGGTCGTACTGCGGGGTCAAGCTGTAGAGCAATGGGGGGGGGGGCCGTATACTGTCCCAATTTCCCGTTGAAAACGCCTGGAAATTCCTTGCATATGGTGTCCACGTCCACTTGTAAGCTAGTGTGGTTCACCCCGGT
The DNA here is from genome assembly GCF_965112155.1 of Podarcis liolepis. Lineage (NCBI taxonomy): Eukaryota > Metazoa > Chordata > Lepidosauria > Squamata > Lacertidae > Podarcis > Podarcis liolepis. The sequence continues at coordinate 5,304,880 of NC_139568.1, forward strand.
GATGGCTAGCCCCAGTGGTCCAAACCATGCCAATCCCAGTAAGCTAATGTAGGGGCCATTGACCACAAGCAAGTCCAGTTGCCGCGTCCGCCCTCTGTATTGCACCCTGAAGGTCCCCACCCCCATTGTGGGGACCTTACGTTTCTGGAAGTCCCGGAGGGTGAATGGGGCCGGCCTGAGTTTGGGACCCCCAGTAGGACACAGTTTCCTTAAGGTCCTTGCTGAGATTATGGATAGAGTTGAACCCGTGTCAAGCTCCATGCGGCACGGGGCCCCCTCTATCTGTACCTCTACATAAATTTTCTCTACGTTGGGGTGGGGCAACTGGTATACCTGGAAGTCCGTGAGCTCCGTCAAGTTGCCTTGGTGCGTTGGGCCCCGGGACCTGGGGCTCTTGGATTGGTCATCTGATGCCTGGTGTCGGGTGGGCTGAGCTCGACACACCCGGGCGATGTGTCCCGATTTTCTGCACTGCCTGCACTCTGCGTTGCGGAAACGGCAGGTCCTCCTCTCGTGACTTTCCCCGCAGCTTGCGCAGTTCCCTCATTCTCGTCGAGGCAGCTGTGGTCTGTGCGCTGCTTGAGTGCGCTGCTGTACTCGGTGCACCTCCTCCCTGTCGGATCCTGAGTCGTCGGTGAGGTCTTCGTGGTGGACCCTCGGTTGGGATGGCAGGCTCGGCCGTGCCTCTTGCGTCGACCTCTCGGCAGCTTCCGTTGCCAGGGCCTCCTCCAGAGCGACCTGGAACGTTAGGTCCTTCTTAGTGTAGAGGCGTCGTTGCAGCTTCTCATCCTTCAGGCCACCGACGAGGCGGTCGCGAAGCATGTTCTCCAGCTCTGAGAAGTTGCAGAACCGGGCAGCTTGGCAGAGAGAGGTCACAAACCCAGTTATGGTTTCCCCAGGGGCTTGCCGCTTTGCGTAGAAGGCATTTTGACGAGCCACCACTGAGGGCGGCAGCGAAAAGTGCCCCTTCAGCTGTTCCATTATTGTTTTGTATGGAACAGTAGCGACGTCTTCAGGCGCAAGGAGAGCCCGGGCGATTTCAAATGTCTCTTCTCCGCAGACACTGAAGAATATCGCCCTCTTCTTGGCGTCTTCTTCGTCGGTGACCCCTTTGGCTTCTAGGAGGAAGGTGAAACGGGAGGCGTACGCTTTCCAGTCTCCAGATGCTGGGTTGAATGGCGAGAAGCTGCTGTCGGTTGCCATTCTGAGTTCCTTGTGTCCCGGAGCTGAAGCCTGGATACACGGTGCGAGGCAGCGTTGCGGCAGGTGGCGGTGCTGCGGTGCTGTGTGTGGCAGTCAGCTCAGCGGGATCCCACCTTCGTCGCCAGTGAAATATACTCAGAGTCGCAAAGTGATTTCATGCTCTTTATTCAGCTCATAGTGGTGAGGAGGAATGAAATGAAAGTCCCCTCAAAGTATCTGCTTTATATACATTATTTACACAATGGGCTGCACATGATTGGCTAATTCTGGAATTCTACTGTAAGCCAATCAGGTTGTGGATTCACTTATATCTGGAGTATGATTGGGTGGTTCCTGCCAACCAATCATACCACTGCATTGTTCTAGGACCAATCAGACTGCTGCATTCTGAATCCTATTGTTCTAGGACCAATCAGACTGCTGCAATTTGGATCCTATTGTTCTAGGACCAATCAGACTGCTTCAGTTTGGATCCTATTCAACTCAGTACATAACACGTGAGGACACGTGTACACCCTTCCCCCCCCCCACCCAGGGAAGTGCCCAAAGGTGACAATTACTGAGCAGTTACTTGGCCAAAGAAACCAAGAGCCCATCACCAGACTTGCACCAGGGTATGGATGTGCAGGAGGGACGCGGGTGGCGCTGTGGTCTAAACCATAGAGCCTAGGGCTTGAGGATCAGAAGGTCGGCAGTTCGAATCCCTGCGACGGGCTGAGCTGCCGTTGCTTGGTCCCTGCTCCTGCCAACCTAGCAGTTCGAAAGCACGTCCAAGTGCAAGTAGATCAATAGGTGCCGCTCCGGTGGGAAGGTAAATGGCGTTTCTGTGTGCAGCTCTGGTTCGCCAGAAGCGGCTTAGTCATGCTGGCCACATGACCCGGAAGCTTTATGGCGGCTCCCTCGACGGCCAATAAGGTGAGATGAGCGCTGCAAACCCAGAGTCGGTCACGACTGGACCTAATGGTCAGGGCTCCCTTTACCTTTAGCTTTACTTAAGAGGTGCCTGGACATGTTTGCCTGTGTTAAGCTTGTACTGAGTGAGAAGTCTGGACATGTTTGCCTATGGCCTGTCCACCGTCCCTCAGACCTGTGGGAATGTTCAGGGATGCAGGAGAGGATATATTGTCTGATTATATCCTTATCCAACTTGTCTTAACAAGTTCCACAGTTTAGCAGAGTAACATTCCCCTCTTCTAAAATTGGCAGTGGATGCGTTTGCTCAGGCTCGCTAAAGCCTCTATAATAACTGTTTTGGTATTTCCCCCTTTTTCCCTCATAAAAGATAAGACACGACACAGTCTTCCATAAAAGTATAAAAAGAGTTTTCTCACACTCTGTTCACAATCGGATCCCAGAAGGCAGACTTAGCTTAGAAAAGTAACATACACTTGAAAACTATTCCATAAGAAGACAGTCCCTTTGTCCTCTCTTGGCTGGAGGCCAAGAGGGCATCTTTGGCTAAGCAGATGTTGCTTCTTCGATGCATGTGGTGAAAGAGAGAGAGATGGCTGCCCTGCCCTGTGTTTTTGTCGTTACCTGCACAGGTGAGGCCACAACCACCTTTAGTCACATGTAAAGGAAGTTTGTCCCAGCCCAGAAGGAAACAGGAAGTTTACCTGCTGGCTGGACAAACATTCCTCCCCATGTGTAAACATGTGCACTCTAGGAATGTTGTACTTGACTGCTCTTGTGCTTCACATCCCACAAGAGCATGTGGTGGGCCAGACTATATTTTGAAAAAAATAATGAACGGATTCCTATGCCCCGCAAATAACCCAGAGATGCATTTTGAGCAAGAGGATACATTCTACTCATGTTAAAACACGCTGATTCCTGGACCATCCGTGGGCTGGATTGAGAAGGCGATTGGGTCTGTACGCAATGTGGGAAGTTTTAAAAGTCAATGTCACCCCATGTTCGGGGTTCTTACTCCTGTGGGAACCTGTTGCGCAACAAAAAAAGATCTTGGTCTCCTGACCGCTGTTTTGCTCCAATTTGTGGCTGGAATCTCCTTCATTTCTGACCGCAAGTACCTGCGGGCTCTGCCCGAGGAGCTGGGCTGTTGAGTAGCCTCACACCCCGGAATTTTCCTCATCAATCCCAACTCACCCATAGAGGCAGAATAGGAAGCCAGCCCTCCAGGACTTGCTCCTCTGCTGCAAACATAGTTAAAGTTGAGCTGCAGCTAGTAAGACCAAGCACTGGGCGCCTCTCACAGAATCAAAGGCTAAAATTGGGTCGAGTGCTTCTCTCCAGAATCTCTTTCCAGGATTATGGCTTCACATGCCTCCTTCTAATAGCAAATTCATCTGGGGAGACCCGATAGACAGTGGCCAAACACATGGAAAGCACATTTGGTGGTGGGGAATAAGAGGGTGCTGCTCCACAAACCTTAAAAAGCACCCTCTCCAATGGCATGGCACTTGGATGACCCTGTGGTTCTACCCTGGGGCTGAGGGTGATGAAACAATTACTGAGACAGCTAAAGTGCTGGTGGTGAAAAACCCACTTCAAATGAGACCAAACACGGGTTAGAGCTCAACGTCGAGCCTACCAAGTGGCGATAGCGACGGTGAGGAGGACCATTGTTGCTGGATCTGTTGGTGAAAACAGTACCAGGAGACTCTTTCAGGTGGTTCATAGTCTAACAGAACCACCTTTGCCATCAGGGTGTGATACAGAGTCCAAGATCTCCTGTGATGACTCCTGTCATGAGTTTTCTTGCAGATAAAATTGCTCAGGTTTGGAAAGAGGTAGACTCCACCAAGGTAGGAGGGTGCCAGAGCTCTGCCTAGTCAGAGACATAGGATGGCTTGCCAGTTCCCGGGGCCACGTGGAGGAGGGGGTAGGAGGGAGGGAAACAGACGGAGTATGCATGCGCATTCAACTGCCTAATGGCATCCACATCTTTTTTTTTTTTTTTATAAAATTTTTATTGGTTTTACAACGTTTTAAAAAGACAAACAAACAATGAAAATGACAAACAAACACGCATAGTTTCGTACATATTTTCTTATAAACCTCTTTTCTTGGACTTCCCCATACCCCCCCTCTCTGCATCCCAATGTCCATACTTCAACTAGCAACTCCCAATTATTGCTTTCAAATCTCTGTCAACTTAGTCCTTTTCTATCTTCTAACCATATATCCCTGTACCCCCTTGTTTCTGAAAACCACGACATTTTTAACATTCATTAAGTTTATAATAGTCCTTCAGATAACTTTTAAATTTTCTCCAGTCTTCTTCCACCGTCTCTTTTCGTTGGTCACGGATTCTGCCTGTCATCTCGGCCAATGTCATATAGTCCATCACTTTCATCTGCCAATGGCATCCACATCACCCAGGGGATCACAGCCACAGAGATAAGAAAAGAAGAGCCATCCCATTGTCTGGAGAGGTCACTTACCTGATCGCATGGACAAGCCGTTGTCATCGGACCCCAGTGATGGAAGCGTGCAGCTGTATTGAGGCAGCACCAGGTGCTGAAATTGTGCACCTCTAACAATTTTGTGCCTGGGGCGACTGCCCCTGTGCCCCCGCAGCCCACTACGCCACTGGGTCTAGTCAAGTTGGATGTGATCCATTACAACCTGTTGCCTTTGGGGATGTGGACAGACTTGAACGAGTGAAACCTACCACCTGAAGAAGTGATTGTTCAACTGCTTATTAAAAAGACATATTTGGACCTGGCCATTATGCCCAATTATTGTCCAGTCTCAAACTTTCCATTCCTGGGCAAGGTGATTGAACGGATGGTCACTGAACAACTCCAGGCATGTCTGGAGAATAATGCAAAATATAGATGTCTTGGTAAAATCTCAGGATATACTATAAATAGGTCCAAATCAGAGTTGATGTTATTAGGAAATATATATTTTTGTTCAACTGTTTAAACAATACCAATTTCATACTTGTACATAAAATGTTAATTATCTAGGCACATTACTACCATGAGATTTATCAGCAAAGTATTCTCCTCAGCTCCTCCTCCTGACTAGGCTGCTTCTGTGGGAGAAGAGAGCTGTCACGTGCCTTGCCCGCTACCTTTCTAACAACCCAGCTGACCTCAGTTCATTTTGTCCTTTCCCTCAGGCAGCAAAATGTCTTAGGCTGGCCTTGGGCATAAGTACTCGCCAAGTTGCAACGTTTTGTTTCAGAACCCACTTGCATAAAGTAAAAAAGGAAAAGAAGGGAATGCTTTTTTTAAAAAAAATGATGTGCCCAGAACTCCTTTCTCTGATCAGTGAGTAAGCCCAAACAGCTCCCACACATCTGGCCTTAGGACTTCCAGAGTGGATGTGTGATCCCAAGCTATTGTTTGACATGCCATATTTTTCATTTCAGCATTGGAGCGCTCTTGCAGAGACTGTCCCTTTGTTCAGAAGGTCACAGGCCCAGAGTGAAAAACTGACACTCCTAATTTCAAGCTCAGGCCCTCCAGGTGTTTCTGGACTCCAGATCCTATAATCCCAGACCATTGGTCATGATGGTGATGGGCATTGGAGACCAGCAAAATCTGGAGGGACACAGATAAACTCTGAGCCAAAAGTTTGGCTTTTGCTATTTTTGGACACCCTTGGTCATGAGCCAAGTGTGATTCTCGAACTCTGAATGCTGACTTTGCCAAATCCATACAGGCCCTTTTCATCTCTCATGCTCAGGAAGTAGCAGCCACAGCTCAGGGAAAACTCAACACTTTTAATCTTGTCTTATTTTTATGCAAATTGGGTGGTCCAAAACCAGGAGACTTATATCTGCACCCTCTCTTTAGCACAGATGACCTGCAAGAGAATTTCCTGCCCTTAAAAGTAAAACTGAACTTTTTTGGCAGTGCAACTGCAGGGAAGGCATTGTCTGCCACGTTTGCAGTTGAAGGCAGAGCTTGGGGTGGGGGGCAGGAATGTTCAGCAGAGGGCAACCAAAATTATCAAGGGGCTGGAACAACTCCCAGATGAGAAGCTAAAACATTTGGGGCTTTCTAGTTTAGGGGGGAAATGAGTAAGGGAGGACACGGTCAGGGGTACACGCATAGTGTAGAGAAAGTGGGATGCAATCAGTTTTTCACCCTTCCATAATTCCAGAACCCAATGGGGCCATCCAATTATGGGTTACTTGGTGGTTGTTGTTTTGATTTTGATTACAGTCGTACCTTGGAAGTTGAATGGAATCAGTTCCGGGAGCCAAAACGTTCAAGAACTAAGCTGTTTGAAAACGAGGGTACAACTGTATTTATTTTTTGGTTTTATATTTTCATTTTACTTTGTGAAACACCCTGAGACCTGTGGGTATAGGGTGGTATATAAATTCAATAATTAATAAATAAAAGCAAAAAAAGAGGACAGCCTGAGGCACTGCCAGCCCGAGCTGGGAAAAGAGGTGTGCGGGGTCGCCACTGCCATGCCCCTTTCCCCAGCTCGGGCTGGCAGGGGCCATGACGGGCAGAGCAGCCCACTCCCGAGCCACCTGAGCCCGAGACCCCAACACCTCCCCCTCAACCTGGACATTTCCTTTAAAATGTAAAAAATCGCCCAGATAGGCATGTTGGTCCCCAAAAAGAGGACATGTCCTGGTTTCCCCAGACATATGGCAACCCTAAATTGTGGTGGAAGAGGACCCTGAAAATACTGGCAAAGCCTTGTATGGTACGGCATGGAAAGGGGAACTAGAATAAAGGACTGAAGGGGCTGCATTAGTGAGGTTGTTAGAGCACGTTTCCTTGGAATGAGGCTCAGCGGAGACTGTGGTGTCTTTATGATATATGGTTTATTCACACACATATACAACCTGAGCCCAAGATGGAGAGGCTCACAGCATTAACACCCCAGAAGGTCTTGCTTCTTCCAGTTACAGCCTTCGAATCAAGAAGAAATCAGGCATGGCTCTCTCTGTGACTTCTGCCAACTTCCAGCCCAGCTCTCTCACACAACTCTGACCTTTTCCTTTCTCATTCCCAGCCAGGCGAGGGAGGAGGCCCACCCTCATTTGCCCTCTGGCACAGAGAAACCACAAGGTACATAGGTGGCAACTATGACCCTTGCTTGGTTAATTCAACAATGGAATCCTCCATTAGATTTTCACCCTTGCAGACTAGCTCCCAAACTCACAAGGCTGAGGGACTTGGCAAGACCAAGGCTGTTTCAAAACCAGTTTTTAGGTGCATTTAGCTTTGTGTTCTATAGCTTTTAGCCCAATATTGATTGATGGGGAATGGAGGCTTATTTTGGGATGGTTTGTGGTGCACAGCCCTGTCTTGTCTTGTCCTTGTGAGTGTGTGTGTGTGTTTCAAGGGCTTTTTGCTTGGTCACCGGGATCCTTCAGAAGGAAGAGACAAAAGAGTAGTGGCATTTTAAGACAACATAACAAAAACTTATGCACGCATAGCCTATTTCATCAGAAGCATAAAGGAGACTGAGGAGGTTGATTGATAGTTTGAGGTATTGGTTGAGGCTAAGGCACCTGAAAAATCATATCACCCCTTATATACCCAATTGATGGCTCTGCTCTGCAGATGACGGCTTCCTGCAAGTACCATCTTATCGGGCGTCCCTTCTCTGCTATCTTTTCAATGCCTACTTCCTCTTCCTCTTCCAAGAAGCCTTCTAAGGAGAGATTTTTCTTAGTCTGCTTCTGTGTAGGAACTGTTTTTGGATGTTTTGCTTGTTTAACTGTTGTGTGTTTGCTGCCCTGGACTCCTTTGGGAGGAAGGGTGGGATATAAGGATGCCGAGTAGTGCCTCCTGCCCATACCTGAAGGTTTTGTGGAGGCGCCATAGCCTCAGTGTGTCAGCACCTGCACTGCATGCAGAAGGTCCCAGGTGCAGTCCCTAGCACCTGCAGTTAGAAGCTCAATGTAGGTAGGAGCCTCTCTTTGCCCAAGACCTTGGAGAGCTTTTGCCACTCAGGCTGGAAGTGGGCAATACTGGGCTAAATGGATCAAGAAGGTTTAGGATCAGGGACTTCCTTCTCTTAAATGAGCTACCTTCCCAGGTGGATGAGCCCCACTGTTCGTCACTTCCCTCTACAGCATGGGCAGAAACCACCTTCTTGACTGTTGGACCCTCTAGTGGTCTCATCTGCTCAATTGGCCAGAGCCTGGCTGTCAGGGCTGATTCAGCTGCAGTTCAGCATCAAAACTCAGAGATGAGCAGTAAGGTGGACTCTTTCTTCAGAGAGACAAAACCCGAGAGAGAAACTCCACAGGCAGGACTAGCCCCAGTTGCCAGAACGGAGGATCTTAGCCTCCTCCTAAGGTAGGGCTATCAGACATCAACAGCTTCTGGGTCTTCCTTTAAGAAGCTCAACAATTTGGGGGTCTTCCTAAAAATAGCTCCACAGCTTTTGGGGTGTCTTGGTTTCTACTTTTAGAAATATGGTATCCCTATCCTAAGGCTCCTCCCCAGTCGGCTGACTTCCCAACAGTCGTGGAGGGGCTCTCTGTGCCTTTTGTTCTGCTCCATGTAATGCCTCCCTTGTTCCTGGGGACAGAGGAGGAGGGGAGAAGGGAACAGTGTACATGGCAGGTGCCTGGGGATCTGTTGCAGCCTCAGCCGCCACCACCTCCTCCTCCTCCTCAGCTGCCTCAGTCTCACTTAAACCTGTTGCTTGTTTAGCCTCCAAGCCATCTGCCCCTTCTTCTTCTTCTTCTTCTTCTTCTTCTTCTTCTTCTTCTTCTTCTTCTTCTTCTTCTTCTTCTTCTTCTGACCTGTCTCCTGCATCCCACCAGCAGTCTCCTGGCTTGAGCCTTCCCACTTTGATGCTTCCCTGGGGGGTTCCCTGGCTGTAGCCTCCCACCATTCCTCCTCCTCTAGCCAGTACCCGACACTAGCTTTGTGTGCAGGGGAACCCCCTAACTCACTGAGGGTTTGAGACCCATCAACTGTTGGTTTCTGCTTTCTTCACTGTGCAGCGAAGTGCTTGTCACGGGACAATGTTTTGCATTCCACAGTCAGAGTACTGTTGGGTTTTCCCACGGGAATGGGAGACTGGATGTGACGTACACTGGTTTCCTGTTTTTCACTCTTTCTCTTGGTGTTCTTCATTCTGAGGAGAAGGAGGTTGCTTCTCTGCTCCCGCAGAGGCAAGATGCATGTTTGTAATCTCTCAACATTGAAATGAAAATAAAGCAAAGTTAAGCATGTGGCACATACTGCTCATCCTTCCGCTGTGTACAGGACTCTGCAATTACAACATTTTTGGTTCCGGGCCCAGAAAAACGCAGTCAAACTGAAGGATGGACTCCAGAAGCCTAGTCGGAATGCCGGCAGAGGGACAGAGAAACGGATCGGCGTTATCTGCTCTGCGCGTCGAGTTGATTGATGAGAGGTATGTGCTCATGCTCCGGGCAGCCTGCCAGCTTCTAGTTGATGGCTTTATGGCTGGACTTTGAACTTTTAAAGCCGTTTTGCCGCGGTACAGGCAAAGGCTCTAAGGCACAAGCTCACAGGCTTGGGAGGCTTGAAAACCGAAAGTACCTTTGAAAGTGCTTTTGGAATGAGGTTTGAAAGCAGCAGTGACGCAGCTTGATTAAACGCCGCGGAGATGGCAGATGCAAAGCTGGCTGATGCTTTTGGGTTTCCTAAGCTCAATAAGAAAAACTATGCGGACTGGGTTCTCTATGCAGAGGCTATTCTGCGGAAAGAGGGTCTGTATAAAGTTATTACAGACAACCCCCCAGCTCCAATTACAGACGAATGGAAAGCTAAAGATTCCAAAGCGATGGGAACTCTTACGTTGATAGTATCCCCAGAAGAGCTCTGTCTGTTGCGTGATAAGACCACAGCCAGAGAAATTTGGGACACTTTAAGAGAGGCTCACTTGAGGACAGAAGCTGGTTCCTCAATGTACTATTATGCCAAGCTGCATGGTATGGCTCTTGCTGAAGGTGGAGATGTGCGTACACATCTGATGGAGATGCAGAATCTGAGACATGAGCTGCAACAGAGAGGACTCACCTTTCCAGAGGCTGTGTATTCCTTCATGATACTACATTCTTTGGGTCCAAGTTGGGAGTCCGTTGCCACTCAGATTGCTGTTCAGCCAACTGCTCAGCTCACAGTAGCCTATGTTACTGCCGTGATTCTGAATGAAGCAGACCGCTGGGGTGCTAGCTGCATGGGTAAGGGGGAGTCTTCACAGACGTCATCCCAGAGTGCAGTGGAACCACCAGATGGCGCCAAAGCTTTGAAGGCAGTAAAATGCTACTCGTGTGGACGTCTAGGCCATATGAAGAGGGAATGCAGATATCCCAGGGCCAAGACAGAGCAGCGCAGCGGAAGCTCATCGCGTGGAAAAGGCCAAAGCAAAGGCAAAGGTCCAGTGTCCAGGACAACGCAGCACAAGGCGATGGTCTCACGCTTCACTCCAAAGGTCGCAAAGGTCCAGAAGACGTCTAGATCTTTCTTCGTTGTTGACTCAGCAGCGACCCACCACATGTGCAGCGATAAGCGACTGTTCGTGTCTTTTACACCGCAGGAAGGTGCGATTCACCAGGCGGATGACCACACGATCCCCAGTCAAGGCTACGGAACTGTTGTTCTTCACAGTTTGGACTTATCGATACAAGATGTGCTTTACGTACCAGATGCCACACACAATCTACTCAGTGTTATGCAGCTGAATGAACGGAACATTGACGTTTCCTTCAAGAACAAGAAATGCACCATCACAAAGAAAAACGATTATGTATTGCATGCTGAATGTGTTGATCGTTTGTTTGTTTTGTATTATGATGATGTTGTGCAGAATGAAACTTGTTGCATTGCAGGTTCTAACAAAAGTTTGCATGCAGGATGTATTCACGATTTTCACAGAAAATTTGGTCATTTGCATTTTGAGGCAGTATCTAAAATGCCTGCCTTGGTTGAAGGTATGACTATTAAACCCTGCAGGTACCACATGAAGTGCAAGGCATGCGCAGCAAGCAAGGTGAAAATGGCTGCGAAAGGTAAGGTGTCTAGTAGGCAAGCTACAGAACCATACCAGGTTGTTCATGCTGATTTAGTTGGTCCACTATCACCCTCTTTGGGTGGAAATAGGTACTTCATGGTTCTCATTGATGCATTTTCCAGGTATATTTATGTGTACAATCTCAAGCAGAAATCAGAGGCTTTTCCAAGGTTCAATGAATTCTGTGCTTGGTTGGAAACTGCTGCTTGCCTTCTATCACTGTGCCATTGAGAGCGTGCTCACTTATGGCTTATGTGTGTGGTACGGAAGCTGTACTACCCGGGACAGGTTGGGGTTGTGCAGAGTTGTTAAGGCAGCAGAGAGCATTGTTGGCTGCCCACTCTCCACCTTAGAGCAGATCTATGCCACAAGGTGCCATAGGAAGGCACTGGACATAGTAAAAGATCCATCGCATCCTGGTCACTGTCTCTTCGAGCTCCTGCCGTCAGGACGGAGATACAGGACGATGAAGACAAGAACGAGCCGTCTTAAGAACAGCTTCTTCCCCAGAGTGATCTCGGCCCTGAATGGGAAGCCTGGACTTTGAAAGTCATCTAATCTTCCTTGCTGTTTTATATTGTATTGTTTTAATTAGTGTTTTTATAGTTGTTTTGATTTTGTGTGGAGTGCCCTACCTGGGTGGATGGAGCAGCCAAGTAATTTCGTTGTCCCCGAGAGGGGGCAATGACAATAAAGATATTATTATTATTATTATTATTATTATTATGGTAAGAAGATAAAGACTCTTTTCACTGATCGCGGGGGAGAATTCGCTTCTCAGCAGTTTGAAGCTTTTCTGACTGAGAAAGGAATTCAACACGATTTGTCCAGTCCTCGTTCGCCATGGCAGAATGGACTTTGCAAAAGGGCAAATCAGACATTGCTTCAAGGGTTAAAAACCTTGCTGCATGATGCCAATCTTCCAGAGAGTTATTGGGTCGAATCTTTCTCGTGTTTTGTTTACAGTTACAATCGCAGGTTATCTTCAGCGATTGGTTGTACCCCCTATGAGAAGATGTTTGGCAAGAAACCGTACATCAAACACATGAGAATTTTTGGTTCTGACATGTGGGTTCACACACCACGAAGCTCCAAGTTAGGCAAGCGTGGATTGCATGGTATCTTTCTAGGTTATCAGAAAGGTTCTTACAGAATAATTATGACTGACTCTAAGACAATTAAGCTCACAAGAAGTGTTGAGTACAATGCCAGGTGGGGGGAGAATGTGGGAATTTTCCAATGTTATCCTGATGACAGTGATGAAACTGAGGATAGGCAACAGCAAAAGCAGCCGCAACAACCCACACCCACAGATGAAGGTTCTGATTCTGAGTCTGAAACTGAATCGGATGATTCAGAGGATTTCAAGAGTGCGAAAGCCTCTATGTGACCCTCTGAAAGCTCTGATCAAGAATTGGAAGAACCATTGTTCACAATAGGCCACTTTTCTCCCAAGAAGGAAGAGGAAAGTGTTGAGGACTTAAGGCTAATTCGAAGGTCACAAAGAGCCACAAAAGTCAGACCTCCAAAGAGATTTGCTGATGAATTTGCTAAGACAGCAGTAGCAGCTGTTAAAGGCTCCAAGAAGGTATTTGAACCTTCAAGTTTCCAAGAAATCCAGGATTTGGATTCAAAGGAAGCTGAGCCATGGTTAAATGCCATGAAGGCTGAGCTTGATTCCTTAGAAAGGAACAAAACATGGGAGCTAGTTCCAGTAGTTCCAGGAATGAAACTGCTTGGAAGCAAATGGGTCTTCAAAGTGAAGACAGATCAAAATGGCAAGATAGTCAGACACAAAGCCAGATTAGTAGCCAGAGGTTTTGCACAGGTACCAGGTGAAGACTATCATGAGACCTACTCACCCACCGTGAGGTATCAGAGCATTAGGCTTATGCTCAAGCTAGCTGCAGAGGAGAATCTGCACGTTAGTCACCACGATGTGAATACAGCATTTTTGTACGGATCTCTAGGTGAATCACTTTATATGCTTCCACCTGATGGCGTACAGGTAAAACAGGGATTTGTTTGTGCTCTAAAAAAGTCCCTTTATGGTCTCAAACAAAGTGCACAGTGTTGGCACACAAAACTCACTGAAGTATTGTTTTCTCTAGGTTTTCAGCAAGGGACAGCTGATCCATGTGTATTTGTCAAAGAGGAGGGGCAAAAGAAGCTGTATTGTTTGTTTTATGTTGATGATATTTTATTCTTTTGGAAAGATGTCACAATGTACAATAACGCCCTAGCTCAACTGAAAGAGCACTTTGACATGAAAGATCTTGGTGAGGTAAACAACTACCTATCTCTAGAAATAGAGAGAGATCAAAGTGGTAACATTCTACTACACCAGTCACGGAAAATTGCTGATGTGTTAAGCAAGCTGAACCTGATGGATGCTAACCCTGTAGACACACCGATGACAACAGGTTATCAGGTAGATGACACTGAAGAAGCATTTTCTGACACTACACTGTACAGAAGTGTGCTAGGCAAGTTAAACTTCATTGCCAGATGTTCAAGACCTGACATTGCTGTTAGCTGTAATTTGCTAAGCAGACAAGTTAACAATCCCACTGTTAAGGATTGGAAAGCTCTAAAACGCATAGCACGCTATTTGAAAGGCACTATGCATTACAGACTGAGATTTAACAATCAGAAGTCTGGTGATCTTGAGATTTTTGCAGATGCAAGTTATGGAAGTGACACTACAGACAGGAAAAGTACGTCTGGAGTTTGCTACATGTACAATCAGGGTCTATTTGATTGGTCATGCAAGAAGCAAACAACAATTAGCTTAAGTACTTGTGAAGCTGAACTGAATGCACTGTCTTATTCACTTAAGGATTGTGAATGGTTGTTACAATTGTGCAAAGACATGAAAATTCCTGTCAAATGTCTAATCCAGGTTTACCAGGACAACAAAGCATGTTTGGCTTTGCTGAATTCGGAAGGTTGTAAGCAAAGCACGAAGCACTTGCAATTGAAGTTGCAACATGCTAGGGAACATATTCAGAAGGGACTCGTAACGGTGTCCTATATGCCAGGTAATGAAATTCCTGCTGATGTATTGTCCAAGATTGTATCAAGGGATCAACACTGTACCTATGTACAGAAATTGGGTTTGTACTGATATTGTACGAACACGCTGCCCAGTGATGTTCACAGAAAGGGGGAGGATGTTGGTTTCTGCTTTCTTCACTGTGCAGCGAAGTGCTTGTCACGGGACAATGTTTTGCATTCCACAGTCAGAGTACTGTTGGGTTTTCCCACGGGAATGGGAGACTGGCTGTGACGTACACTGGTTTCCTGTTTTTCACTCTTTCTCTTGGTGTTCTTCGTTCCGAGGAGAAGGAGGTTGCTTCTCTGCTCCCGCAGAGGCAAGATGCATGTTTGTAATCTCTCAACATTGAAATGAAAATAAAGCAAAGTTAAGGATGTGGCACGTACTGCTCATCTTTCCGCTGTGTACAGGACTCTGCAATTACAACATCAACTCCCCTCACCTGGTTAGCCTGCCAGTTGAAGCCATTCCTGGGGTGTGGCTGCTGCTGCAGGCTGACAGCTTCTAAGAGCCACAGGTGAGAGCTGTAGTGACCAAAGGTGGACAAACTACCCCAGAAGGAGCACAATGGAGAACAGAAGCTCCAGGTGGAGTAAAGAATGCCAGAGGCATTTTTGTGGGATATGAAAAGGGTCTCTACAGAGTAATTTTGTCTGAATCTGGTCAGGTGATTCTCACAAAATTTCTAGAGAGTGCTCCTGAAGAGGAGAGAGTAATTGTTCACACATTTCCCACTGAGAGCAATTCAGATGATGATGATGATGATGATGATTTTACTGATTACAGTGGTGATGATGACAGTGATAGCTCACAGAGCTCAGTTGACACAGTCATTGAGAGGAAGTCTTACACAATGGATAGGCCTTCACAGATGGAGGAAGAACCACTGTTTACTATTGGATCTGGTTCTCCTAAGAGTCCAGAGGCTGAACCAGTGAGCAGAGAGGATCAGCACCTCATACGCAGGTCTGAAAGGGTTACAAAGGGCGTACCACCCAAGAGGTATTCAAAAGAGTTTGCTAACTTAGCTGTTGCATGTGTTGCTATTGTTAACAACTCAAGACAGGTTGAAGCTGTGTCTAAGTCAGAGACAAAGACACAACAGAGAGCTGCTAGCCAAGGTAATGCAGATGCACTCATTCCTTGGAAGCCAGACAACCAGAGAGGTACACTGGGGAAACCAGTGGCAGGGAGTTCCAAGGGTGGAACTGAAACAACCGGGGAGTGTTATATGTATAACAACTGTTTGTATTCTTCTCTGTATCATGTTTTGCTCGCAACGCACATTGATACTTTTGGGGGAGGATGTCAGGAAAAAGCAGCAATGCAAGAGCGAGCTGCAAGTTGCTGGAATGCAAAACAGGATGTTGATGTTTGGGACTGTACTATTGGAACAAAGGGGCAGTCTATTCACTGTACTGAGCACCGGATGTTAGCTCAGAGTGTCATCTGACCTGTACTGGAAGTACAGGGGTGGTGTTTTCTTTCTCTACTGTTGGAGACTGGAGAGTGCAGACACGTTTCTCTGTACTGCTGCAGTGACAGAAATAAAGACATGTAAATAGATTTCTGTCTGTCTCTTTTTCCCTCCCTGAGGGAAGCAGGGAGGAGGGAGGAGAGGTGTGTCCCTCTCACTCTGAGTGGGATCGCCGATTTGTGACCTTGCCTGTATCCTGCCGGGAGACGCAGACGGGGAGGTCAACAAGGA
Source organism: Podarcis liolepis (assembly GCF_965112155.1). Classification (NCBI taxonomy): domain Eukaryota; kingdom Metazoa; phylum Chordata; class Lepidosauria; order Squamata; family Lacertidae; genus Podarcis; species Podarcis liolepis. Next base: position 5,320,794 of record NC_139568.1, read on the forward strand.
TCTCAAGCCGAATGCCTGGAGTGTGGCCAGTTACCTCTGACTGCGGCCTGAGAATCCGACACAGAGGTACTACCCCTCCCCTCGCAACCTTGAGTCATGAAGGACAGAGAGTGGAGAGTTGAATGTGTGTAGAAACCAGCCTCCCTTAGGAAACCAAAGTTTACATTTATCACTCCATCCACTTTCACCTGTGGCCCCTCCCACTACAGGCACATGTCCCCTGGAAGGCTTCCCAGAGGAGAATATGGCCCTTAAGACTGAAAAAGAGTCCCCAACTCCAAACTAGTGACGAACTGCCATTGATGGCTCCAGCTGGATGTTGAAATCTCCCTCTAAGCTCCTTCTCAGATCCATGTTTCCTTTCAACAACTGGCTTCCTCCTGCAGGTCAGACAGTCCCCTCAGTTCAAGGACCCATTGTTTCTCCATGTGCATTTTCAGCAGCCTCCCATGTGACTGCCAGTGATATCATTTTTCCCATCCTCAGATTTTGCCGCACCCCCGGCAGCCTAAAATTCTCATTAGCTTATATCTTCAAAGGAAATAAGACAGCTCCAGCTGAGCAAGACCTGGTATTTCCCCCTCTTCAGATAGCTCTGGACCTTCAGCTGCGGAGGAGAAATGCCCACGGTCCTTTCAAAATTTCCAATGTATTTGTAGGAACATCTCCTGTCTTGGCAAAAAGGAAGGAACAAATGTCTCAGATGCAAGCCCTTTAATCTGGAATTGCTATTCTTAACTGCATGTGGCTGGGGTGTTCTGGGGCTTCTGTACCTTGAACTAATAATTTCTTGTTTGCATGTTCTACCCCAGCTGCTGCTCCCTGTTCAGTTCAGCTGGGGGATTAATTATGCCTTGTCATTTGATTCGTCAGTGTCTGTTCCATACATGCCGACTAATAAAACTACTAATTCATGTCATGTCTAACTGGTTTGAGCGAAAGGCTTCTCAGAATCAATTAGAACCATGAAGTACCTTGCTCCACCCAAAGAGGGTGCAAGTGGACCAACCAGGTCTGCGTGGACTAGCTGGTAGGGTTTGGAAGCCTGCCTGCTATACTCCTTGCCTTTTGGAGCAACCTTCACCTTGTTCTCTGCACAAGATGCACATTTCATGTGAAACTTACAGGACTTGATGTTCAAACCCTGAACCAACTCAGGCATCTTGGCCAGGGCCTGCCAAGACATGTGTCCAAATCTTCTGTGCGCCTCATGAATACATCCTGCATGAAGAACTTTGTTAGTTTGTGCAACACAACAAGAATCAACATTAGACACAGCATTAGACACAGCAACAGCATTGTCATCATAAGTTATACAGAATAAGCCATCCATAAACTTTGCATGCAAAATGTCCTCTTTGCCTTTCCTGATGACACAGACGCTCCTCTTGAAGGAAATCTCTCTCTTTTTTAAAAATAATATTTATTAAAAGTTTAAGGATTACAGAAAGAAGTAAAAAAAAGAGAGAAAAAGTAAACAATACAAATCAATACATTACAATACATAAAAAAAACAAAAGATACAATACATCAAAACAAAAACAAAAGCAAAAACAATTAAAAACACACACAATATTTCCATATCTTTGTCTTTCATTAACTTGTTTCATCGACCTCCTCACACCTCCCTTTTTTGTGTTCTAGTTATTAATTATTTCAGCAAATCCTTTCCATCTTCCACTGTTTTCTGTCATTTAATTGTCTTAATTTATTTTAACCTTATCTTACCATTAAAACCCTAAAACTTATTTATGCTTAAATCCTTATAACATTTCTACTAAAGCCGTATAATTTCATTCCAACATTTTTCTAACACTCATTAATTTTACAATATTTCTCTAAATAAATTTTCCAATCTTCTTCCACTGTCTCTTCTCCCGGGTCTCGGATTCTGTCAGTCCTTTCTATCCATTCCATATGGTCCATCAACCTGGTGATCTTCTGTCCGAGGCTCTTAACTCTTTTCCATGTCCCTTCTGCAGATCTTCTTCATATTTATACATGCACTTTACTTTATCTTCTGTTGATCTTGTTCTTAATTTCCTTCCTTTGGCACTGAGGAGTAGATCTCGGGGAAACTCCAACCTAACAATGTCTTTATTCCTTCTCGGCAGGTCAGCCCATTCTCCATAGTCAGAACTAAAGTCCAAAAGATATTTCAGAGCGTGTTTCAAAATCCCTCTGAAGCTAAAGGCCCCCACAACTCCAATCTCCCCCTGACCCAAATCCAGTTCCCAAAAGCCAGAACATCCCTGCATAAGGGGATCTATCCAACTTTCCTTCTCCAATCCAAGCGGGACTCCATCCCTCCAAATCTGGCTTTCTCTAAATTCAATCGTAAAAGGCAACAGCTTATATTCATCAAATTGCCTCTGTAAGGCTGGGGCTCTCTCCACTTGTGTTACTTGAGGTTCAACAACAGCTTTCTCCCTCGTCTTCTCCACAGCTTGCCATGTCAAAGCAGATTCCTGAATCGATTCCTCAGTAGTTTCTGTATAGGTATTCACTTTTTGTCCCAAATCAGTCATTTTTTGTCCCAAATTATCAATTTTAATAATCATCACATCCGTCTTCTCATGAAGCTGTTCCAATAAAGCACTTGTCTTGCAAAATGCAATCACTAAGGCTTCTTCTGTCGACATTCTTGTCCAAGGTCAATCTCTGATTCTCACGGTCTTTAATCTCTGCAGCTGGAAAATTCCCCAGCTCCACTCCTGCAACAGTTTCAAAAGCTCCCTCTAGAGGAAACAATTTCTATTTGTATCCGTCCTTTTAAACGCAGATCCAGCAACAAAGTTAGTTTCGATTTTCAGTTACTTTTGCTCCTTTTTAAGTGCAAAAGGAAACAATGGAAACAATATATTTCTCTTATTTAACTATCTGTCAACATAAGTTTTATTCACAGTCAATGAACTTTCCCAAAACGTCGATCTTACTGGCAGCCCGTTCCCAGGTTCAAAACGGTGGTAATTTATTTTTCTTCACTCTCTCTCTCCTGCAGGCTTAGGCGATCTAAAATTTCCCCCCTCTTCTCCTGCTTCCAAGGGGGTTTTAGTAATTTTAACCGATGGAGATTTAATCCTTTACAAAAGGCTTTCCAAGACTTTAGCTTGCAACGTCTTTGCTTCAATCTATTTACAAAAGAGGAAGGCGGACTTCCTGTTTGAAACCTTCCCGTTTCGGTGCCAAATTAAGATGTTTAAAGATCCAATTTTCCGTTCTACTCACGGGTAGTTGTTTAAAGTCCAATTGTCCACAGGAAAAAGTCAGCGCTCTCCGGCAACAGCAATGCGGCTTCACTCCGTGAAAGAAGCAGTTGATTTGAAGCACCGCGCCGCTCACCCCACGTCGCTCCGGATCCCCGAAACCGGGTTTCCCCATGAGTAGGGGAGGCGCAAAAGGTGCCAGCCGAATCCCACGTCCACAGGCTTCTCCCGCCTGTGGTTTTTTGTGCAACACAACAAGAATCAACATTAGACACAGCACCATTGTCATCATAAGTTATACAGAACAAACCATCTATAAACTTTGCATGCAAATGTCCTCTTTGCCTTTCCTGATGACACAGACGCTCCTCTTGAAGGAAATCTCAAAGCCACGCCCAGTCAGCTGTGGGACACTGAGCAAATTGTCTGCAGCACCTGGAACCCTGTTGATGGGTTTACCTGGCTGTTCATGGGTTTACCTGCATTACTTGAACTACTTACGGTATTTATGTATGTGTTCTGTACTTTTATTTCCTCCAGTCAATTACTTTGCTATTATAGTAAGGCCACTGGACCCAAGAAGCCAGTATAATATTCATCTCCTCTCTTTGTGTCTCAATCAAAGCTGAGTTTTCCCTTTTCTTGTCAGGGAGAGATTTGTCGCTGCCTGGAGAATTGGAGGAAAGAGAGAGGGGAAATTCTGGCCTATCAAGCAGACCTGGACAAGGAAAGCAAAGACGTCCTTGGAAGTGTCCCTATTGTTACTAGTGAGGGAACAAGCACTTCAAGAAGCAAGTCCGGACTGAGGAGGGATGGCGAAATCTGCCCATTTCAACTTCTGCCCATTTCTCCTTTTCCCATATCGGTTTGCTATTTATTTATTATTCTGAAAATGAATCAAATGCTAGGGTGGCTACCTTCTCGTATAAATATTTTGATACGTGCTTTACCCTCATAAATACATTTTTTGTGAACATTACCTGGCTGGGTCAACCTTGAGAAATTCAGAGGTGTGAATTTCAAAAGATTGCTGTTTTGGTCTCCATATTTTTCCAAGAATTGCGAATTAGGTAAGTTCACCTTTGAATGCAGCTAAATGGAGTTTCTTTCCCATTGTTGTTTATTATGTGAAAAGCAGTCAAGGAGAAGCCTGAGGACTTGTGAGCTGAGAGGGTGGAAGCAGTTCAATTCCAATCCTAATTCTCTTGCTGATGTTTTGAAGGCTGACCATCTTCCTCACTCCGACCTCCTCAGAACCGGAGAGGCTGAAGACTGTGGAGAAGTTGAGACAACTGCGCCAGTTCCTGGAAGAAGAAGAAGAAAAGCGTCTGCTGAATCATGTGGAAGAGGTGGGGAAGGGGATTGCAGGGAGAAGGGATGAGCAGCTGGCCAGACTCTGCAGGAAACTCTCCTCTCTTGAGAGGACCATCCAGGTGATGGAGGAAAAGGGTCAGCAGCCAGCGAGTGAACTGCTGCAGGTAAGACGGCTCCAGGAAAAGGCTGCCTCCCATCCTTTCTGTGGCCCTTTCATGTACGCAAGGAGTGTAGGGGCTCAGTTGACGGAGCCTCGAGTCAGCTTTGTAATGGACAGGAACACCCCAGAGATCTGGGATGCTGAACTCATCTGAAGGCCGACTAGAGATTCTTCAGTCTTCTTGAGGTAAGGGGAGGGGATTTTCTGCTCCTTGCTGATGATTTGCCTCCGAATGCCTTCCCGCTGGGCAATGCTGCCTTCCTGCCCTGCCCTGGGCTTCGCCAAGGATGCAGTCAGGCCTCCTTCTGACATGAGCCAGTCTCTTGACCAAGCTTCTCTTCCCATTCCCTCCACAACTTCTGGGTGGATCCCCTTCCCCATAGATCCTAATGGGCCCAAAATGGTGCTCGGTCACAGTGACCAAAGAGCAAGACAGAGGGACTCATCCAGACTGCGCCACCTTCTCCACTCACAATCCCATATGGCCAGACGTACAAGTGCTTCTGAACTTTAAGGAGGCTGAGAAGGCTGACATACTGGCAAAGGCAGGAGAAGCCCTATTACGGAATGATTACCAGATGTCCCCGTCTCCCGGGGACAGTCCCCGGATTTACAAATCTGTCCCCAACAAAATCCGTCCCCGGAATGTCCCCGGATTTCATATAAGGCCCCCAGATTTATATTTTAAGTGTTGTAGATTTATTAGTAGGGAAGGAATGTTGCGTGATTGGTTCAACGGCACAAGACACATCATATGGGGACTTCCGGTGAGGCAAAATGGCGGGTGCCAGGGCAATGAGCAGCTCCTGAAGCCAGCCAGAGCCAAGTGCACTACCAGGCTGGCTCCGGGCTGCTGAGACTGCCGCTACCGCTGCCACTGCCGAGGGGGAACCAGGGATGCCCGGTGCGTCAACTGGGGGAACCGCTGACACACACACCCAGGACTCAAATCGAGGTGGGAGTGAGAGCGCCCGGCCACGTGGCCGACTGCCCAGCAGCGCTCCAGGGCCAGTAAAAACACCAGAGCCAACTCAGGGAGATGGAGGAAAGGAGAAGGAAGAGAGAGATAGAGGAAGAGGAAGGAGAAAAAAGAGGGGAGCCCCGACCTTGCGGCCACTGAGGAAGAGAAGTAGGAGAGCACCAGGAGGGCAAGGACACGGGGCCGAGCCCAGGCCCGACCCGAGCCTACTCCAGGGCAGATAGCACTCCAAGAGATCAGGCTGGGGCCCAGAGGAAGGCCACGCGACAGAGGAGACCCAGAAGAGAAGGTATTACTTCTTATTTTTTTAAAAAAAATGATTTTAAAAAAATAACATTTGTTTCTCTTTTGGGGAAAAAAAGTGTCCCCGGATTCTTTGAAAAAAAATCTGGTAACCTTACCTTAAATCCTAACCTTCCAATTCCAAGTCTTTTCTTTCTCAATATCCCCATTCCGTTAACCGCACAAAGCAACAAGCTGTAAAATACAAGTTTAAAATGCAAGCTTTCCTTTGCATTTCACAGCACTTTAAATGTAATTCATGGTTTTTTTCACCTGTCCTCCAAACTTAGGTCTTTTTGCCATCCTTTAAATTGGAAATCAGTAGTTGAGCCATATTTTTTGGTAAAACGTTCGTCTGGATCTCGGAAGTCCTACCTGAGAAGAACAATGGGCGTGTCCGCTAGCACCAGCCACATCTCCTTCTGCAAGCAGCGCCACCCGAATTCCCACCTGGGATGAGCCGCCAGAGAAAGACTGGGGCGGGCGGCAAGTGGGAGGGGGAAGTCGTGCGCTTCTGTCCCGTCAGAAAAGTGCTGCTCCTCCCCGGAGGCAGCCTGCTTGCAGAGAAGGGGGCTGGGCTGCCTCAAAGCCCATCAAGGCCACGGGCTGCTAGCATGACTCATCCCGGCTTTATCATCTGAGGGGAAAGGGTGTGCGGTCTTAAATGCTGGCCTTGGCAACTTGGCTGAGCTACCTTGGGCCAGTCCTTGGGCCAGCTTAGCTTCCCTCACAGAGGGTTGTTCTGAAGATACACTCAGGAAAACACCCGAGGCATGAAGAAGAAGAACGAGGATAGTCTGGAAAGGGGGGTGGGGAGTGCTCCCCCCCCCAGCCGCTCCAGGATGGGAAGTCCGTCCTAGGGGAAGCGGGAGGACGTCGGGTTGGGTGGGGGTTGCCAGGAGCAGCACGATGTCCCTCGAACCCCCGGCTTACACTCTCCAGGCAGGCGCCCAACGTGGCCAGCTGGCAAGGGCTCTTTCTTACTCCAGCCTTGGCGTGCAGATCCCGGGTTCAGCCCCAGATCTCTGGAGCGGATAGGCTCTTGGGCGTGAATATGAAAGGCAGCATCTGTCAGAATAGGTCATACTGAGCCAGTACAGATGAACATGACTATTGGTTCGCTTCCTCGGCATCCCAGAACTGTGAAGGTTGCCTCAACTGTTGAGCAGCACAGCTAAGGAAGAAGGAGTGGCGTGTCTCCGGGGGGAGCATAGCTCCCATTCCCTTCCAAACACACAGACAGGACAGTGTGGTGGCACCCAGGGAATAGTTGCAGCAGCCGGATGGCTGGCTAAAACACACACCATTGCACTCTTTTTGAATGGGATTCACTCTGAATCAGCCAGTTAGTGAACTTGGTGCTCCTGTGCAACAAAGCCACTACAAAATTGCTCTTCCCCACACACTTCCAGGTCCCTCCAGCTGGGCTTTTTGAGTGTGATGGGTTTTTCTCACTCCAGAGCAGTTTGTCTTTAAGCTGAAGGTCACCAGGAAAGCAAGGGAGGCTAAAAAATTTGCATTTGTTGAACTCTAATAATGACTATGTGGAAATGACTGGGAAAAGGGAAAAAAGTAAAATAAAGGTTTTTGAATCTTGGTTTCCTGGAAGAAGATCAAAAGACTCCCCTGGACTAGAAGAGACATCTCATTAACAACTGGAGAAATGCCAAAGAACTTTGGATATCTGCTTGGGAACTTTCTGATGCAGTATTAATTTAACAAGGAGCCAGGAGTGAAACCGAAAGTAGACTGACCAGCTAGCTGAATCCAATTATATTGCTATGGGGTGGGGGGAACCTCTAACATTTTACTTTTCGATACTTGTACTTCCAGGGTGAATTGAATGGGTGGAGGGGGGTGGAGGAGAGGCAGAAAGAAGAGCTAACTTGTCCGTGGCTAGGGGGCGCAATCTGGACTGTTCTGCCGGGGCGCAAGATCACCTAACTACTGCTCTGCGCCTCTGGACCAGGGGTGGATGGAGCTCATTGGGACTGGGAGGGTGGAAGGCAAGGAGGCCAACAGTAGGTGGTGCCAGAGCCAAGAAGTGGCAGAGCAAATGCGTTCTGTATCTGAGATGGAGTGGGAAGGGGCTGGCGGCCACCACAGCCATCCCCTGTCTGCCCTCACGGACCGGCCAGAATCCACTGGGCAAATGCTCATCTTGCCAGAGTCTGGGTCTTCTGCTGTTGCTCTCTCAGAAACCGTGCCCAGGTGGGATGTTTTGTTTTTCGTAACTGCTTCATCCCTGAGGAAGTTGGAGGTGATGCAACTCCTGCATCTCTGACGTGGGAAGGTTTGGGGGTAAAACAAATCCCCCCTGGTGCTCCCTTGGCTCTGTGGAAAGAAGGCATGTTATGTACTGAGTTGAATAGGATCCAAACTGCAGCAGTCTGATTGGTCCTAAAACAATAGGATTCAGAATGCAGCAGTCTGATTGGTCCTAGAACAATGCAGCAGTATGATTGGTTGGCAGGAACCACCCAATCCTGCTCCAGATAGAAGTGAATCCACAACCTGATTGGCTTACAGTAGAATTCCGGAATTAGCCAATCATGTGCAGCCCATTGTGTAAATAATGTATATAAAGCAGATACTTTGAGGGGGCATTCATTCCTCCTCACCACTATGAGCTGAATAAAGAGCATGAAATCACTTTGCGTACACTGGGTCCTGGGCCTCGAAGGTCCGGGGGTTCCTTTTTTTCTATTTAAGGACATCCATGTCTTTTATTTCCAAGCAAGCACACAATAGATTGAAGCAAGAGGACACCCAGAGCTCCAGGCAGGACAATTCTGCAAAGTTTTTTGGCAGGCGCTTCGGCTTGTGCCCTTTAACACACTCCCAAGTCCACCTCCCTTTCATTCCACTAGCACTGCCTGCACTTTCCTCAAAAGTTCCCCCAACATTTCAGTCTCCTTTTTTGAAAAGTGGCACAACTGCTTCTCCAGCCTGGGGGCAAGAGGTTGGCAGTTTGGGTGCGACTCAGTTTGCAGAAGAGGCGTGTTAAGAGAGAGAGAGTTAGGGGCCTCCAGACAATCCCTTATCTTCAACCTCTTTTTTTAAAAAGATATTTATTAAGGGTTTTAAACAATAAAATCACCAAACATATAAATTACCATCACCAAGATATAACAAACAAAGAAAACAGAGAAGAGCAAAAAGATAAACATAGAATAGAAAAAATACAACGAAAACAACTGTCCATATATCAAATTTCCATAACCTTTGGACTTCCTCACATCTCCCTTTCCTGCATTCTTAGTAATGAAGTTAAAGGCAGCAATTTATTACCTTATTTCAATTCTTATTTTGTAGTTCTCAGATCTTATGTCTCAAATTTTAAATATTTTTCCATATACTAAACTACTTAATTCAGACATAATATTACTTCAAATTTTGACAGTTTCAAAACCATTACTTATTCTCACATATCTTTCATCTAAATTACTGATGCCCTGATGTATTCTATCATGCATTTTCTTAACATTCATATAGTTTACAATGTTTTTGTAAATAGTCCTTAAACTTTTTCCAGTCCTCTTCCACTGCCTCTTCTCCCAGGTCTCGAATTCTGCCAGTCATTTCAGCCAGTTCCATGTAGTCTATCAGTTGCGTCTGCCATTCTTCCAAGGTGGGCAAATCTTGGGTCTTCCAATGTTTTGCTATAAGTATTCTTGCTGCTGTTGTTGCATACATAAAGAAAGTTCGGTCCTTCTTCAGCACCCTCTGGCCGACAATGCCCAAGAGGAAGGCCTCTGGTTTCTTAGGGAAGGTATACTTAAATACCTTTTTTAGTTCATTATATATCATTTCCCAAAAGGCCTTAACTCTCGGGCACGTCCACCAAAGGTGAAAGAATGTTCCTTCAGTCTCCTTACATTTCCAACATTTATTATCATGCAAGTGATATATTTTTGCCAGCTTGACTGGGGTCATGTACCACCTGTATATCATTTTCATAATATTTTCTTTCAAGGCATTACATGCCGTGAACCTCACACCGGTGGTCCATAAACTTTCCCAGTTAGCAAACATGATGTTATACCCAATGTCCTGTGCCCATTTTATCATGGCTGATTTAACTGTTTCATCCTGAGTGTTCCATTTTAACAGCAAGTTGTACATTTTTGTTTTTTTTTTATAATAATTTTTTATTACATTTTTTCCAGTTACAGATAGAACAGAAGAAAGAAAAAGAAAAAATAAGAAAAGAAAAAGAAAAAAACCAAACCATTTCAACAACTTATTTCTTTTTTTTTTATAATAATTTTTATTACATTTTTTCCAGTTACAGATAGAACAAAGAGAATAAAAGAAAAGATAAGAAAAAAAAAGAAAAAGCCAAACCATTTCAACAACTTATTTCAACTTTCTATCGAACTTCCCCACATCTCCCGCACAGTGCATTCTTAACAATAAATTTATCAACAAATTATAACCTTGTTTCGTGTGTTTCTTTTGTTCTTTCAATTACAATTTAAGTTTAAATCCCTTATTTTCCATTTACTCTAAAAGCAAAACATATTGTCATTTTTAACCATTTAAACTTTGATTCTTTCAATAGTATTATCCAATTTCATATATAATCCACTCTCATTGCTGGGGCTAACCTTCCAAGTCATGCGGCATCTTAAAGTTCATATAACTTATAAAACTTTTGCAAATAGTCCTTAAATTTTTTCCAATCCTCCTCCATTGCTTCTTCTCCCAAGTCTCGGATCCTGGCAGTCATCTCAGCCAACTCCATGTAGTTCATCAATTGCGTCTGCCACTCTTCCAGTGTGGGTAAATCTTGAGTCTTCCAATACTTAGCAATAAGGATTCTTGCTGCCGTGGTAGCATACATAAAAAACGTTCTATCCTTCTTTAACACCTTTTGGCCGACAATGCCCAAAAGGAAGGCCTCCGGTTTCTTAGGGAAGGTGTACTTAAACACCTTTTTAAACTCATTATAAATCATTTCCCAGAAGGCCTTCACTCTTGGACAGGTCCACCAAAGATGAAAGAAAGTCCCCTCAGCCTCCTTGCATTTCCAACATTTATTATCAGACAAATGGTAAATCTTAGCAAGCTTGACTGGGGTCATGTACCACCTATATACCATTTTCATAATGTTTTCTTTCAAGGCATTACATGCCGTAAACTTCATACCGGTGGTCCATAACCTTTCCCAGTCCTGAGACATGATATTATAACCAATGTCTTGAGCCCATTTTATCATGGCTGATTTAACTGTCTCATCCTGAGTATTCCATTTAAGCAGCAAGTTATACATTCTCGATAATACCTTAGTCTTTGGTTCTAGCAGCTCTGTCTCAAGTTTCGATTTTTCCACCTGGAATCCTGTTTTTTTTGTCCAATTTAAAAACCTCATTAATTTGGGCATAATGAAACCAATCTTGCACCTTTCCCTTTAGTTTTTCAAAACTCTGCAACCTCCAATTATCTCCAATATTTTCTATTATTTCCCAATATTTCGGCCAACCGGCCTCCATATTAGGTTTTTTCCGAGCCTTGGCCTCTATTGGTGATAACCACCTCGGAGTCTTACTTTCCAGTAAGTCTTTATATTTTTTCCAGACCAAAAATATTGCTTTTCTGACAATATGGTTTTTGAACATTCCATATGTTTTTGCCTTGTCATACCACAGATACGCATGCCAACCTAACGAATTGTTAAAGCCCTCCAGATCTAGGACATCAGTGTTTTCTAACAGAATCCAATCTTTCATCCAACAGAAGGCAGCAGCTTCATAATATAACCTTAAGTCCGGCAGGGCAAACCCCCCTCTTTCTTTTGCATCAGTTAATATTTTAAATTTTATTCGGGGCTTTTTGCCCTGCCAAACAAATTTCGAGACATCCTTCTGCCACTTTCCAAAACATTCCACTCTGTCCACGATCTGCAAGGCTTGAAACAAGAACAACATTTTTGGCAAAACATTCATTTTTATGGCTGCAATTCGGCCTAACAAGGATAGTTTCAATCTTGACCAGATTTCTAGGTCTTTTTTAACTTCTGACCAACATTTCTCATAATTATCTTTAAATAAATTCAAGTTTTTAGAAGACAAGTTAACCCCCAGGTATTTCACTTTTTTGGCAATGTTTAAGTCTGTTACCTTCTGGAACCCATCTGTTTCAGAAGATGTCAAATTTTTCCCTAAGACCTTGGTTTTTTGTTTATTCAACTTAAATCCCGCTACCCGACCAAATTCTTCAATCAATTCTAAAACTCTTTTTGTACTAGATTCTGGCTCCTGTAGTGTTAAAACCAGGTCATCTGCAAATGCTTTCAGTTTATATTGTTTCATTCCGACCCGTATCCCTTGTACCTGCCGATCCTTCCTAATCATATTCAGCAACACCTCCAGGACCGAGATAAATAATAGAGGGGATAGGGGGCACCCCTGTCGTGTTCCTTTTTCAATATAAAACTCTTCTGTCACCACATTGTTCACTATCAACTTAGCCTTTTGTTGTGAATAAATTGCTTCTATTCCATTCTCAAACCCCCGTCCCACTCCCATCCCTTCCAAATTTTTCTTCATAAACTTCCAAGAAATATTATCGAAGGCCTTCTCTGCATCTATAAAAATTAGCACAGCTTTGGTGTTAATATTTGTTTGCAGCAGTTCCAAAATATCAATAATGTTCCTGGTGTTGTCAAACAAATGCCTGCCTGGAAGAAAGCCTGCTTGGTCCTTATGAATTACTTCGTTTAGTACTTTTTTGAATCTATTTGCCAAAATGTCTGCAAATATTTTGTAATCCACATTTAGGAGTGAGATGGGACGGTAGTTCTTAAGTTGAGTCTTTTCAGTTTCCACTTTAGGTATCAATGTGATGAATGCTTCTTTCCACGTTTCTGGTGCCCTCCCTCCCCCCATAATCTGATTGCAAACCTCCATTAATGGTTGTATCAAGTAGTCTTTTAATGTCCTATAATACTTGGAGGTAAGTCCATCAGGGCCTGGAGATTTGCCTAGCTGCATATTCTGAATGGCATCCTCAATTTCCTGTTGTGTTATTTTACAATTCAAGATTGATCTCTTTTCTTGAGATAGTTCTGGTAGGCCATTGTCTTTTAAAAATTGTTCTATTTCAATCACTTCCTCAGAACCTTGGGTATACAGTTTTTTAAAATATTTCTGGAAACACTTTCTAATTTCTCCCGGTTTCTGGATGTTTTTCCCTTCAACTTCTAAGTTGGTAACATAATTTAATTTTTGTCTCTTTTTCAACTGCCAAGCTAGCAGTTTCCCACATTTGTTCGCAGATTCAAAAGATCTTTGTTTCATTTGTTTAATTTTCCATTCCACTTCTTGGTTTATCAATTTCGTATATTGTGACTGGTGGAATTTAATTTCTCTTAAAGTCTCTTTTGATTTTGGGTTCAATCTTAGTTTTTTCTCTCCATCTCTTATCTTCTCTAATATCTTATCCTTTTTTCCATTCCAAAGTTTTTTCTTGATCGTATTCTGATGTATCAGAAACCCTCTCATAACAGCTTTACTTGCGTCCCAGATTATTCTTTTTTCCACCGAGGTACTCAAGTTTATTTCAAAGTAGTCCTTTAACGCTTTTTGGGCCTTCTTTACAATCTCTTGATCTCTTAGCAGGCTGTCATTCATTTTCCATCTGAAGGAATCGGCTGGAGTAAGTCTCACTTCCATTTTCAAAGCATTATGGTCGGAACAAGTCTTTGGGCAGATTTCCACTCTTATAGTCTTAGGTGCCAGCCCTCTAGTTGTCCAGATTTGGTCGATTCTTGTCCATGACAGGTGGGCCTCAGAAAAGAAAGTTCCTTCTTTACCTAAGGGGTTTCTTGTCCTCCAAATGTCGATCAAATCCATATTGTCAGTTAGTTCAAAAAAGGTTTTTGGTAGTCTACCGTCCTTAGTTAGATTCTGGTTCTGTGACTTATCCATGTAGGTAGAGACCACCCCATTCATGTCTCCCATCATAATGATGTTGGAATAATCCAGATAGTCCAGTAATATCTCATGCAGCTTCTTGTAAAATTCTGATTTCCCCTCATTTGGTGCGTAAATTCCTATTATCAGAATTTTTTCTCCTTGGGTTTGTATTTCAATTGCCAGAATTCTTCCTTGTTCATCTTTAAACAAAAATTTCGGTGCTAGGTTCTCCTTTGCGTAAATCACCACACCTCTCTTTTTAACTCTATCTGATGAAATAAATTCTTGGCCTAATCTTTTGTTAATTAATACTTTCCTATGGAGCCTAGTCACATGAGTTTCTTGCAGGCAGATTATATCCAAGTGTTCTTTTTTCAAAATATGAAAAATCCTTTTGCGTTTTTCCGGGGAATTTGCGCCATTAATGTTCCAACTATATAGCTGCAGAGACATCCTGTATCAATCTGTTGTTGCTTTTTATGGGGTGTCTTCTTTCTTGTCCAGGTCCGAGGGTGCTGGTTCTTTCCCAAGTTGTGGTGTAGGCCAAGGAACTGCTGTTCCCTTCTGCAGGTCCTCTCCGTGGTCGTGTAGGAACTTCTGGCTGTCCTCTCTCGTTTTAATTTTAACCTTCTTTCCTTTGTAGTTAAATGACAGACCTTGTGGAAACTCCCACCTGTAAGGTATCCCGTTGCTTCTCAAAAGTCCAGCTAGGTCAGTGTAGTTAGCTCTGAGATCCAACAATTGTTTAGGGATATCCTTGTAGATTTCTGCTCTTCTGTCCTGGATCTCAAGTGATTTGTTAAAGTGGAGGTCTAATATTTTGTCTCTCTCCTGTTTGGTCCTTAGAATAATCAAACAATCTCTGGGCCTGTCCTTCCTGGCAACTCTTCCCAGTCTGAACGTGGTTGTTATTTTGAAATCTTTGTCTTCGTTTATACCCCAGAATTTAGAAAATTCTGTTGTCAGATAGCCGGTCAGATCCTCTTTCTCGAGCTCCGGGATAGAGCGTAATCTTAAATTATTTTCTCGATTCCTCAATTCCACCATAGACAGATAGGCCTGCTGGTCACTGACGTGCTTGTGTAGTGGCCTTACCTCTCCTTTCAGTTCGTCCACTTTCTGAATTGCTTGGTCAGCTTTCTCGTTTGCAGCCTGGGCCAGTTTCCGGTTCTCAGAAGTGGCGTCTTTCAAGTTCCCAATTGCTTGTGAGTGCTGAGCCACTTGTTCAGATAATTTAGTAATTGAGGATGTGGCTAAATCAATTTTTGCTGTTTGGTCGTCAACCTTCTTATTTAAAATTGCGAATTGCTGTAACATTTCATCTAGAAGGGTGCCAGATCCCCCTGCTGCCATATCCTCAGTTGTTGGCTGTTCAGCTTCCTTGGATGGAGCTGTTGTTGAAGGTACAGCTCCCTGTAGAACAGCAGGGACTGAAGATCTGCGAGACTGGGAAGTCAAAGTTGTTTGTACGAGTTGGCCTTTCCCTGCTTTCGACGCAGCTCTTGTTTTTGGATGGCCGCTCATACCACAGCTGTCTATGAGTCAAGGTCAAGCTGTCAAATATTCCATGGGAAAGACAGTCTCCAAAGTAGATAACAAAACAGCAGAGAGTCAAAACAAAGTTAGTTCCCAGGAGTTTGTAAATCCAAAGCTCCACTAGGTGGAGTGTTGTTACAGTTCAAAAAGAAAAGAAGAAAGTTTTAGTCGCCATTAAAGTTCCAGCAGACCAATAAATTAACCATAGTCCTTAAAACTTTTCCACTTGCAGAGCCCTTTCAAAGCTGCCACAAAAGTCTCATCTGAAGGTGCAAAATACAGTTGCTTAATTGTATCATCCAATAGAGCCTCTATGTATCTGTTTCACTTTATAATTTGTATCCGCAAAAGCAACCCTTTCCCCCTGCCAGCCCGGGGCTGGGTTTTAAAAAATTTTGAAGTCCACCAAAGGAGAAGGTTTCCAAATTATATTAGCACATTAACATAAAGAAGATAGAAAAAACTTGCCTTTCCTTTCAATTGCCAGTTCCACCAAACGCATGCTTCCCAATTTAAAATCCCTTTCTGTTGCTTCCAGCCTGTCAGTTCCTTTGTCTTTGATCTCTAAGCACTGCCGGGAGACGGACTTCCTTTTTCTCGTCCCCCGCTTTCAGCCAAATTTATAATTTGTAGTTCCAAAATGAGATATTTCTTACTCACGAGTAAGTAGTTTAGAGTCCAGATTTCAAGGAAGAAAGGTCGGCGCTCATCAGCAGCAGCCGCGCGGCTTCGCTCCCGCAGAAAGAGCGATGTACTCTCAGCACCGCTTCCCCTCCGCGCTTCCGGAGCCCCTTACGGGGTCCCTTCTTCGTTTTGGGGGTCGCTCCAGGTGCCCGCCGAGTCCCACGGCCACGAGCTCACTCTGCTCGTGGTTTTTCTTAATGGATAGTCGCTGTGCCGTAGCGAACGATCCTTTCCTGCGGAGCCCCTCTTCAGAGACTGAAGAGGACCGCCATTGCTAGTTTCGCGCCGCCTCCGGAAGTCCCAACAACTTATTTCAACTTTCTATCGAACTTCCCCACATCTCCCGCACCGTGCATTCCTAACAATAAATTTATCAGCAAATTATAACCTTGTTTCATGTGTTTCTTTTGTACTTTCAATTACAATTTAAGTTTAAATCCCTTGTTTTCCATTTACTCTAAAACAAAACATATTGTCATTTTTAACCATTTAAACTTTGATTCTTTCAATCGTATTATCCAATTTCATATATAATCCACTCTCATTGCTGGGGTTAACCTTCCAAGTCATGCGGCATCTTATAGTTCATATAACTTATAAAACTTTTGCAAATAGTCCTTAAATTTTTTCCAGTCCTCCTCCATTGCTTCTTCTCCCAGGTCTCGGATCCTGGCAGTCATCTCAGCTAGCTCCATGTAGTTCATCAATTGCGTCTGCCATTCTTCCAGTGTGGGCAAATCTTGAGTCTTCCAATACTTAGCGATAAGGATTCTTGCTGCTGTGGTAGCATACATGAAAAAAGGTTCTATCCTTCTTTAACACCTTCTGGCCGACAATGCCCAGAAGGAAGGCCTCCGGTTTCTTAGGGAAGGTGTACTTAAACACCTTTTTTAACTCATTGTAGATCATTTCCCAGAAGGCCTTCACTCTTGGACAGGTCCACCAAAGGTGAAAGAATGTCCCCTCAGCCTCCTTACATTTCCAACATTTATTATCAGACAAATGGTATATCTTAGCAAGCTTGACTGGGGTCATGTACCACCTGTATACCATTTTCATAATGTTTTCTTTCAAGGCATTACATGCCGTAAACTTCATACCGGTGGTCCATAACCTTTCCCAGTCCTCAAACATGATGTTATAACCAATGTCTTGAGCCCATTTTATCATGGCTGATTTGACTATCTCATCCTGAGTATTCCATTTAAGCAGCAAGTTATACATTCTCGATAATAGCTTGGTCTTTGGTTCTAACAACTCTGTCTCAAGTTTCGATTTTTCCACCTGGAATCCTATTTTTTTATCCAACTTAAAAACCTCATTGATTTGGGCATAATGAAACCAATCTTGCACCTTACCCTTTAATTTTTCAAAGCTCTGCAACCTCCAATTATCTCCAATGTTTTCTATTATTTCCCAATATTTCGGCCAACCGGCCTCCATATTGGGTTTTTTCCGAGCCTTGGCCTCTATTGGTGATAACCACCTCGGAGTTTTACTTTCCAGTAAGTCTTTATATTTTTTCCAGACCATAAATATTGCTTTTCTGACAATATGGTTTTTAAACATTCCATGTGTTTTTGCCTTGTCATACCACAAGTACGCATGCCAACCTAGCGAATTGTTAAAGCCTTCCAGATCTAGGACATCAGTGTTTTCTAACAGAATCCAATCTTTCATCCAGCAGAAGGCAGCAGCTTCATAGTATAACCTTAAGTCTGGCAGGGCAAACCCCCCTCTTTCCTTTGCATCAGTTAATATTTTAAACTTTATTCGGGGCTTTTTGCCCTGCCAAACAAATTTCGAAATATCCTTCTGCCACTTTCCAAAGCACTCCACTCTGTCCACAATCTGCAAGGCTTGAAACAGAAACAACATTTTTGGCAAGACGTTCATTTTTATAGCTGCAATTCGGCCTAACAAGGATAATTTCAATCTTGACCAAATTTCTAGATCTTTTTTGACTTCTGACCAAAATTTCTCATAGTTGTCTTTAAATAAGTTCAAATTTTTAGAAGACAGATTAACCCCCAGGTATTTCACTTTTTTAACAATGTTTAATTCTGTTTCCTTCTGAAACCCATCTGTTTCAGAAGATGTCAAATTTTTTCGTAATACCTTGGTTTTTTGTTTATTCAACTTAAATCCCGCCACCCGACCAAATTCTTCAATCAATTCTAAAACTCTTTTTGTACTAGATTCTGGCTCCTGTAGTGTTAAAACCAGGTCATCTGCAAATGCTTTCAGTTTATATTGTTTCGCTCCGACCCGTATTCCCTGTACCTGCCGATCCTTCCTGATCATATTCAGCAACACCTCCAGGACCGAGATAAATAATAGAGGGGATAGGGGGCACCCCTGTCGTGTTCCTTTTTCAATATAAAACTCTTCTGTCACCACATTGTTCACTATCAACTTAGCCTTTTGTTGTGAATAAATTGCTTCTATTCCATTCTCAAACCCCCGTCCCACTCCCATCCCTTCCAAGTTTTTCTTCATAAACTTCCAAGAAATATTATCAAAGGCCTTCTCTGCATCAATAAATATTAGCACTGCTTTGGTGTTAATATTTGTTTGCAACAGTTCCAAAATGTCAATAATGTTCCTGGTATTGTCAAACAAATGCCTGCCTGGGAGAAAGCCTGCTTGGTCCTTATGAATTACTTCATTTAGTACTTTTTTAAATCTATTTGCCAAAATGTCTGCAAATATTTTGTAATCCACGTTTAGGAGTGAGATGGGACGGTAGTTCTTAAGTTGAGTCTTTTCAGTTTCCACTTTGGGTATCAGTGTGATGAATGCTTCTTTCCACGTTTCTGGTGCCCTCCCTCCCCCCATAATCTGGTTGCAAACCTCCATTAAAGGTTGTATCAAGTAGTCTTTTAGCGTCCTGTAATACTTGGAGGTAAGACCATCAGGGCCTGGAGATTTGCCTAACTGCATGTTCTGAATGGCATCCTCAATTTCCTGTTGTGTTATTTTACAATTCAAGGTTGATCTCTTCTCTTGAGATAGTTCTGGTAGACCATTGTCTTTCAAAAATTGTTCTATCTCAATCGTTTCCTCAGGCCCTTGGGTGTACAATTTTTTAAAATATTTCTGGAAACACTTTCTAATTTCTCCCGGATTCTGAATGTTTTTCCCTTCAACTTCTAGGTTAGTAACATAATTTAATTTTTGTCTCTTTTTCAACTGCCAAGCTAGCAGTTTCCCACATTTGTTCGCAGATTCAAAAGATCTTTGTTTCATTTGTTTGATTTTCCATTCCACTTCTTGGTTTATCAATTTCATATATTGTGACTGGTGGAATTTAATTTCTCTTAAAGTCTCTTTTGATTTTGGATTCAATCTTAATTTTTTCTCTCCATCTCTTATTTTCTCTAATATCTTATCCTTTTTTCCATTCCAAAATTTTTTCTTGATCGTGTTCTGTTGTATCAGAAATCCTCTCATAACAGCTTTACTTGCGTCCCAGATTATTCTTTTTTCCACCGAGGTATTCAAATTAATTTCAAAGTAGTCCTTTAACGCTTTTTGGGCCTTCTTTACAATCTCTTGATCTCTTAACAGATTGTCATTCATTTTCCATCTAAAGGAATCGGCTGGAGTGAATCTCACTTCCATTTTCAAAGCGTTATGGTCGGAGCAGGTTTTTGGGCAGATTTCCACTCTTATAGTCTTAGGTGCCAGCCCTCTAGTTGTCCAAATTTGGTCGATTCTTGTCCATGACAGGTGGGCCTCAGAGAAGAAAGTTCCTTCTTTACCTAAGGGGTTTCTCGTCCTCCAAATGTCAATCAAATCCATATTGTCAGTTAGTTCAAAAAAAGTTTTTGGTAGTCTGCCATCCTTAGTTAAGTTCTGGTTCTGAGACTTATCCATGTAAGTAGAGACCACCCCATTCATATCTCCCATCATAATGATGTTGGAATAATCCAGATAGTCCAGTAATGTCTCATGTAGCTTCTTGAAAAATTCTGATTTCCCCTCATTTGGTGCGTAAATTCCTAATATCAAAACTTTTTCTCCTTGAGTTTGTATTTCAATTGCCAGGATTCTTCCTTGTTCATCTTTAAACAAAAATTTCGGTGCTAGGTTCTCCTTTGCGTAGATCACCACACCTCTCTTTTTAACTCTGTCTGATGAGATAAATTCTTGGCCTAGTCTTTTATTAATTAACACTTTCCTATGGAGCCTAGTCACATGAGTTTCTTGCAAACAAATTATATCCAAATGTTCTTTTTTCAAAATATGAAAAATCCTTTTGCGTTTTTCCGGGGAATTTGCGCCATTAATGTTCCAACTATACAGCTGCAGAGACATCCTGTATCAATCTGTTGTTACTCTTTATGGGGTGTCTTCTTTTTTGCCCAAGTCCGAGGGTGTTGGTTCTTTTCCAGATTCTGGTGGAGGCCAAGGAACTGCTGTTCCCTTCTGAAGGTCCTCTCCGTGGTCGTGTAGGAACTTCTGGCTATCCTCCTTCGTTTTAATTTTAACCTTCTTTCCTTTGTAGTTGAATGATAAGCCTTGTGGGAACTCCCACCTGTAAGGTATCCCGTTGCTTCTCAAGAGTCTAGCTAGATCAGTGTAGTTAGCTCTGAGATCCAATAATTGTTTAGGAATATCTTTGTAAATTTCCGCTCTTCTATCCTGGATCTCAAGTGATTTATTAAAATGGAGGTCAAGTATTTTGTCTCTCTCCTGTTTGGTCCTTAAGATGATCAAACAGTCTCTGGGCCTGTCCTTCCTGGCAATTCTTCCCAATCTAAACGCAGTTGTTATTTTAAAATCTTCGTCCTCCTTTATACCCCAGAATTTAGAAAATTCTGTTGTCAAATAGCCGGTCAGGTCCTCTTTCTCAAGCTCTGGGATAGAGCGTAATCTTAAATTATTTTCTCGATTTCTCAATTCCACCATAGACAGGTAGGCCTGCTGGTCACTGACGTGCTTATGTAGTGGCCTTACCTCTCCTTTCAGTTCGTCCACTTTCTGAATTGCTTGATCAGATTTCTCATTTGCAGCCTCGGCCAGTTTCCGGTTTTCAGAAGTAGCGTCTTTTAAATTCCCAATTGCTTGTGAGTGTTGAGCCACTTGTTCAGATAGTTTTGTAATTGAGGATGTGGCTAAGTCAATTTTTGCTGTTTGGTCGTCAACCTTCTTATTTAAAATTGTGAATTGCTGTAACATTTCATCTAGAAGGGTACCAGATCCCCCTGCAGCCATATCCTCAGTTGTTGGCTGTTCAGCTTCCTTTAGTGGAGCTGTTGTTGAGGGTACAGCTCCCTGTAAAACAGCAGGGACTGAAGATCTGCGAGACTGAGAGGTCAAAGTTGTTTGAACAAGTTGGCCTTTCCCTGCTTTCGCTGCAGATCTTGTTTTCGGATGGCCGCTCATACCACAGCTGTCTATGAGTCAAGGTCAAACTGTCAAATATTCCATGGGAAAGACATTCCTCAGAGTAGATAACAAAACAGCAGAGAGTCAAAACAAAGTTAGTTCCCAGGAGTTTGTAAATCCAAAGCTCCACTAGAGGGAGTGTTGTTACAGTTCAAAAAGAAAGGAAGAAAGTTTTAGTCGCCATTAAAGTTCCTGCAACTAAATAAAGTAACAATAGTCCCCTAAACTTTTTCCACTTGCAGAGCCCTTTCAAAATTGCCACAGAGGTCCCATCTGGAGGTGCAAGATACAGTTGCTTAATTGTGTCTTCCAGTAATGCCTCTATGTATCTATTTCAACTTTATAAATTGTATCCGCAAAAAACAACCCTTTTCCCCTGCCAGCCCGGGACTGGGTTTTTAAAATTTTTAAAGTCCACAAAAGGAGAAGGTTCCCAAATTGCATCAACACAATAACATAGAGAAGAAAGAAAGCTTGCCTTTCCTTTCAGTTGCCAGTCCCACCAAGCGCATGCTTCCCGTTTTATAATCCCTTTCTGTTGCTCAAGTTGTACATTTTTGAAAGTACCTTTGACTTGGGTTCCAACAGTTCTGTTTCTAGTTTCGATTTTTCCACCTGGAAACCTACTTTTTTATCCAAAATAAAGATCTCCCTAATCTGAGCGTAATGTAGCCAATCTTGCACTTTATCCTTTAGTTTCTCAAAACTCTGCAACCTCCAAGTATCTCATACTTTTTCTAGTATTTCCCAATATTTCGGCCATTTGGCCTCCATATTGAGTCTTTTCCGAGCCTTAGCCTCCATTGGTGACAACCACCTTGGGGTCTTATTTTCTAGTAAGTCTTTGTATTTTATCCAGACATTAAATATTGCTTTCCTGACAATATGGTTCTTGAAAGTCTTATGAATTTTTACCTTGTCGTACCACAAATAAGCATGCCATCCAAAAGCATTGTTAAACCCTTCCAGATCCAGGACATCAGAGTTCTCAAGAAGGAACCAATCTTTCAACCAGCAGAAAGCTGCAGCTTCATAATACAGCCTTAGGTCTGGCAGGGCAAACCCCCCTCTTTCCTTAGCATCAGTTAATATCTTAAATTTTATTCTGGACTTTTTGCCCTGCCAGACAAATTTTTGCCCTGCCACTTTCTAAAACATTCCACCTTGTCCACAATCTGTAGGGTCTGAAACAAAAACAGCATTTTTGGCAATACATTCATTTTTATAGCAGCAATTCGGCCCAACAAGGAAAGTTTCAGTCTTGACCAACTTTCTAAATCCTTTTTGATTACTGACCAACACCTTTCATAATTGTCCTTAAATAGATTCAGGTTTTTGGCAGTCATATTCACCCCTAGGTATTTCACCTTCTTAACCACATTTAAGTCTGTCTCTTTCTGAAACCTTTCTGATTCCAAAGATGTCAATTTTTTTCCCAAGACCTTGGTTTTTTGCTTGTTTAATTTAAATCCCGCCAACCGACCAAATTCATGGATCAGTTCTAAAACCCTTTTCGTACTAGATTCTGGCTCCTGTAATGTCAAAACCAGGTCGTCTGCAAAAGCTTTAAGTTTGTACTGTTTGGCTCCGACCTGAATTCCTTCTACCAACCGGTCCCCTCTAATCATATTCAGGAGCACCTCCAGGACTGAGATAAATAACAAAGGGGAGATAGGGCAACCTTGTCGTGTTCCTTTTTCAATCTTAAACTCTTCTGTCACCACATTGTTAACTATCAATTTAGCTTTTTGTTCTGAATAAATTGCATCTATACCATTTTCAAACCCCCGTCCCACTCCCATCCCTTCAAGGTTTTTCTTCATAAACTTCCATGAGATGTTGTCAAAGGCCTTCTCCGCGTCTATAAAGATTAATACTGCTTTTGTATTAATATTTGTTTGCAAGAGTTCCAAAATGTCAATGATGTTCCTAGTATTGTCCAACAGATGTCTACCTGGGAGAAAGCCGGGGGTTCCTGCCTTCCCCCACCACTATCTCATCCTGAGCTCTATCGGGGTGAAGGCGGTCCAATCTGATTGCAAGGCGCCGACCCATTAGTAGTTCAGCGGGGCTCCGGCCAGTCGTTGAGCTGGGGGATGCTGTGCTGTGCTAGGAGGAATGTGGCAAGGCGGTACTCCCAATCCCCTTGCGTCATGCGACGAAGGGTGTCCTTGGTGGTCCGCACCATGCGTTCTGCTTGGCCATTGGTGACAGGGTGGAATGGCGCCGAACGGATGTGGCAGATGGCGTTCCTACCAGGCCCCTCGGACAACCAAGGCGACCAACCAAAGTCCATAGCAAGGCCATTGCCTAACCTGCAAAATAGGGAGGGAGGGCGGGTGATTGAGGAAGCGAGCCAAAGAGGAAGTTCTCTGGGGGTTGGCTGGCCGGGCTCTGACGTGGCCGGGATCCCATAGGCAATGGGGGACAGAGTCCCCCGCCCCTGGTGTGGAGTGGGTGGCCACGTGGTCCACCGCAACTCCTCCCCACTGGGAAGTGGAGCAGATTTCCCAAGACATATCCTGTATTTGCATGTTACCCCAACACATTCCTCCTATGTTAATCATGTATAACCCTCCCCTTTTCTGATGGAGTGGTGATGTTTAGCGAACTGTCTGCTGGTATAAGATAGGAACTTTTAAAAGTCCTTGTCACCCCGTTCTCGGGGTTCAATTCCTCTCTGAACCTGTTGCGCGATAAACTTTGGTCTCCGCTATTTGCTCCGGTTGGTGGCTGGACTCCTTCTTTGTTCCGCAGGGACCCACGGGCTCAGAGCAGCCTCCCACCTGGATTTTTCCGTAACAACAGAAACTCGACTAACCCTCTTGAAAGAAGAAAGGTGGCTTTTGCTCCCACTGCAATGTTGTAATCTAAATAAGCACATCTTCCTACAAGTGAATAGTAGCCACCTACCTGGGGGGAAATAAAGTGGTATGCTGAGAGACATGGTTACGATGGACAGGAAATCTGTGTTCGACAATCCGAACATCCACGGAGAAACCAGATGGCAGCTTTTTTTTACTGTGTCCACAGAACTCAATGAAAGCCTGTTGGGATGTAAACACAGGAGCAGTCAATGACAACATTCCTAGAGTGTACATGTTAGAACATGGGGAGGGATGTCTGTCCAGCAAGCAGGTAAACTTCCTGGGGACGGACTTCCTCCGCATGTGACCAGAGGTGGGTGTGGCCTCACCTGTGCAGGTAAATGATAAAAGCACAGGGCAGGCAGCCATCTCTCTCTCTTGCCTCTTGCCTCTCTCATCTTCATCTTTCGAAGAAGCAGGATGCCCTCTTGGCTCTCAGCCAAGAGAGGACGATAGGACTATCTTCCTATAAGATAGATTCTAAATGTATGTTACCTTTTTAAGCCTGTCTGCCTTCTGGGATCATATTGTGAACAGAACGTGAGTAAACTCTTTTATACTTTTATAAAGACTGTGTCGTGTCTTGTATATTAAGAGGGATCAGAAGGGGGAAATTACCAGAGTAATTATTATAGAGGTTCTAGCGAACCTGTGCAGACGTTACCGTTGCGAACTTAAAAGGGGGAATGTTATAAACTCTGCTGATATTTTGGGAACTAGTTAGCACAAGTTGGACTAGGATATAATCTCACAATATATCCTCTCCTGCACCCCAGAACATTCCCACAAAGCCAACCAATGCTTTTGCAGTTGCTTTCCATGGACATTTTGCAACCAAGCACAGAATTCCTTGAACCTTGGAAACGCTTCTGATTTCTGCTTGAGCATGAACACATGAATGTACCTGGAAAAAGCATCAATCAATACCATGAAGTGCTTTGCTCCACCTAGAGAGGTTGCAAGTGGACCAACAAGGTCTGCGTGGACAGTCTGGTAGGCTTTAGATGCCCACCTGCCAGAAACCTTGCCCTATTGAACTGTGTGTCATCGTGATGACCTTGGCCGGTTGTGAGTTGTGAAGGCCGCTTCCTGCAAGGCCCTTTCCACCTGGCCTGGGGAGCAGGGCCCAGACACCAGCTCTACGAAAGAGGCTCCTGGTGAGACCAGAGGGACATCGCTCGGCCTGACAAGAAATCCAAAGTATTGGATTCTTTTGCCCCATCTTTTTGTGCCTGCTAAACAGCTGTGTCATGCTTATGATAATATTTTATTCTCTTGGGAATTCTGCTGTTTTAAATGTGCATTTTATATTTGACTTTACTTAGCAATGTTGGTTTTTTTTGGGGGGAATGCTTAAGTTTTTTGTTTTGTTTTTGTTAACTTTGTGTTAAATATGTATTCTGTAGTTGACTTCCTTTGTAATGTTTTATTTTGAAATCTTTAATATTTCAGTTTTTGGTTAACTATGTTGCTTTAACTGTATACTCTATATTTGACATTCTTCAGATTGTTTTATTTATGTTTTAATATGCTGTAAACTGCTTTGAATTTTTTCTTGAAAATATAAAGTGGTATAGAAAGAAAATTAATAATAATAATAATAATAATAATAATAATAATAATAATAATAATGTTCATTGAAATGTTGTGTCCAAAGACTGCAGCCGATGGAGAGATCACCCCTCCCTCACATGCAACCTCACACCCAAAGATTTCTGCCCATGCTTCAGACATGCAGCCCTAAGAGCAGCTCTGACTCCCACTCTAGGCCCCTCTGCCCCAGTCTTCCTCCTGATGTAGGCTACAGGATCTGGGAAGTCTGATCCAGCTTCGAGGTGTGGTTCCATATGGCCGTTAGTACTGTTGTGTTTTTCCCAGAGAGCCACATGGTAAGGAAGTTCTCCAAGTATGCTTCCTAGGGACTCCATTTTTATCCTCAGATGTGCCCACAAAGGCATGATCCTGCACCCTCATGCCACAGCTGCCTCTGGAGTGACCCTCCCTCCGGTAAGAGGCATGCCTCACAAGAAGAAGAAGAAGAGTTTGGATTTGATATCCCGCCTTTCACTCCCCTTCAGGAGTCTCAAAGCGGCTAACATTCTCCTTTCCCTTCCTCCCCCACAACAAACACTCTGTGAGGTGAGTGAGGCTGAGAGACTTCAGAGAAGTGTGACTGGCCCAAGGTCACCCAGCAGCTGCATGTGGAGGAGCGGAGACACGAACCCGGTTTCCCAGATTACGTGACTACCGCTCTTAACCACTACACCACACTGGCTCTCTCCTGAGAGTGCCTGGTTGTTTGTGTAGGGCGGAGGCTGGGAATCTTGTGGGCTCCCAGATATTGCCAAATCCAATGGCCTTCTGCCTCAGCCAGCATGGCCGACGGTCAGGGGTGATGGAATCCAACAACATCTAGAGGGCCACCAAATTCCCCATCCCTGGTCTAGTGAATTTGAGGTTCTTGGTTTCTCTCCCTCTGCCCCCTTTTGCCTGGAAAAGCACTTTGGATTCCTTTGGAGGATTTGGGTGTGACAAGCTGTAGCAGAAAAAATGATGCTTTTGAATTATGGTGCTAGAGGAGACTCTTAAGAGTCCCATGGACTGCAAGAAGATCAAACCTATCCATTCTTAAGGAAATCAGCCCTGAGTGCTCACTGGATAGTGTTCTCGAAGCTGCCAGCATGAGTTTGACCATACTGCGGGAGGCAGTGGAAGACAGAAGTGCCTGGCGTGCTCTGGTCCATGGGGTCACGAAGAGTCGGACACGACTAAACAACTAAACAACAACAACAAAGCTGTAGCAGTGCACTGAATAAAACAACTTTGAGAAGCTGAAACACCAGGCTGTTTTCTTTTCTAATAAAAATATTCACTGTGCAGTTCACAGGCAGGAAACACAATGCTGATAATGTCCAGGAAATGGGTTTTCAGTTGGAGGGCATGGGTTGCGTGAGAGCATATTGTGTGGGATAACCAGTCTCATATAACCAACATGCTTCAGTCTAATTAGTGCATGAAGGGGTTAACATCATAGAGTAAGCTGTCCTGCCATTATAGCCATGTCTCTTCCCCTTACCTTGGGAGTGAGTTCTGATCTATTCTGGTATTCACTTCTTCAGCGTTTAATGTACTGTAGGTTTTGTTGGGAAACTGCCAGGGAGATAACGTCCATCATGGCCCCCAAGCCGGAGTTCGGACGTCCATCAATCTCCCGTAGTCACGCAGATCCAACAGTTAGGGGCACAAAGCCTTTGGAAATAGACAGGCTGCATTCCTAGGCTGGTGCACCCTCTTTCAGCAGAAAGCACAGTCAAAAGCTTGCACCGCAGAAGAGCAGAAAAGCATATTTACAGACTTTATTTAGAACGTGAACAGAACAAAAGAAAACACATCCATTCTCAGTCAGCGCCTCTGACCATCTGAAAACGAAAGGAAATATCAGCAGAACATAAACATCCTGTGAACAGGACATGCGCAGACTCTGTGACTCCCAAAAGCCTGCTCCCTTTTAAGGTGGAACGGAAATATCCTAACATCCTCCCCCTTTCCGTGTAACCTGTTGTACCTGTGGTTCACCCAATTGCAACCTTTGTACATAAACCTTAAGTTGTTCTTTGTTAACAACCTTCGACAACAGATCAGCAGGAATTTCATTTCCTGGCATGTAGGACACCTGAATAAGTCCTTTCTGAATACACTCCCTTGCACGATGTAGCTTAATCTGCAAGTACTTGGTTCTCTGCTTGCAACTCTCGGAGTTCAGCAAAGCCAAACACGATCTATTGTCTTGATACACTTGTACAGGACATTTCACAGACACCCTGATGTCCTTAAACAGTTGCATCAACCATTCACAATCCATGAGTGAAAATGACAGAGCATTGAGTTCTGCTTCACAGGAACTTAGGCTCACTGTTGTCTGCTTCCTGCACAACCAGTCAAACAGGCAGTGGTTGTACATGTAGCACACTCCAGAAGTGCTTGTACCATCCGTGGTGTCACTTCCAAAACTTGCATCTGCAAAGATTTCAAGACCTCCAGTCTTCTGACTGGTGAACCTCAGCCTGTAGTGCATAGTCCCTTTCAAATAGCGGGCTATGCGCTTCAGAGCTTTCCAATCCTGAACCGTAGGATTGTTGGCATGTCTGCTAAGCAGATTACAGCTTACAGCTATGTCAGGTCTTGAACATCTGGCAATGAAATTCAGCTTGCCTAGAATGCATCTGTATAGCGTTGTGTCAGAAAACGCTTCAGCATTACTGTCTACCTGGTAACCTGTCACCATCGGTGTGTCTGCTGGGTTTGCATCAACCAAATTCAACCTGGTTAACACATCAGCAATTTTCTGTGTTTGGTGTACCAGAAAATTACCTGCTTGGTCCTTCTCCACCTGCAGAGAAAGATAGTTGGATACCTCACCAAGATCCTTCATGTCAAAGTGCTCCTTCAGCTGAGCTAGGGTGCTTTGGTAAAAAGCCTGATTCTTCCAAAACATCAGAAGATCATCAACAAAACATAAACAATACAGTTTGTTTTGTCCCTCCTCCTTGACAAACACACATGGATCAGCTTTGCCCTGGTGAAAACCTAGAGAAAGCAATGTCTCAGTGAGTTTTGTGTTCCAACACCTGGCACTCTGCTTAAGACCATATAAGGATTTCCGCAGTTTACAGACCATTCCCTTCTGTATCTCCATCCCATCAGGTGGAAGCATGAACAGCTGTTCATTCAAAATCCCGTACAAAAAAGCTGTATTAATGTCGTGGTGGGAAACATGCAGTTTCTCCTCCGCAGCGACCTTGAGCATCAGCCGAATGCTCTCATATTTGACTGTGGGTGAGTAGGTCTCGTGGTAATCCTGTCCTGGTACCTGTGAAAAACCTCTGGCAACCAATCTGGCTTTGTGTCTGACTACCTTGCCATTCTGGTCTGTCTTGGCCTTGAAGACCCATTTGCTGCCAACCAGTCTCATTCCTGGGACTACCGGTACCAGTTCCCAAGTTTGGTTCCTGTTCAAGGAATCAACTTCAGCCTTCATGGCATTAAGCCAAGGCTCAGCATCTTTAGAGGTCAACTCCTGAACCTCTTTGAAGCTTGAAGGTTCCCATACCTTCTCTGAGCTACCAAGAACAGCAGTTGCTGTCTTAGCAAACTCATCAGCATACCTCTTTGGAGGTCTGCCTTTGGTCGCCCTTTCAGATCTGCGTACTAGACGCAAGTCTTCTGGACTCATCTCCTCTTTCTTAGGAGAAAAGTGACCAATGGTGAACAGTGGTTCCTCCAGTTCATTGTCAGACGCATCAGATGGTCTGACTGAGGCCTTTGCGCTCTGGTAGTCTGCTGTGTCATCACTTTCACTGACATCAGCAGCAGCGCCGCCCACTGAACTGGAATCCAAACTCTGATCATCATCATCATCATCATCCTCATCATCTTCAGCAGCTTCCTCAGCTTTAGCTGCTTGCTTAACATCACCTTCATCCTCCTCTGGGTAACTCTGGAAAATTCCCACATTTTCCCCCCACTTAGGATTGTACTCAACACTCCTTGTGAACTTAATGGACTTAGAGTTAGTCATCCATACCCTGTATGCACCTTTTTCGTACCCCATGAACAAACCATGTGCCCCACGCTTCCCAAGCTTGTTGGTTTGTTGTGTGCGTACCCACATGTCCGAACCAAAAATTCTCATGTGTTTGGTGTTGGGTTTCTTGCCAAACATCTTCTCATAGGGGGTACAGCCAATGGGTGATGACAATCTGCGATTATAGGAGTAAACCAAATTCCCCAAAGCTTCCCCCCAAAACTTATCAGGGAGATTGGCATCATGCAACAAGGTCTTGATTCCTTGCAGCAATGTTTGATTTGCTCTCTCCGCAAGCCCATTCATCCATGGCGATCTGGGCGTTGACATGTCATGCTGGATTCCCTTCTCAGTCAGGAAAGCTTCAAACTGCTGAGAAGTAAACTCCCCGCCCCGATCAGTAAAAAAACAAGAAATACGTTTACTGTGCACATTCTCCAACCAAGCACAGAATTCCTTAAACTTCGGAAACGCTTGCGATTTCTGTTCGAGCAAATACACATGAATGTACCTGGAAAAAGAATCAATCAGAATCATGAAGTACCTTGCTCCTCCTAAAGAGGGCGCAAGTGGCCCAACCAGGTCCGCATGCACTAGCTGGTAGGGTTTGGAAGCCTGCCTGCTAGACTCCTTGCCTTTTGGAGCAACCTTCACCTTGTTCTCTGCACAAGATACACACTTCATGTGAAATTTACAGGGTTTGATGTTCAAACCCTCAACCACCTCTGGCATCTTGGCCAGTGCCTTCCAAGAGAGGTGACAAAACCTCCGATGCGCATCATGAATGCAACCTGCATGAAGAACTTTGTTAGTTTGTGCAACACAACAAGAATCAGCATTAGACACAACAACAGTGTCATCATAAGTTATATGGAACAAACCATCCATAAACTTTGCATGCAAATAGTCCTCTTTGCCTTTACTGATGACACAGACGCTCCTCTTGAAGGAAATCTGAAAACCACGCCCAGTAAGCTGTGGGACGCTCAGCAAGTTGCTTGCAGCTCCTGGAACAAAAAGTACATTACTGATGGTAGTGTGCAGACTTGCAAGTTTCACAGTCCCTTCTCCTGCAATTTGCAACGTCCTTCCATCAGCCAGGTGGATCTCACCTTCCTGAGGCTTGAAGGAGATAAAGAGATGCCGATCCTTCGAAATATGGCGCGTACAGCCTGAATCAACAACAAAGTCGCCTTTGGCTGTTGGAGCAGTCTTTACAGCAAGCAAACCCTTTTGCAGCTTGCCCCCCTGCTGCTCCTGGCCACCAGACGTGCCTTTAGCCTTTGGTGAAGCAGTGCCAGCAAACATCGCTTTGTTTTTTCCTTGCGCGGGCTTTCCACCCCCCTTCTGCTTCGGGCCACCTGCAGGCTTTTTCTTCTGTTTATTTCCAGTCTTTGGACAAAACCTCTGAGTATGACCTTGGTTCCCACAGTTCCAGCACTTCACAGCTGCCAACGCTTTGGCTCCCCCTGGAGGCTGGAATGCTGTCCCACTTTGCTCCCCCTGAAGCGCACAAGCCGATTCAGCTGCATTCCTTCTATCATATTCATTTTGCAAAGTTGCCAAGACCTTTGTAGCAGTGAGGTCTTGCGCAGGGAGGGTCGCCAGCTGACTTGACACGGCATGATAGCTTTCATCCAGGGAGTCCAGGATGAGAATAGCAAACAGTGACTCGGGCATATTGAAACCTCTCTGAGCCAATTCCTGTCTGAGATGCTGCAACTGTAAAACGTGGGCTCTAAGATCTTCCCCTGGCTCCAAACGCTTCCTGTGCAGCTTTCTGAAATAAAGCAACACAGACCCAGCCTCTTGTCGGAGATGACAGGCTCTTAGCCCGTCCCACATAGCACGGGCAGTTGCCTTGCCAGCCAAGGTGATTAACTCTTCAGGAGCTACTGAGAGCAAAATTATTCCCATGGCTCTCGAATCCTGTGCTTTCCACTCATCTGTCACAGGGGCTGGGGGGTTCTCAGAAACAGTATTCCATACTCCAAGCCTTCTCATCTGGCCCTCACAGTACCTTGCCCAGGTCTGATAGTTGTGGCCATTCAGCTTTAGTGGACACGGAGCAGTTTCTGAGGTCTGTAAGAGATCCATCTCAGCTTTTTACTTGAGCCGTGAGCCCTATGCCTTCAAAGACTCCTTATCTTGGCAGCTCATTAATCACGAACTCTTTGGCTCAGCTCCCAGTCCAATTAAGCCTTGCCGGAGATCAAAGGCTCTTTGCCGAGGTATAACAGAAAAAGCGTCCCTTTCTTTCGCTTTTCCCCCCTTCATACCTCTCAAACGCAGTCTGTTGCAGCTTTACTCTCCTGTAGGTGCCGTGAATCTGGGCCCGAAACCTTGTTGTTGGGAAACTGCCAGGGAGATAACGTCCATCATGGCCCCCAAGCCGGAGTTCGGACGTCCATCAATCTCCCGTAGTCACGCAGATCCAACAGTTAGGGGCACAAAGCCTTTGGAAATAGACAGGCTGCATTCCTAGGCTGGTGCACCCTCTTTCAGCAGAAAGCACAGTCAAAAGCTTGCACCGCAGAAGAGCAGAAAAGCATATTTACAGACTTTATTTAGAACGTGAACAGAACAAAAGAAAACACATCCATTCTCAGTCAGCGCCTCTGACCATCTGAAAACGAAAGGAAATATCAGCAGAACATAAACATCCTGTGAACAGGACATGCGCAGACTCTGACTCCCAAAAGCCTGCTCCCTTTTAAGGTGGAACGGAAATATCCTAACAGGTTTTTCCTGATTTTATGGTTTTATCTTTCTGTAAACGGCGGATGTTTTTGCCTGGAGGGGGGCCGTATTCTGCAATGTGCTATCAATGCAATAATAGTGCAGCTTTCTAATGGACTGTCCACGCAAACATCATTCTGCTTTCTCAGTTGCTCTGCAATGCTTCGCCAGGGTTACCACATCATGGCCACCTGGGGGTGCGCTCCTGTGTTGTAGCTCAGCAAAAGCAGGACAAAATTCCTCTAGTATGGCTCACAGTGAGGGCTGCTGAGAGTTGGGAGAGATCTCGGAGGCCAAAGAGTTTGCTTTTCTGCTCAGTACAGGGGATCTTGCCAGCTCTTCACCCCTGACTGGCCGAAGATGCCCATCTCTCATCCATGCAGCTCCACAGCGTGCCTGGATGATGACTCAGATGGAGCTGGACACACCATTCCTGAAGGATGCAATAATCTTGCAATTGTGGTGGACCAACTACATGCCAACAGGATGTCGGACTGAATGGGCCTTGGCCTGACCCAGCAAGGCTCTTCAAATGCGCTTATGTTCCCCTGACTTTGGGGACGCCTTGCAGGAGTCTCACCCGTCTCATGGCTATTCTTCTAGTGTGGACCAGTTCTACAAGCTCTCCCCCGAAAGCAGGTGCACCATCCAGAACATGCTGGCACTGTACCTGAAGAAGAAAGCGAACACAGACCAGGAGGCAGGGACTTCTAGGGGAATCGAGGCCTTCATGCGGGAAGCCTTATCTCCTCACGTGCTCCCTGGGATCAGCTTCGACCCCACCACCCAGTCTTCTGCTGGTGTCACTCTTCCCCCTGGCCCAGAACAGGAGGCTCCTTCCCAACACTCAGAATGGCTTGCACGTGATCGATGGGCCTGTGCTCACTGTGACATAGGCAGGGCCGGATTTATGTATAGGCTAAGTAGGCTGAAGCCTAGGGCCTCTAGATCTAGGGGGCCTCGCCAGCCTGCCCGCTCCCCAGCGCCGCAGACAGTCTTCCCTCTCCCCAAATTGCAAACCCAAGACTTCATGCAGGGCATTTCTCCCCCATTTCAATGACATTTTGCTTCAAAAGGAAAGGTGGACTTGCCCCCCGGGCCCGGGATCGCCGCGTGAGAGAGCCTGTTGATGAAGTATTGAAGAGCTTGACAGCTATCAAGTCAGCTGTCAAGACGTTAAAAAAGAACCCTGTTTTTGTTGCTTCTGCCGGTTACATTGGTTACAATTTGTTGACAATAAGGAAGGGCTGTTACAAAATAACTGGATTTCTGGACTCGAGCTGAAAAGAATATTAAGGAACTAAAATCCCCCTAGAGGGACTTAGTGACATTACAGAAATGGCTGGAGGAGAGAAAATCCAGGTTGAATTGGACAGAGCATTTGTTCTCTTGGGAAAGCTACAAGGTCAATTTGATGTTATGGCTACAAATGTTTCAACTCTGGACTTAACAGTAAATAACATTCTTGGATCGGATAAGGATTGGAAACAAGGAGCTTATTTAACTGGACAAATAGAGAAATCCGAGAGTTTTGAGAATATGGAGAAGGAGACATATGTCGCCCCTGAAGAAAAGGAAGGAGGAGCTGGTGTGCAGATGTTAAAAGAGAGTTCTACTTAGAGGCCTGGCATGATGGCAATAAAGGAAAATAAAAATCTGATGTGGAAAGCCCGGCCTGAATTGGAGATTGAGAAATGGAGAGATCTTCTTATGTGGAGATCAGAAGACCTAGGGATTACAAATGTGATTAAGGTGGAGGTTAGAGCTTTGGGGATTTTTGAACTGGAAAGGAGCAAGAAACAAGAAATGGAACACCCCATAGGCTCTACTCTTAAGTATGGAGGCCTAGCTGGAAAAAATATGGACCCTGTTGGGCCGGAGCTTCTCCAAGATTTGGTGTTTAATATCAAGTTCTATCAAAAAGACCGGCAGAGAGGAACTGAGAGACCATTAAGAGCCTCGGATGTGAGATCTCCAGGCTGATAGTAGATTAAGACTGATGGACATTGTTGGGGGCTGAAACCAGGAAAGGGGGGTGGAGTTTGGGAATCCAAAGGGTTCATAATTACAATTTATTTCGTTTTTTACTTTGTTTGTTATTGTTATGTAAATTGGGAAATTCGTGGAAGGGAATCTTGGTCGACCTTAGAAAAAAATGTTTTAAGAATAAGAACTGATGTATAAGTTCGATGTTTAAGTTTGGACAAGGTAAAACTGGATTCTCTTTTTTTTATGAACTAAACTAAATGAAAATAAGGTTATCAAAAACAAATTGAAGGAAGGGCTGAGAAACACTGCAAAATTAATGAATGTTAGAATGATGACGGTTTAGAAGCTAAGTGGTTTATAGCAGTAATGTTTAAGTTAAAAGAAAAGAAAGGTTAAAAACTAAATGAAATTAAGGGAGAGGATTTGCTGAATAAATAATTTGAAATTAGAATACAGAAAGGGGAGGCAGGAGGAGGTCAGCGAAGTAAGGTATAAGAAAATAAGGGATTGAAATTATACTTGTTTTTTTGTCTGTGTTTTGTTTGTTTTCTTTATATAATTTCTGAAACTTCAATAAATATCTATTAAAAAAAAAGGAAAGGTGGACTTGGAGAAGGCAAGCAAAATGCGAGGGAGATAGTGAAAGATACAGGAAATTGAATGCAGATTTCCAAAAAATAGCAAGGAGAGACAAGAGGGCCTTTTTAAACGAGCAATGCAAAGAAATAGAGGAAAACAACAGAATGGGAAGAACCAGAGATCTGTTCAAGAAAACTGGAGCTATGAAAGGAAAAAACCCAGAATAAAATTTAAGATTTTAACTGACGCAAAGGAAAGAGGGGGATTTGCCCTGCCGGACTTAAAACTGTACTATGAATCAGCAGCTTTCTGCTGGTTGAAAGACTGGCTATTTCTTGAGAACACAGATATCTTAGATTTGGAAGGGTTTAACAATGTTTTCGGATGGCATGCATATATATGGTATGACAAGGTGAAAGCTCATAAAGCTTTTAAAAATCACATTGTTAGGAAAGCATTATATAATGTTTGGATTAGATATAAAGATTTGTTGGAAAATAAAACCCCAAGGTGGTTGTCGCCAATGGAGGCTAAAGCCGTGAAAAAGCTTAACATGGAGGCCAAATGGCCAAAATATTGGGAAATTTTGGAACAAGAGGGTGATAAACTGAAATTACAGAGTTATGAGAAATTGAAGGTTAAAGTACGAGATTGGCTCCATTATTATCAAATAATGGAGGTGTTTAAACAGGACAGGAAAATTGGCTTCCAGGTGGAGAAATCAAAACTAGAAACAGAACTGTTAGAACCCAATACTAAGAATTTGTCAAGAATGTAAAACTTGTTGCTGAAATGGAATACACAAGATGAAACAGTTAAATCAGCCATGATTAAGTGGGCACAAGACATTGGTCATAATATTATGTTTGCTGACTGGGAACAGTTGTGGACCACCGGTATAAAATTTACGGCATGTAATGCCTTAAGAGAGAATATTATGAAAATGATTTACAGGTGGTACATGACCCCAGTCAAGCTAGCAAAAATCTACCATTTGCCCGATAATAAATGTTGGAAATGTAAAGAAACTGAAGGTACTTTCTTTCACCTTTGGTGGACGTGCCCGAAGATTAAGGCCTTCTGGGAAATGATATATAATGAAATGAAAAAGGTACTTAAATGTACTTTCCCCAAGAAACCAGAAGCCTTTCTCTTGGGCATTGTCGGCCAATTGGTGCCAAAGAAAGACAGGAGTTTTTAATGTATGCTACTACAGCAGCAAGAATTCTCATCGCAAAGTATTGGAAGACACAGGATCTACCCACTCTGGAAGAATGGCAGGTGAAGGTGATAGACTATATGGGACTGGCTGAAATGACTGGCAGAATCCGAGACCAGGGGAAAGAGACGGCGGAAGAAGATTGGAAGAAATTCAAAATTTATCTTAAGAAATATTGTAAAATTAATGAGTGCTAAAATGTTGAGGTTATAGAAAAAAGGGGACTACAGCTGTAAAAGATTAAGTAAAAGAAAAGAACAAGGGAAAATTAGATAAAATCAAGGTGGAGGATTTGCTGAAACAAATTTGGAATTTGGGATGCAGAAAGGGGAGGTACGGGGAACTCGGTGAAGTAAAGTTTAAGAAAAAAGGATTTGAAATTATACATGTTTGTTTATGTGTTTGTATGTTTGTATTGTGTATTGTTTGTGTTTATACAAATTGTGAAAAACCAATAATTTTTTTTAAAAAAATTATAATGAAAGGAACATTTCATACAAAGAGTACCATAATAAAGGACAAAGGTGGAAAGAACCTAACAGAAGCAGAAGACGTCAAGAAGAGATGGCAAGAATCAGTGGCATAGCGTGGGGGGTGCCAGGGGTGCCAGCCGCACCGGGCGCAACATCTGCGGGGGGGCGCGAGTCCAGAGGGAAGGGACAAGTTCCTTCCTTCGCCGGGCTTCCCGCCGCCACCGCCAGCCTTGCGCCTTGGCGCGCGCGTGCGCCCCCCGCCGCCACTGCGGCTGTGCTCCACTCACTGCTCGCAGGAGGAGCAGCCGCTGCAGCAGCGCTGACGCCGCCACCGACGCCTGGCCGGGCACGGGCAGCCTCCGCACCCTGACGCCATCCCCTTCCCCCTTTTTTTCCAGAGCTGGGGGAGGGGGAGGTTTTAAAAGGGGGTCTTGCATTGGCGATCCTGCAGCACTTTGGGCCGCACGACGCGAGCGCGCAGCACGGATCAGCCACGACCCCACCCCGTGCATTTCCCGGGGAAAAGTGCTTCGCGTGGGAGGCGCGTTTCCCCTTCATTCCCTCTCGTGCAAATCCTCCTTGGGTTCCCTCCCCCGTCTTTCCTCTCCCTACCTCACAAAAGCCTCACCTCGTCGCCTCCTCGCTGCCTCTCGCCTCCGCAGGAGCGTTTCCCTCCGCGGAAGAAGGAGCAGGGCGCTTCTGCAACTTTGGATTGCAACTTCTTGCTTCCCTGGGAAACAGAGCCCGGCCGGCTCAGTTGTCCAGCGGAGGGCCAGTTCCCCCCTCCCTCCCCCCCTCTCTCTCTCTCTGCAACCCTTGCGCCCCCCCCTGCGTACTACTTGCAATGCAACTTCCGCGCTCCATGCGCTTTCATAGAATCTGTCGAGCTGGAAGGGAGCCGAGGGTCATCTAGTCCCACCCGCTGCAATGCAGTAATACGCCGCTGCCCCCCTACAAGGGATCGAACCTGCAACCTTGGCCTTATCAGCGCCGTGCTCTTAAACTGAGCCATCCGGGCTCCCCTTTCCCCCACCTTCTTGCGTGCCTGAACCTGTCCGCGTTTTGCATTCTAACACTTGCAAGCTCCATCCTCCAGCAGTTCCCTGACGCCGGCTGCGCTTCCTTTCAGGCCAATACTTGGCAGCCATAAACTCGCACCGTGTCCAATATCCTATAAAAAGCATTAATCGGAATACCTTGCAACATTTCATCAAAAGAAAATTGAGACGCCCTATTCCATAATAATAATAATAGTAATAATTTTATTATTTATACCCTTCCCATCTGACTGGGCTGCCCCAGTCACCTTGGATAAAAATATAATAAAACATGAAACATTTAAAAAAACTTCCCTTCAGATGACTTGTGAAGTTGTAGAGTTACTTATCTCCTTGGCTTGGGGGGTGTCAAATAAAAATAAAAATAAATTATTTATACCCTGCCCATCTGGCTGGGCTTCCCCAGCCACTCTGGGCGGCTTCCAAAAAAATATTAATACTCATGGAACTTTGAAGTGTCAGGCATAGCCCTACTGGCTTTAGCCCAAACGTAGCAGAGTTTTCCTGCACAACGAAGAAGCTAGTTGAGGTGGTAATGACTAGTCAGCTAGACTCAGAATAACTATTTACAGGATTTATTAAAAGGAAACAATAAAACCAGCAGAGTTTCTGCATACAAATAAAAGCAAAATAAATCCTCTCTTTCTCTCTCTCAAAACCATACACAGCACTTCTAACTCCTAACACACCTCACACCAAACTGTGCTAGCAATCCTAGATAACAGAGCAGAGTGCTGCTCGTTAACCAATCAGAGTAAGTAGTTTCTAGGTCAAGCAGACCTGGGCTTTCTGCCAAGAGTAAATTGACACCAGCTTGAGTTAATTGGTGAAGCTAGAATCTGCAAGTTTCCCACGAGAACCAATTAACAGAAACTGAACACCCCCTCACAGATTCTGCTGAACAATTAACATCAAAAAACACCTATGTAGGAGATTATTTTTCCAGCAAACCTAAACCCTTGCACATTCGCTTGTTCTTTATCTTTGCCAATGGTTTAGTTAACACATCTGCTACATTTTCTTCACTTGACACATAAGTACAGGTGATTACATTGTCTTGTACACAGCAACGTACATTTTGGTATTTTACAGAGATATGTTTGGAACGCGATTTGAAACCCTCTGTTTTACTTAAGGTTATACAAGCTTGATTATCAATGTAAACTCGTACTGGTTCTCCACAATTTACATTTAAATCTGCCATCAAATGCTTGAAATAAATCACCTCGTTGCACAATTCACTCAATGCGGCGTACTCTGATTCCGTTGATGACACACTTACAACGTCTTGCTTGCGTGACCGCCAGCTGATTAAAGCTCCACCGACCATTATGACTAGTCCTGTGACAGATTTTCTATCTTGCAAATTTCCCCAGTCACTA
Organism: Podarcis liolepis; assembly: GCF_965112155.1. Classification (NCBI taxonomy): domain Eukaryota; kingdom Metazoa; phylum Chordata; class Lepidosauria; order Squamata; family Lacertidae; genus Podarcis; species Podarcis liolepis. The sequence goes on from NC_139568.1 coordinate 5,360,158, forward strand.
TCACAGTAGCAACTCAACATTTCGTCCTCGGAAGAATTTAATTGTAACATAAAGCCAATTGTCTGTTTGAGATACCTCAGAACTTGTTTTACCCCTTTCCAGGCATTTAGTGTGGGTTTTGAGACCAATCTACTTAATATGCCTACAGCGTAGCTAATATCAGGTCTGGACCACTGTGCTAGATACAATAAACTTCCAATTACAGAATGATATACATCAGGATGTTCAAATTCAGGACTCTCATCTATGTGAAGTGTTTTTATGAAACCTGGATCCATAGGCACCGCTGCCCCTTTGCAATCCTGCATCCTGTATGTAGTCAGTAGTTGTTTAACTTTGTTCTGCTGACTAATTAGGCAGCTGCCATCTTGGGCCCAGCACACTTCCAACCCTAGATATGTCCTAACCGGGCCTAAGTCTTTTGTACACCCACCTGCAGCCTACAATCTTTGCCCCCTCAGGCGCTGCTACTGGTGTAAAAACCTTGTGCTCATTCAGAGAGGACATCTCTTCCTCCATTGCCTGTTTCCAGCGCTCTGCCTCCTCTTTTGGTAACTTTAACACCTCCTGAAAACTCTTGGGCTCTGCAATTACACTAAACACATTTGCAGTATCTGGGGAAAAACGCACTGGAGGCACTCCTTTGTTTTGTCTTTTAGATCTTCTGGGAGAAAATTTTTCTTCTGACCCACTTTCCTCCTCAGAACTACGACCTCTCTTTTGTTGCTTAGCAACTGATCTTTGGCTAACTCCACTTTCTTGAGAACTCTTATCTGAACTTTCCTCCCCCTCAGACTCTGACTCTCTGTGTCTACCTTCAGAGTCATGAAGCTCCTGGGAAGGTTCAAACCAAACCTCAGTATTGGCATGTAGTCTCTCCCAGCCACTATGTTCACAAAAACTGGCATTCCTGGAGATCACAATGCCATTTGTCCCTTCAGCAAAGCGGAAACCTTTTCCCAGCTCCTGGTAACCCACAAACACTAACTGTTTGGTCTTAGGATCTCCCTTTTTCCTCATTTGTTTCGGAATTAATACCCAGGCTTTTGATCCAAACACATGCAAATGGTCAATTTTAGGTTTTTTCTGAAACAATTTAAAGTACGGGGTTGTACCTATTGTTTGATGAAAGAGCCTATTTTGGAGATAACACGCGGTGAGCATGCTCTCCCCCCAATAAGACATGGGCAAATCAGCATCCTCAAGCATGGCAAACATCATATCTTGTAAAGATCTGTTTTTTCGTTCTGCAACGCCATTCTCCTCTGGGGAAAAAACGTTCGTTTTCCTATGCCCAATGCCACGCTTTTGTAACCAATCTCTAAAGGCATTTGACATAAATTCGCCACCTCTGTCCGTCTGAATCCTTTTGAGTTTAATGGACAGAAATCTTTCCACAGATGCCACCCAGCCTTTAAACTTAGTGAACACGTCACCCTTATTCTTCATGGGAAAAACCCAAGAGTAACGCGTGGCGTCATCCACAATTGTTAGTGAAAAGCGCGCTCCACCCCTGCTTACAGCAAATGGACCAATTACGTCCATGTGAACCAGCTGTAGCGGTGACTCACTAACTCTGTCACTTCTGGGGTAAGAGACTCTGTGGGTTTTAACCTTTTTACATACATTACAATCAAGGTACTTGTTACAACTCTTTAAATTACCCCCATCAGCCAATTCAGACATTTTTAGTACACTTTTCCAGCAAGCATGCCCCATTTTCCTATGCAATAAGTGCACACAGTTGTCATGTATAGCTTTGTTATTCACTGCAGGCTGAGGTTTACTGACTACTGCTGCAACTTGAGATCCTGCTTTAAGCCAAAACAAGCCTCCCTCTGACTTAGCAGTGCCTAAAATCTCTCCAGCCTTCTTAATAATGCAACTGTCTCCTTCAAAATACACTTTAAACCCAGCTTTTAGCAAACAATCTACAGACATCAGATTGCTCCTTAATGAAGGCACACAAAGTACATTTTGCAGGCACTCACGAAGACAAGGAACAAAAACTGCACCCCCCGAAATCACTTCGGAAGTACTTCCGTCTGCTAGAGCCACCTGGCTGCGCTGTGCTGAGTTCTTGGAAACAAACAATTCATCTGAATTTACGATGTGGCGAGACGCTCCCGAATCGACCACCCAGACTGCTTGTTTCTCATCAGCAATCTTGACCTCGCCGGTCACCAGCTGAGCCGACTGTTTTCGTTTGAAGAATTTCTTTTTACGCTGCTGCTGCTGCTGATCTCGTCTCTGCTCCTGCACCGGCAACTGAGACTTGACCAACTCCGGACATTGTTGTTTTAGATGCGCTGAAGACCCACATCGGAAACAACGCCTAACAGCAAACGCTGACTCCTCACCAGTACGCTGCTTTTGCATCACCTCTGGCACAGCATGAGAACTCCTTCCAAACCGTCCACCTGTAGAAGCCTCTGCAGCCAACAACCTTTCTTGCCTCTTCTGCCATTCTTCAATCAAACGCCCAGTAACGTAACTGACTGATAAATCACGCTCCTGAATGCCTTCTAGAGACAAAACTAAATTATCCCAGCTTTCCGGGAGAGAACTCAAAATAATAGCCACCTTCTCCTGCTGGTCTAGTGCACAGTCTCTTTCCTGTAGCGCAGAAAACTTTAACTGTAAACTGTGTAGGTGTTCCTGCATTGTAACCCCAGGCTGTAACATTGCCTTGTACAATGCCTTGCGAATGAACAGCTTGGAAACCGCTGTCTCACGCACATGGAGTTCTTTAAGTGCTTGCCACACACCTCTAGCTGTCTTGATTCCCCTCACATACGGCAACTGAGAATCTTCCAGCCCCAAGACAATTGTGGCCCTTGCTCTTTGGTCTTTATCGAGGTCTTCATCATCAGGCTTCGTAGGAAACTTACTCACCACTTGCCAGAGACGATCCCTCTGCAGCACTGCCTGCATGCGTTCCGACCACAGCAAGTAATTGGAGTCATTCAGACGCTCAAAAGCCATCTGACCTGGTTGTGAGGCCATCTTGAGAGCGATGTCCCTGGAACCCGGAACCAGCTACTCACGACCACCGAGAGAGAAAACAGGAACCACAGCACCCAGCACTCACACGCTGCAGCTGTTGTCCTTGTGTCCACTGCGTCACCAGCTCACCACAGTCAGGAACCAGCCAGTGTCCATCTGCTGCACCGACAGGAACAACAACTTCTGGAACTACTGGAACCAACGCCGTTGATGCTGACACCACCACAACTCAGGCTGGCAGCACAATGCCCATAACCTCATGGAACTTTGAAGTGTCAGGCATAGCCCTATTGGCTTTAGCCCAAACGTAGCAGAGTTTTCCTGCACAACGAAGAAGCTAGTTGAGGTGGTAATGACTAGTCAGCTAGACTCAGAATAACTATTTACAGGATTTATTAAAAGGAAACAATAAAACCAGCAGAGTTTCTGCATACAAATAAAAGCAAAATAAATCCTCTCTTTCTCTCTCTCTCAAAACCATACACAGCACTTCTAACTCCTAACACACCTCACACCAAACTGTGCTAGCAATCCTAGATAACAGAGCAGAGTGCTGCTCGTTAACCAATCAGAGTAAGTAGTTTCTAGGTCAAGCAGACCTGGGCTTTCTGCCAAGAGTAAATTGACACCAGCTTGAGTTAATTGGTGAAGCTAGAATCTGCAAGTTTCCCACGAGAACCAATTAACAGAAACTGAACAAATACGTCAAACATTAAAAGCTTCCCTAAACAGGGCTGCCTTCGGATGTCTTCTAAAAGTCTGGTAGTTGTTCTTCTCTTTGACATCTGGTGGGAGGGCGTTCCACAGGGCAGGTGCCACTACTGAGAAGGCCCTCTGCCTGCTTCCCTGTAACCTCACTTCTTGCAGGGAGGGAACCGCCAGAAGGCCCTCGGCGCTGGACCTCAGTGTCCGGGCAGAATGATGGGGGTGGAGACGCTCCTTCAGGTCTACTGGGCCGAGGCCATTTAGGGCTTTAAAAGTCAACACCAACACTTTGAATTGTGCTCAGAAACGTACAGGGAGCCAATGTAGGTCTTTCAATGTAACTTCATACATTATTATTATGGTTGTTGTTGTTGTTGTTTAGTCATTTAGTCGTGTCTGACTCTTCGTGACCCCCTGGACCAGAGCACGCCAGGCACTCCTGTCTTCCACTGCTTCCCGCAGTTTGGTCAGACTCATGTTTGTGGCTTCCCCTCCCCATCCAGCTTGGTTTCCCTAGCCACTCGGAAACCCGAACCCTATGGAAATAGGGATGTCAAGGTTGCAGGTTCGATCCCTGCACGGGACAGCTGCGTGGTCCTGCATCTTTCCTCAGGGCCTGCAAGACAGAGCTGTTCCACCTGGCCTTTGGTTTGGACTCAGTGGGACCCTTATGTCTTCCCTCCCCTTACAGTTTTGATTTATGGGCTACTTTTAAAATGAGGATGCTTTTCAAATTGCATTTTAACCTGTATTTTAAATTGGTCCCTCCCCCCATTATGTTTCTATTGTAATTTTACCGGTGTTAGCCGCCCTGAGCCCGGCTCTGGCTGGGGAGGGCGGGGTATAAATAAAATGTATCATCATCATCATCATCATCATCATCATCACCACCACAGGGGGTTGGACTAGATGACCATCGGGTCCCTTCCGACTCTACGATTCTATGATTCTATAAAGTCAAGTGTTACCGGAAAAATCTGAGGGCGCGCTCGCACTCGAGTGCTAAAATCCACGGGTTAGGGGGCGCAAATTACTTGCCTTGCCCCGGGTGCTGACAACCCACGCTACGCCACTGGCAAGAATACACAGAGGAATTATACCAGAAAGATATGGATGTCTCTTACACCCCAGGTAGTGTGGTTGCTTAAATATATTGTTGTTGTTTAAAATATATTTTTAACTAGCCTGCTCAGGAGGATGGAAAGGCAGGACACTACTAGCATCTCAGCAGACTAGGAAAAACAAACAAGCCTTGCAGAAGAATGATTGAGAAGACTTACTTACAAAGGCTCAACTATCAAGCAGGATCTGTTTTAGAGTCGAATTTGTACGTCGGGATGAACTTGATCTCTCCCTCTGTGAAATCAGCAAAAGCTGTCTTTTGGGTACTCTGAATGTTTAGCTAAAGCCAAAAAGAAATCGCTTATCAGCAGAGAAGCAAAAGACCCCCTGTTGCCTGACAATGGAGTCTATTAACAGCCACTGTTGTGCTGGAAGACCAAGGTGAAGTACTAGTAGGTTAAAGGTAAAGGTAAAGGTAAAGGTAAAGGGACCCCTGGTTGGACAGTGTTCTCGAAGCTACAAACATGAGTCTGACCAAACTGCGGGAGGCAGTGGAAGACAGGAGTGCCTGGCATGCTCTGGTCCATGGGGTCACGAAGAGGACACGACTAAACGACTAAACAACAACAACAACAAAGGGACCCCTCACCATTAAGTCCAGTTGTGACTGACTCTGGGGTTGCGGCGCTCATCTCGCTTTATTGGCCAAGGGAGTCGGCGTACAGCTTCCAGGTCATGTGGCCAGCATGACTAAGCCGCTTCTGGCGAACCAGAGCAGCACACAGAAACGGCGTTTACCTTCCCGCCGGAAGATATTGATCTATCTGCACTTGGACGTGCTTTCGAACTGCTAGGTTGGCAGGAGCAGGGACTGAGCAACGGGAGCTGACCCCGTCGCGGGGATTCGAACCGCTGACCTTCTGATCGTCAAGCCCTAGGCTCTGTGGTTTAACCCACAGCGCCACCCGTGTCCCACTGTTAGTAGTACTCAGTGGCCATTTGTTTTTCATGTCTGCTTTTATGATATGTTTATCAGTATGTGGTTAGCAGCTTCAGATGCTACTGTTTTACAGAGGCTGTTTAGCTTGCTCTTTTTACCCCTTTACTAGACAGGCTGTATTCCTGTGCTGTTTTCAGAGTTGGGAATGCCCATTCCTTCATGGCCAGCATGGAAACACAGAAGGCTAGCCATTTAGGAGGTTTGCAAAGAGGACAAGGGTGTTACGGGGTAATCTTTTAGCAAACAAGCTTGGCACAGCAGATCTGAGAGGTGGTTTTCTGCTCCCGGAAAGCCAGCCTGGAAATCAGGTTGCCCGGTGAAGGAAGAATGGAGAGATCAACCAACTCACTTGCCTTCAAAGAATTTCTGGTTGCCTGTGGCTACTGGGATAGTGCTTAGCTATCAGGCTGGCTGACACATCTTTAAAAATACAAGGGAAAAGCTTTTTTTCTTTCATTAGCAAAGCTCCTTTGGGGCCCCGAATAGCTAAGCTGAGGAAGAAGTGGCTGGTATTACTTGTTTGTTCTTGGTCCTGATCTTGCCTGCCCTTGCACACTCCTGTTGTCTTTGCATATTTAACCAGCACGTCTGTTCCGATTGGAGTCCTATTCCTGCAGTTCCACATCCTTCTCTTTGGCACTTGGGCATTCGGTTCCAGGAGCTGGACCTGAGCACAGAGGCTTTCTTCTACTTGGACTCGACAAAGGAGCAAGAGTGGCTGACAGCTGTGGAAAAGGCTTTGCGTTCCAAATCCAAGTACAAGAAAGTAAGTCCAACCCCACCCATTTCTTCAGCAGCCAGACAGCTGTCAGGAGCTGGAGTGAGGAGGAGGAGGAGGTCAGCAAGAAAAAACACCTGGTGTCAGTGGTTTTTTATTCAAAAGAAGCCAACATTCTTTATTCATAGAAACCCAAACCGTGCAGGCCTCATGATCACAGAAACCTTTCCCAACAGCTCTTGCCCCAGTGAGGTAGTTGTGAAGGCTGAAGGTTGCTACCCTCCCACCACTCTCTGAAGTCTCCTCCTCCCCCTGGTCCTTCCCAAGCAACCTGAGACTCTGACACCTTGCCTGTCTTTGCTCCCTCCTCTTAATTTCTCTGTGTTCTGGGAGACCAGCAGGGAGGGGAGCTGATCGCAGCAGGATGGGGAGACCCCCTGGCTTCTTCAGCAGCCTGCCTGATCTCTGCCTCTGGACCCCCGCCTCCAGCCTCCACCTCTGCCTCGGATTCTGGGCTGCTGTTTGCCACAGAATCTTCCTGCCCTCCTGCCTCTTCAGTTTCCAACACCTCCTCTTGCTCACAGTCTGCTCCCTCTTCTCCCTCTGACGACCCCCCACCAGTTCCCTGGCTCTGAGCCTTCTTCCCTTGGGGGATCCCCAGTTGGTGCCACCTGCCACTCCTATCTGCATCCAGCCAGCCCAGGACAGCAAGCGATGAACAGAGCTGGTAGACATCCCAGTACCTTGCATCTTCTAGGTGCAGCTGGTCCGTCTAGTCGGAATGATGTTGCTCATCTTTGTCCGGAAGGACCAGCTCAGCCGCATCAAGGAAGTGATGAGGGAGACAGTGGGCACAGGCATCATGGGGAAGATGGGGAGTAGACCCTGACAGCGGAATTCCCTACGTCTATCTTTCTGTCTGTCTATCTGTTTTTCTAATCTCTGCCAACCAGTTTTCCCCTCTTTCCTGCTTGCTCACTAACAGGCATCTTTGCTCTGCCCCTGCAGGGTAACAAGGGGTGTGTGGCCGTGAGGTTTGTCTGCAACAATACCAGCTTCTGCATGGTCAATTCCCACCTTGCTGCCCACGTGGAAGACTTTGAGCGCCGAAACCAGGATTACAAGGATGTAATTTGTTGGTCTCTGCTATCTGGAGAAGCAAACTGAGTCATGTTTCTGTAACTTTCCTGCCTGTGTGTAGCTCAGGGTAGGCAGCATTTGTTGTTGTTTAGTCGTTTAGTCGTGTCCGCCTCTTCGTGACCCCCTGGACCAGAGCACGCCAGGCACTTCTGTCTTCCACTGCCTCCCGCACTTTGCTCAAACTCATGCTGGTAGCTTCGAGAACACTGTCCCACCATCTCGTCCTCTGTTGTCCCCTTCTCCTTGTGCCCTCCATCTTTCCCAACATCAGGGTCTTTTCCAGGGAGTCTTCTCTTCTCATGAGGTGGCCAAAGTATTGGAGCCTCAGCTTCACGGTCTGTCTTTCCAGTGAGCACTCAGGGCTGATTTCCTTCAGAATGGATAGGTTTGATCTTCTTGCAGTCTATGGGACTCTCAAGAGTCTCCTCTGGCACCATAATTCAAAAGCCTCAATTCTTCGGTGATCAGCCTTCTTTTTTTAAAAAAAATAAAATATTTATTGAGATTTTACACAAAAGAAAAACAGTGTGATAAAAAATACAAAAAAAACAGATAGTTAAAAAAGTAGAAAAAAAGAAAAAAAAGAAAAAAATATCTTAAAAAAGAAATAATCAATTTTTCAATATCTTTAGGTTCATTTGCTTATTTCCTTGACCTCCTCACACCTCCCCTTTTTGTATTCCCGTTTACAAAGTCCTTTCAGCAAATCCTTACCCTCTTTCATTTATCTTTACTCTATATTCTTAACCTATTATAACTGTAAATTTTCATCCATATAACTATCTATATTTACATATTCTTATTAGCCTTAATACCAAAACCACTTATTTTCAGTCCAACATCATTTTAACATTCATTAATTTTACAGTATTTCTGCAGATAGTCTTTGAATTTCTTCCAGTCTTCTTCCACCATTTCTTCTCCCTGGTCTCGGATTCTGCCAGTCATTTCTGCCAATTCCATATAGCCGATCATCTTCATCTGCCATTCTTCCAGAGTGGGTAAATCTTGTGTCTTCCAATACTTTGCAATAAGTAATCTTGCTGCTGTTGTAGCATACATAAAAAAAGTTCTATCCTTCTTTGGCACCAATTGGCCGACAATGCGTAGAAGAAAGGCCTCTGGTTTCTTCAGGAAAGTATATTTAAATACCTTTTTCATTTCATTATAGATCATTTCCCAGAAAGCCTTAATCCTTGGGCACGTCCACCAAAGGTGAAAGAATGTACCTTCAGTTTCTTTACATTTCCAACATTTATTATCAGGCAAATGATAGATTTTTACAAGCTTGACTGGTGTCATGTACCACCTGTAAATCATTTTCTTAATATTCTCTCTTAGGGCATTACATGCCGTAAATTTTATACCTGTGGTCCACAACTGTTCCCAGTCAGCAAACATGATGTTATGTCCAACGTCCTGTGCCCATTTAATCATAGCAGATTTAACTGTCTCATCCTGAGTGTTATACATTCTTGAATGTATCTTTGTTTTGGGATCTAACAATTCTGTTTCCAACTTTGATTTTTCCACCTGGAAGCCAATTTTTTAATCTAAATTGTAGGCCTCTCTTATTTGGTAATAGTGAAGCCAGTCTCACACTTTATCTTTTAGTTTCTCAAAACTCTGCAATTTCAGTTTATCTCCTTCCTGCTCCACAATTTCCCAATATTTCAGCCACTTGGCCTCCATATTGAGCTTTTTCTGGGCCTTTGCTTCCATCGGTGACAACCACCTTGGGGCTTTGTTTTCAAGTAAGTCTTTATATCTTGTCCAGACGTTAAACAATGCTTTCCTGACAATATGGTTTTTAAATGCTTTATGTGCTTTAACCTTGTCGTACCACAAGTATGCATGCCACCCAAAAACATTGTTAAAACCTTCTAAATCCAAAAGGTCTGTGTTCTCAAGAAGCAGCCAATCCTTCAACCAGCAGAAAGCTGCTGATTCATAATAGAGTTTAAAATCTGGCAGGGCAAATCCACCTCTGTCATTTGCATCAGTTAATATTTTAAATTTTATCCTGGGCTTCTTGCCCTGCCAGACAAATCTAGAAATGTCTCTCTGCCACTTCTTGAAACAGTCCATTTTGTCTAAGATTTGTAGTGATTGAAACAAAAACAGCATTCTTGGCAATACATTCATCTTTATAGCAGCAATTCGACCCAACAAGGAAAGCTTCAGATTTGACCATATTTCTAAATCCTTTTTAACATCCGACCAGCATTTTTCATAATTATCTTTAAATAAATTCCCATTTTGGGCTGTCATATTAATCCCCAAGTATTTCACCTTCTTAACCACTGTTAAACCTGTCTCATTCTGAAACCTCTCTCTTTCAGTCATTGTTAAGTTTTTCTCAAGGACTTTAGTTTTTAACTTATTCAACTGAAATCCTGCCACATGGCCAAATTCTTGGATCAGTTTTAATACTCTTTTAGTACTAGGTTCTGGCTCCTGTAATGTCAATACTAAGTCATCTGCAAAGGCTTTCAATTTATATTGTTTGGCTCCGACCTTTATACCCTTAATCAGATGGTCCCTTCTAATCATATTTAACAAAACCTCCAGGACCGAAATAAAGAGTAATGGGGAAATTGGGCAGCCTTGTCATGTCCCTTTCTCTGTCTTAAATTCCTCTGTCACCACATTGTTAACTATTAATTTAGCCTTTTGTTCTGAATAAATTGCACTTATACCATTTTCAAACCCTTGACCGACCCCCATCCCCTGAAGGTTTTTCTTCATAAAACTCCAAGAAATATTATCAAAGGATTTCTCGGCGTCCACAAAGATTAAAACTGCTTTAGTGTTAATGTCCTCTTGAAACTTCTCCAAAATGTTAATTATATTCCTCGTGTTGTCAGACAAGTGTCTGCCTGGGAGAAAGCCAGCTTGGTCCTTATGTATCTCTTCCCCTAGTACTTTTTTTAGCCTTTTAGCCAAAATGTCAGCAAATATTTTGTAATCCACATTTAACAGGGATATGGGTCGATAGTTCTTAAGTTGTGTCTTTTCAGACTCAGTTTTTGGTATAAGTGTAATATATGCTTCTTTCCACGACTCTGACGCTTTCCCCCCCTCCAAAATTTCATTGCAAACCTCCTTTACTGGTTGAATTATCCAGTCCTTCAAGGTTCTATAGTATTTTGAGGTTAAGCCATCCGGCCCTGGAGATTTTCCCAACTGCATATTCTGAATGGCACCTTCTACCTCCTGTTCCGTAATTTTGTAGTTCAACATTATTTTATTTTCTTGAGAAATCTTTTGCAATCTATTTGTTTTCAAAAACTGGTCTATGTCAGACTCTTTCTGGGGCCCTTGTGTATATAGTTGTTTAAAATACCTCTGGCAGCATTTTCTAATTTCCACTGGATTCTGAATGTTCTTTCCATCCACCTCTAAATTAGCAATAGTGTTTAACTTTTGTCTTTTTTTCATCTGCCAAGCTAGCAGTTTCCCACATTTATTTGCCGATTCAAAAGTCCTTTGTCTCATTTGTTTAATTTTCCATTCAATTTCCTGATTCATCATCTTCATATATTGCACTTGATGTAGCTTTATTTCTCTCAGAATCTCTTGTGAATTGGGTTTCACTCTCAGTTTCTTCTCGCCCTCTTTAATTTTTTCCAATTTTTTTCTTTTTTCTCATTTTGAGCTCTCTTCTTTAATGAGTTCTGTTGAATCAGAAACCCCCTCATAACTGCTTTACTTGCGTCCCAGATTACTCTTTTTTCCACGGTAGTGTTCAAATTTATCTCAAAATAGTCTCTCAAGGTTTTTTGGGCCTTCTTAATAGCCTCTTGATCTCTAAACAAGGTGTCATTCATCCTCCATCTGAAGGAACCGGTTGGTGTTAGTTTCACCTCCATTTTCACGGCATTATTATTTTATTATTTTTATTTTATTTTTTTTCCAAACATAATTTTTATTAATTTACACCAAAACAAAATAAAAATAAAAATAAAATTCGGCATTATGGTTGGAGCACGTCTTAGGGCAGATCTCTACCTTTCGAATCTTAGGTGCCAGTCCTCTAGTTATCCAGATTTGGTCAATTCTTGTCCATGTCTTTTGGGCTTCAGAAAAGAAGGTTCCCTCTCTACCCAAGGGATTCCTAATTCTCCAAATGTCAATCAAATCCATATTGTCAGTCAATTCAAAAAAAGTTTTTGGTAGTCTACCATCCTTAGTGACTACCTGTCTCTGCGACTTATCCATGTTTGTCGATACCACTCCATTCATATCTCCCATCAAAATAATGTTGTAGTCCATACAGTCCAACAAAGTCTCATGCAACTTCTTATAGAATTCAGATTTCCCCTCATTCGGTGCATATACTCCTACTATCACAAATTTTTCTCCTTGTGTTTGAATTTCAACTGCTATAAATCTTCCTTGATCATCTTTAAAAACAAATTTCGGTGATAGGCTCTCTTTTGCATAGATAACTACTCCTCGCTTTTTAACCTTGTCCAATGAAATAAATTCTTGGCCCAGTCTCTTATTGATCAATATTTTCCTGTGTAGCCTTATCACATGTGTTTCCTGTAGGCAAATTAAGTCCAATTGTTCCTTTTTCAATAAATAAAAAAACTTTCTTCCTTTTCTCCGGGGAATTAAGTCCATGAATGTTCCAGCTTAATAGTTGCAGAGACATGGTATTTTAAAATTATTTTTCCTCCAACTGCTCCCAGTAACTCCTCTTGTTCTGACGGTGGTATCACTTTCTGTAACTTGTCCAATCCCAAGGGTGGTGGTACTTTGTCTGATGTTCCTGGTCGTAAGGCCCTTGGATCTTCTTCCACTCCTTTTTGCAGGTCTTCTTCGTGATCTCTCAGAAATTTTTCTTTCTCCTCCACTGATCTTATTTTAAACTTTTTACCTTTAAAGGTAAAAGATAGGCCTTGGGGGAATTCCCACCTAAAGATGGTTCTATTACCTTTCAACAGTGTCACCAAATCTCCGTAGTTAGACCTAAGGTCCAGCAAGTGTTTCGGAATATCCTTAAATATCTCCACTCTTGATTCGTGTATTGTCAGAGTATTCTGGTAATGAAGGCTCAATATTTTATCTCTCTCCTCTTTTGATCGAAGGGTGATCAAAAGCATCAATTCTTCGGTGATCAGCCTTCTTTATGGCAGGCAGCATAGTGCTCTCCAAATGTTGATAGACCAAAATTCCCATAATTGCTAAGAATTGGCCTTGCTGACTGGGGCTCATGAGAGTTCCACTTCAGCAACACCAGGAGGGTGCAGTGTCGGCGATCCCTGTTGCTGCAGCTGCAACACTAAGGTTTCTACTAGTGCAGCCAGTAGAGAGCAACATAAACCGAGTGGCACAGATGTACTAGATTAGATTATCGCAAATGTGGGCAACTTCTCCAGTGATCGGGGTGGGAGTTGCAGTTTGTTAAGGGCAGTAACGCGAAAGCAGAGTGGCCATTTTGCATGGAGAAGGTTCCAGGCTCAGTCACCAGTGTGTGCAGCTAGGGCTGGGCATGATCTCTGCCTGAAAGCTGCTGCCAGTCCATGTAGTCCGTCCTGAGCTTGATGGGTCAATGGTCTGCCTCAGTATAAGGTAGCTTCCTATGTTCCTGTGTACTACAGCAGGGTTTGGAGGGCCACAAGCGCCCTGCCCATGAATTCAAGAACCAGGGGAAATTCTAAAAGTCTTTGCTGAAAGGACATCAAAGCAGGGGCCAGGTGAACCTCTTTGGGAGATTATTCTGAAAGGTCGGGTGCCATGACTGAAAAGGCCCTGCCATACTTGAAAGAGCAGGAGTTCCCTGGGAAAGAGCTGCCCCTGCTAAAGATTCTAGTCCAGGGGTCAGCAACCTGCGGCTCCGGAGCCGCATGCGGCTCTTTAACACCTTTGCTGCGGCTCCGGGGCAGAGGCAAGGGGAGGAGGCGCATTTTCTGGGCGGAAACACACAAAAAGCCGCTTATGAGTGGATCACTCCCTTATCTACTGGGGGCGCCTTGATCACGCCGAAAACCTCTCCGTTTGGATTGCTTGCTGCCTATCCAAGTTGATTCGCTGCTGGGAGCCCAGCGCGCTACGCAAGCTCATCGCCGCATTTTACCTTTCCTGGGGAGGATTCGGCGCGTCTGGCGGATCAGGTTGTGGGCGGATCAAGTCGCGGTGGCGTGGAATTTGTGCTTTGTGACCGTTTGAAGTGGGTTTTTTTTCTTGGGAGGCTGGATGGTGCGAAGAGAGGGAGGCTTGTGGTAGCGTCGGGGCTTGTCTCTAGCAAAGTAAGTCCTCGCTATTTGGTCACACGCGCAGCATTCTTCTTGTGGGGGTGAGGTGGCTTCGGCGCTCCAACGCTTGCTTTGCAGGCTGCTTTTAAAAGCATTGGAAGCAGCTGTGCTGTTGCTGGGTAACCAGATCATCCCAGCAGCCATCTTATCTGCCCACGTGGTCTTCTGAGGCGGCCGCCATCTTACTATAGGCAATTCCACGTGGGAGTTAGTTGCCTGAAGCCCCTTTTTAGTTGCTTGAAGCCCCTTTTTAAACTTAAGCAGGGGAAAGTTTGGTGAATAGCTAACGCTTTCCTTGGGGAACGTTATGCAACAGCTTATTGCTGGTCTTTGTCGTCCTGCCTTTGTAAGCAGGCTGCATTGAAAGGGGGCATATACGCTGGTCACTGTTTTGAAGGGGAGTGAAGAACACACACTCAAAAAAAGGTAACTTGTTAATTTAATGTTTATTTCTATGAGGAGGAGTAATTCTGAGGGGTCAAACAAAGAAATAATAAAAAGTGTCAAAAAAGGTATTTTTATAATGACGAGGATGACATTGGGCCCTCATTATTAATTATTATTTACATCAGGCACTGATTATGATTTATGGTACACTGGGGCCCTGATTATTTTTCTATGGCATTTTGGGGCATTGATTATTGGGTGTAATGGGTATGAGTTACTCGTGCGTAAACTGCCGCCTCTCTAGGCTTAATTGCCTTGTTAAACCGTTCTGACTGCACAGCCCATCTCCGTGTAGCTGTCTCAGTCGCTAGCAGAATCTGTCTGTGGGCGTTTCTTAAACCTCTTCCAGCATAGAAGCTGTCTGACTCCCAGTTGCCTCCTCCTCTCACTGCGCGGGAGTCTTCTGCGCAGGGTGGGCGTGGGTAGTGGAGGACCTGTGCTCTCCTCACTGATGTCCAGAGAAGAATCCCGGAGCTCTCTCTCCGCTTCCCCCATCTGCCCCCCTTTATCCCTGGTGTTGCGCTGATTTCCTTCCCCCTCTACCGAGCTGCTTCTCCCCCTGGTGCTGGGTCCTTCGCCAGCAGAATCTGGGAGCCTCCCCTTCGCCTCTCGCTCTGATGTCAGTTCCCTGACATCGGGCATAGCAAATTTTGCTATGGAGCCCTCTGATTTCTAATTACGTCCCTGTTTTGGACCCCCGGTAGGCCAGCCATGGATAAAGGCAAGAAAAGAAAAATTTCTGAAGAAAACAGAATGTTTAATGATACGTGGACAGAATCATTTGCATTCTCTACTGACAAGACTGGTTTACCAGTATGCTTAATATGTGGTGAGAAATTTGCAAACAACAAAAAGTCAAATATTGCAAGACATTTCCAGAATAAACACGCAGCCTTTGCTGAAAAATATCCAGATGGAGATGAGAGACGAAAAGCCGTTGCAGAACTTATGAGGAAGGTTGATAGGAGCAAAAATAATTTCAAGAATTGGGTGAAGTCTGCAAATTACACAACATATGCTAGTTTTTTAGCCGCTCAGGAAATAGTCAAGCACGGGAAGCCGTTCACAGATGGAGAGTATATAAAAGAAGCATTCATTAAGATTTCGGAACATCTATACATGGACTTCAAAAACAAGAATGAAATTGTGCAGAAAATCAAAGACATGCCTCTGTCTGCGAAGACTGTTAAAGACAGAACCCTAAAAATGGCAGAAAACATTAGCAAACAGCAAATTCAAGACATTAATTCAGCTGTGGCGTACTCCATCGCCTGTGATGAGTCCAAAGATAAAGGTGATATTGAACAAATAGCGCTGTTCTGCCGATATGTGAACTCTTTTGGGCCACAGGAAGAACTGATTGAGCTGATACCACTAAAAGACCAAACAAGGGGTGAGGATATCTGTAAGGCTGTCCTGGACTTTTTAAGTGCTAAAAAAATAAACACCAACCACCTGGTCTCAGTGGCTACTGATGGGGCACCGAGCATGAGAGGAGCACAGAAGGGCTTTGTGGCTCTACTGCAGAAGGCACTGGGTAGAACGCTGCTGTCATTTCATTGCATCCTGCACCAAGAGGCATTGTGTGCTCAAACATTTCCCCCCGAATGCACAAAAGTGATGGATGTGGTCATTCAGATTGTTAATAAGATAATGGCAAAGGGTTTAAACCACCGCCAGTTTCGTTTGCTATTGGATGAGGTGGAAAGCACATATTCGGACCTCCTGCTCCACAACAAGGTCCAGTGGTTGTCCAGAGGCGAGGTGCTAAAACGCTTTGTCACATGTTTGGAAGAAGTAAAAACCTTCCTGGCCAGCAAAGAGCTTACCTTTGCTGAGCTGGAACAGCCAGAGTGGCTGGAAAAATTACATTTTATGGTAGACATGACAGCCCATCTAAACACGCTAAATACAACCCTTCAGGGGAAAGGAGGCACAGCCCTGCACATGCTGGAGGAGGTTTTGGCATTTGAGCGCAGGTTGACAGTGTTTGTCAAAGATTTCCAGAGAGGTACACTGTCTCACTTTCCCTCTTTGAGAGAGTTCAAACAAAGTCATGATACGATAAATTTGGAATATTTCAAATCTGCAATCACCGCAATGCAAAGCTCGTTTGGGAAACGATTCTGTGGGTTCAGAGAGGAAAAAAACACATTATCCTTCCCTGTCACTCCCCTGGCGATCGATCCATCCCTATTGAATATGACTGCATTTCCAGGTGTAAGTCAACCTGATCTTGAGCTGGAACTGGCCGATATAGCCGACAAAGATATATGGATGTCCAAGTTCAAATGCTTGACCGCTACTCTTGAGGATGTTGCCCGTCAGAAGGCCATTCTGGCTCAGAATCATAAATGGAGTGATATTGAAAACCTTCCCAAACAGGACAAACTTGTATTCGAAACATGGAATGCCATCCCCAACACTTATATAAACATGAAAAAGTATGCATTTGGAGTCCTGTCGATCTTCGGTTCCACATATGTATGTGAGCAGGTCTTCTCCAACATGAACTATATTAAAAACAAACATCGATCACGCTTCACAGATGACAGCTTGCAAGCCTGTGTGAAAATGAAGGTGACGTCTTACAGCCCTGATGTGCAGACACTGAGCACTGAGGTTCAGGAGCAAAAGTCCCATTAATCTGGTTACCTGGTTGTAAATTAAATATTTTAATTAGCTATTAATTTGTCCTTTTTTCTTGAGATTGACAGCTGACTGCACGATCCTGTATATATAGCATTAAGGCAAGAAACAATATATGCAGTGTTATATTTGTTTTAAATGTTGCAATGTTTTTGCGGCTCCCAGTTGTTGTTTTTCTTCGGAAACGGGTCCAAGTGGCTCTTTTTGTCTTAAAGGTTGCAGACCCCTGCTTAAGGGTATTCCGCTAAAGTAATCCGGGTGTGTTGATCTAGTCTGAAGCCCGGCTGGGGGGGCTAAGGCCTTGACACGACCCCGACGGGAGCACCAGGGGGAGCTTGAGTTGGTTCGCATCGACAGGGCTCCCCCTACCGGTGGCTTACCCTTACTGGGACTTCCTGCACAATGGGCAGGAGTCAGATATAGTCAGGTCCAATCAATGCCTAAGCCAATACCGCTCACATTCTTTAATTTCAATAAAGTTGTGGCCAAAATTTGCCCAGTAACATAAACCTAATATCCGTGTCCTTGTGTGAGTCATTTCCAACGGCGGGGTGGCTGCGGGGTCTCGACACCCAAGTACATTCTAATCACCTACTGCAAGAGGACAATAGAACTTTGGTTTGCATAGTCTGCCGCCTGGGTAAGTCCGGAGGAGAGCTTTTGCCCAGCGATTGTCACCTACGGGTAAAGTACCTTCCTGTGAGTAGGTGACCTCCCGTTTGGGGAATTCTGGCGGGGACCGAGGGGTTCCCAAGTCCTTGGCCAACGATGCAGACTGGCAGTGGATTGAAGAGAATCGGTGAAACCGGTGGTTTTCTATGATTTTCCAAGTGTTTTTAAGCTTTTTAAATACAGACGGTTCTTTTCGGAAGTGGCCTGGCCTGACATTGCTACATTGTATCTAGCTGGACCATAAAGAAGGCTGATCGCCGAAGAATTGATGCTTTTGAATTCTGGTGCTGGAGGAGACTCTTGAGAGTCCCGTGGACTGCAAGAAGATCAAACCTCTCCATGCTGAAGAAAATCAGCTCTGAGTGCTCACTGGAAGGACAGATCCTGAAGCTGAGACTCCAATACTTTGGCCACCTCATGAGAAGAGAAGACTCCCTGGAAAAGACCCTGATGTTGGGAAAGATGGAGGGCGCAAGAAGAAGAGGACGACAGAGGACGAGATGGTGGGACAATGTTCTTGAAGCTACCAGCATGAGTTTCAGCAAAGTGCGGGAGGCAGTGGAAGACAGGAGGGCCTGGCGTGCTCTGGTCCAGGGGGTCACGCAGAGTCGGACACGACTAAACAACATCTAGTTTTGATTGGATTAACAGGGTAACAAGGTTTCGATTGACTCAGTCCATTGTTCTCGCAGCGGGAGCTGTCATCACCTTGTCAGCGCTCAGTGGAGCGTGCAAAACAGCTGGAGCTGAGCTTCCTCTGCAGAGCCATGGCATTGCTGCGATTGGCTGAAGGGCTACATTCAATGCCATCTGATTGGCTAGAGCGCATCCTCATGCAAATACATTGTTCATTCATCAAATACATCGATTGTGTATAGCATCGGGATACGGGGTCAGAAATGGCGCTTTCTTCTCGGGGTTTTGGACTTTTGTGCGGTGCTTGGTGCAACGTTGTGACGGGGCGAGGGGAGTCCTAGTGTGGCAGGGTTCCCTTGAGGTCATCGCCTCGGGCTCTACGTCTCTTACTCGGGAGTAAGACTTCGTTCATATGCCCCCCCCTCCATTCCGTAACACTCTTCATATGGACTTCATGGAGTGTGCACTCTTGCAGGGTCTGCTTCCAGAAACTACTATTGCAGATGTATATATTTTGGCAGAAATGGTTTACAAATATGCACGATGGCAAGCAGGCAGACAGGAACAGTTACAAATCAACCTTGGTCCTGCCTAGCCTGGAAGCTGTTTCCAACTAGTGAACTGGAAACCTTTCAGCAACCTTTACAACCATCTACAAACCCTGAAGTTTGTTAAGATATTTATTAAAGTTTCAACATATTACAAAAATAAGCAAAGAAAAAAAGAAAGGAAAAAGAAAGGAAAAAAATACAAAATGAAAATACAAGATAAAAACAATTAAAAAACAGATTAGTCTTTCCATGTCTTATCTTTCATTTGCTTGTTTCCCCGACCTCCTCACACCTCCCTTTTTGTATTCCAGTTCAAATTAGTTAGTTCAGCAAATCCTTTCCCTCTTTGATTTCATCTTAATCTCTTATCTTAAAATATAATAACTTTAAATTATCACCTGTTAACAATCCATTTTTACATATTCCTTTTAACATTGCTGCTAAAAACCACTTAACTTCAATCCAACATCATTCTAACATTCATTAATTTTGCAGTATTTCTGTAAATAATCTTTGAATTTCTTCCAATCTTCTTCCACCGACTCTTCTCCCTGGTCTCGGATTCTGCCAGTCATTTCCGCCAGTTCCATGTAGTCCATCACCTTCATCTGCCATTCTTCCAGAGTGGGTAAATCTTGTGTCTTCCAATACTTTGCAATAAGTATTCTTGCTGCTGTTGCAGCATACATAAAGAAAGTTCTATCCTTCTTTGGCACCAATTGGCCAACTATGCCCAGGAGAAAGGCCTCTGGTTTCTTCAAGAAGGTATATTTGAATACCTTTTTCATTTCATTATAGATCATCTCCCAGAAAGCCTTAATCCTTGGGCACGTCCACCAAAGGTGAAAGAATGTACCTTCAATTTCTTTACATTTCCAACATTTATTATCGGGCAAATGATAGATTTTTGCAACCGTGACTGGGGTCATGTACCACCTGTATATCATTTTCATAATATTCTCTCTTAAGGCATTACATGCCGTAAACTTCATACCTGTGGTCCATAACTGTTCCCAGTCAGCCATCATTATATTATGTCCAACATCTTGTGCCCACTTAATCATAGCAGATTTCACCGTTTCATCCTGAGTATTCCATTTCAACAGCAAGTTATACATCTTTGACAAAATCTTGGTTTTGGGTTCTAACAATTCTGTTTCCAATTTTGATTTTTCCACCTGGAAGCCAATTTTCTTGTCCAAATTATATGCCTCCGTTATCTGATAATAATGAAGCCAATCTCGCACTTTATTTTTTAGTTTTTCAAAACTCTGCAATTTCAATCTGTCTCCCTCTTGTTCCAATATTTCCCAATATTTCGGCCATTTGGCCTCCATATTGAGCTTTTTCTGAGCCTTCGCTTCCATCGGTGACAGCCACCTTGGGGTTTTATTTTCAAGTAGGTCCTTATATCTTATCCAGACATTAAACACTGCTTTCCTGACAATATGATTTTGAAATGCTTTATGTGCTTTGACCTTATCATACCACAAGTATGCATGCCATCCAAATACATTATTAAAACCTTCTAAATCCAAAATGTCTGTGTTTTCAAGAAGCAGCCAATCTTTCAGCCAGCAAAAAGCTGCTGATTCATAATAAAGTTTAAGGTCTGGCAGGGCAAATCCACCTCTTTTCTTTGCATCCGTTAGTATTTTAAATTTTATTCTAGGCTTCTTGCCCTGCCAGACAAATCTAGAAATATCTCTCTGCCACTTCTTGAAGCAATCCATTTTATCCAAAATTTGCAATGTTTGAAACAGAAACAACATTCTAGGCAATACATTCATTTTTATCGCAGCAATACGGCCTAACAGTGAAAGCTTCAAATTTGGCCGCTGTAATGGTTTGGAGTTACTTGTGCGTAAACTGTCCCCTTTGGGAGCTTGGCTGCCTGGGTTAAACCGTCCTGACTGCACAGCCCATCTCAGCGTGGCTGCCTCAGTCGCTCGCAGAGTCTGTCTGTGGGCGTTTCTTAAACCGTTGCCAGCATAAGAGTTGTTTGACTCCCAATCGTCTCTGCCTCTCATTGCGCGGGAGTCTCCTGCGCAAGGAGGGCGTGGGTAGTGGATGACCAGGGCTCTCCTCACTGACTTCCAAGGAAGAATCCCGGAGCCCTTCCACCTCTTCTCCCATTTGCTCTCCTGGCTCCTTGGTGTTACTCTGATTTCCTTCCCCCTCCATCAAGCTGCGTCTCCCCCTTGTGCTTGTTCCTTCCCCTGCAGAATCCGAAAGCCTCTCCTTCACCGGTTGCTCTGATGTCAGTTTCCTGACATCCACCTCCCCTCCAGGACCCCCCAACCCCCGCTCGACCTCTGGAATCGATTTCTCTCTCTTCCTCGGCCGACGAGACGGGGAAACCCCTGAAGGAATCGTCACCCTCCTCAGTGGATTCGAAAACCTCTGTCCACCTGCCTTGGTTCCCACCCACTGGGTGACCTTCCCAGTCCGATTCTTCCTCGGATTCTGAAAACCCCTCAAAACTCTCTTCGTCATCTGTGGTTCCAAATTATTCCTCCCAGAATCTCTCCAAGGGTTTGGGCTTGTCTGGGAACCGGCGATGGAATACTTCCACCATATACCTGTCATCGACGGCTTCCGTGGGGACCCACGTGTTTTCTGACCTGGGCTCTCCTTCCCAAGCCACCAAGTACTCCACCTGACGCCCTCGCCACCTCGAATCAATTATTTCCGTGGCCGAGCTCTGGTGTTCCCTTTCTTCTACCTGCGGTTGTGGGATGACTCCTATCTCCCGCCCCTGGAATTCCCGCCCCTCCCTGTGTGGTGAGAGCAAGGACCTGTGGAACACAGGGTGTATCTTCATACTGTCGGGCAACTTGAGCTTGAATGCTACGGGGTTTACCTGTTGTGTTACCTCAAATGGCCCCAGCCGTCGGGGCTGCAACTTCTTACACCCTCCCTTAAATGGTAACCCTTGAGTGGACAGCCACACCCGGTCCCCCACCCGTATGGTTTCCCCTTCCCTGCGGTGCTTGTCTGCTTGCTTCTTGTAAGTCGCCTTAGCCCTCTCTAAGTTCATCTTGAGTTGCTGGTGTAGGGCCTCCATTTCTTCCACGAACTGCTCCGCCGCGGGTACACTCCAGTTTTGCTCCTCACTCCCCGGGAAAGCTCTGGGATGGCACCCATAATTGGCCATAAACAGACTCATTCCCGTCGACACGTGTTCAGCGTTATTGTACGCAAATTCCGCCAGCGCTAGTTTCTCTACCCAATCATTCTGCCTCTCGCTGACGTAGCAGCGTAAGTATTGTTGAAGTATACTGTTTGCCCTTTCCGCTTGCCCATTGGTCTCTGGGTGCCTTGATGTCGAGAACCCCACCTCTACTTGCAGCAAGCTCATGAGCTTCCTCCAGAACCGGGAAGTAAATTGTTTTCCGCGGTCGGAGATAACCCTCAAGGGGGCGCCATGCAGCCTGAAAATGTGCTCTGCGAACAATCGTGCCGTCTCTTCGGCCGTCACCGCATGTGAGCAGGCTATAAAATGGCACATTTTGGTCAGTAAGTCGACTACTACCATGACCACGGTTTTCCCCCGTGATTTGGGCAAATCTGTCATAAAATCAATGGACACCACCTCCCAGGGTTTGCTCGGTGTGGGTAAGGGTTCCAGTAAACCTGCTGGTACCGTTCGCTCCCCTTTAGCCCTTTGGCAGCGGTCGCACCCTCGCACATATTCCCGTACATCCTCCCTCACCCGTAGCCACCAGAACTGTCTGGTGACCAACATCATCGTTTTGTGCTGTCCAAAGTGCCCCGCTGTGGGGTTGTCGTGGAGTTGTTTGAGTACCCTTTCTCTTAGAGCTTCCCCCGGTACATACATGCCCCCCCTATAGTACAACACCCCTTCCTTTTCCTCAAACCCTTCTGGTGCCTCTCTCCCATCTCGGAGCTCCCTGATTTTAGTTCGTGCGAATTCATCGTTCCTAGTAAGCCCTGCCAGTTCTCTTTTGCCCACTAGAGTTTCCCCACACACCCATCAGTCCTCAGGTATGATGTGTCGTGTCTCCGGTGGCCCCTCTCCTTCGAAGTACTCTGGCTTCCGCGAGAGAGCGTCTGCTCTCACGTTTTCCTCTCCGGGCACATACTGGATTTCAAAAGAAAACTTGGAGAATTCCTGCGCCCAGCGAATCTGTCTCTGGTTGAGCACTCGTGCAGTCCTCCAGTATTCCAAGTTCTTGTGATCTGTACAAACCTGGATTTTGTGCTGCGCCCCTATCAGTAGATGACGCCAACGACAAAAGGCAGCGTAGATCGTGAGCAGTTCTTGGTCATACACAGTATAGTTTTGCTCTGACTTGCTCAGCTTCCTCGAGAAAAAGGCACACGGTTTCCATTCCTGTTTGCTCCGCCCGGGCTGCAAAAGGACCGCCCCTATGGCTCTGTCAGATGCGTCGGTCTCTAGCCTAAGGGTTTCTCCAAGTCTACGTGTAATAGTGCCTCTTCCGACGCGAACGCCTTCTTCAATCTTTCAAAGGACTGCTGAGCTTCCTCCGTCCACACAAACTTCTTTTTGCTACTGAGACAGTCCGTGATGGGTGCGGTCAAGTGAGCAAAGTTCTTTATGAACTTCCTATAGAAGTTGCTGAAACCTAGGAACCTTTGTACGTCCTTCCGTGTCCTTGGGGGCTTCCATTCCAACACTGGCTGCACCTTGCTTGGGTCCATCGCTAAGCCCTTGTCAGACAACTTGCACCCCAGAAATTCCACTTCTCTGGCATGAAACTGACATTTCTCTAGCTTGACCCACAACTGGTGTTTCTGCAATCGTTGTAGCACTTCCCCGACATCTCGTACATGTTGCTCCTCGCTTTCCGAATAAATCAGGACGTCGTCCAGGAAGGCCACACAGTTCTTGTACAGCAGAGACCCCAACACATGGTGCATGAACCCTTGAAAACAGGCGGAGCCTGATTGTAATCCAAAAGGCATAACTAAATATTCAAAGGCCCCTAGGGGGGTGAACATGGTGGCCTTCCATTCATCCCCCTCCCTCATCCTGATCAGGTTGTAAGCCCCCCTGAGGTCTAGTTTGGTAAAAATCTTTCCCTTCCTCACCCTCGTCAAAATGTCATCAATTCTGGGCATTGGGAAAGTCGCTGGTTCCGACACCGAATTTATGGCCCTAAAGTCCAATACAAGCCTGGGTTTGTCCGTGTCTTTTTTGTCCACAAAAAACACCGGACTGCCCCCCCACTGCTTTCGACTCTCTTATGAATCCCCTCTTTAGGTTCTTGTCAATAAACTCCCGTAACTCCTTCATCTCCCTGTCTGACATGGCATACAGCTTACCCACCGGCAGCTGTGCACCCAGGAGCAAATTAATTTGGCAGTCAAAGGGCCTGTGGGGTGGTAGCCTATCTGCCTCCTTCTCACTGAAGACCTCCTTCAGATCAGCATATTGTGGTGGCTGTTGGATAAAAGCAGCAAGGCAAAAGCCAGCTCCAGATGGCTGGAATGCAAAACAGGATGTTGTGGTTTGCAACTGTATTGTTGGAGAAAAGGAGGAGACTATTCTCTGTACTGAGCACCGGATGTTAGCTCAGAGTGTTATATGACCTGTGCTGGAAGTACAGGGGCGGAGTTGTGACACTTCTGATGGAGTCTGAAGGGTGCAGTCACGTTTCTATGTACTGCTGAATGACAGGAATAAAACATGTAAATAGGACTCCTGTCTGTCTCATTTCCCCTCCCTGGGGAGGAATGCAGGGAGGGAGAGAAGCAGATAGAAGCAGAGGGTGTGTTCTCTTCAAATCTAATGAGGAGAATCGCCGGTTTATGACCTTGCCTGCCGGGAGACGCAGCGGAGAGGTCATCAAGTATCTCACTCAGTTGCCCGGGGGAGGCCAGTTTACCTCTGACTGTGAGCTGAGATACTGACAGTGGCACCTCCCCCTTCCGTCCTACTGCCATTCCTGCCACTCGGGCGACACTCATCCTGGGTGTTTCCCCTCCTAGGCAGTGCTCCAGGCAGTAGGCTGACCCAAAGCTGACTGTCCGCTGATGCCACGCCACCACGGGATCATGTTGTGCTAGCCAGCTCATACCTAATATTATTCTCATTGGTGGGGTCTGGTGGGTCACTTCCCCTCCGATAAGCTCCCTCCCATCAATGGTGGTTACTTGCAAGGGAAAATCCAAAGGTAGCAAGTGAAGCTGATGCTCTAATGCAAAGTCCCTGCTGAAGAAATTGCAGGAGCTCCCTGAGTCCAGTATCGCCTGAACCTTGACTGGGTGCCCATTCAGGAGTTCTAGCACCACCTCAATGGCTATAGCTGCCTTTGGGGAATCTGGTTTGGGCACTTTTACTGGTTGCTGGCCTGGCTGCTGTGCCCGCTGAGTGGCAGCCAAGCGTTCCCGTTTCCCTGCTCCTGTGTCTGTTGCTTTTCCTCCTCGCCTCCCACGGCCCCCACCATTCCTTGCCAAGCCTTTCTCTGCGGGCAGACTCTGGCAAAATGTCCTGGCCGCTGGCAGAGGAAACATTTCTTGGTCGTTTTAACGTCCTTTCCCTCCCTCTTGCGACCTTCGCTGGAGTTTGAAACCTCCTGGGCGCGCGCGCCACCTATTTCCATTGGCTCCTCCGGCGGGGAAAGCTGCCTTGGTATTTCAGGAATGCGGTAGTCATGGCAATGCTGCTCTCTCCTTTCCCGCCTCTCCTGTGCCCGCGCTTCCTGCCGTACACCAATCGCAAGTGCTGCTTTGGTCAGCTCATCCATGGACTGTGGGCGGGGTGCGCGCGAAAGCTCATCCTTGACCGTTGGTGACAACCCCTCCTCAAACAACATTTGTATGGGTTCAGAGTCCAGCTGCCACCCGAGACGGTGAACTATCATTGCAAAACGTGACCAGTAGTCTCTAACTGACTGGTCTCCCTGCTTACAGTTCATCAGTTCCCGTTTTGTCACACTTTGCTGCACATCAGTGCAAAACATTGCATCCATTGCCTGGAAAAATTTCCCCAGGTCCTGCATGGCAGCATTTTGCCTCGCCATAAGGAGCCTGATCCACTCTCTAGCCCCATCCTGCAGGTGCCCCACAACGTAAGCAACCCGCGATGCATCATCTTCAAAATCGCTCTGTTGCAGTTTCAAGGCGTATTCTATTTCTGTTCTAAACGCCCCATAATCTTGAGGTCTCCCCCCAAACTTATGCACCAGTCCCGGTACCTTCCTTGCTATGGGGGTGGGCCTCCCCTGGGCATCCTGAGACCGTCGTTCGTCCAGCCTCGCTGTCAAGAGGGCTATGTGCTGTTCCAAGTCGCGGTTTCTCTCCTCCAGCGATTGTCCTCCAGCAGCCCCCTCCGTGGCTCTGACTTCTCCAGTCTTACTCATGATGCCGCCTACTTGTTGCACACGAGCAACTTTCGGTGACAGACAGATTGCTGTAATGGTTGGGAGTTACTCGTGCGTAAACTGTCCCCTTTGGGAGCTTGGCTGCCTGGGTTAAACCGTCCTGACTGCACAGCCCATCTCAGCGTGGCTGCCTCAGTCGCTCGCAGAGTCTGTCTGTGGGTGCTTCTTAAACCGTTGCCAGCATAAGAGTTGTTTGACTCCCAATCGTCTCCGCCTCTCATTGCGCGGGAGTCTCCTGCGCAAGGAGGGCGTGGGTAGTGGATGACCAGGGCTCTCCTCACTGACTTCCAAGGAAGAATCCCGGAGCCCTTCCACCTCTTCTCCCATTTGCTCTCCTGGCTCCTTGGTGTTACTCTGATTTCCTTCCCCCTCCATCAAGCTGCGTCTCCCCCTTGTGCTTGTTCCTTCCCCTGCAGAATCTGAGAGCCTCTCCTTCGCCGGTTGCTCTGATGTCAGTTTCCTGACAACCAGATTTCTAAATCTATTTTCACTTCAGTCCAGCATTTTTCATAATTGTCTTTAAATAGATTCCCATTTTTGGCTGTCATGTTAATCCCCAGGTATTTCACTTTCTTAACCAGTACTAATCCTGTCTCATTCTGAAACCTCTCTCTCTCAATCACTGTTAAATTTTTCTCTAAGACCTTTGTTTTTAACTTATTCAGTTTAAATCCTGCAACCTGACCAAATTCTTGAATCAGTTCTAAAACTCTTTTGATACTAGATTCTGGCTCCTGTAATGTCAATACTAAGTCATCTGCAAATGCTCTCAATTTGTACTGTTTAGCTCCGACTTGTATACCTTTAACCAATTGGTCCCTTCTAATCATATTCAGCAAAACCTCCAGGACCGATATAAAAAGCAGTGGGGAGATTGGGCAACCTTGTCGTGTCCCTTTTTCTATCTTAAATTCCTCCGTCACCACGCTATTAACAATTAATTTAGCCTTTTGTTCTGAATAAATTGCACTTATACCGTTTTCTAAACCTTGGCCTACCCCCATCCCCTGTAGATTCTTCTTCATAAAACTCCAAGAAATATTGTCAAAAGCTTTCTCCGTGTCCACAAATATCAAAACGGCCTTGATATTAATATTCACTTGTAATTTTTCTAAAATATTAATTATGTTTCTCATATTATCAGACAAGTGTCTACCCGGGAGAAAGCCTGCTTGATCTTTATGAATCTCTTCCACTAACACTTTTTTTAGTCTTTTAGCCAAAATGTCTGCAAAAATTTTATAATCCACATTAAGCAGTGATATGGGGCGGTAGTTCTTGAGCTGCGTCTTTTCGGTCTCTGTTTTCGGTATAAGTGTGATATACGCTTCCTTCCACTACTCTGGTGCCCTTTTCCCATCCATTATTTCATTACAGACTTCCTTTAAAGGTTGTACTAACCATTCTCTTAAGGATCTGTAATATCTAGAAGTCAGTCCATCCGGTCCTGGAGATTTACCTAATTGCATATTCTGAATGGCACCTTCTACCTCCTGTTCAGTTATTTTATAGTTCAGCATTAATTTATTTTCTTGAGAGATTTTTTATAATCCATTTATTTTCAAAAATCGGTCTAAATCAATTTCTTTCTGTGGCCCTTGTGTATATAATTGTTTAAAATACCTCTGGAAACAGTTTCTAATCTCGACTGGGTTCTGTATGTTCTTTCCTTCCACTTCTAAATTTATAATAGTGTTTAATTTTTGTCTTTTTTTTCATTTGCCAGGCCAACAATTTCCCACATTTATTTGCCGACTCAAATGTCTTTTGTCTCATTTGTTTAATTTTCCATTCTATCTCCTGATTCATCATTTTCATGTATTGTACTTGATATAGCTTTATTTCTCAAGATCTCTTGCGACTTTGGTGTTGCTCTCAATTTCTTTTCACTTTCCTTTATTTTCTCCAATATTTTATCCTTCTTCTCATTTTGAATTCTCTTCTTTATTTCATTCTGTTGTATCAAGAACCCTCTCATAATAGCTTTGCCTGCGTCCCAGATTACTCTTTTTTCAACATTGGTGTTCATATTTATCTCGAAATAGTCTCTCAAGGTTTTTTGGGGCCTTCTTAATCACTTCTTCATCTCTAAATAAGGTGTCATTCATCCTCCATCTGAAAGAGCCAGTTGGTGTTAGTTTCATCTCCATCTTCACAGCATTATGGTCGGAGCAGGTTTCTGGACAAATTTCCACTTTTCTTGTCTTTGGTGCCATTCCTCTAGTTACCCATATTAGGTCAATTCTTGTCCATGTCATTTTGGCTTCAGAGAAGAAGGTTCCCTCTCTAGCCAAGGGATTCTTTGTTCTCCAGATATCAACTAAATCCAAGTTGTCTGTCATCTCAAAAAAGGTTTTCGGTAGTCTACCATCCTTAGTGACTACCTGTCTTTGTGCCTCCGTTCATATCTCCCATCAAAATCACATTATAGTCCAAATAGTCCATCAAGGTCTCATGCAACTTTTTAAAGAATTCAGATTTCCCCTCGTTTGGTGCATAAACTCCCACTATTAAGAATTTCTCTCCTTGTATTTGAATTTCAATTGCCACAAATCTTCCTTGGTCATCTTTAAAGATAAATTTCGGTGATAGTCTCTCCTTTGCATAAATCACTACTCCTCTTTTTTTAACTTTGTCCGATGAGATAAACTCCTGACCCAGTCTTTTGTTGATCAGTACTTTTCTATGTAGCCTTATCACATGTGTTTCCTGTAGACAAATCAAGTCCAATTGTTCCTTTTTTAATAAATGAAAAACTCTTTTCCTTTTCTGGGGGGAGTTGAGACCATTAGTATTCCAGCTTAATAGTTGCAGAGCCATGATGTAGTTACTTTACTTTTCCTCCAACTGCGCCAAGTGCCTGTTCCTGCTCTGTCGGTGGTATCACCTCCTCTAGGCAGTCCAGTCCAAAAGGTATTTTTGCTATGTCTAATATTCCTCTTTCTAGTGCTCTTAGCTCTTCTCCAGATTCTTTCTGCAGGTCTTCTCTGTGGTCTTTCAAAAATCTTTCTTTGTCGTCCACTGATCTTATTCTTATCTTTCTTCCTTTGAAGCTGAAAGATAGGCCTTGGGGAAATTTCCACCTAAAGATAATTCTGTTGCTTCTCAACAGGGCAACCAAATCTCCGTAGCTGGACCTAAGGTCCAAAAGATATTTCGGGATGTCTTTAAATATCTCCACTCTTGACTGATGTATTTCCAGGGTCTTCTGAAAGTGCAGACTCAAGATTTTGTCTCTCTCCTCTTTTGTTCAGAGGGTGATCAAACAGTCTCTCACCCTGTTCTTCTTCCCTCCTCTTCCAAGCCTGAAAGCACTCACTATCTTAAAATCTTCCTTCTCCAAATCTAGGTCCCAAAAGTCTGCAAATTCCTGCATAAGAAAGTGAGTCAGATTGTCTTTCTCAAGTTCAGGTACGGCCCTGATCCTGAAATTCGTTTGTTTCTCCTTCAATTCAATCATAGACAATATCGACCTGTGGCCCTCAAGTTGTCTATGTATCGGTGGTATCTTCTCTTCTACAGAAACTGCTATTTCTTTTGCTTCTTCAGCTGTCTTTCTGGTCAAAGTAGATTCCTGTAGCAGTTTCTCAATAGTTTCTGTGTTAGTATTTACCTTCTGTCCCAGATTGTTAATACTTGTAGTATTTTGATCAATTTTAATTGATGCTTCAGCTACTTGTTTACTTATTTTTTCCAGAGATTGATTAATTTTGCCTAAAGCCTGAGCTAAAACATCTTCGGTTGCCATTCCTTTAGGTTTAGGTTGTACAAATGCAGCCCCTGATGATGCAAAGGGGCCTGATGTTGATGCTCTTCGCTGCAGCCCAGTGTCTGGGCGAAAAGATCTGCCAGACCTCGTTGTTTTTTCCTGAGGCAAATCTATCTTTTCTTTTCCATCTGCCATAACACTCTAGTTAAAGCCCAAGGTCAGTCCCACGGCCTGAATTTGTTTTGAAGTGGAAAATTCCCCTGGCCTAGTTGTTATTGTAACAATTTCAAGCTTCCTCTAGGGGGACACAGTAACAGTCAAAAGTTGTTGCCTTAAAAAAAAAAAAAACTTTTTTAATCCCCCAATTCACAAAATAGACAACAGTTTCAATTTCAGTTATTTTCCAGTTACTTTAAAGCCAGGAGAAGCCAGCCAGAAACCTTGTATCTCACTTGCAGAGTTAACTGTCAAAAAGTACTCTATTCACCGGGGACTTCCGGAGGCGGCGCGTTCAGCAATGGCGGTCCTCTTCAGTTGTTGAAGAGGGGCTCCGCGGAAAAGGGTCGTGCGCTGCGGCACAGCGACGACCCATTAAGAGAAACCACGGGTAGAGTGAGCCCGTGGCCGTGGGGTTCGGCGGGCACCAGAAGCGACCTCGGAAACGCAGAAGAGACCCCGTAAGGGGTTTTGGAACGTGGAGGGGGTAGCGGTGCTGTGAATCCATCGCTCTTTCCGCGGAAGTGAAGCCGCGCGGCTGCTGCTGATCAGCGCTGACCTTTCTTCTTTGAACAACAGAATTGAAACAACTTACTCGTGAGTAAGAAATCTGAGGTTTATCTGAACCTAATTTGGCGAATTTTGGCTGAAAGCGGGAGACGCTAAAAAGGAAGTCAGTCTTCCGGCTCTGTTTAAAGTATCGAGCAAAGACCCTTTAAAGCGGAAGCGCTGAAAGGAGCTTAAAAGAAGTTGGAATTTACTTTGCAAATTCGGCTTTGACTGGTTAAAAGCTAAAGAAAGGTTATAACAGTTCTATAAGTGAACAAAGACTGTGATTCCTCTTTCTATTTTCCTGTGGATTACAAACCCTGCTCTCGGTCTGTCTGGATACAAGTAACATCGGACTGCGGTAACTGTATATAAAATTATTAAGTTACACTGGGCTACTTTGTAAGTTGTGAAAAGGAACTGTTGTATGCACCTTGGTTAAGAACTTTTATTTTTTGCAGTTAAAACTGAACGTGAAGGGTTCTCCCCCTGCTTTGGATTTTAGTTAACTTTTTTTCTTTTTCTTTTTCCTTGCTGTGGAAATTTAATGGTGGAAATTTCCTATCCTTCTCCCTAACTTCTGGGGAGCTCCCCCTGCTGGATTGTGGAATTATTAGTCTCTGAGAACTGCTATTGGACTTGGAATTTTTACGTCTGGATGTTTACTTTTTTTTGGATTGTCTTTCCCATGGGATTTACAATTTGACCTTGACACTTGGACAGCTGGGAATGAGTGGTGCAGCAAAAACAAGGGCTGGAAAGAAAGCAAAACAAACTGAACTTTTGCAATCAACTTTGCCTGTGCAGCTACGCAGATCATGGAGGGACCATGAGTGAACAGGTAGTACCAGAATGTACAGAATTGTACCTAGAAAAAGGTTACAACTGGATTACCTTTTTGTAAACAAAAACAACAACAACCCCCAAAATAAAACTCGGAAGCAGCAGGACTCCTTAGGAACTCTTCAAAAAACAAAACACAAAACTGCATATCCCTACCTAGTCACCAAATGTGAGGGGAAACGTAAACCAGCATCTTACACTGCTTTAAATGATAGCCAGATTCTGCAATTTTTTACCACACCAGAAGTAAAAGCACGGGGCATTAATAAGTTTTTGAAAAATCATGCACTTCATTTGTAGGTGTAATGGTTGTAGGGGTTGCTCGTGCGTAAGCCTGTGGCAACACCTGGCTGGGTTCCCTGAGTGAACCTTTCCTGTCCAGACAGCCACTCACCCGTGGCTGTCTCAATCGCTGGCAGAATCCGTCAGTGGGCATTTCTTAAACTTCTTCCAGCAAAGAAGTTCTTTGATGCCCAGTCTCCTCCTACTCTCCCTGCGCGGAAGCGTTCTGCGCAAGGAGGGCGTAGGCAGCAGAGGACTCTTCCTCTCTCCGCTGGTCCCCGGCAAGGAGTCATGTGACCGCATCTCTGATTCCCCCATCTGCCCCCCTTCTCCACTGGAGCTAAGCTGATTCCCTTCCCCAGAAGATGGGCTGCCTCTCCCAATCCCGGGACGCTCTCTGGGATCCCTTTGGAGCTTGCTCTCTCCCTCCGCCACTGATGGCAGTTCCCTGACAGTAGGCAAGGGAAAGCTTTCTGAAATGTACAAAATCTTACTAAGACACACAATCTGTTGAAATGACCAAGCAGCGGACGAGATTCGGGGACAGTGGTGTGCCGCCTGGGGAAATGTTCCTTTCCATTCACCTTAAGCAAAGATGTGGTGACCTTGTGCATCCATAAATAACTTTCGGAAATGTATTTCATTACTTCCCAAAGCTTCTCAATGGGCTACCAAATGGCATTTCTTTCTATTTGGGATGAAACTGGGGAAGCAGCTTTAGAAGAAGGGGTTGCTGACATTCACTGGCCTGGAAAACACCTGATACCAATATGATGGCAAATTGTGGGTGGTGCATTGATGGAGAAACTAAGGCAACAAATGGGGACATGACGCCACCGGTGTTCTAAAGATACATTTCATGTAAAGATTATGATGGGCTTCTTCACATGCCCATAGCCTCTTACAAGCAGAGGTTTTAGATCAATTTTCTGTAAACCTCTGTCATAAATAGTTGTCACTGAAAATACGACCCAACAATGGAATGCTGGACTCATCCCTCCCGTCAGCGTGCCTGGAAAACACGGGTCCCAGTAGTTTCCGCCTTACTCTGCTCCTTTCTCCGTGAAAGGCTGCTCTTTAGCTTTCACATCGGAGCAAACCTCAACCCACCCCCTCCCAAAGAAACCTTTTTTATGAGCCCCCCCCTACTCTGCGTGTGCTTTCTTTGGCTCCTGTCTCAATGTGCAGAAATTGAGCACATGAATTTTCCAGCATCGGGAGTTTCCCCCAAGACAGTGTCGAGATCAGGCGTGTTTGTGTGGCTCCACGCTTGCAGTTATTGGGGCTTTGGCTAAGAGGAGTGCATGCACTTTCAGCAAGACATAGCTAGTTAGCTAGCTAGACAGTTTACCTCCCTTTGCTACAGTTTAGATTTCTGCATGCCATCTGCTGTTGTGGAACAAGTCATCCCCATGATCCCTCTAGCCCAGTGTTCTCTAGGGCGGCCCACAGAAGCTCTCAAGGGTTTCAGACAAAACATTTGTTCACTTCAGCATATAGCAGTCCAAAGAAATGTATGCTCTAGAAGGTCACAGGCTCCCCCGTCTTTGGGGTAGAGGTTTGACGTCTGAGACTAGATCTGCAGGACTCATAAACATTTCACTCTGAGTATAGGAGGAGGGGGGTGGGGGTGGAATACAGGGCTGAGAAATAGAAGAATGCGTTCAATCTCCTACACGAAGCCAGAGCCAATTATGAAGATTGACCAGTTGCTTATAGATCAAATGCATGGATCATGCAGCTGCAAAGAGGTCTACCCAGCCGCTCCCACAGGCAACATGGAATTCTTCTGTGCAATTTACTGTGTTGTTGCTGTTGTTGTTAAAGATGTAAGACAAGCCTATATTGCACTTCATTAAAAATGCCAGGTCACTTCACAACAATATACTGATGGACTCAGTAGAATCAGCAATCAGTACTGGGGCAAGGGCCTTGGCTGGCACCCTGCAATGCACGGCCTCTGCGCCAGTCCTGAGGAGGCTCAAGGCCAGGGGTCAGCAACCTTTTTCAGCCATGGGCTGGTCCACCGTCCCTCACAGCATGTGGGGGGCCGGACTATATTTTTGGGGGTGGGGGAAATGAACGAATTCCTATGCCCCACCAAGAACCCAGAGATGCATTTTAAATGAAAGGACACATTCTGCTCATGGAAAAACACATTGATTCCCGGACTCTCCGTGGGCCGGATTGAGAAGACGATTGGGCCGCATCCGGCCCCCGGGCCTTCGGTTGCCTACCCCTGCTCAAGGCAATCACTTCCTGCACTTCACGTTAACGCAGAAGACGGCCCAGTTGTGCTCAGATGCTCAAAATTCCCTTTTCACCTTTGAATCTTTGGAGGGTCTGTTTCAGTTGACATTGGGACAGCTCACCTAGCAGTGCAGCTGCCTTTATTGCAGAGGCAGGAAGTTTCCTTCCTTTCATATTCAGGATTTCTGTACTCTCATAGAAATAATAAAATGGTTTCTGCTGTTTGTTAAAAGTCATGAATGAACTCTCACAACTCGTTGATAAGGTAGCTTGCTTGTGTTTCGAGAAATCGTATAAGAGGAGCATTCATAGGAAGTTGCACTTGACAGAGTCAATCTAGCCTAGCACTGCCTACACTGACTGGCAGCAGCGCTGCAGGGTTTTCAAACAGGGGACAGTCCCAACCCTGTCTGGTGGAGATCCTGGACTGAACCTGGGATCTCCTGCATGCAAAGCAAGGCCTCCCTCAACTCGGGAGGCGTGAGTTCTCTACTGTATTTCAACAAATGCTTTCACTTTATCATTTCATTTTCATTTGTATATTTTGTGCACATATTTTCCTGTATATTTTAGACAGAGAGGAGTAGCAATAGGGTTAGACGCAAGGTTCAGAGTTAGTGTTGTGTGACCATTTTAAAGCAGTTGAGTTTAAACAGGAGGGGATTTCACCTGAAGAGAAGGCCAGCATCGTGAATCTGTAAGTAGGATTTCGTCTGCTTCTTTTTTGTAATCTTCTGGGGCGAGGGCTTGGGGTCCCCCACACGGCCAGCATCCCCATGGAATTCAACCCCTTCCTGAACAGCTTAACTTCTCTTCCCACCCGCCTTCCCATTCTCCCTCAAATCTCATTGCAGCTCAGCTGGTTAGAGGGAGCTGCAGATAGCACCAAGGTTGCAGGCCCGATTCCCATAAGGTACAGCTGCATATTCCTGCATTGCAGGGGGTTGGACTAGATGACCCCCGGGGTACCTTCCATGATCATTATTTGGGGATGCTTTTTATTACATTCATAGCCCACTTTTCATCCAAGCAGTTCAAGGTGGCATTTACGGCTTGCCTTTCCCCCTGTTTTTCCCCTCACAACAAACCTGTTAGGCAGGCTAGGATGAGAGTGACTGGACCCAACATCAAACAGTGCACTTCATGACTGAGTGGGGATTTGCACTCGGATCTCCCTGGTCCTCCTAGTCCAGAATTCTAGCCACTATACTGTTGGAGTTGGAACTTAACGGGTTAAGTTCTTCCCATGATGCCACACCATTCTGACGTCAATTTTGGAAGCTTGGGAGGAGCTTGGGCAGAGTATGCCAGTCCCACTCTGTACCTTGTGGGGGAAGGATGCAGTTTTTGTCATGGCTGCAAATAGTCCTGGAAATTCCTGAGAAATGTTGGAATAAAAGCTGTAAATAGATAAACTGGACTCTGTGTGTTTGTCTGGAAGCTGAGTCAAGGTGCGTGACAGTTTTACACCGCTGTGCGAAACTCTGCTGAGCCGTGAAGCAGAGCCTGAGCGGAAGTGTGCCGGGCGGCCATAAATCGCTAATCGAGGTTCGTAAATCAATTAGCGGGAGTCACGGCTGATAACAAACTGCCATAGGTTATGGTTAACCTTAATCATCGATCGTAAACCTGTCACGGGAGTCTGCCGGGAGCTGTGAAATCTGCGGTGTCGAGCAGAGACGGCAGGAGGCGGAGGCAGAAGCAAACAGGCAAGCTGAAAGACGCAGAGAGTGCCTGTGTTGCTGAGAGCTAAGAACAGCAAGGCGTAGTTTCTCCAGGGACAGAAGCCAGAGGAGCTGGTGTTTTTGTAAGTACAGCTTGGGGCCCCCTTGGGAGAACGGAAGGAGATGGCGGACGGCCATGATTCATTCTCCGTGCCTTTTGAAAAGTTAAACGGCCAGAATTGGGCGGAATGGAGCAGAAAGCTGAAGGCCTGGCTGGTAGCTAAGGGTCTGTGGGACGCGGTCTTAAGGCCTCCACTGCCGCAACCAGCCGCTGGAGCTGCAGCAGCAGTAATTGCAGATGCGCATGCTTCGCAGAGGAGAAACCAGAAAGCCCTGGGAGCTATAGTGCTCAGTTTGGAGGGTTCAGAGTTGCCCCATGTGGAGGGTTTGGACACTGCGCATGACGCTTATGCTGCTCTTGAAAGAGTGCACCACAGGACCACGGCTGGTGCTAAAATCCACACCACCAGGCGTTTGTTTGAAATGAAGCTGCGTCCAGGTGGGGACATAAGACAGCATGTTACAGAGATGCTCTCTGTGTTTAATGAACTGCGGCTGTTGCAGGTGAACTTTACAGATGAATTGAAGGTTTATATTTTGCTAAGCTCTCTGGACAAAAGTTATGACAATTTATGTCTAACTTTGGAGTCTATGAGTCCGCAGGATCTGACTTTGGCGTACGTCACAGGACGCTTGGCTGACGAACAGGAGAGGCGTCTCAGGGAGAGCAAGTCTGGCGCAGGGAGCTCCACCGGGAAAAAGGGGGGGGGCCAGGCCAGATGAGAGCTTTGTTCAGGCTTTTTCCACTCGTCGGTGCTACGTGTGTGGATCTCACAGTCATTTGAAAAGAGACTGCCCACAGAAAGCGAGGGCAGCTGGACAGGAAGGCTTCAAGGACACCTATCATGGAAATCAGTCGGGTTTCCATGGGAAGAAGTCTGGGAGAGAAGGCCAGCGTGGGAACGCAAGAGAAGTACGTGGAAAACAACGTGAGGAGACGTATCAGATAACAGCTAGTCTGGCTTTGTCTGAAGACAGCTGTGACACAAGCACAGAGCTAAATTTTGTTATTGACTCTGCAGCTAATCGCAATTTGATTCCAGAGACACCTGCTGTCGAGAGGTGGCACTGCACGGCAATTCCTGCCGGGAAAACTGTACTGTTTGCGAATGGACAGAAAAGAAATATAACTAATGCTGTAAATTTGAATTTTGCTGTTTTACAGGAAACGTTGGAGTGTTGTACCGTTCCTGGGATGCACCACTGTCTTTTATCTGTGCCTTATTTACTGAAAAAGGGATTTACGGTTTGTTTTCAGGATGATGTGTGCACGATCTCCAAAGGAGGGAGGATGCTGGCCAAGGTTAAAAAAGGGCAGAATGATCTCTTCATTCTTAAAACGTCTCTGGAGGGTGATGGGAAGGTTGAAAAAGCACAAGCACTGTGTGCTACAATTCCCAATCATGATTCATGTGTACATGCTTGGCATACACGAACAGCTCATAGTTCTCTAGAAGAACTACAGGTGCTGCCAGAAGTTTCTAAAGGGTGTAGGATTTCAGAATGTGGACATGCTGTAAGTTGTGAAACTTGCAAGCTGGCAAAGGTAAAAGGATGCAGTTATCCAAAGGTTGAGAGGATAACCACTAGGCCTTTTGAACAAATTCACATAGATTTGTGGGGTCCTGTAAAGGAACCAAGTCTGGGAGGGTCAAGGTTTCTGCTTACGATGCAGGAGGATTTTACACAGAATTCCTGGACACACGGTCTCAAATCCAAGGATGATGCAGCACAGCTGATCAAACATTGGATTGAGGAGGTAGAAGTAAGGTTTTCCACCAAAGTGCAGGCTGTCACAAGTGACAGAGGAGCTGAGTTTACAGGTTCTGCTTTGCAGAAGTACTTTCGCAAGAAAGGGATACGTCACACAGTGACTTCACCCAATCAGTGGGGGGTGGCAGGGCTGAAGTGTCAGGCTCTGGTTAAAACTGCACAGGTGTTGCTGAAAGATTCTGGGTTACCTCCAAGGTTTTGGTTGGAGGCAATCAAGTATGTGAGCTTCACCTGGAATCGCACCTACAATTCTATGGTAGGGGACACACCGTTTGGGCTGTTGCATGGCAGGAAACCCCAGATTCATTTTTTGCGTATGTTCGGGTCACGTGCATCTGTGTCAGTACCTGCTGCTTTGCAGGGGCCAGATGGATCCAAGTTCCGGAAAATGATCTTCTGTGGGTATGAGCCAACAGCGAGTGCATGGAGGTTTGCATTTCCATCAGGTGATCAGAGTAAGTTACTGATCAGCAAGCACGCTGAGTTCTATGAGCAGGATAAAAAGTCAAAACCTGCTGTCAAGCGTGATGTTCTCTCAGAGTGTCTCTCTGATTCAGAACAGGAAAATTCTGAGGGGGAGGAAGAAGAAACTGAGTCTGATGATGACGATCAGGGAACTGACCAAGGTCAGGAACAGGAGGAGGTATCTGTAGTTTCTCCACAGGTTGTGAAAAGAGAGGCCAAAAGTGAGCCTAGTTCTCCTGTGAGTGTAATGGAAAGGATTCGAAAACGCTTTAAGTCAGAAGGGGAATCCCGTGAGGCTGAGGACACATCTTCTGGTGGCAGTGAGTCAGAGGTAACATCTGAGTTTGTGCCCAGAAGGTCAAGTCGCGCAACAAAGGGCATTCCACCTGAAAGGTACCAAGCGACAAGTGCGTGGGCAAAATTCGCACAGTGTGATTCTGGGAGTGTTGAAAGGGTTCAACAGGTGCCTGGGAAAGATGCTGGGAAGGAGCACAAGGCAAAGGGGAAGGTGTTGAACTCAAAAGGGTCTTGTCAGAAGGTGCGGCAAAGGGGGGTGTTGGAGTTGGAACTTAACGGGTTAAGTTCTTCCCATGATGCCACACCATTCTGACGTCAATTTTGGAAGCTTGGGAGGAGCTTGGGCAGAGTATGCCAGTCCCACTCTGTACCTTGTGGGGGAAGGATGCAGTTTTTGTCATGGCTGCAAATAGTCCTGGAAATTCCTGAGAAATGTTGGAATAAAAGCTGTAAATAGATAAACTGGACTCTGTGTGTTTGTCTGGAAGCTGAGTCAAGGTGCGTGACAGTTTTACACCGCTGTGCGAAACTCTGCTGAGCCGTGACGGAGAGCCGGAGCGGAAGTGTGCCGGGCGGCCATAAATCGCTAATCGAGGTTCGTAAATCAATTAGCGGGAGTCACGGCTGATAACAAACTGCCATATATACACCCCCCCTCTCTCTACCCCTTCTACGTTTCTCAACTCTTCAGCCATCAACTGCAACAGACAGGCGTTCTGTCAGTCTTCCTGTCAGTCACTCTGGCTCTAAGAGAGTTTTCATTGCATTCTTTGGCTCATCTATGCCTTGATGCTTTGACGACCTTCCTAGCAGCCCCCTTCGCTCTCCAGACAGGGCTGCTGTCCTAACAGCATTATGCTGAGGGCTCTTTTAAATGCTGGAAATGCTTCCCTTATCTTTGCATTGCTGGGGGTGGGGGGTAGTGTTGGAATCCCCCCCACATACATGAGATGCACCACTGTGTTCCTGTGGAGAGCCGTTTGGGGTCTGTGGGTGCATAAAAAAACAAAAAGAGCCCTATTGCGTGGCGAGTTCCCGCCCCCCCCAAAGTGGAAATAAAGACACATGACACAATTATTTCAGGTTAATGGGCTAAATATGGCCACAACTTTATTGGTTACAGGTGATGAGTGGTATTGGCTTAGGCATTGGTCCTAACTGACTATCCGGCTTCAGCCCGTCCGCTTGAAGTCCGGGAAGGGTTAACCACCAGTAGGGGGAGTCCTGCTGATGCACATCAACTCGCAACCCGCCCCCGGGGTTTTTTATCAACTGTACCCCATATTCATCACAATTATAACAAATAAAGGCTTGACATATCTCGCTTTGCATGTCATGAGTCTATCTCATATATTAGTTTCACCTTTTTTAAGTTGAATTACTGAAATAAATGAACTTTTCCACGATATTCTAATTTCCCGAGTTTCCCCTGTATGTGTGGGGTTTTGTGTCAGCATCACTTGCGTGGGTTCACTTACTATTCCCTTGTTGCATTTCCTTGGTGGTGAGAGAGGTTGGGGGGTGACCTAGGGTGTGGTTGGTGGTCTTTGGTTGGCTGCAGGGAGATTTGTTTTTGTGTGTGAGTGGGCACCTAGGGTACAAATAACCAGAAACCTCATCAAACTATACCTCCACAACTACAACCCCTCGTGGCGACAAATCAACAAATACCCGAGGAGATGCAACAACACCACATGCTCCTTTCCTTGTTGATACGATGTCCCGCAGCCGAAGTAGTGTGTGAAATGATATGGGTCTGCCTGCAACTGTTAGGCCACCCGTATTTGTGTTATAGCTATGCTGCAAAGACTCCCTGCCTTCTCTTACACACACACACACACACAACCCATTTTGGTTGTAGGCTTCTGTCTCAGGTTTTGAAATGTGTTGGGGAGGGGGCTTTACTGGGTTATTTTTCACCTTTATTATGCATTTTGTGTT
This sequence comes from Podarcis liolepis, assembly GCF_965112155.1. Lineage (NCBI taxonomy): Eukaryota > Metazoa > Chordata > Lepidosauria > Squamata > Lacertidae > Podarcis > Podarcis liolepis. Next base: position 5,400,486 of record NC_139568.1, read on the forward strand.
TCTATGTTGCGATTTTTATGTTGGAACCAGTGCTTTTTTTCTATTTAAAAAAATGTTTGGGGTACTCTCATTTTGACTCAAGAAAATCACCATTTTATAGTTCAAATCGGGGAAAATAAATGCAGTACAGTAAATGGACAAAAATGCAAAGATTCACAAAATGTTTCGGGGTGTGCGTACCCCTGCATCCCCCCAGAAAAAAGCACTGGTTGTAACTGAGACCTGTGGGTATAGGGCGGTATAACAACAACAACAACAACAACAACAAGGTCTGCCCCTCTCCTTCTCTTCTAGGTTCAGGCGAGTGAGGGACATGGCAGCCCGCAAGAAGAAGGGGACCCGCAAAGTCCCCAAGAAGTCCAGGGTTGCTGTGGGCCCACGTGAGCAAATGTTTCCTTTTCATTTTGGAGCGTAAGGAGGGGTGGCCTTAATGCTCTAATCCTCAACTGTGGAAAATAAGTAGAAATGAACTAACCTGCCCCCATGTCCTTTCCTGCTTCTCTTGTTGCAGATGGTTCAGAGACTGGCAGGGTCTGGGCAACGCCTGTGGTTAGTATTTGAGAAAACAGCACAGTACATACGAAATCCCTCACCCCCACCCCCCCACCCACCAGTGCTGTTTGTACCCCCATTTTGGCGGTCTCAGATGCAGAGGAGCCCTCCTGCCATGAACTGACAGCCTGACTCTTGCCATTTCAGCAACTGGAGAAGGATGAGATGTTCCTCTGCTGCGTGCTGTCCACTTGCTTGGAGGCCCACCAGAGAGAAAAGGACAGGTTGAGGTACTCCAAGAAGATGGCCGTCAAGGCAATTGCGGTGAGTGAGAGGTTGCATGAGGTATCCAGGGGTGAGGTGGGCAGGAGAGCTGGGGATGGGATTGGGGGATGCTGGGCAGAAGGAAGGCCTGACAGGGTCTGGCCAAGAGAAGGGTTGTGCAGGCATTTGGCATTACATTGCCAATTCCTGCACTGAGTTTGGGGTTGGAGGAATCCACCTGATGTCCGTAGGGAACTGACGTTTTCCCCCTCCGCCCTCTGTTCTCTATCAGGATCTCATGGGACGGATTGCGTGCTTTACGCAGCCTGAATTGGTCCTTGCTACGGCACTGGAAGCCCTTTACCAACTGAGGTATACCGGGTTTTTTGAGCTTGACGAGGAGCTGGCGGGGGGAGGGGAACAGAATGTGGAAAGGTGTTACCAGACCTTGCCACTGCAGTGAATTAGATTGGAAGATTTGCTTACAATTTCTTGGGTTTCTTGCATTCAAAAAGCTTTATTCATGCAGCAACTATTTACAGGATGAGTGGAGATGTGAGAGAGAAAATAGAAGCTATATTGTCTAGAGATGACTGCGAAACGGCTCAGCTTTTAGGGGTGGGATTAACTAAGACCTAGAGGCTTGCAACCAAGTGCCAGGTAGACTGCCACATAAACAGTGCCCTGGTGTGTTTATTTTACCTTTATTCATTTTTACCCTGTAAAATCTATACGCTGCTTGATTGTCAAAAGTGGTTTAAGCTAACACATGCATTCACTATAAAAAAATTCCTTCCAGTAGCACCTTAAAGACCAACTAAGTTAGTTCTTGGTATGAGCTTTCGTGTGCATGCACACTTCTTCAGATACACGCACATGAAAGCTCATACCAAGAACTAACTTAGTTGGTCTTTAAGGTGCTACTGGAAGGAATTTTTTTATTTTGACTATGGCAGACCAACACGGCTACCTATCTGTAACTGGAAACATGCATTCACTAGAAGTTCAAGAGAATGACATGTATTTGATGCTCCCCCCGCCCCCCCCCATATGAGGAAGACTCCAAGGAGAGTCCCCAATATGAGACAGAGTCTAAAAAGGTTTCCCTCCTTCTCTCCAGCCTCATGAAGCCCAAATTACCACTGAAGCTCCACAGCCTGATTGTGCATGCAGCCTTTGCGGCGGTCATTGAGGTCAAAACTGAGCCCGACAAGCAGGTAAGTTGTTAGCCTTGAAATTTGACTTCTCTAGTTGTTGTTTCTTCTTCACACGCTTTAAGCATTGCTCCCATTGCTCAACATCTGATCTCTCTTTCCCCTGCTTGGCGCACCCTCTCCCTCATTGCCATTGCCTGCAGGAGTTAGAGGAACGTTATACTCTGATGCTGGGAGGCCTTCTCTGGGAGGCCCCAAGCACTAAGACCCTGAACTTGCTGATGAATGTAAGTATCTTGATGGCCTCAGTGGCTGTTTGACCTAGAAAGCTTTCATGGAGAAACCGCCACCTAGCAGTGCACCTCTTGGGCCCTTCCCCTCTTGTAAGGCAAGCTGGCCACATGGACGAGCCAGCAAAGGCCCACTTGCCCAGACAGCCAAAGGAGGGCCTTGGATGCAGAGCTACAATTTGGGGCTGGAGGACATTGCCATTTTAGAACAGAAACGGATCTCTCTCTGAGAGTGTAAAGGGCTTCACAGTGGTCTGCCTCTTTTCCCCAGACCAGCCTCCTGATCCTGAGGTCCCCTTTCCTCCCACAGGAACTGAGAGGTTACACAACAAGTGCGATTGCAGCGGAGAGGCAACTGGCAGCCAGTGGCATTAGCTGGCTGATGTCCTGTGCAAGAAGGCTCAGTTGCCTGAAGGTAAGTCTCTCACCTTTGGCACCTTCACAGCCCCAAGAGGCTCCCAGAGTGGCTTGTGAAAGGATTCCCACAGGAGGAATCACAGTCTGGTATCAGGCGCACAACACAATGTGTGTCCCTGGGAGGCCAGACAAGGCTGGAGACATTTCCTGCCCTCTTCCTTGATCTTACACTTCCACCTTGGGGCCAGGCAATAGAACTCACTCATCCCATGATGGAAGCAAGTCTTCCCTGGCTTGGATCTGCTTCCATGTTCTCTTGCACCCATTATTTGGGGAGGGTTGAGGATCAGATCAGTCATCTGATCCAGTACTGTCTTTTCTTTTCCCTACAGCATGCTCTCATCCCTCTGGAGCTGGCTCACTTCTGCCCCAAAGAAGGTAACACCCACAGCCCACTCAGTAGCTGCAGCATCCTTGCTTGATGCAGACCTCCTGGGTCATGTGGCTGTGAAATCCTGCCACAGCACAAAGATGGCCAAACTGCAGGCTTGGAAGGAGTCGTTGCCACCAAAGACAGGATCCATAAAGCCTCCTTGTAAATAGGGTGGAATGGGGGCCAGGTCAATTTGGTGAATCAGTAAATGTGGCAGAAATTCATCTCTCTTCTCCTTCATTCTCTTCCAGATGACATAAGACTTGATGTCAGTTTCGATTATGGGGATAAGACACAAGTTTCAAGGCTCAGCGATGATGGAGTGGCAAGTTTTGCTTGCTGTTTCATTGTGTGTTGTTGCTAATTGTGATCATTGCTGTTGTTTTAGAATTCTTTCCTATGCAATATTACTTTTTTATTGCTTTTAAATTGTTGCTTTTTAAGTTGTCCTTGTAAAGGAAAGTGTTCTGCTAATGTTGATTGTATTCTGAATTGCTTCAAGAAGCCTCATAGCAATGAATAATATTAAGAGTAATAATTACTTTACCTGCCTTAATTATAATAAAGCATTGACATGCATATTTTAAATTAGCGGTTAAGGTCTTGAACTACACATTTTAATAGTTTCACATCTGTATTCTTTACTGTGTTCTAGCTTATAGATTTTGATTTTAACCTACATATATATGAGAGCCAATGTGGTGTAGTGGTTAAGAGCGGTAGTCTCGTAATCTGGGGAACCGGGTTCGCGTCTCCGCCCCTCCACATGCAGCTGCTGGGTGACCTTGGGCCAGTCACACTTCTCTGAAGTCTCTCAGCCCCACTCACCTCACAGAGTGTTTGTTGGGGGGGGTGAGGGAAAGGAGAATGTTAGCCGCTTTGAGACTCCTTAGGGTAGTGATAAAGCGGGATATCATTTTTTTAAAAAAATGATATTTATTAAGGTTTCAAAGAAAAGAATTACATGAATTAAAAAAGAAGAAAAAGAAAGACAAAAGTAAAAATAAAAGAAAAAATACAAAATACAAAAAAGATAAAAAACACTTAAAAAATACATCAGTCTTTCCATACCTTACATTCATTTCCTTGTTTCCCTGACCTCCTCACACCTCCCTTTTTTGTATTCCAATTCAGTTAGTTAATTCAGCAGTTTCTTTCCCTCTTTGTTTTTATCTTAATCCTTTAACATAATATATTATAACTTTGGATTCTCACCTGTTAACAATCCATTTTTACATACACCTTTATAACATTGCTGCCTAAACCACTTAACTTCATTCTGACATCATTCTAACATTAATTAATTTTGCAATATTTCTTTAAATAGTCTTTAAATTTCTTCCAATCTTCTTCCACCGACTCTTCTCCCTGGTCTCGGATACTGCCAGTCATTTCCGCCAATTCCATATAGTCCATCACCTTCATCTGCCATTCTTCCAGAGTGGGTAGATCTTTTGTCTTCCAATACTTTGCAGTAAGTATTCTTGCTGCTGTTGTGGCATACATAAAAAAAGTTCTGTCCTTCTTTGGCACCATTTGGCCGACAATGCCCAGGAGAAAGGCCTCTGGTTTCTTCAGGAAGGTATATTTAAATACCCTTTTCATTTCATTATAAATCATCTCCCAAAAAGCCTTAATCCTTGGGCACGTCCACCAAAGGTGAAAGAATGTACCTTCAGTTTCTTTACATTTCCAACATTTGTTATCGGGCAAATGATAGATTTTTGCAAGCTTGACTGGTGTCATGTACCACCTGTATATCATTTTCATAATATTCTCTCTTAAGGCATTACATGCCGTGAATTTCATACCTGTGGTCCATAACTGTTCCCAGCCAGCCATCATTATATTATGTCCAACATCTTGTGCCCATTTAATCATAGCAGATTTCACCGTTTCATCCTGTGTATTCCATTTCAACAGCAAGTTATACATCTTTGACAAAATCTTAGTTTTGGGTTCTAGCAGTTCAGTTTCTAATTTTGATTTTTCCACCTGGAAGCCAATTTTCTTGTCCAAATTGTATGCCTCCATTATCTGATAATAATGAAGCCAGTCTCGCACTTTGTTTTTTAATTTCTCAAAACTCTGCAATTTCAGTCTATCTCCCTCTTGTTCCAAAATTTCCCAATATTTCGGCCATTTGACCTCCATATTGAGCTTTTTCTGAGCTTTCGCTCAGAGATAGAGAACATGTAGAAGAAGAAGAAGAGTTTGGAATAGATAAAGCGGGATATCAAATCCAAACTCTTCTTCTTCTTCTACATGTTCTCTATCTCTGTATAAGTCCATATTCTGGTTTGTGACTGTAATAAACTGATTCGTTCATTCAATAAAGCTTCGGTGGTTTTGAAATTCAGTAAATTGTCTCTGCCTCCATTTTTTGGTATTGAGGGAAACGCTCTATAAAATAATCAGAAAACATCAGGGTTGTAGTCAACATCAGTCCTTTCCACAGCAGACCTATTTAAATTGAAGGGCACTAATTACGTCACTGTGTTGATTTTGACGCATCTCTTCTGAGTAAAACTCAGTTGACTACTCCTCACAGGATATCATGGAATTGTAGAGTTGGAAGGGACCACAAGAGTCATCTAGTCCACCCCTGCAATGCAGGAATATTTTGCCCAACGTGGGGCTCGAACCCATGACCCACCAAAGAGGAATTCAAACAAATAGCCAGCACATGTAGACACAAAGTCAGAAAAGCTAAAGCACAGAATGAACTCAGGCTTGCTAGAGAGGTTAAAAGCAACAAAAAAGGCTTTTATGGGTATGTTCGTAGCAAAAGGAAGAACAAAGAAACAGCGGGGTCACTCAGAGGAGAAGATGGTGAAATGCAAACAGGGGACACAGAAAGGGCTGAACTCCTCAATGCCTTCTTTGCCTCAGTCTTCTCCGATAAAGAAAACAATGCCCGACCTGAAGAATTTGGAGCAAATGATTCAGCAGAGGAAACACAGCCCAGAATAACTAAGCAGATAGTACAAGAATACTTGGCTAGTTTAGCTGTATTCAAGTCTCCAGGGCCAGACGAACTGCATCCAAGAGTATTAAAAGAACTGGCAGATGTGATCTCAGAACCACTGGCAGTCATCTTTGAGAATTCCTGGAGAACAGGCGAAGTCCCGGCAGACTGGAGGAGGGCAAATGTTGTCCCTATTTTCAAAAAGGGGAAAAGAGAGGACCCAAATAATTACTGCCCAGTCAGTCTGACATCAATACCAGGGAAGATTCTGGAGCAGATCATTAAGCAAACAGTCTGTGAGCACCTAGAAAGGAATGCTGTGATCACCAATAGTCAGCATGGATTTCAGAAAAATAAGTCATGTCAGACTAACCTGATCTCATTTTTTGACAGAATTACAAGCCTGGTAGATGAAGGGAACGCAATGGATGTAGCCTACCTTGATTTCAGCAAGGCATTTGACAAGGTGCCCCATGATATTCTTGTAAAGAAGCTGGTAAAATGCGGTCTTGACTATGCTACCACTCAGTGGATTTGTAACTGGCTGACTGACTGAACCCAAAGGGTGCTCATCAATGGTTCCTCTTCATCCTGGAGAAGAGTGACTAGTGGGGTGCCACAGGGTTCTGTCTTGGGCCCGGTCTTATTCAACATCTTTATCAACGACTTGGATGATGGACTCAAGGGCATCCTGATCAAATTTGCAGATGACACCAAACTGGGAGGGGTGGCTAACACCCCAGAGGACAGGATCACACTTCAAAACGACCTTGACAGATTAGAGAACTGGGCAAAAACAAACAAGATGAATTTTAACAGGGAGAAATGTAAAGTATTGCACTTGGGCAAAAAAAATGAGAGGCACAAATACAAGATGGGGGACACCTGGCTTGAGAGCAGTACATGTGAAAAGGATCTAGGAGTCTTGGTTGACCACAAACTTGACATGAGTCAACAGTGTGACGCGGCAGCTAAAAAAGCCAATGCAATTCTGGGCCTCATCAATAGGAGTATAGCATCTAGATCAAGGGAAGTAATAGTGCCACTGTATTCTGCTCTGGTCAGACCTCACCTGGAGTACTGTGTCCAGTTCTGGGCACCACAATTCAAGAAGGACACTGACAAACTGGAACGTGTCCAGAGGAGGGCAACCAAAATGGTCAAAGGCCTGGAAACGATGCCTTATGAGGAACGGCTAAGGGAGCTGGGCATGTTTAGCCTGGAGAAGAGGAGGTTAAGGGGTGATATGATAGCCATGTTCAAATATATAAAAGGATGTCACATAGAGGAGGGAGAAAGGTTGTTTTCTGCTGCTCCAGAGAAGCGGACACGGAGCAATGGAGCCAAACTACAAGAAAGAAGATTCCACCTAAACATTAGGAAGAACTTCCTGACAGTAAGAGCTGTTCGACAGTGGAATTTGCTTCCAAGGAGTGTGGTGGAGTCTCCTACTTTGGAGGTCTTTAAGCAGAGGCTTGACAACCATATGTCAGGAGTGCTCTGATGGTGTTTCCTGCTTGGCAGGGGGTTGGACTCGATGGCCCTTGTGGTCTCTTCCAATTCTATGATTCTATGATTCTATGATTCTATGATTCTATGATTCTATGATTCTATGATTCTATGATTCTAGGCAATCTAATGCTCAAACGGGGCAGGATTACGCACGAGTAACTCCCAACCACTACAGTAGCCCATTGAGAAGCTTTGGGAAGTAATGAAATACATTTCCGAAAGTTATTTATGGATGCACAAGGTCACCACATCTTTGCTTAAGGTGAATGGAAAGGAACATTTCCCCAGGCGGCACACCACTGTCCCCGAATCTCGTCCGCCGCTTGGTCATTTCAACAGATTGTGTGTCTTAGTAAGATTTTGTACATTTCAGAAAGCTTTCCCTTGCCTACAAATGAAGTGCATGATTTTTCAAAAACTTATTAATGCCCCGTGCTTTTACTTCTGGTGTGGTAAAAAATTGCAGAACCTGGCTATCATTTAAAGCAGTGTAAGATGCTGGTTTACGTTTCCCCTCACATTTGGTGACTAGGTAGGGATATGCAGTTTTGTGTTTTGTTTTTTGAAGATTTCCTAAGGAGTCCTGCTGCTTCCGAGTTTTATTTTGGGGGTTGTTGTTGTTTTTGTTTACAAAAAGGTAATCCAGTTGTAACCTTTTTCTAGGTACAATTCTGTACATTCTGGTACTACCTGTTCACTCATGGTCCCTCCAAATCCCTTTGTTTCTTTTAGCAATGTGTCCTTGTGTATCTGCTACCTTTGCTTACAGAATTTCTCCTGAGGGGTGCTTTGAACATGTCCCGTAATACATGTGGATAAAAGGAATCGCCTTTGTTAATTTCAAAAGCCATTTTATTTCTTCCATGATTTTCCTCTGTTGTTAATTTATTTTGTAAACGCAAGTGGGGTTTAGTCACCAGAGAGGTGGATTCTGTGATTTTGCTGAATAGGTCATGGTCATTTCAAGAGCCATAGGGCCTGAGATGGTTCCAGCTCTAACTTACGTGTAAGATTAGGAGTCCAAGAATGTGGAATCAGTACTGCAGAAGGTCAGTTCTGACATACTTCCCCCCTAAATAGTGGGTGAAGTCCTTTTGGAAAGGACTCAAAGCTTTCAAAGTGTCAAGTTTTGCTGTACTGAAGGACTGTCCATATCTAATCTATTAGAACACTGAACCCTCCTCCCCACTCCAGGAATTTTGCTATCCAGTTGCTCATCTCATTTCCATGGAGGACATTCCAAGAAAGAAAAGTGGGTTTGAATTTGGATAATAAAAGTTTCCAGTCGAGTAGATTTATATATTTTAGTGAAGGTAAGCAACTTAAAATGACCACAGACCCAGTAAAACTCATTACAAAGAGAAGAGAAACAACATTTAAAAGCAGATACAAATAATGAGGCATTATTCTTTTCTCAAGAAGCCAGCAAAATTTCATTTTTCCTGTTTCGTTTTAAGCATGCTTTTTATTCAAGTTTTTAACAAACAACAAGGTGGTAAGCTGCTGAATATAGGCAGACCATCATTTCTCAAGGGCCATTCCAAATGTGTACAATTGATGGCTCCCAAGTAAGCTGCACCCTGTGAGTCCAGAGGTCCACTGGTGCCATTGTCCCTGTTAGCATTTTGAAAGCAAGGGCGCCAAGATTTCATCAAGCTGTCTGCCTTGATGAGACTTGCAGTGAGGATCCCTTTGATAAGCCATCGGCAATGCATAAAGGAGGGCAGGTGGCTTGGTGAGCAGGGAAAGTCTTTCAAAGATTTGGACCAGCGATGTGCCTTTGCTTCGGGCAAAGGGTGATGGTGGATGGATCCTAGCTACCTAACTCAGCACTGTCTGTACTGATTGGCAGTGGCTCTACAAGGTTCCAGGCAGGTGATGTTTTCCGTTTCACCTGGAGATGCTGGAGACTGTTCTGGGACCTGCATCACCAGCGAGCTCTGGTCCTCCCTTAAGGAGTTAGGCGGCTCAATGGTCTGACTCTGTGGAAGCCACCATGCTATTCCCCTTTAAATTAGCCATGTATACAGAAAACATGAGAACTGGAATTTTGCTCTTGAATGGATTTTTGGATCGCCTGCATGCCAAGCACATACTTCTCCCACTGGGCCAGCACCCTTCCTCAGTGACTGAGCTCTCATTGCACACAGCCATCCAGCAAGCAAAAAAATGTTCTTGTTAGAAGGGCAGAGTGGGGAGCAAGAGATTCGGGGGCCGGTTTTAGACCCACAGTGCTCGGGTTTATTCTGTTGCCTGCTTGACATTGTGCCTCCTTCCCCCCTACCTTTTATTCCTATGAAAGTTTCACAGTGTCGCTGCTTTGGACTCGATGGCCCTTGTGGTCTCTTCCAACTCTATGATTCTATGATTCTATGACCCTGAGATGAAGAGTCTCACACTCTACTGACTGAGCTATGGGCAGATATCTTGTTTGATAAATGTGTCCCTTGGAAACATTTTGGTTTTATCCTCTCTGCAGGAGTTGCTATGCCTGATCATTCCATCTAGTTCTGTCGAAAGAGAGGTGGGGGTTGTTTTCTGATTTCTTAATTGTGAATATTTGGGGGGGAGGGGAGGCATAGGTGGAAAGGAGATACTCAGATGGACCAGAGTGAAATGGGGCCGAGTGAAATTGGGGCTTCGGGATGGCTTGGGGAAGTCTAAAAGTGTCACATCCAAACCAAAACTCTGGGTTGTTGGATGCCCCTGCCTTCTGTCATCATTTGAGCTTTCCTCTGCTTCCTCTGTCTGGAAGGAGGCCAGAGCCCACTTAAACATAAGAATGATTATAAGAAAGCATTCATTCAACAGCCAGAGTTGAATGAAGACAATGTGCTAGGAGGAGAATGAGCTAATTAAACCATTCTGCAACACACACACACACACACACACACACACACACACTGCAATCCGAACCCCAGTGCTGTTATGAGGACAATGGTCACAACCACACATTTCAAGAAGCATTGCACTAAGAGTCACAGATTCACCCAACACATCCTGGGAACCTCTGTTTGCTACAGATCTAACATCTCTCAGCACCCTTGGCAAACTACAGTTCCCAGGATTCTTGAGGGAAAGCCTGGACTCTTTCAAGTGGTGTAAGAGCTTTAAATGTGTGGTGTGGAATTCCTCCAAAATAATCGGGGAACTGTGCAACCCTCTCTCTCTCAGGCTACGGTCCTGCCCCAGGCTCAGGAGGAGGAGGGCTCTTTATTAGATTAGGTTTGTATCCTGCCTTTCTATTTTCATGCTCAAGGCAGCTAAACCGTCAGAACTACATAAATCAATTATAATAATCAATACAATAAGAATAGCAATAAGAATTATTTACCGAATCTAAATAATCTGACCCCTTCATGGATCACTGCCTTGCCGTGGTGAAGGGGCTTCCCAAGAGAATAAAATATGATCATAAGCATGACACGGCTGTTGAGCAGGCACAAAAAGATGGGGCAAAAGAATCCAATAGTTTGGGTTTCTTGTCAGGCCGAGCGATGTCCCTCTGGTCTCACCAGGAGCCTCTTTAGTAGAGCTGGTGTCTGGGCCCTGCCCCCCAGGCCAGGTGGAAAGGGCCTTGCAGGAAGCGGCCTTCACAACTCACAACCGGCCAAGGCCATCATGATGACACACAGTTCAATAGGGCAAGGTTTCTGGCAGGTGGGCATCTAAAGCCTACCAGACTGTCCACGCAGACCTTGTTGGTCCACTTGCAACCTCTCTAGGTGGAGCAAAGCACTTCATGGTATTGATTGATGCTTTTTCCAGGTACATTCATGTGTTCGTGCTCAGGCAGAAATCAGAAGCGTTTCCGAGGTTCAAGGAATTCTGTGCTTGGTTGCAAAATGTCCATGGAAAGCAACTGCAAAACCATTGGTTGGCTTTCATTGAGTTCTGTGGACACAGTAAAAAAAAGCTGCCTTCTGGTATCTCTCGGGATGCTCGGATTGTGGAACACAGATTTGCTCTCCACCGTAACCATGTCTCTCAGCATACCACTTTATTTCAGCATACCACTTTATTTAGATAGGTGGCTACTATTCACTTGTAGGAAGATGTGCTTATTCAGATTACAACATTGCAGTGGGAGCAAAAGCCACCTTTCTTCTCTCAAGAGGGTTAGTCGAGGTTCTGTTGTTACGGAAAAATCCAGGTGGGAGGCTGCTCAGAGCCCGTGGGTCCCTGCGGAACAAAGAAGGAGTCCAGCCACCAACCAGAGCAAATAGCGGAGACCAAGGTTTATCACGCAACAGGTTCAGAGAGGAATTGAACCCCGAGAACGGGGTGACAAGGACTTTTAAAAGTTCCTATCTTATCCCAGCAGACAGTTCGCTAAACATCACCACTCCATCAGAAAAGGGGAGGGTTATACATGATTAACATAGGAGGAATGTGTTGGGGTAACATGCAAATACAGGATATGTCTTGGGAAATCCGCTCCACTTCCCAGTGGGGAGGAGTTGCGGTGGACCACATGGCCACCCACTCCCCACCAGGGGCGGGGGACTCTGTCCCCCGTTGCCTATGGGATCCTGGCCACGTCAGAGCCCGGCCAGCCAACCCCCAGAGAACTTCCTCTTTGGCTCGCTTCCTCAATCACCCGCCCTCCCTCCCTATTTTGCAGGTTAGGCAATGGCCTTGCTATGGACTTTGGTTGGTCGCCTTGGTTGTCCGAGGGGCCTGGTAGGAATTTTACCACTTGGCAAATTGGCACTGGACACTTGGTTTTCACCTACCTCGTAGCAATCATCACAACTTTGTTAGGGTTGCGGTTAGGCATTGTTTGACCTTGTGTGGGGGAGGGGAGGTGTGGCCAACACCTGGCCCTCCATGCTTAAGGGTATTCCGTTAAAGGAATCCGGGGTGTTGATCTAGTCTGAAGCCCAGCTGGGGGGCTAAGGCCTTGACACTGTTGGGAAACTGCCAGGGAGATATTGTCCATCATGGCCCCAAGCCGGCTGCCGGACGTCCATCGATCTCCCGTAGACAGGCAGATCCAGCAGTTAGCGACACAAAGCCTCAGAAATAGATTGGCTGCATTCCGGGGCTTGTGCACACTGTTCTTTATCAGCAGAAAACACAGCCAGAAAGCTTGCACCGCAGAAGAGCATATTTACAGTTTATTTAGCGTTGAACAGAACAAAGGAAAACATGACCGTTCTGTGTCAGCGTCTCTGACCAACTTCGAAAACGAAAGGAAACAGCAAGCATAAACATCCTGTGAACAGGACATGCGCAGACTCTGTTACTCACAAAGCCTGCTCCCTTTTAAGGTGGAACGGAAATATCCCAACATCCTCCCCCTTTCCGTGTAACCTGTAGTACCTGTGGTTCAACCCAATTGCAACCTCTGTGTGTAAACCTTAAGTTGTTCTTTGTTAACAACCTTCGACAACAGATCAGCAGGAATTTCATTTCCTGGCATGTAGGACACCTGAATAAGTCCTTTCTGAATACACTCTCTTGCACGATGTAGCTTAATCTGCAAGTACTTGGTTCTTTGCTTGCAACTCTCCAAGTTCAGCAAAGCCAAACAAGATCTATTGTCTTGATACACTTGTATAGGACATTTCACAGAAACCCCGATGTCCTTAAACAGTTGCATCAACCATTCACAATCCATGAGTGAAAATGACAGAGCATTGAGTTCTGCTTCACAGGAACTTAGGCTCACTGTTGTTTGCTTCCTGCACAACCAGTCAAACAGGCAGTGGTTGTACAAGCAGCACACTCCAGAAGTGCTTGTACCATCCGTGGTGTCACTTCCAAAACTTGCATCTGCAAAGATTTCAAGACCTCCAGTCTTCTGACTGGTGAACCTCAGCCTGTAGTGCATAGTCCCTTTCAAATAGCGGGCTATGCGCTTCAGAGCTTTCCAATCCTGAACCGTAGGATTGTTGGCATGTCTGCTAAGCAAATTACAGCTTACAGCTATGTCAGGTCTTGAACATCTGGCAATGAAATTTAGCTTGCCTAGAATGCATCTGTATAGCGTTGTGTCAGAAAACGCTTCAGCAGTACTGTCTACCTGGTAACCTGTCACCATCGGTGTGTCTGCTGGGTTTGCATCAACCAAATTCAACCTGGTTAACACATCAGCAATTTTCTGTGTTTGGTGTACCAGAAAATTACCTGCTTGGTCCTTCTCCACCTGCAGAGAAAGATAGTTGGATACCTCACCAAGATCCTTCATGTCAAAGTGCTCCTTCAGCTGAGCTAGGGTGCTTTGGTAAAAAGCCTGATTCTTCCAAAACATCAGAAGATCATCAACAAAACATAAACAATACAGTTTGTTTTGCCCCTCCTCCTTGACAAACACACATGGATCAGCTTTGCCCTGGTGAAAACCTAGAGAAAGCAATGTCTCAGTGAGTTTTGTGTTCCAACACCTGGCACTCTGCTTAAGACCATATAAGGATTTCCGCAGTTTACAGACCATTCCCTTCTGTATCTCCATCCCATCAGGTGGAAGCATGAACAGCTCCTCGTTCAAAATCCCGTACAAAAAAGCTGTATTAATGTCATGGTGGGAAACATGCAGTTTCTCCTCCGCAGCAATCTTGAGCATCAGCCGAATGCTCTCATATTTGACTGTGGGTGAGTAGGTCTCGTGGTAATCCTGTCCTGGTACCTGTGAAAAACCTCTGGCAACCAATCTGGCTTTGTGTCTGACTACCTTGCCATTCTGGTCTGTCTTGGCCTTGAAGACCCATTTGCTGCCAACCAGTCTCATTCCTGGGACTACCGGTACCAGTTCCCAAGTTTGGTTCCTGTTCAAGGAATCAACTTCAGCCTTCATGGTATTAAGCCAAGGCTCAGCATCTTTAGAGGTTAACTCCTGAACCTCTTTGAAGCTTGAAGGTTCCCATACCTTCTCTGAGCTACTAATAACAGCAGTTGCTGTCTTAGCAAACTCATCAGCAAATCTCTTTGGAGGTCTGCCTTTGGTCGCCCTTTCAGACCTACGTACTAGACGCAAGTCTTCTGGACTCATCTCCTCTTTCTTAGGAGAAAAATGACCAATGGTGAACAGTGGTTCTTCCAGTTCATTGTCAGACGCATCAGATGGTCTGACTGAGGCCTTTGCGCTCTTGTAGTCTGCTGTGTCATCACTGTCACTGACACCAGCAGCAGCACCGCCCACTGAACTGGAATCCGAACTCTGATCATCATCATCATCATCATCATCATCCTCAGCAGCTTCCTCAGCTTTAGCTGCTTGCTTGACATCACCTTCATCCTCCTCTGGGTAACTCTGGAAAATTCCCACATTTTCCCCCCACTTAGGATTGTACTCAACACTCCTTGTGAACTTAATGGATTTAGAGTTAGTCATCCATACCCTGTATGCACCTTTTTCGTACCCCATGAACAAACCATGTGCCCCACGCTTCCCAAGCTTGTTGGTTTGTGGGGAGTGTACCCACATGTCAGAACCAAAGATTCTCATGTGCTTGGTGTTGGGTTTCTTGCCAAACATCTTCTCATAGGGGGTACAGCCAATGGGTGATGACAATCTGCGATTAAAACTGTAAACCAAATTCCCCAAAGCCTCCCCCCAAAACTTATCAGGGAGATTGGCATCATGCAACAAGGTTTTTATTCCTTGCAGCAATGTCTGATTTGCTCTCTCCGCAAGCCCATTCATCCATGGCGATCTGGGCGTTGACATGTCATGCTGGATTCCCTTCTCAGTCAGGAAAGCTTCAAACTGCTGAGAAGTGAACTCCCCGCCTCGATCGGTAAACAAAGAGGCAATACGTTTACCGTGCACATTCTCCAACCAAGCACAGAATGCCTTAAACTTCGGAAACGCTTGTGATTTCTGTTCGAGCAAAAACACATGAATGTACCTAGAAAAAGAATCAATTAGAACCATGAAGTACCTTGCTCCCCCTAAAGAGGGCGCAAGTGGCCCAACCAGGTCTGCATGCACTAGCTGGTAGGGCTTGGAAGCCTGCCTGCTAGACTCCTTGCCTTTTGGAGCAACCTTCACCTTGTTCTCTGCAGAAGATACACATTTCATGTGAAATTTACAGGGTTTGATGTTCAAACCCTCAACCACCTCTGGCATCTTGGCCAGTGCCTTCCAAGAGAGGTGACCAAACCTTCGATGCGCATCGTGAATGCAACCTGCATGAAGAACTTTGTTAGTTTGTGCAACACAACAAGAATCAGCATTAGATACAACAGCAGTGTCCTCATAAGTTATATGGAACAAACCATCCATAAACTTTGCATGCAAATAGTCCTCTTTGCCTTTACTGATGACACAGATGCTCCTCTTGAAGGAAATCTGAAAGCCACGCCCAGTAAGCTGCGGGACACTCAGCAAATTGCTTGCAGCGCCTGGAACATAAAGTACACCGCTGATGGTTGTGTGCAAACTTGCAAGTTTCACAGTCCCTTCTCCTGCGATTTGCAACGTCTTTCCGTCAGCCAGGTGGATCTCACCTTCCTGAGGCTTGAAGGAGATAAGCAGGTGGCGATCCTTCGTGACGTGGCGGGTCGCACCTGAATCGACAATAAATCTGCCTTTGGCTGTTGGAGCAGTCTTTACAGCAAGCAAACCCTTGTTTTCCACTGGCGTGGGCTTTTGCAGCTTGCCCCCCTGCTGCTCCTGGCCAGCAGACGTGCCTTTAGCCTTTGGTGAAGCTGTGCCAGCAAACATAGCCTTGTTTTCCACTGGCGTGGGCTTTTGCAGCTTGCCCCCCTGCTTCTGGTCAGCAGACGTGCCTTTAGCCTTTGGTGAAGCTGTGCCAGTAAACAACGCTTTGTTTTTCCCTGGCGCGGGCTCTTCACCCTCCCTCTGCTCCTGGCCATCTGCAGACGCCTGCCTCTGTTTACCTTTGCCTTTCCGGCCTCTGCAAAGGCAATGACCTTGGTTCCCATGTGAAACAGAGCTCTCAGCTGCCGACTCCTTGGCTCCCTCTGGAGGCTGGAATGCTGCCTGGGATGACGTGACGGTCAGCTCCCCCTGCAGCTTGCAACCAGTGCCCTCAGCATCCCTGCATTCACTCGCATTCTGGGAAACAGCCAGGACCTCCGATGCAGTCAAACTCTGGGCTGGGATTTCTGGCTGGTGAGCTTTCATCAAAGCATTCCACATTCCACGTGCAGTGGTGTTGCCAGCCAGCGTCTTAATTTCCTCAAGAGAAACGGATAAGACTATTACGTCTATCGCCTTCGAATCATCGGCTTTCCATCTCTCTGTCAGAGGAACCGGGGGGGGGGCTCAGAAACGGTATGCCACACCCTAAACTGACGCAACAAGCTCTCACACCATTTTGCCCAGGTTTCATAATTCTGCCCATGTAACTTTAGTGGACAGTCAGCATCTCCATAAGCTTGGAAAAACTCAATTTCCAGCTTTTTGCTTTAGCCGTGAGTCTTTTTTAACTTCAGAGACTCCTTATCTTGGCAGCCATTAATCACGAAGCCCCTTTGGCGCAGCTCCCAGGCCAATTAAGCCTTCCGGAGTTCAAAGGCTCCTTGCTGAGGTAAACAGAAAAGCCTCCCTCTTTTCTTCCGCTTTTCCCACGTACCTCAAACGCAGTCTGTTGCAGCATTTACTCTCCTGCAAGTTCACTTCCGGTGGAGCGCGGACCTGTAGCAGGCGAGGGTTTTTTCCGGTGAGAAAGCCCTTGCTTTTTTGACCGTAACTAGGGGGTTTTAGGGCGACCCCCCCCCGAGGACCTTCTGGAGGGTGTCTGGAGGTCAAGGCTCCCGGCGGTGCCAGAAGCTGCCCGTTCGGTCGCCAGGTAGCCCCCGAAAGGGGTGAAGAGTACGACGAACGCACAGCGGGCAATCGGGCAGCCATCGCAGCAGCGGTCAATTAGCGAAGCCCCGAGCCTGCAGGGGAATGGCGCTCCACTCTCGACACTAAGGAATTCGGATTCATAACAGCTAAGTTACAAGACTGGGAGGTCAAAACAACAAGGAAGTTCTGAATTATAAGAGAAGAATCCGAGCTCAGCGGCTGTTTGACATCGTAAAAGAAAGACGCAGCGCTTTATGCAGAGTCTAAAGAGAAAGTAAGTTGCCGCCAGCGGTTACTGTTTCCGTCTCCCCCGCAACTTGCTGAACTAATTTGTTTTTGTTAAGAAAGAATTAAAGGGGAGCAGAGGACTGTGAGATAAAACAAAGATCCCAATCGGTATTATTTTGTAACAACAGAATATGGAGAGGTTCACTGGTGCAATTACTTAAGAAAAATAAGATTGATTTCAGATGGGAATTTCCCCAAGGAGTCTCTTTCTTTTACAAAGGAGTAAAGAGAAGACTAACAAGCCCAGAGGAAATAGGAAAATTTACAAGAAGATATAAAGAATTACTACAAGGAGAAGAAGAGATTAAAGGGGCAGAAGGAGGAGTAAGACTAAGGGAGGACTTGGAAGCGGGAGGAGAGGAAGAACAGACTGGGAAAGATTCAGAAGAAGAGGAAGAAGAAGAAGAAGAAGAGACAGAAAATTTATAAAGTAAACTAAAATTCTAATAGTGGAAAGAAGAATGACGTTAAAACTCTGGAATTGGAATGTTAATGGAATGAATAAGAAGAAGAAACGAAACGGAATAGAACATATCCTAAAAAAGAAAAATTTGGACATCATATGCTTACAAGAAACGCATGTGGCCAAAAAACATAGGAAAATTTTAATCAACAAAAGGTTAGGGAATGAATTTATATCCTCGGATAAAGAGAAAAAAAGAGGTGTGGCTTTATATATTAAAAACAAAATTGAATCTTACCAACTATTTAAGGATGAAGAAGGGAGAATGATTGCGGTACAAATAAATTGGCAAGGGGAAAAAATGATAATTGTGGGGATATATGCACCAAATGGGAATAAGACAGAATTCTTTAGATCGCTTGAAGAGTAGTTATTTGAATACATGGACCAGAAAATTATAATAATGGGAGATATGAACGGCGTGGTCTCAACAGAATTGGACAGACTAAGGAAAACAAAGAATAAAGAAGGGAAATTACCCAAAACTTTTTTTATGATGATGAAGAACTACAATTTGGTAGACATCTGGAGGCTCAGGAACCCATTGGAGAAGCAGTTCACCTATCATTCAGAACCAAATCAATCGTTCTCAAGAATAGATCAAATATGGGTTTCAAACGAGCTAACCCCAAGAATTAAAAAAATTGAAATACAGGTGAAGGTGCTTTCAGACCATAATCCAATAGAAATGGAACTCAAAGGTTTGGAAGAGCGAACCTTCAGGTGGAGACTGAATGATAATCTATGGGATGACCAAAAGTTCGTGGAGAAATCACAAAAAAACCTAACAGAATTCTTCAGGAATAATATGGATAAAGGGACAAGGATAAGCGTGGTGTGGGATGCAAGTAAGGCGGTGATGCGGGGCCTCCTCATCCAGCAAATCGTATGGAAAAGAAATAATAAAGAGAAATGGACAAAGGAGATTCTTAGACAGATTATGGATTATGAACAAAAACTGATTAAAAAAACCAATAATGAGAAGATAAGACAGGAAATAAAGATTCTTCAAACCCAATTTGCGATGTCAACAAATAAAGAAGTTGAATGGAATATTAAGAGATTAAGACAAAAAAAAATTGAGTTTGCCAATAAACCAGGAAAATGGCTCGCTTGGCAAGTCAAGAAAAGAAAAGAACAAAATACAATTAGTAAAATTGAGCTAAATGGAGAAGTAACAACAGAACCGAAGGGAATTAGAAGAGCTTTTGTGGACTTTTATAAACAACTGTATAGGAATAAAGAAAGGAATAATAAGAGGAAAATAGAGAGATACTTGAAAGATAAAATGGTGAGGAAGATTCCGACGGATGAAAAAGAACAGCTGAATGCCCCCATAGGTAAAGAAGAGGTAGAAGAAGCCATAAAAGAGTTAAAAAGAGGGAAAGCTCCGGGACCAGATGGGTTCACATCGAGCTATTACAAAGAAATGAAGGATTCCCTGATGGACCCACTGATCAAAGTAATGAATAACATCTTATTAGAAAAGGACATCCCAGGAACATGGAAAGAGGCATTTATTACAATAATACCAAAACAAGATTCGGATTTAACACAAGTTAAGAACTATAGACCCATCTCGCTATTAAATATAGATTATAAGATCTTCGCGGGAATCCTTGCAAAGAGATTAAAGAAGATATTGATAAAGACCATACACAAAGACCAACAAGGTTTCCTACCGGGCAGACAAATAAAAAATAATATAAGAAATATAGTTAACGTTATAGAATATCTGTCCGATAGATGTGATAAGCCAGCAACCTTAATATTCGTGGACGCGGAAAAAGCTTTCGATAATGTCATTTGGGAATTTATGTTAAAAAACTTGAAGTTTATGGAGGTGGGTCAAGAATTTTATAACGGTATTGAAGCAATCTATACAGATCAGAAAGCAAGATTGATAGTAAATAACACCATTACTGAAGATATAAAAATATGCAAAGGCACAAGGCAGGGCTGTCCACTCTCGCCATTATTATTCATCATGGTCTTGGAAGTTCTACTAAATGCAATTAGGCAGAATAAGCAAATCAAAGGGGTCACGTTAGGGGTAAATGAATACAAAATTAAGGCCTTCGCAGACGACGTGGTGTTGACTGTGGAAGAACCTACAGAAAGCATAAAAGAAATTCTAAATGAGATGGAACAATTTGGAGAATTGGCAGGATTTAGACTGAATAAGAAAAAGACCAAAATGATAGTTAAAAATATGGACCGAGACAAAATTGAACTATTACAACAAAGAACGGAGATTGAAGTAGTAAAGAAGATTAAATATTTAGGAATTTGGCTTTCTGATAAGAACATAGATTTATATCAATATAATTACATCCCGGTATGGAAAGGCGTAAAAAGAGACTTGGAGATTTGGGCCAGAATGAAATTGTCATTCTGGGGAAGAATTTCGATGGTAAAAATGATGATACTCCCCAAACTGTTATTCCTATTCCAAACTATACCCATAATTAAAGGTACAAAAATTTTCAAAGAGTGGCAAAAGGCAATTTCGAGATATGTCTGGGAGGGGAAGAAGCCCAGAATTAAATTTAAGTTATTAACAGACATAAAAGAAAGAGGTGGCTTCGCCCTTCCAGACATGAGACTCTATTACGAGGCTGCATGCTTGTGCTGGGTAAAAGAATGGGTAAAGCTGGAAGATAGGGAATTATTAGACCTCGAAGGTTTTAACAACAAAGCCGGGTGGCATGCGTACCTATGGAGTGGAAAAAAGAGGGTACACAAAGGCTTTACAAATCATATTTTCAGAGGTGCTTTATTAGAGGTCTGGGAGAGATACAAAAATATATTAGAACCAAAAATCCCGCACTGGTTATCCCCGTTAGAGATGATGTGTATTAAGAAGGTTAACATGAGAGAGAAGTGGGGAAACTATGGAGAAATGGTTAGTAATGAAGGAGGGAAGTGGAAACTAAAACCCTAAGACCAAATTAAGGCATTAACATATGATTGGTTAAGCTATTTTCAGATAAACGAAATGTTTAAAAAAGAGTTGAAGGAAAGGAACTATGTAGAAAAAGAATCAATCTTCCAAAAAGAGATAATAAATAATGAATATAAAAATCTGTCAAAAATGTACAAAATATTGTTGGAATGGCACACGAAAGATGAGGAGGTGAAATCGGTGATGGTTCAATGGGCAAGAGATTTTGGTTATAATGTTCAATTAGAGGATTGGGAAAGGCTGTGGAAAGAGAATATAAAATTCACAGCTTGCACTTTACTGAGGGAAAACATGATGAAAATGCTCTACAGATGGTATCTGTCACCCACGAAGCTAGCAAAGATGTATAAGGTGGACAACAAATGCTGGAAATGTAAAGACAAAGAAGGGACCTTCTTCCACCAGTGGTGGGAGTGTAAAAAAATTAAATGCTTCTGGGAAGAGATTTATAACGAGTTGAAAAATATGTTGAAGTACACTTTTGTGAAAAGACCAGAAGCATTCCTATTAGGTATTGTTGGTAAGGATGTGAGAAGAAAGGATTGTAAACTTTTTCAATATGCGGTGACAGCTGCCAGAATTGTGCTAGCTCAGAAGTGGAAACAGGAGGAAATTCCAACGGTAGAGGAGTGGAGAGCAAAATTGATAGAATACGCCGAACTGGATAAACTAACAGGGAAAATTAGATATACTAAAGATCAAAAATTTATAAAGGATTGGGAGAAATTTGTGTGTTATCTGGAAATTAACTATGGTGTAAAAACAACGCTAGCGGGATTTAAAGAGGCTTTGTAAAGTACTAATAAATATTGCTTAGCAGAGATGATGAGGAAGGGAGGGATAAGTGGCAATATGGAAGATAGATGAAATGTGTATTAAAAGGACAACTACGACTGATTGTCAGCGACGCTGAAGGAAGTCAAAAAATGGACATGATGGTTTTATAATGATTGTATTTCCTTTTCTTGGAAATGATTTATATATGTTCTTTTTCTCCTTTTTTCTTTTTTTTGTAATTTTTTTTTTTGGAAACTTTAATAAATAAATATTAAAAAAAAAGTAATAAAACTCCTTAAAAAAAGCCTTCCGGAGTTCAAAGGCTCCTTGCTGAGGTAAACAGAAAAGCCTCCCTCTTTTCTTCCGCTTTTCCCACGTACCTCAAACGCAGTCTGTTGCAGCATTTACTCTCCTGCAGGTGCTGTGAATCTGGGCCCAAAACCTTGTTGTTGGGAAACTGCCAGGGAGATATTGTCCATCATGGCCCCAAGCCGGCTGCCGGACGTCCATCGATCTCCCGTAGACAGGCAGATCCAGCAGTTAGCGACACGAAGCCTCAGAAATAGATTGGCTGCATTCCGGGGCTTGTGCACACTGTTCTTTATCAGCAGAAAACACAGCCAGAAAGCTTGCACCGCAGAAGAGCATATTTACAGTTTATTTAGCGTTGAACAGAACAAAGGAAAACATGACCGTTCTGTGTCAGCGTCTCTGACCAACTGAGAAAACGAAAGGAAACAGCAAGCATAAACATCCTGTGAACAGGACATGCACAGACTCTGTTACGCACAAAGCCTGCTCCCTTTTAAGGTGGAACGGAAATATCCCAACAGACACGACCCCGACGGGAGCAGCAGGGGGAGCTTGAGTTGGTTCGCATCGACAGGGCTCCCCCTACTGGTGGCTTACCCTTACTGGGACTTCCTGCACAATGGGCAGGAGTCAGATATAGTCAGGTCCAATCAATGCCTAAGCCAATACCGCTCACATTCGCCGAAGAATTGATGCTTTTGAATTCTGGTGCTGGAGGAGACTCTTGAGAGTCCCATGGACTGCAAGAAGATCAAACCTATCCATTCTGAAGGAAATCAGCCCTGAGTGCTCACTGGAAGGACAGATCCTGAAGCTGAGGCTCCAAGACTTTGGCCACCTCAGGAGAAGAGAAGACTCCCTGGAAAAGACCCTGATGTTGGGAAAGATGGGGGGGGCACTAGGAGAAGGGGACAGCAGAGGACGAGATGGTGGGACAGTGTTCTCGAAGCTACCAGCATGAGTTTGAGCAAAGTGCGGGAGGCAGTGGAAGACAGGAGGGCCCGGCGTGCTCTGGTCCAGGGGTCACGCAGAGTCGGACACGACTAAACGACTAAACAACATCTAGTTTTGATTGGATTAACAGGGTAACAAGGTTTCGATTGACTCAGTCCGTTGTTCTCGCAGCGGGAGCTGTCATCACCTTGTCAGCGCTCAGTGGAGCGTGCAAAACAGCTGGAGCTGAGCTGCCTCTGTAGAGCCATAGCATTGCTGCGATTGGCTGAAGGGCTACATTCAATGCCATCTGATTGGCTAGAGCGCATCCTCATGCAAATACATTGTTCATTCATCAAATACATCGATCGTGTATAGCATCGGGATACGGGGTCAGAAATGGCGCTTTCTTCTCGGGGTTTTGGACTTTTGTGCGGTGCTTGGTGCAACGTTGTGACGGGGCGAGGGGAGTCCTAGTGTGGCAGGGTTCCCTTGAGGTCATCGCCTCGGGCTCTACGTCTCTTACTCGGGAGTAAGACTTTGTTCATATGCCCCCCCTCCATTCCGTAACACTCTTCATATGGACTTCATGGAGTGTGCACTCTTGCAGGGTCTGCTTCCAGAAACTACTATTGCAGATGTATATATTTTGGCAGAAATGGTTTACAAATATGCACGATGGCAAGCAGGCAGACAGGAACAGTTACAAAGCAACCTTGGTCCTGCCTAGCCTGGAAGCTGTTTCCAACTAGTGAAATGGAAACCTTTACAACCCTCTACAAACCCCGAAGTTTGTATTTTCTTGAGCTTTCTCTAGAGAAGGGGCTGTTTTGTATATTGGAGCAGAATAGCGTATTAGCTCTCATGTTTTGTGTAAAGCAAGCCCTTGTTAAGTACGTAAGCTGAATTGGGCTTGTGCCCAGATCTTAGCACACTAACCGATGAAACAGGTGAGGGTAACCTCTGGCCCTCCAGACGTTGCTGAACTACAAGTCTCATCATCCTGCCCTTTGGCAATGCTGGCTGGGGCTGAGGAATTCCAAGGAAGCTTTTGACTTGCCCCGACCTACACCTACCTACCCACTGAAGGAAGGAGCAAGAAAGCAAAAGGCAAGTTCAGCATTTCAGAGTTTTCCAAATGCCATGGCATCTCAATGGGGCTCCCTTGCCAATTGATGGTAAAGCAAGCCATTGGACAGGCCATCATGCATGAGGACGGTTTTTCAAATGGATTTGAATCACACTTGGACTTTTTCCGAATTCAAGATAGTGCCTCACGGAAGCAGGGAGCTTTGCAGAGTCCTTTGGAGACTGTGGAAAAGATTGCGCAAGAGAGAGGCTTGGCACCAGAAGAAATTCAGAACTTGCTGAACATCGCACTCAGTGCCAAGCTTGGGAAAGAAAACATGTTTTGGCTTCTTCTCTTTCCCCTTGGCAGCAAAGTATGTCAACGGAGCTGCATTGCCCTGCCTTCTCCCTTAACAAGAACCGGGGCTGCTTTGAGCTTGTGAGAAATTATCAAGAGTGAAGATGTTCAGCATGTTAAGCAGTGTCTTTCAAGGTCTTGCAGGCACAGTGATAAGCACTAGGCTACTGAAGACTCTGATTCCCATTTCCGTAATAACAGAGGATTCTCTTCTTTCCGCTGTGTCTTGGCTCTGTGCTCGCAAGTGTTCTAGTGACTTTCAGGTAACGTGGAAAGCATGGTAATGATGTCTTGGTTCTGAAGAATGATATTTCCCCCAGTTTGACTTCGTTATCCTGGTGATGATTCAGCTAGATGTTGTACACGCTGACCATATTCCAGAAGGGGTTTGTTGTCTTGGCCTTGCTTTGGCTTACTGAGATCTGTCTTCTCCCTATAGGTGCTCATTCTAAAATGGATAATTGTAACGTTTGACTTCATTGATCAGAAGGAAAATATGAATGCTCTCTATGGTTTCTTCTTCCGCTTCTTACAATATGAGAAATTGGTAAGATAAAAAGGAATGTGTTATTTGGAAGGAACTCGCTTTTATTCTGACATTAACCCAAATCAAACAATAAAGAGTACTTTCCGACCACACAACAGGACACCATGTGAAAAGTGGGGCCTTAAAAATACCTCTCCCATTTCCTTCCTTTTCCTGTCTTGTTCCTTCCCAATGGGCAGCGGTCGCAACGCCCCCCGGGGGCACGGCATGTTCAGGCATGCAGGCAGGCAGGCATGCAGGCAGCTATCGGATGTCGATCCCGACCGTTCCTCCCTCCACCCCCCTCAAAGACAGCAACGCAGGCAGCTATCCGATGGAGGGGGGGGTGGAAATCCTGTTCTGCATAGCTATCAATTCGGGTGTGATAGTCTTATGTTTGCATACTGTTATGGTAAAATCTGGGTGTGAGGCTGCTCTGCCACCCAGCTCGTCGGACTAAGTCCGCGGGTCCCTGCGGAGGAAAATGAGCTCAGCCGGAGACAGGAGCAAACTGCAGAAGATCCAAGTTTATTGCGCAACAGGTTCAAGGCGAGATTGAACAGCGAGAAAGGGGTGACATGAACTTTTGAAACTTCCCTCCATGTCCCAGAATACAGTGCAAAATACATCCCAGTTACATCATGAATACATTAAGAAGAGGTTGGGTTACACAGGATGAATATATGGAGGAGGGTGGGGGAATATGCAGAGCTGGAGATATGCGCAGATAAGCACATCCTGAGTATGGTGGTGAGAAGACAATGGTCCATGTATGCATGGTATGCCACCTGGCATTGCCCAGAGGAAAGGCTTGGCAGAGTGATTTGACAGGATTAGGGTCTTGACACCTTGCTTGAGGGATTATGGAGGACAGGGGAGGTGTCCTGGAGTCCTACAGAAATTGAGCAAATTGGCACGTTGATTTTCTATGAATTTTATAGATTTTAGTCCCTTTTGACATTGACAATTGGAAATAAATGGATATATTGTAGCGAAGAAGGAGGTGAAGAAGACATGCCCCCCCTTCACATACTTATGGGAAAATAAAACTAATTTATTTTAGAGCTTGTATTTGTGTGTATTCATGGTATCATTTGTAGACCCAGTAGATGGCAGTGTGGTGTGGAGAGTGTTTTTGGCAGCTCGTGAAAGGATAGAGGGTGGAACGCTGACCGTTCAAAGGCACTATAAGCAATATATATATATATATATATATATATATATCTCCACATTTTCCTAGCTCCTTTTCCCTTCTGGGGTACCTCAGAGCCCATATAGAGTCCTTTGGTAGCTTCTCTATCGGTAGAAGAAAAGAACAGAGGCCAACCAAAGAATATTGAGAAGCAAAGCAGCTAGTAAGCCAGATCTTTATTAACTGTTGCAACAGGGTGCTCACACCCCCACGCAGGAGGGAGGAGGAGACCGTGAACCAAGTCCTTATATAGACATTTGAAATTGCCCACCCTGGAGCCACCTCTTGATGGGTATACCTGGCTGTTCATGGGTTTACCTGCATATTCTTTTGTGATGAGAACTACTTACGGTATTTATGTATGTGTTTATATCTTAGACCTTCTAATTCTCCTAGCACCAGGAATTGACCAGATGGTGCAGGATGCCCCCCCCCCAAGTATCTGTTGGAAGCAGATTTAGGAGTGGGGGGTGGAAGCACCTACTGATGGGGAGCACACTTCTTCTGGGGATGCTTCCTCCTCCTCCTCCCACTTCTCCCTGGGGCCTCAAGATGAGAAGTCAGGCTGGAAGTCTCCTCGGAGAAGACAAAGGAGCAAGCATAGCTGCCTTTCCTCTTCTCCAGACCAGTTAGTTGGACGAGAAACCTTTCCCATCCCAGTTCTGCAATGGTTTTCAAGCAGTGTGCTGTGGCAGCTGGGGTGCCGCGGGAGACACTGGCCTCTGTCCCTCTTTCCTTCCCTCCCTCCTCGGATGCCATCTCTGCCTCCCCAAGGCTTGCCCAGCTGTTCTCCCCCAGAGAATGGTGCCTCTGGGGCTGGCCAGGGGGTGTGGGCTGCCAGGAGCTGAGGCGGCTTCAGAGGAAACAAGCCAACTGGCGAGGGGCCCTTGCTGTTGGGAATGGACAGGCAAGTCCCAGGCCCCTGGGGGGCAGCGGGGGCAGCTCAGAGACCAAGAGGAGGACTCCTAAGGAGAGGAGGCTGAGAGAGCACTCCGCAAGGGAGGCTGTTCGAGAAAGGGGAGGGGAGGCAAGCAAGGGGGGACCTAACTGGTCTCCTGAGCCCCACAGGGGTGCCGCAGAAAGAAGGGAGTTGGTCCAGGGAGCCATGGACCCCAAAAGGTTGAAAACCTTTGTACTTTTCTTTCCTCCAGTCAATTACTTTCCTATTATAGCAAGGCCACTGGACCCAAGAAGCCAGTATAATATTCATCTCCTCTCTTTGTCGCCGCCTGGAGATTTGGAGGAAAGAGAGAGGGGAAATTCTGGCCTATCAAGCAGACCTGGACAAGGAAAGCAAAGTCCTCCTTGGAAGTTTCCCTATTGTTACTAGTGAGGGAACAAGCACTTCAAGAAGCAAGTCCGGACTGAGGAGGGATGGGGAAATCTGCCCATTTCAACTTCTCTCATTTCTCCTTTTCCCATATCAGTTTACTATTTATTTATTATTCTGAAAATGAATCAAATGCTAGGGTGGCTACCTTCTCGTATAAATATTTTGATATGTGCTTTACCCTCATAAATACATTTTTTGTGAATATTACCTGGCTGGGTCAACCTTGAGAAAGTCAGAGGTGTGAATTTCAAAAGATTGCTGTTTTGGTCTCCATATTTTCCCAAGAATTGCGAATTAGGTAAGTTCACCTTTGAATGCAGCTAAATGGAGTTTATTTCCCATTGTTGTTTATTATGTGAAAAGCAGTCAAGGAGAAGCCTGAGGACTTGTGAGCTGAGAGGGTGGAAGCAGTTCAATTCAAATCCTAATTCTCTTGCTGATGTTTTGAAGGCTGACCATCTTCCTCACTCCGACCTCCTCAGAACCGGAGAGGCTGAAGACTGTGGAGAAGTTGAGACAACTGCGCCAGTTCCTGGAAGAAGAAGAAGAAAAGCGTCTGCTGAATCATGTGGAAGAGGTGGAGAAGGAGATTGCAGGGAGAAGGGATGAGCAGCTGGCCAGACTCTGCAGGAAACTCTCCTCTCTTGAGAGGACCATCCAGGTGATGGAGGAAAAGGGTCAGCAGCCAGAGAGTGAACTGCTGCAGGTAAGACGGCTCCAGGAAAAGGCTGCCTCCCATCCTTTCTGTGGCCCTTTCATGTATGCAAGGAGTGTAGGGGCTCAGTTGACGGAGCCTCGAGTCAGCTTTGTAATGGACAGGAACACCCCAGAGATCTGGGATGCTGAACTCATCTGAAGGCCGACTAGAGATTCTTCAGTCTTCTTGAGGGAAGGGGAGGGGATTTTCTGCTCCTTGCTGATGATTTGCCTCCGAATGCCTTCCCGCTGGGCAATGCTGCCTTCCTGCCCTGCCCTGGGCTTCGCCAAGGATGCAGTCAGGCCTCCTTCTGACATGAGCCAGTCTCTTGACCAAGCTTCTCTTCCCATTCCCTCCACAACTTCTGGGTGGATCCCCTTCCCCATAGATCCTGATCAGCCCAAAATGGTGCTCGGTCACAGTGACCAAAGAGCAAGACAGAGGGACTCATCCAGACTGCGCCACCTTCTCCACTCACAATCCCATATGGCCAGACGTACAAGTGCTTCTGAATGCCCTCTTTAAGGAGGCTGAGAAGGCTGACATACTGGCAAAGGCAGGAGAAGCCCTATTACGGAATGATTACCAGATGTCCCCGTCTCCCGGGCACAGTCCCCGGATTTACAAATCTGTCCCCAACAAAATCCGTCCCCGGATTTCATATAAGGCCCCCAGATTTATATTTTAAGTGTTGTAGATTTATTAGTAGGGAAGGAATGTTGCGTGATTGGTTCAACGGCACAAGACACATCATATGGGGACTTCCAGCGAGGCAAAATGGCGGGTGCCAGGGCAATGAGCAGCTCTTGAAGCCAGCCAGAGCCAAGTGCACTACCAGGCTGGCTCCGGGCTGCTGAGACTGCCGCTACCGCTGCCACTGCCGAGGGGGAACCAGGGATGCCCGGTGCGTCAACTGGGGGAACTGCTGACACACACCCCCAGGACCCAAATCGAGGTGGGAGCGAGAGCGCCCGGCCACGTGGCCGACTGCCCAGCAGTGCTCCAGGGCCAGTAAAAACGCCGGAGCCAACCCAGGGAGATGGAGGAAAGGAGAAGGAAGAGAGAGAAAGAGCAAGGAGAAAAAAGAGGGGAGCCCCGACCTTGCGGCCGCTGAGGAAGAGAGGTAGGAGAGCACCAGGAGGGGAAGGACACGGGGCCGAGCCCAGGCCCTACCCGAGCCTACTCCAGGGCAGATAGCACTCCAAGAGATCAGGCTGGGGCCCAGAGGAAGGCCACGCGACAGAGGAGACCCAGAAGAGAAGGTATTACTTCTCTTTTTTTAAAAAAAAAAAAATGATTTTTAAAAAATAACATTTTTTTCTCTTTTGAAAGAAAAAAGTGTCCACAGATTTTTTTCAAAAAATCTGGTAACCTTACCTTAAATCCTAACCTTCTGATTCCAAGTCTCTTCTTTCTCAATATCCCCATTCCGTTAACCGCACCAAGCAACAAGCTGTCAAATACAAGTTTAAAACACAAGCTTTCCTTTGCATCTCACAGAACTTTAAATGTAATTCGTGGTTTTTTTCACCTGTCCTCCAAACTTAGGTCGTTTTGCCTTACTTTAAATGGGAAATCAGTAGTCAAGCCATACTTTTTGGTAAAACGTTCGTCTGGATCCCGGAAGTCCTACCTGAGAAGAACAATGGGAGTTTCCGCTAGTGCCAGCCGCTTCTCCTTCTGCAAGCAGCGCCACCCGAATTCCCACCTGGGATGAGCCGCTAAACTGAGCCGCCGGAGAAAGACTGGGGCGAGCTTTTTCTGAGCTTTCGCTTCCATCGGTGACAGCCACCTTGGGGTTTTGTTTTCCAGTAGATCCTTATATCTTATCCAGACATTAAACAATGCTTTCCTGACAATATGGTTTTTAAATGCTTTATGTGCTTTGACCTTATCATACGACAAATATGCATGCCATCCAAATACATTATTAAAACCTTCTAAATCCGAAATGTCTGTGTTTTCAAGAAGCAGCCATTCTTTCAACCACCAAAAAGCTTCTGATTCATAATAAAGTTTAAGGTCTGGCAGGGCAAATCCACCTCTTTCCTTTGCATCCGTTAGTATTTTGAATTTTATTCTAGGCTTCTTGCCCTGCCAGACAAATCTAGAGAAATCTCTCTGCCACTACTTGAAACAGTCCACCTTGTCCAAAATTCGCAGTGTTTGAAACAGAAACAACAATCTAGGCAATACATTCATTTTTATCAAGGGTGCGCAGTCTTAAATGCTGGCCTTGGCAACTTGGCTGAGCTACCTTGGGCCAGTCCTTGGACCAGTTCTTGGGCCAGCTTAGCCTCCCTCACCGACGGTTGTTCTGAAGATACACTCAGGAAAACACCCGAGGCATGAAGAAGAAGAACGTGGAGAATGGGGTCTGGAAAGGGGGGTGGGGAGTGCTCCCACCCCAGCCGCTCCAGGATGGGAAGTGCATCCCGGGGGAAGCGGGATTCAGGCGGAGGAGGACGTCGGGTTGGGTGGGGGTTGCCAGGAGCAGCACGATGTCCCTCCAACCCCCGGCTTCCACTCTCCAGGCAGGCGCCCAGTGTGGCCAGCTGGCAAGGGCTCTTTCTTGGCGTGCAGATCCCGGGTTCAGCCCCAGATCTCTGGAGCGGATAGGCTCTTGGGCGTGAATATGAAAGGCAGCATCTGTCAGAATAGGGCATACTGAGCCAGTACAGATGAACGTGAGTATTGATTCGCTTCCTCGGCATCCCAGAACTGTGAAGGTTGCCTCAACTGTTGAGCAGCACAGCTAAGGAAGAAGGAGTGGCGTGTCTCCGGGGGGAGCATAGCTCCCATTCCCTTCCAAACACAGAGACAGCACAGTGTGGTGGCACCCAGGGAATAGTTGCAGCAACCGGATGGCTGGCTGAAACACACACCATTGCACTCTTTTTGAATGGGATTCACTCTGAATCAGCCAGTTAGAGAACTTGGTGCTCCTGTGCAACAAACCCACTACAAAACTGCTCTTTCCGTCACACTTCCAGGTCCCTCCAGCTGGGCTTTTTGAGTGTGATGGGTTTTTCTCACTCCAGAGCTGTTTGTGTTTAAGCTGAAAGTCACCAGGAAAGCAAGGGAGGCTAAAAATTTTGCATTTGTTGATATAATAAGGTTTTAAGAACCTTAATAATGACTATGTGGAAATGACTGGGAAAAGGGAAAAAAGGAAAATCAAGGTTTTTGACTCTTGGTTTCCTGGAAGAAGATCAAAAGACTCCCCTGGACTAGAAGAGACATCTCATTAACAACTGGAGAAATGCCAAAGAACTTTGGATATCTGCTTGGGAGGTTTCTGATGCAGTATTAATTTAACAAGGAGCCAGGAGTGAAACCGAAAGTAGACTGACCAGCTAGCTGAATCCAATTATATTGCTATGGGGTGGGGGGAAACCTCTAACATTTTACTTTTCAATACTTGTACTTCCAGGGTGAATTGAATGGGTGGAGGGGGGTGGAGGAGAGGCAGAAAGAAGAGCTAACTTGTCTGTGGCTAGGGGGCGCAATCTGGACGGTTCTGCCGGGGCGCAAGATCACCTAACTACTGCTCTGCGCCTCTGGACCAGGGGTGGATGGTGCTCATTGGGACTGGGAGGGTGGAAGGCAAGGAGGCCAACAGTAGGTGGCGCCAGAGCCAAGGAGTGGCAGAGCAAATGCATTCTGTATCTGAGATGGAGTGGGAAGGGGCAGTCATCCCCTGTCTGCCCTCACGGACCGGCCAGAATCCACTGGGCAAATGCTCATCTTGCCAGAGTCTGGGTCTTCTGCTGTTGCTCTCTCAGAAACCGTGCCCAGGTGGGATGTTTCATTTTTCGCAGCTGCTTCATCCCTGAGGAAGTTGGAGGTGACACAACTCCTGCATCTCTGAAGTGGGAAGGTTTGGAGGTATTTCAAATTCCACCCTTCTTCCTTGGCTCTGTGGAAAGAAGGCATCTTTACATTTTGAGCGCATTTCACAGGCCAGGAGCTAAGCACCCCTTCCTGAGGGGGAGAAGAGGCCCAGAAAAGATGAGCCCTTCCCAGCCCAAAGGCGTTCCCCTGAGATTCAGCTTCCGGGCTATGGCTAACCAGGTTATGAGCAGGAATATTGGCAGCGGGAAGGAACTGATGTCATCTGCCAGAGCAGCTGGCGAATTGAAGGGAATGAGGTGATAACAAGGCTTTCAAATCTGAACTCTTGTTTGCGGCTGGTTAGGATAGAGGGAGGTGGAGAACAAGGGCAATCGGAAGCAGACTCTGGGTAGTTGGTTACTTTTCTTTGTTCGGGTTCCTACGTCACACCAGCAGTTTAAATGGCAACACTCCTTTGCAAGATTGGCCGCGTTTTTAATTGTTATGGAAAATCAATAAAATGATAAGTTGCCCCTGCCAAAGGGTTTCATGACATCCGGCTGAAGACTTTTTGTGCAAAAAGTTGAAGCTATGCTGGGGTGTGTGTGTGTGTGTCCAGAGTTTTTGCTTTGGTTATTTCCTCGTACTTTTAGTAGTAAGGTAAAGTTAAAGGGACCCCTGACCATTAGGTCCAGTCATGGCCAACTCTGGGGTTGCGGCGCTCATCTCACTTTATTGGCCAAGGGAGCCGGCGTGCAGCTTCCGGGTCATGTGGCCAGCATGACTAAGCCGCTTCTGGCGAACCAGAGCAGCACACGGAAACACCGTTTACCTTCCCACCAGAGCGGTACCTATTGATCTACTTGCACTTGGACGTGCTTTCGAACTGCTAGGTTGGCAGGAGCAGGGACTGAGCAATGGGAGCTCACCCCGTCACGGGGATTTGAACCGCCGACCTTCTGTTTTTTCTTTTTTTTATTAATATTTTATTAAGTTTTATCAATAGAAAAGTTCAGAAAAATACAAAAACAGAAAAATACAAAATTACAAAATACAAAAATACAAACATTAAACACAAAAAAGAAGAGAAAACACATATAAGAGAAAACAAAACTCCCTCTTTTTTGATTTCTCATCTTTAGTTAACTTATTTTCCTGACTTCCTCATGCCTCCCTTTTTTGTATCCCTTTTAAGAATTGGTTCAGCAAATTCATATCCTATTAGTTTATCTATTATCAATCCCATCTTACATTTTACCTTGTTGCTAGAACCCCTTCAATTCATTTCAATGTCATCAGCATTCAAAAATTTTACAATATTTCTGTAAATAAGTTTTAAATTTCCTCCAATCTTCTTCCACCGACTCTTCTCCCTGGTCTCGGATTCTGCCAGTCATTTCCGCCATTTCCATATAGTCTATTAGTTGCATCTGCCATTCTTCCAGGGTGGGTAAGTCTTGTGTCTTCCAATGCTTTGCAATGAGAATTCTTGCTGCTGCTGTAGCGTACATAAAGAAAGTTCTATCCTTCTTTAGCACTGATTGGCCAACTATGCCCAGGAGAAAGGCCTCTGGTTTCTTCAGGAAAGTATATTTAAATACCTTTTTCATTTCATTATAGATCATCTCCCAGAAAGCCTTAATCCTTGGGCACGTCCACCAAAGGTGAAAGAATGTACCTTCAATTTCTTTACATTTCCAACATTTGTTATTGGGCAAATGATATATTTTTGCAAGCTTGACTGGAGTCATGTACCACCTGTAAATCATTTTCATAATATTCTCTCTTAGGGCATTACATGCCGTAAATTTAATCCCGGTGGTCCACAACTTCTCCCAGTCAGCAAACATAATATTATATCCTATATCTTGTGCCCATTTTATCATTGCAGATTTTACCGTTTCTTCCTCAGTATTCCATTTCAACAGCAGATTGTACATTCTTGATAGTATCTTAGCATTGGGTTTTAACAGTTCTGTTTCTAATTTTGATTTTTCCACCTGGAAACCAATTTTTTAATCCAAATTATAAACCTCTCTTATTTGAAAATAATGTAACCAGTCTCGCACCTTCTCTTTAAGCTTCTCATAACTCTGCAATTTCAATTTGTCACCTTCCTGTTCTAAAATTTCCCAGTATTTTGGCCATTTGGCCTCCATGTTAAGTTTTTTTCAAAGCTTTCGCTTCCATAGGTGAAAGCCACCTTGGGGTTTTACTCTCCAGAAAGTCTTTATATCTTATCCAGACATTGAACAATGCTTTCCTGACAATATGGTTTTTAAATGCCTTATGTGCTTTTACCTTGCCATACCACAAATATGCATGCCACCTGTCAGGGGTTCAGGGGCAGAGGCACATGGAAGGCAGGAGAGGGAGGACCATTGGGCAGAGTCCGAGGACAGCGAGGAGGAGGAGGACTGTGGCCCAAGGGACTCCATGAGCTTCTCCAGCGAATCAGGGGATTCCCAGGAGGGGGCGCCTGTAGCCAGGGGGAGAGGAGCCCCAGGGGGGACTCATCAGGGGGAAAGAGCCAACAGGGAATCCCGAAGCAGCAGCTGGAGATCAAAGCCGGCTTCCCCTCCAGAGCGTAGCGAGGGGGGGGGGAGTTCCAGTGTGTCAGGAGAAGCAGCTCCGTTGGCTGGAACGGAGGAGAGGTCAGAACAAGCCACTCTTCCGGAAGGGGAGGGGAGCAGTGAGAGGAGTGACGTAACCGTCAGGAGAAAGGTTGGAGGCTGGGCGCGCGCGCCAAGTTCAAATGTGCAAGCGCGCGGGGAAACGGAGAGCCCGGGGGAGGAGCCAGGTCCCAAAGCCCGCAGGAGGGAGGGAGAGCCATCGGGAGATTCAGCGTCAGAGGAATCCAGGAGGGGCGGAACTCCAGCGGGCAGAAAGACCCTGCGGAAAAGGAAAGACAGGAGGAGGTGGAGCAAAGCAAGCATCTTAAGCTGGTGTAGGGGAGGGACCGACTCAGAAGGGACTTCAACGGTCTAAGGCAAAAGACGTGGGGCTGCACGCCTCGGTTGTGGAACCAATAATGAACTGCAATAAACATCCTTGTATATAAGAAGAACTTGGCGTTGGTCTTTTGTGAGCTGAGACCTGAGGCAGCCCCGACAGTAAGTCCCTTCTCTTAAAGAACGCAAATTTTTTTTTGCAAAGCTCACGAAGTTTGGCAGCCATGAGTATGGAGGAGCAGATAACAGCCCTGCGCAACGCAGTCACCGAGCTTTCCACTGCGGTAGTGGTCTCTCAGCAGAAGGGTGAAGAAGCAGAAAAGCGATGCCAGGATCTGCAAGCCAGGTGGGATCATGCCTGCAAAGTGGGGTTCCCGTGGTCCAAATCAGAGGGAATTGGTCTCGGACGGAGGGGGGGCACTTTAGTAGCCCACTTCGATGGGAACCTGAAGCAGTATCCCAGTTTCAGAGCAGACGTCGTATATGCGCTGCATTTGCTTCGGGCGGACTTTAAAGATGAGGAGGAGAAGGTGGGTTTCATTGTGTCCCACTTGCATGGGGAAGCTAGAGCCTGGTTACGCAATTTGTGGCGCGAAGATGGTCCTGCGCGCAGGGATTCTGATGAATTTATCAAAGCCATGGACGCTTGCTTCCAATCCACCGTGGACGTAGATATTGCACGCAGGGAGATGCATGGATTGCGCCAAGGCAAGGCTACAGTCCGTCAGTACCATTCTCGCTTTTTTGCATTGCTGAATGTGCTGCGTTGGGAAAAAGACTCCCTGGCAGTAAGAGATTTGTTCTGGGAGGGGCTCTCTGGCTCCGTAAAAGATGAATTGGCGAGAGGGGACAGACCTCAAACCCTAGCAGACATTGTGCAGAGGGCCCTCACAATAGGAGTAAGGCACGAAGAACGTCCTTGGCATAGTGAGGAGGGTCGCCAGGTCCACGCACCGTCTAGAGCGCCTCCTTTTCTTCCCAGGGATCTGGGACGTAAGCATCCCTCACCTCAGCTGAAGGCAGGGGAGGAACCAATGGAGCTTGGTGGTGCAAAGGCTCAGACAGCTGCCGGAGCCCCAGCGTCCGGAGCAGTCAAGGCGAAGCCTCCTAGAGGGAACAGGAAGTGTTACATCTGTGACAGTGCGATGCACATGGCCAAAGAGTGTCCCCAGAGGCTCCAGAAGCACACTGCAGCCTTAGCAACAGTAACTGCAGCAGCACACCATGGAGAGCAGTTTCAGGGAAACGACAATGCCTGGCTGGAAGCAGAAATGCTGGGGCACAGCCAGGCGAGTCAGTAGAGCAGTCCCCAGCGCTTTTGCAGCCTACAGACCCACTACCACCCAAGCCAGTGGTGCAGCTCACTGCAACTCTCCAGCTACCTAATGGACTCACCCTGGAAGTCCCCATCACAATTGACTCTGGCAGCAACGCAGACATCGTGGGGGTGCAGTTCATCAAGCAGCATCGCATAGAGCTTCTACCAGCCACGCTGCCCTTAAACGTCGTCACAGTGGATGGCAGGAAGCTGCTGGGTGGGCAGGTGGTACAACAAACGCCACCCATGGTGATGCAGATTGGGAATCACCGAGAGGTCATCAGTTTCAACGTCACCCGCCTGTCAGACACACCTATAGTGTTAGGCATGAGTTGGCTGGACAAACACAGCCCATCATTAGCGTGGTGCCAGCGACAACTCACCTTTGGCTCATCCTACTGCGCACAACATTGCATCCAGACCGGCCAGGAGGCGGAGGGCCAGGAGGAAGAGCAGCAGTTGCATCTCGGCATGGTACAGACGATCCCCCACAAGTACAAGGGGTTTTTGGAGGTCTTCTGCAAGAAGGAAGCTGACCAGTTGCCACCCCACCGGCCCTATGACTGCGCAATTGACCTCTTACCAGGGGCGACGCTGCCGACTGCGAAGTTGTATTCCATGTCCGAGGATGAGATGCAGGAACTCAGGGAGTTCATAGAGCACAATCTGAAGCGGGGATTCATCCGAGAATCCAAGGCAGTGGGGGGCAGTCCTGTTTTTTTCGTGAAGAAGAAGGACACGCCCCAGAAAAGACTCATTGTGGACTATAGGTTCATAAACTCGATGACAAAGCCCAAGGCCTTTCCCATGCCCAAGATTGACGATTTGCTCGCGACGGTGAGGAAGGGGAGGATCTTCACCAAGTTGGATCTGCGCGGAGCATACAATCTCATACGCATGCGAGAGGGTGATGAGTGGAAGACGGCCATGTTCATGCCGTTGGGCACATATGAGTACAGAGTTATGCCGTTTGGTCTCCAAAATGGCTCCCACTGTTTCCAAGCATTCATGCACCACGTGCTAGCGGGACTCCTCTACAAGAAGTGTGTATGCTTCCTCGACGACATCCTGATCTTCTCGGAATCGCAGGAGACTCACGAGAGTGACGTAAAGGAGGTCCTGCAGAGGCTACGGGAGCACAGACTCTACGCCAAGCTGGAGAAGTGCCAATTCGACGTGACGGAGGTGGATTTCCTGGGCTACAGGCTGTCCGACAAGGGCCTAGCCATGGACAGCGCCAAGGTCCGTGCGGTGTTGGACTGGAAGAGCCCACGCAATCGGAAGGAGGTCCAGAGGTTCGTCGGCTTCGCCAACTTTTACCGCAAGTTCATCAGGGGTTTCGCGAATGAGACGGCAGCCATCACGGACACCCTCAGTTCCAAGAAGAAGAAGTTCACCTGGACGGACCAGGCGGAGCAGTCCTTCAGGCGACTTAAGAGCCTCTTCGCGTCCGAAGAACAGCTGCTACACGTGAATCCCGGCAGGCCCATGCGGGTTGAGACTGACGCGTCTGACAGAGCGGTGGGGGCCGTCCTCTTGCAGGAAGATCCGCAGGGAAACTGGAGGCCCTGCGCTTTCTACTCCCGGAAGCTCAGCAAGTCGGAGCAGAACTACACCATCTGGGACAGGGAGTTGTTGGCCATCCACGCAGCTTTCAAGGCGTGGAGGCACTTCCTCATCGGAGCCAAGCACACCGTGCAAGTCCGCACGGACCACAAGAACCTGGAGTATTGGCGCACGGCGAAGCTCCAGAGCCAGAGGCACATACGCTGGGCGGAGTTCTTTGCGGATTTCGACTTCAGGATTCAGTACATCCCGGGAGACAACAATGTCATAGCAGATGCGCTCTCCAGGAAGCCGCAATATCTCGAGGAAGCGGCACCAGTGACGGCAAGGCACATTTTCGCACCGCAGGCATGGGCCTGCGCTTCAGCTGCCGTGGACCTGGACACGGTGCGGCGCGCGCTGCAGACGGACCCGTTCGCACAATCCAAGATGGAAGAACTGCGGAGGGGCACGGCGCAGGACAACGTTTTCCAGATACGCGACGGCCTGCTGACCCACAAAGGTGCTCTCTATGTGCCGGGGGACGATCTCCGGGCGAAAGTCCTGCAGCAGTTACACGACGCACCCAGCGCGGGTCACTTTGGCAAGGAAAAGACGGCGGACTTAGTGGCCAGGGACTTTTGGTGGCCCCAGATGCGAGGAGAGGTCGCGGATTACGTCGCCAGGTGTGACACTTGCCAGAGGTCCAAACCAGTGCACAAGAAGCCAGCGGGACTGCTGGAACCGCTGCAGATGCCACTAGAGCCGTGGGAAAAGGTGGCGCTGGACTTTGTTACTGATCTACCCAGTTCACGGGGCAAGACGGCGGTCCTTGTGGTTGTAGACCTGTTCACCAAGATGGCGCATTTCATTCCTTGCGTGAAGGTGGCCACAGCGGAACAGACCGCCAAGCTGTTCATAGACCACGTGTTCAGAGTTCACGGCTTGCCACGGTCCATCCTGTCCGACCGGGGCCGCCAGTTCATTTCCAGTTTCTGGCAGAAGCTGCTGGGTATCCTGAACGTCAAGATCAACTTAACGTCGGCAAGGCATCCGCAGACCAACGGCCAAGCGGAGAGGGTCAACGCCATCATGCAGCAGTACCTGCGCTGCTATGCCAATCAAAAGCCTGCGACGTGGGTGGACTACCTTCCAATGGCCGAGTTTGCCGACAACAACACGAAGCACGCGTCAACGGGGGTGACACCGTTCTTCGCCAACAATGGGCGGCATCCCAGAACCTTCCCGGGGTTGCCGACGATGGCGGAGGGGGAGCCGCAGGGAGCTGAGCACTTAGCAGCAGAATTGCAGCAGAATTGCAGCAGAATTGCAGGAGGTACACGAAGAGCTCCGACGGCACTTGGAGCTAGCTAAACACGCATACAAAGTGCAGGCAGACAGACACAGGAGGGCAGGGGAAGACATCCAGGTGGGGGACTGGGTATGGTTGGCGGCCCAGGCGGTGCCAGCCAAGTCATTAGCTAAGAAGAAGCTGGGACACAGACAGTTAGGGCCATTCCAAGTTGAGGCCAAAATCAATCCTGTAGCTTTTCGGTTGACCCTCCCAGAAGGTTCCAGAATGCACCCGGTCTTTCATAGGTCGGTGCTTACACCCTACAAGGCCCCACACAGGTTTCAGGAGCCAGGGACAGCACCAGACCCACGCAGTAAGTCACCAGAGGGGGGGAAGTCACCGAGGGCCACGACACTCAACGAGGTCACGGAGATTCTGGACTCGAGATGGGGGGAGGAGGGAGTAGAATACCTCCTCGCCAGGGAAGGCACCCCGGCCAGCGCCAACAGTTGGGTGCCGGATTATGCTCTGGAGGAACCGCTTCTCAAAGACGAGTTCCATGCACTCTTCCCACACAGAGCCATGCCAGCGAATTATTTCGACGACTGGCTTTTTACGCCCACACTTTCCGCTCAGCTCACAAAAGACCAGCACGTTGGTCTTTTGTGAGCTGAGACCTGAGGCAGCCCCGACACCACCCAAATATGTTGTCATAACCTTCAAGATCCAAAACATCTGTATTTTCAAGAAGCAGCCATTCCTTCAGCCAGCAAAAAGCTGCTGATTCATAATAAAGTTTAAGGTCTGGCAGGGCAAACCCCCCTCTGTCTTTGGTATCAGTAAGCATCTTAAATTTTATTCTGGGCTTTTTGCCCTGCCAGACAAATCTAGATATATCTCTTTGCCACTTCTTGAAACAATCCATCTTATCAATGATTTGCAATGATTGAAATAAAAATAACATTCTCAGCAATACATTCATCTTGATAACAGCAATTCGGCCCAGCAAGGAAAGCTTCAAATTCGACCAAATTTATAAATCTTTTTTCACTTCTGACCAACATTTCTCATAGTTATCTTTAAATAAATCCACATTCTTAGAGGTCATATTCACCCCCAGGTATTTTACCTTCTTAACCAATGTTAAGTCTGTCTCTTTCTGAAACCCCTCTCTCTCTATCAGTGTCAAATTTTTCTCCAAAACCTTGGTTTTTGATTTATTCAGTTTAAAACCTGCCACCTGCCCAAAATCCTGGATTATTTCCAGAGCCCTCTTGGTACTAAATGTTGGCTCCTGTAATGTCAAAACCAAGTCACCTGCAAAAGCTTTAAGTTTGTATTGTTTAACTCCGACCTGGATACCTTGGATCAAAGGGTCCCTTCTAATCATATTTAGCAAAACCTCCAGAACCGAAATGAAAAGTAATGGGGAAATTGGACAGCCTTGTCGTGTCCCTTTCTCTATTTTAAACTCTTCTGTCACCACACCATTAATTATCAATTTTGCCTTTTGTTCAGAGTAAATCGCACCTATACCATTTTCAAAGTTTTGTCCAACCCCCATCCCCTGAAGGTTTTTCTTCATAAAACTCCAGGAAATATTGTCAAAGGCTTTCTCCGCATCTACAAATATCAAAACTGCTTTTGTGTTGATGTTCACCTGCAGCTTTTCTAAAATGTTAATTATATTCCTCATATTGTCCGATAGATGCCTTCCAGGGAGAAAGCCGGCCTGGTCTTTATGTATCACCTCTGCCAATACTTTTTTCAGTCTTCTAGCCAAAATGTCTGCAAAGATTTTGTAATCCACATTAAGTAGGGATATGGGGCGATAGTTCTTAAGTTGTGTCTTTTCAGACTCAGTTTTCGGTATAAGTGTGATATAAGCTTCTTTCCACGTCTCAGGTGCTTTTTTCCCCTCCATAATTTCATTACAAACCTCCTTTAATGGTTGAATTAGATAGTCTTTCAAAGTTCTGTAGTACTTGGAGGTTAATCCATCAGGCCCTGGAGATTTGCCCAATTGCATACTCTGAATTGCACCTTCCACCTCTTGTTCAGTTATTTTGTAGTTCAATAATAATTTGTTTTCTTGAGAGATTTTTTGTAATCCATTACTTTTCAAGAATTGGTCAATTTTTGTTTCAATCTGCGGCCCTTGTGTATAAAGTTGTTTAAAATATCTCTGGAAGCAATTTCTAATCTCCTGTGGGTTCTGTATGTTTTTCCCATCCACTTCAAGGTTGGTAACCGTATTTAACTTTTGTCTCTTCTTCAACTGCCACGCTAACAGCTTCCCACATTTGTTAGCTGATTCGAAGGTCTTTTAGAATCATAGAATCATAGAATCATAGAATCATAGAGTTGGAAGAGACCACAAGGGCCATCGAGTCCAACCCCCTGCCAAGCAGGAAACACCATCAGAGCACTCCTGACATATGGTTGTCAAGCCTCTGCTTAAAGACCTCCAAAGAAGGAGACTCCACCACACTCCTTGGCAGCAAATTCCACTGTCGAATAGCTCTTACTGTCAGGAAGTTCTTCCTAATGTTTAGGTGGAATCTTCTTTCTTGTAGTTTGGATCCATTGCTCCGTGTCCGCTTCTCTGGAGCAGCAGAAAACAACCTTTCTCCCTCCTCTATGTGACATCCTTTTATATATTTGAACATGGCTATCATATCACCCCTTAACCTCCTCTTCTCCAGGCTAAACATGCCCAGCTCCCTTAGCCGTTCCTCATAAGGCATCGTTTCCAGGCCTTTGACCATTTTGGTTGCCCTCCTCTGGACACGTTCCAGTTTGTCAGTGTCCTTCTTGAACTGTGGTGCCCAGAACTGGACACAGTACTCCAGGTGTGGTCTGACCAGAGCAGAATACAGTGGCACTATTACTTCCCTTGATCTAGATGCTATACTCCTATTGATGCAGCCCAGAATTGCATTGGCTTTTTTAGCTGCCGTGTCACACTGTTGGCTCATGTCAAGTTTGTGGTCAACCAAGACTCCTAGATCCTTTTCACATGTACTGCTCTCAAGCCAGGTGCCACCCATCTTGTATTTGTACCTCTCATTTTTTTTGCCCAAGTGCAATACTTTACATTTCTCCCTGTTAAAATTCATCTTGTTTGTTTTTGCCCAGTTTTCTAATCTGTCAAGGTCGTTTTGAAGTGTGATCCTGTCCTCTGGGGTGTTAGCCACCCCTCCCAGTTTGGTGTCATCTGCAAATTTGATCAGGATGCCCTTGAGTCCATCATCCAAGTCGTTGATAAAGATGTTGAATAAGACCGGGCCCAAGACAGAACCCTGTGGCACCCCACTAGTCACTCTTCTCCAGGATGAAGAGGAACCATTGATGAGCACCCTTTGGGTTCGGTCAGTCAGCCAGTTACAAATCCACTGAGTGGTAGCATAGTCAAGACCGCATTTTACCAGCTTCTTTACAAGAATATCATGGCGCACCTTGTCAAATGCCTTGCTGAAATCAAGGTAGGCTACATCCACT
Organism: Podarcis liolepis; assembly: GCF_965112155.1. Lineage (NCBI taxonomy): Eukaryota > Metazoa > Chordata > Lepidosauria > Squamata > Lacertidae > Podarcis > Podarcis liolepis. Next base: position 5,443,071 of record NC_139568.1, read on the forward strand.
GTGTTCCCTTCATCTACCAGGCTTGTAATTCTGTCAAAAAACGAGATCAGGTTAGTCTGACATGACTTATTTTTCAGAAATCCATGCTGACTATTGGTGATCACAGCATTCCTTTCTAGGTGCTCACAGACTGTTTGCTTAATGATCTGCTCCAGAATCTTCCCTGCTATTGATGTCAGACTGACTGGGCGGTAATTATTTGGGTCCTCTCTTTTCCCCTTTTTGAAAATAGGGACAACATTTGCCCTCCTCCAGTCTGCCGGGACTTCGCCTGTTCTCCAGGAATTCTCAAAGATGACTGCCAGTGGTTCTGAGATCACATCTGCCAGTTCTTTTAATACTCTTGGATGCAGTTCATCTGGCCCTGGAGACTTGAATACATCTATTTTTTTTTTTTAATAAAAATTTTTTATTGCGTTTCTTTTCCATTAGTTCACAACATCTGTTACAAAACAGTGAACAAGAAACAATTTTTGTAAATAGACAGATATAAAAAGATAAGAAGAAAAAAGAAAGTAAAGGAAAAAAAGAAAATTAAGTTTCATATTATCTTTCCAAAAAGTTACTCTCCTGTGGACCTCCTCACGTCCTCTCAACATTGCATTCTTTGAACTCACATTGTCAGCAATTTGTTACCTTATTTCACAACTTACTGTACCTTTCAGTTATTATGTAAACCTATTTCAGAAGAAAGTTGTGGTTCAATTTTAGTACCTTTATAATAAACATAATATATTTGTTTCAAATTGTCTTATTTTCCTCTGTTATAACTTACTTTATCATTTACCTAATCAAATTGCAGGAGCATAACATTTCCTAATCGTGCACATTCTTAACATTCAAACAACTTATAGTACTTTTGCAAATAGTCCTTGAATTTTTTCCAGTCCTCCTCCACTTTTTCTTCGCTCAGATCTCGGATTCTGCCAGTCATCTCCGCCAGTTCCATATAGTCCATCATCTGCGTCTGCCAGTCCTCCAGTGTGGGTAAATCTTGTGTCTTCCAATGCTTTGCGATAAGAATTCTTGCTGCTGTAGTTGTATACATAAACAAGGTTCTATCCTTTTTTAACACCTTCCGGTCCACCATGCCCAGGAGGAAGGCCTCCGGTTTCTTGGGAAAGGTATATTTAAATACCTTTTTCAATTCATTGTATATCATTTCCCAGAAGGCCTTCACTTTCGGGCAGATCCACCAGAGGTGAAAGAATGTCCCTTCTGCCTCCTTACATTTCCAACATTTATTGTCAGACAGGTGGTATATCTTAGCTAGCTTGACTGGGGTCATGTACCACCGGTATACCATTTTCATAATGTTCTCTTTCAGGGCAGTACATGCCGTAAACTTCATACCGGTGTTCCATAACCTTTCCCAGTCCTCAGACATAATGTTATGTCCAACATCCTGTGCCCATTTTATCATAGCAGATTTAACTGTTTCATCCTGTGTATTCCATTTAAGCAGCAAGTTATACATTCTCAAAAGTACCTTAGTCTTTGGTTCTAGCAATTCCGTTTCCAATTTCGATTTTTCCACCTGAAAACCAACCTTTTTATCCATTTTAAAAACCTCTTGAATTTGAGCATAATGTAGCCAGTCTCGCACCTTACTTTTTAATTTATCCTGGCTCTGCAGCTTCCAGTTATCTCCAGATCTCTCAATTAATTCCCAATATTTTGGCCAGTAGGCCTCCATATTGGGTCTTTTTTTTGGAGCCTTGGCTTCCATCGGTGATAGCCACCTCGGGGTCTTGCCTTCTAGTAAGTCCTTATACTTCAACCAGACGGCAAAAATTGTTTTCCTGACAATATGGTTTTTGAACAATTTATGAACTTTCGCCTTGTCATACCACAGATATGCATGCCAGCCAAAGGCATTATCAAACCCTTCCAGATCTAGGACATCAGTGTTCTCCAACAGGAACCAATCCTTCAACCAACAGAAGGCTGCAGCTTCATAATACAACCTCAAGTCCGGCAGGGCAAACCCCCCTCTTTCTTTCGAGTCAGTTAGTATTTTAAATTTTATTCGGGGCTTTTTGCCCTGCCAGACAAACCTAGATATGTCCTTCTGCCATTTTCCAAAGCACTCCACTCTGTCCACGATCTGTAGGGTTTGAAACAAGAATAACATTTTCGGCAAGACACACATCTTTATAGCTGCAATTCGACCTGACAAGGTAAGTTTCAGTCTTGACCAAATTTCCAAGTCCTTTTTAATTTCCGACCAACATTTTTCATAATTATCTTTAAATAGATTCAAGTTTTTGGTGGACAAGAATACCCCCAGGTATTTCACTTTTTTAACCACACTTAGTTCTGTTTCTTTCTGATACCCATCTGTTTCTGTAGATGTCATATTTTTAACCAAAACCTTAGTTTTTTGTTTGTTTAACTTAAATCCCGCCACCCGACCAAACTCCGAAATAAGTTCAAGCACTCTTTTTGTACTAGATTCTGGCTCCTGTAATGTTAAAACTAGGTCATCTGCAAAAGCTTTCAGTTTGTATTGTTTTACTCCGACCTCTATACCTTGCACCAACCGATCCTCCCTAATCATGTTCAGCAACACCTCCAGGACAGAAATAAATAACAGAGGAGATAGAGGGCACCCCTGTCGTGTCCCTTTTTCAATTTTGAGTTCCTCCGACACCACATTGTTCACTATCAGTTTAGCTTTTTGTTCTGAGTAGATTGCGTCTATTCCATTTTCAAACCCCCGCCCCACTCCCATCCCTTCCAAGTTTTTCTTCATGAACAGCCAAGAAATGTTGTCAAATGCTTTCTCCGCATCAATAAAGATTAGGGCCGCCCTCGTGTTCCTAATCCGCAAAAGCTCCAAAATGTCTATAATGTTCCTGGTGTTATCAGACATATGTCTACCAGGGAGAAAGCCTGCTTGGTCCTTATGAATTACTTCATTTAGTACTTTTTTAAATCTACTTGCCAAAATGTCTGCAAATATTTTATAATCCACATTCAAGAGTGAGATGGGACGGTAGTTCTTAAGCTGAGTCTTTTCCAGTTCTGATTTAGGTATCAATGTGATGAATGCTTCTTTCCACGTTTCCGGTGCCCTCTTCCCCTCCATAATCTGGTTACATACCTCCATCAAAGATTGTATCAAGTAGTCCTTCAAAGTCTTATAATATTTGGAGGTAAGCCCGTCCGGGCCTGGAGATTTGCCAAGTTGCATATTCTGGATGGCACCTTCAATTTCCTGTTGAGTTATTTTGCAATTCAAGATTGATCTTTTATCTTGGCTTATTTTTGATAATCCATTTGTCTTTAAAAATTGGTCTATTTCAGGTTCTTTCTGGGGCCCTTGTGCATAAAGGTCTTTAAAGTATCTGTGGAAGCATTTCCTGATTTCTTCTGGTTTCTGAACTATTCTTCCTTGAATCTCTAAATTTGTAACCGTATTTAACTTTTGTCTTTTTTTCAGCTGCCATGCTAGCAGCTTTCCACATTTATTTGCTGATTCAAACGATCTCTGTTTCATTTGTTTGATTTTCCATTCTATCTCTTGATTAATCAATTTCGAGTATTGTGCTTGATGGAATTTAATTTCTCTCAGCACCTCCTTTGACTTTGGTTTAGTTCTCAATTTTTTCTCTCCTTCACTTATTTTCTCTAAGATTTTCTCCTTTTTTCCATTCCAAATTTTTTTCTTAATTGTGTTCTGTTGTATCAGAAACCCCCTCATGACTGCTTTACTTGCATCCCAGATCGTTCTTTTTTCCACCGTAGTGTTCAAATTTATTTCAAAATAGTCCTTTAGCGTTTTTTGGGCCTTCTTCACAATCTCTTGGTCTCTTAGCAAGGTGTCATTCATTCTCCATCTAAACGATCCGGTTGGGATAAGTCTCAGTTCCATTTTCAAAGCATTATGGTCGGAGCAGGTTTTTGGGCAGATTTCTACCTTTCTTGTTTTAGGTGCCAGCCCTCTAGATATCCAAATTTGGTCGATTCGTGTCCATGACAGGTGGGCCTCAGAAAAGAAGGTTCCTTCTTTACCTAAGGGGTTCTTTGTCCTCCATATGTCAATCAAGTCCATATTGTCTGTCAGTTCAAAAAAGGTTTTAGGAAGTCTGCCGTCTGTTGTTAAATTTTGGTTTTGGGATTTGTCCATATTTGTTGACACCACCCCATTCATGTCACCCATAAGGATGATGTTAGAATAGTCCATATAGTCCAGCATAGTCTCATGCAGCTTCTTGTAGAATTCTGATTTTCCATCATTTGGTGCGTAAATTCCTAATATCAAAATTTTCTCACCTTGTGTTTGGATTTCAATTGCCAATATTCTTCCTTGGTCATCCTTGAATAAGAATTTTGGTGACAGGTTCTCCTTTGCATATATCACCACACCTCTTTTCTTAACTTTGTCCGATGAGATAAATTCTTGGCCTAGTCTTTTATTAATTAGCACTTTCCTGTGGAGCCTAGTCACGTGTGTTTCTTGTAAACATATTACATCCAATTGTTCCTTCTTCAAGATGTGAAAAATCCTTCTTCTTTTTTCCGGGGAATTCCCACCATTTATGTTCCAGCTAAGCAGCTGCAGAGACATCCTGTTCTAAAGTTGGTCCTAGAGTGGGGTGTCTTCCTTTTCCTCGGATCCCGAGGGCGTAGGCGTTGGCCCACCTCCAGGTGGTGCTGGTGTAGGTAAGGGTGGTAGCCAAGCTGCTCCTTTCTGCAGATCTTCCCCGTGGTCGTGCAGGAACTTTTGGTTGTCTTCAGTTGTTCTAATTTTAATCTTCTTTTCTTTGTAAGTAAAAGATAGTCCTTGTGGAAACTCCCACCTATAGGGTATTGCGTTGTATCTCAGCAGTTTAGCTAACTCTGAGTAGGTAGCTCTGAGTTCCAGTAGCTGTCTCGGAATATCTCTATAAATCTCCACCCTTTTATCTTGTATTTCTATTGCTTTTTTGAAGTGAAGGCCTAGGATCTTGTCTCTCTCTTCCTTTGATCTTAAAATTATTAAACAGTCTCTGGATCTATCCTTCCTTACCAATCTTCCCAGTCTGAATGCCGAAACAATTTTAAAATCAGTATCTTCCTTTATACCCCAGAACTTGGAGAATTCTTGTGTCAAATATCCAATCAGGTCTCCTTTCTCAAGTTCTGGGATGCCTCTCAATTTAAGATTATTCTCGCGGTTTTTCAATTCCACCATTGACAGGTAGGCTTGTTGTTCACCCACCTGTTTGTGCAGAGGCTTGACTTCTCCCTTTATCTCCTCGACCTCTTTCTGTAAAACTCCCACTTTCTGAATAGCTTCCCCAGCTAATTCACGATTTTCAGCTGTTGCTCCTTGCAGGTTCTCTATTGCTTGTGTATGCTGGGAAACTTGTTCAGTCAATTTTTGGATCGAGGATGTCGCTTTATCTATTTTCAGAGACTGGTCGTCCACCTTTTGATTTAGCTTTGACAATTGTTCCAATATTTGTTTCAAGACTGCGTCTGATCCACCTGTTGCCATATCTTCCTCAGTGGGCTCAGTGGGCTTCTCAGTCTTTTCAACTTCTGCCTTTTGTGTCACTAGCACAGCTGGAACCGATGATCGGCGTCCTTGGGTCAGAGTTGTTTGTAAAAGTTGTGCTGGTTTTTTTTCTTTTTCTTTTTCCTTGGCCTCTTTAGTTTCCTTGGCTTTAGATGCTCTTGTTCTCCCTGCACCGCTCATTACACATCTGTCAATGTTCAAGGTCAGATTGTCAATTGTCCCATGGGAAAGACAGATCCAATTGTAAACAGTCAGTAGAGAGGAAGTCAAAACAAAAGTCAGTTCCCAGGTTTTTGTAATCCCACAGCCCTCTAGGGGGAGTGCCACCAAATTTCAAGAACAAAGAAGAAAGTTTTCCGCCATTAATATTTCAATTGACGCAGTTCAGAAAATAGAACAGTTCCTGCATAGACCAAAAGTTCACCAGAGCACTTTTTATCATTAAACAAAGTTTCATAGAAGGTGTCTGCAACAGTGTCACATCCAGTCTGTTACTGCTCAAAAGTATCAGTTTAGTTCCATAAGTTTCAGCAACTGTATCCGCAGTTTGACAATCTCTCCTCCCTGGCAGCCCGATAATCTGGCTCTTTAAAATTGCAGCCCAAAAAGTAGGAGGAAAGTCCCAACTTAATACTTAAAGTCCCTTTTATTCAGTAACAGTTCCTCTCTTCAATTTAAAAGAAAAGCAGCTCCGTAAGCGCACGAAAGTTTAGACTTCCTAAAGTCCCTTTTAAAGTGCTTCCCGCTTCTCAAGTCCTTGCTTTGATCTTGCCAGCAATGCCGGGAGGCGGACTTCCCTTTTATCGTCTCCCGGTTTCAGCCAAATTTAACAAATTCTTTATCAATTTTAATGCCCCTTACTCACGGGTATGTTGCTTGCAGCTTGGTGTTGATTTTAGGAAGAAAGGTCAGCGCTCATCTGCAACAGCCGCGCGGCTTCACTTCCGCGGAAAGAGCGATGAACTCACAGCACCGCTCCCCCTCCTTCACTCCGGATCTCCTTACGGGGTCCCTTCTGTGATTTTGGGGTAGCTTCTGGTGCCCGCCGAGTCCCACGGCCACGGGCTCACTCTACCCGTGGTTTTTCTTAGTGGGTCGCCGCTATGCCGCAGCGTGCGACCCTTTTCCGCGGAGCCCCTCTTCAAAGAGCGAAGAGGACCGCCATTACAGTTTCGCGCCGCCTCCGGAAGAGACTTGAATACATCTAAACTAGCCAAATATTCTTGTACTATCTCCTTAGTTATTCTGGGCTGTGTTTCCTTTGCTGAATCATTTGCTCCAAATTCTTCAGGTCGGGCATTGTTTTCTTTATCGGAGAAGACTGAGGCAAAGAAGGCATTGAGGAGTTCAGCCCTTTCTGTGTCCCCTGTTTGCATTTCACCATCTTCTCCTCTGAGTGACCCCACTGTTTCTTTGTTCTTCCTTTTGCTACGAACATACCCATAAAAGCCTTTTTTGTTGCTTTTAACCTCTCTAGCAAGCCTGAGTTCATTCTGTGCTTTAGCTTTTCTGACTTTGTGTCTACACGTGCTGGCTATTTGTTTGAATTCCTCTTTGGTGGTTTCCCCCCTTTTCCATTTTTTGTACACATCCTTTTTTAATCTTAACTCAGTTAAAAGTTCTTTAGATAGCCACCCTGGCTTCTTTAGGCACCTTCCATGTTTCCGTCTCATTGGTATTGCCTGACGTTGTGCTTTTACTATCTCCCTCTTAACAAACTCCCAGCCATCATGAACTCCCTTTCCTTTTAGTATTGCTGTCCATGGGATCTCACCCAGCACTTCCCTAAGTTTTATGAAGTCGGCTTTCTTAAAGTCAAGAAATTGAGTCCTAGTATGCTTGGCTGCTCCTTTCCGCTGTATAGTAAACTTCAGAAGAGCATGATCACTCGCGCCTAATGATCCTTCCACATCTACCCCACTAACCAGGTCATCAACATTGGTTAGGACCAGATCTAAAATGGCTGTTCCTCTTGTTGCTTCTCCCACTTTCTGGACAATGAAGTTGTCTGCAAGGCCAGTGAGGAATCTGTTTGACCTTATGCTCTTGGCTGAGTTTGACGTCCAACAAATATCCGGGTAATTGAAGTCCCCCATTACTACTATCTCCCTTCCTTTTGCATGCTTGGCCATCTGTTCCAGGAAGGCATCATCTATGTCCTCCGTTTGGCTTGGGGATCTATAGTAAACTCCCACAATGAGGTCTCTGTTATTCTTCTCTCCCTTAATTTTGACCCAAATGCTCTCACTTTGGCTTTGAGGTTCTAAATCTTGGATCTCTTCACAGGTATACACATCCCTGACATATAACGCCACTCCTCCTCCTTTCTTGTCTGGTCTGTTTCTCTGAAATAGATTGTATCCCCCCATTATTACATTCCAATCGTGGGACTTATCCCACCAGGTTTCAGTGATGCCTATTATGTCATATTTAGTTTGCTGTACCAAGAGCTCAAACTCATCTTGTTTATTTCCCATGCTTTGCGCATTAGTGTACAGACATTGAAGTCCATTAATCATTCCCCCGTGTCTCTTATTTAAGGATTTTTTCCTCCCACCACTAGGTCCGCGTGCTGTTTGCTCCATTTGGTCTATGACATTTGGATGATCATCTTCATTGATTGATAGACTCCTACCTTCAGGAGCACTGTCTCCCTCCCCCACGTTAGTCAGTTTAAAGCCCTCCTGATGAGGTTTCTGAGATTTTTGGCAAAAACATTTCTCCCAACCGTTGTGAGGTGCAGCCCATCACTTGCCAGAAGTCCATCTTCAAGAAACTGTAGTCCGTGATCTAAGAATCCAAACCGTTCCTGTTTTGTCTCATCTGTTTAATTTTCCATTCAATATCCTGATTTATCATTTTCATATATTGTACTTGGTATAACTTAATTTCTCTCAAGAGCTCTTGTGACATTGGTTTAGCTCTAAGTTTCTTCTCTCCTTCTCTTATTTTCTCCAAAATCTTTTCCTTTTTCTCATTTTGAGTTCTCCTTTTTATTGCATTCTGCTGTATCAAGAACCCTCTCATTACAGCTTTACTTGCGTCCCAGATTATTCTTTTTTCCACAGTGGTCTTCAAATTTATCTCAAAATAGTCTTTCATAATTTTTTGGGCCTTCTTGGTAATTTCTGGATCTCTAAACAAAGCGTCATTCATCCTCCATCTGAAGGAACCAGTCAATGTTGGTTTCATTTCCATTTTCACAGGGTTATGATCGGAGCAAGTTTTTGGGCAAATTTCCACTTTTCGAATCTTGGGAGCCATTCCTCTGGTTATCCAGATTTGGTCAATCCTTGTCCAAGTCTTTTGGGCTTCAGAAAAGAATGTCCCCTCTCTACCTAGGGGGTTCTTAGTTCTCCAGATATCGATTAAGTCCATATTGTCTGTCATTTCAAAAAAAGTTTTCGGTAGTCTTCCATCTTTTGTCACCACTTGTCTTTCTGACTTGTCCATATTTGTTGATACCACTCCATTCATATCTCCAAGCATAATAATGTTATAATCCATAAAGTCCAACAACGTCTCATGCAGTTTCTTTAAAAATTCTGATTTCCCCTCATTTGGTGCATATATCCCTACTATCAACAGTCTCTCTCCTTGAAATTGTATTTCAATTGCCACAAATCTTCCTTGGTCATCTTTAAAAATGAGTTTTGGTAATAAACTTTCTTTTGCGTAAATCACCACTCCTCTCTTTTTAACTTTATCTGATGAAATATATTCTTGACCTAATCTTTTATTAATTAATACTTTCCTATGTATTCTAGTCACATGGGTTTCTTGCAGACATATCAAGTCCAATTTTTCCTTTTTCAATAAGTGAAAGATTCTTTTCCTCTTGTCAGGGGAGTTCAGACCTCGAATATTCCAACTTAGTACCTGCAGAGACATTATGTAGTTATTCTATTTCCCCTCCAACTGCTCCCAATGATTGTTCTTGATCTGTGGGTGGTATCACTTCTGGTTTGTCCAATCCCGATGGTAGCTTTGCTGGGTCCAAAACTCCTGGTTTTAGTATCTTTGGTTCTTTTCCCTCTGCCTCTTTTTGTAAATCTTCCTTGTGATCTTTCAGAAATCTCACTTTTTCCTCCTCTGATCTTATCTTCACTTTTTCCCTCTGTAAGTGAAAGACAAACCCTGGGGAAATTCCCACCTGAAGATAATGCTTTTTCTTCTTAACAGGTTCACTAGATCTCCGTAGTTAGCTCTGAGGTCCAATAGGTATTTTGGGCTATCTTTGAAGATTTCTATCCTTGAATCCTCTATTTCCAGTGATTTCTGATAATGCAGGCCCAATATTTTATCCCTCTCTTCTTTAGATCTGAGTGTAATCAAACAGTCTCTTACTTAGTTCTTTCTTCCCCCTTTACTCCCTTTACAAAGTCTGAAGGCAGTCACTATCATCATCAACCTTTTATTCGACCGTCAGTCAGCAAAAGTACATTTGTCAAAACACAGTTAAAAGCTCCAGGAAGATTTTAGAACTTAGCCAACACTAAAATGGGCCAAACAGATAGCCCCATGTCAATATAGTCAATTATATTCTTGCGACGCTTAAAAGCTAAAAAAAGAAATTTGGCCACCAAGGAAGGTATAGCTCTAGTGCCGTTATTCAGCAAGTGTAAAACCTGGTTTGCTCCGGATAGGAAGCTAGATTGACATAAGAGTGGGTCTATAAAGTTTTGTCTAAGCTCTGCATAAGAAGGGCAAGTCAAGAGGATGTGTTCGATGGACTCAGCCACACCCATGGCACAATGACAGGTTCTCAGGGCGTATGGTACTCCCCTGTACCTTCCCCACAATATCGCAGAGTCAAGGACATTTAATCTAGCCGCTGTAAGAAGTCTACGGTATTCCACATAGTGAATTTCTGCAAGGTAGGGGGCTGGTATGGTCCGATAAATCTGGTCCCCTAGGAACATCCCTGGTTTTACCTGGGCTATGTCCTCTTGTCTGGCAATGTCACTCAGTCTCCGGGAGATCACAGCTCTAGCTTGATTGTACGTCATAGACTCAAGGTAAAGGTGAGACAATCCGCAGGACTGAACCTTGTTAGTGACCTCCCTTTCCCACGATGATTGGAAATCGTCCCTCAATATCAAGGGGGCAATACCCACTGGTTTAAAACAAAGCTTGAGCCATAGCCAGAGCTTCGTCTTCAAGGCCACATGCTGTAGAGCTTGCCAGCCGACCTCTAGTCTCATAACCGCACCCGCTACCGAGGGGGGAATCCTAAGGATGGCTCTAAGGAATGGCGTTTGGATAGAATCCAATTTCAAAAAATCCCTACGGGAGCCTAAAGAGATGCCCACCAAAAGAAGGGGGAGGACTTTCATTTGAAAGAGTCTCAACGCTATCTTCACTGATTGAGCCTGATTCTTAGCATATAGGGATCTAATCTGGATGGCTGCTTTAGATGCGTTAGTTGTTATATAGTCTCTATGGGCCAGAAAAGACCTATTTGACCGTATTACTTGTCCCAGATATTTAAAGCAGTTAACCTGCTCTAAGGGGATCCCGTTCATTGACCATCGATGGAGTCTCGGTCGGGCAGAGAAGACCATTATCTTGGTCTTAGCATAGTTGGGTTGGAGCTCATGCTGATCACAGTATTCATGTAGAGCTTGCAATATTCTCCTCAGTCCAATAGGGGATCTGGCAAGAAGTGCGGCGTCATCCGCATACAGAAGAACATTCAGAGATCGGCCTGCTAATTTGGGGGGGGGGGGTGTGGAAAGCATCATTGGCCATATGAGTCACCAGTGAGTTAATGTAAAAATTAAACAATGCTGGGGCCAATAGACAACCCTGTCTTACCCCTCTAGTGGTGGTAACAGGGTTGGAAACTAGGCCTTTATTGTCTAGCCTGATTCTCAGAAAGGTGTTTGTATGGAGGCTGATAATCAGATGAAGGAGACGACGATCGATCTTTGTAGCAGCCAGTTTTGTCCATAGCTGCTTTCTAGAGATTCGATCAAATGCCTGCTTAAGGTCAATAAAAGCCACATGAAGAACCTTTGGGGCTTTGCCGGCATACTTTTCCGCCAGGTGATTCAAGGTTAATATTTGGTCTGTGGTAGATCTTCCAGGGCGAAACCCCGCCTGTTCATCGGCAATGATATTGTCGTCCTCCATCCATTTCGATAGTTTGTTTAGCAGGTACCCCGAGTAAATCTTCCCAATGACATTTAGCAAGTTGATTGGCCTAAAGTTGCTCGGCTCTGTACGTGGGCCTTTCTTATGTATTAATACAATCAACGCAGAGCTCCAGCTTGAGGGAAAATTTGCTGTTTTGTTTATATGCGTGTAAAGTGCTGCTAAAAGAGGGATCCACCAATCTTTATTTGCTTTGATGGCATCAATGGATATAAGGTCATCACCGGGGGCCTTGCCTGCTTTAAATCGATCTATGAGAGTTTCAACTTCAGGGCATGTAACTGGGTCCCAATCGGGCAGTGCTTCCGGCTCCACCGTATCTCCGCAGGCATCATGGGCTGCATACAGATCGGCAAAGTATCTTTCCCAAGTGTCCGCTGAGATGTGGGGTTCTATTCTTGCAAGCGGCCTACCCAGGTATCTGGAAATTAACTGCCAAAAAGAGGCTGGATTTCTATTCTCTGCAGCTATCAAAAGGTTGTTCCAATTGTTTCTTTCTGCCTCGAGCTTCTTTTCCTTTAGTAGGGCTTTATAGCTTCTCTTGAGGGTGATAAGCCGGTTACTTGGCATGGGGTCATTTGATGCTCTGTATGCCAACCATTCTTTATACAGATGATTCTTGAAGTTTTTGCATTCCTCATCGAACCATTTTTTGTGGAAAAACTGTTTACCATGCTTTGTGGGGGGCCGAGCTAGTGTTGGTTTTAGTAGTTCTACTAAATCATCATACATTGGTAGAGGCTCATCCGCCTGCAAAAGGGAAGCCCTTTTTATTTGGAGCTGATCAGTCCAGAGAAGTTCGTTCAACTGCTGGGCCGAATTGGAGGTCCATTTAAGGGCTGTGGGTCTTATCTCCAGATGATCATTTGATAGGTGCATAGAGGGGTGCCTATCAGGTTCGTCAGCCAGAGTCAAGGAAATTTCTAGAGGGAAGTGATCACTCTCCAATCTTGAAGCCACCTTAAAGCTGGATATTTTTGGGGTAAGGTCAGGAGATATCTATACATAATCAATAGTGGATGCACGTGAACCTGACCAATAGGTGAATTCGGCAGGGTAGTCCGAGCTGACTGCCCCATTTAGCAGAAGGAAATTGAGGGCCAGCAAGGTTTGCCTGCATTTAAAACCAGCGTAAGTGGCTATGTTATCTTTGAATTTCCTTGGTAAAAGATGTGTAGTCATAAGAGGAGGAGAAGGATACTTGCTAAATTTAGAGAATAAGATTTAGTCAGTGTGTGACAGGCGTCCATTAAAATCTCCCGCCAACAGAAAAGTGGCTTCGGGGTGTTTATCAAAAAGCGTTTCCTTTTTTTTTTTATAAAGATATTTATTAAAGGTTTTTAAGATATAGCAAGAAAAAAGAAAAATAAACATACAAAATGAAAAGCAGTTAAAAACACACATTAATTTTCAATAACATAACTTCCATACACTTATTTCCTCGGACCTCCTCATACCTCCCTTCTTTGTATTCCAGTTCAATCTGTTAGTTCAGCAAATCCTTACCATTAAACTTTTTCCCCATTTGTAAAACCTCTTTTTTTTCATATCTCTTAAAACATTTCAGCTGGAAACTGCTTAGTTTCTATCCAACATCCTTCTAACATTCATTAATTTTACAATGTTTCTGTAAGTAGTCTTTAAATTTCTTCTAGTCTTCTTTCACTGACTCTTCTCCCTGGTCTCGGATTCTGCCAGTCATTTCTACCAATTCCATGTAGTCAATCACCTTCATCTGCCATTCTTCCAGGGTGGGTAGATCTTGTGTCTTCCAGTACTTTGCGATGAGTATTCTTGCTGCTGTTGTTGCATACATAAAAAAAGTTCTGTCCTTCTTTGGCACCAATTGGCCGACAATGCCCAGGAGAAAGGCCTCTGGTTTCTTCAGGAAGGTATATTTAAATACCTTTTTCAGTTCATTATATATCATTTCCCAGAAAGCCTTAATCTTTGGGCACGTCCACCAAAGGTGAAAGAATGTACCTTCCGTTTCTTTACATTTCCAACATTTGTTATCGGGCAAATGATAGATTTTTGCAAGCTTGACTGGTGTCATGTACCACCTGTATATCATTTTCATAATATTCTCTCTTAAGGCATTACATGCCGTAAACTTCATACTTGTGGTTCATAACTGTTCCCAGTCAGCAAACATAATATTATGTCCAACATCCTGTGCCCATTTAATCATAACAGATTTCACCGTTTCATCCTGAGTATTCCATTTCAACAGCAAATGATACATTCTTGACAAATTCTTAGTATTGGGTTCTAACAGTTCTGTTTCTAATTTTGACTTTTCCACCTGGAAGCCAATTTTCTTATCCAAATTATATGTCTCCATTATCTGATAATAATGAAGCCAGTCTCTCACTTTGTTTTTTAATTTCTCAAAACTCTGCAATTTTAATCTATCTCCGTCTTGTTCCAAAATTTCCCAATATGTCGGCCATTTAGCCTCCATATTGAGCTTTTTCAAAGCTTTTGCTTCCATTGGTGACAGCCACCTTGGGGTTTTATTTTCCAACAAATCCGTATATCTTATCCATAGTAAAGTTTAAGGTCTGGCAGGGCAAATCCACCCCTTTCCTTTGCATCTGTCAGTATCTTAAATTTTATTCTGGGCTTCTTGCCCTGCCAGACAAATCTAGAGATATCTCTCTGCTACCTCTTAAAACAATCCATCTTGTCCACAATTTGCAATGTCTGAAATAAAAACAACATTCTCGGCAATACATTCATTTTTATCACAGGAATTCGGCCCAACAGTGAAAGCTTCAAATTTGACCAAATTTCTAAATCTTTTTTCACTTCAGTCCAACATTTCTCACAATTATCTTTAAATAAGTTCACATTTTTAGCTGTCATATTAATCCCCAAATATTTCACTTTCTTTACCACATTCAATCCTGTCTCCTTCTGAAACCTATCTTTTTCAATTGGTGTTAATTTTTTCTCTAAAACCTTGGTTTTTAACTTATTCAGTTTGAAACCTGCCACTTGACCAAATTCCTGAATTAATTCTAAATACTAAGTCATCTGCAAATGCTCTCAATTTATATTGCTTATCTCCGACCTGTATACCTTTGACCAACCGGTCCCTTCTAATCATGTTTAGCAGGACCTCCAGGACCGATATAAAAAGCAGTGGGGAGATTGGGCACCCCTGTCGTGTCCCTTTTTCTATTTTAAATTCTTCCGTAACCACATTATTTACAATTAGTTTAGCCTTTTGCTCAGTGTATATTGCGCCTATACCATTTTCAAAACCTTGGCCTACCCCCATCCCATGTAGATTCTTCTTCATAAAACTCCAAGAGATGTTGTCAAAAGCTTTCTCCGCGTCTACAAATATCAAAACTGCTTTAGTATTTATATTCACTTCTAATTTTTCCAAAATATCTATTATATTCCTCAGATTATCAGACAAGTGTCTTCCTGGGAGAAAGCCCGCTTGATCTTTATGAATCTCTTCCATCAGTACTTTTTTCAGTCTCTTGGCCAAAATGTCGGCAAAAATTTTATAATCCACATTAAGTAACGATATAGGGCGGTAGTTCTTAAGCTGAGTCTTTTCAGTGTCTGTTTTCGGTATAAGTGTGATGTACGCTTCTTTCCACGACTCTGGTGCTCTTTTCCCTTCCAATATTTCATTGCAGACTTCTTTCAAAGGTTGCAGTAACCACTCTTTCAAAGATCTATACTATCTAGAAGTCAGCCAGTCCGGTCCTGGAGATTTGCCCAATTGCATGTTTTGAATGGCACCTTCTACCTCCTGTTCAGATATTTTGTAGTTCAGCATTAACTTGCTTTCTTGAGAGATTTTGTTGTTGTTGTTTTTTTATAATATTTTTATTGCATTTTTTCCAAATACAGATACCGAGTCAGACATACAAAAGAATAACAGAAAAGAAAAAAAGAAAGAAAAAGAGAATCATCTTTCCAAAACGTTTTTCCATAACTAACCGGACTTCCCCACGTCTCCCTCACCATGCGTTCTTCACAATAAAAATATCAGCAAATTATAACCTTGTTTCATGCGTTCTTTTGTTCTCTCAAATAATTATATTTTAGGTTTAAAATACTTATTATCAGTTTACTCTAAAAACAAATGTAGTATTATTTTAAACATAAGTCCTTTCATTAGTATAACTTAAATTCCCATAGCATCAAATCTTATTGCTGAAGCTAGATTTTCCAGATCGTGCAAATTCTTAACATTCATATAACTTATAATATTTTTGTAGATAGTCCTTAAATTTTTTCCAGTCCTCCTCCATTGTTTCTTCTCCCAAATCTTGGATTCTGCCAGTCATTTCAGCCAATTCCATATAGTCCATCAATTGCGTCTGCCACTCTTCCAGTGTGGGTAAATCTTGTGTCTTCCAGTATTTTGCAATGAGAATTCTTGCTGCTGTCGTTGCATACATAAAGAAAGTTCTGTCCTTCTTTAACACCTTCTGGCCGACTATGCCCAGGAGGAAGCCCTCTGGTTTCTTGGGAAAGGTGTACTTAAACACCTTTTTTAGCTCATTATAAATCATTTCCCAGAAGGCCTTCACTTTTGGACAGGTCCACCAGAGGTGAAAGAATGTCCCTTCAGCCTCCTTACATTTCCAACATTTATTATCAGACAAATGATATATCTTAGCAAGCTTGACTGGAGTCATGTACCACCTGTATATCATTTTCATAATATTCTCTTTCAAGGCATTACATGCCGTGAATTTCATACCGGTGGTCCATAACCTTTCCCAGTCTTCAAACATAATGTTGTACCCAATATCCTGAGCCCATTTTATCATAGCTGATTTGACTGTCTCATCCTGAGTGTTCCATTTAAGCAGCAAGTTATACATTATCGAAAGTACCTTAGTCTTTGGTTCTAACAGTTCTGTCTCTAGTTTCGATTTTTCCACCTGGAAACCTGTTTTCTTGTCCAACTTAAAAACCTCTTGAATTTGAGCATAATGAAACCAATCCTGCACCTTGTTCTTTAGTTTTTCATAGCTCTGCAACCTCCAATTGTCTCCAATTTTTTCTATTATTTCCCCATATTTCAGCCAGCCGGCCTCCATATTGGGGTTTTTTCAAGCCTTGGCCTCCGCTGGTGATAACCACCTCGGGGTCTTACCTTCTAATAAGTCTTTGTATTTTGTCCAGACCATAAATATTGCTTTTCTGACAATATGGTTTTTGAACATTTTATGAGTTTTTACCTTGTCGTACCACAAATATGCATGCCATCCTAAAGAATTATTAAACCCTTCCAGATCTAGGACATCAGTGCTCTCTAAGAGTAACCAATCCTTCATCCAGCAGAAGGCTGCAGCTTCATAGTATAACCTTAAGTCTGGCAGGGCAAACCCCCCTCTTTCTTTTGCATCAGTTAGTATTTTAAATTTTATTCGGGGCTTTTTGCCCTGCCAAACAAACTTAGAAATATCCTTCTGCCATTTACCAAAACATTCCACTCTGTCCACAATCTGTAGGGTTTGAAACAAAAACAACATCTTTGGCAATACATTCATCTTTATAGCTGCAATTCGGCCCAACAAGGAAAGTTTTAATCTTGACCAAATTTCTAAATCCTTTTTAACTTCTGACCAACATTTTTCGTAATTATCTTTAAATAAGTTCAAGTTTTTGGAGGACAAATTAACCCCTAGGTATTTCACTTTTTTAACCACGTTTAATTCTGTTTCCTTCTGAAACCCATCTGTTTCTAAAGGTGTCAAGTTTCCCCCCAAAACTTTAGTTTTTTGTTTATTCAACTTGAATCCCGCCACCCGACCAAAGTCATGAATCAGTTCTAAAACTCTTTTTGTACTGGGTTCTGGCTCCTGTAATGTTAAAACCAAGTCATCTGCAAAAGCTTTCAGTTTATATTGTTTCACTCCGACCTGTATTCCTTGCACCAACCGGTCCTCCCTAATCATATTCAAAAGCACCTCCAGGACTGAGATAAATAAAAGAGGGGAAAGAGGGCACCCCTGTCGTGTTCCTTTTTCAATTTTAAA
This sequence comes from Podarcis liolepis, assembly GCF_965112155.1. Lineage (NCBI taxonomy): Eukaryota > Metazoa > Chordata > Lepidosauria > Squamata > Lacertidae > Podarcis > Podarcis liolepis. Next base: position 5,460,753 of record NC_139568.1, read on the forward strand.
CTCTTCTGTCACCACATTGTTCACTATCAATTTAGCTTTTTGCTCTGAATATATTGCTTCTATGCCATTTTCAAACCCCCGTCCCACTCCCATCCCTTCCAAATTTTTCTTCATGAACTTCCAAGAAATGTTGTCAAAGGCCTTCTCCGCATCAGTAAAGATTAACACTGCTTTAGTATTAATGTTAGTTTGCAAAAGCTCCAAAATATCAATAATGTTCCTGGTGTTATCAGACAAATGTCTACCTGGGAGAAAGCCTGCCTGGTCCTTATGAATTACTTCATTTAAGACTTTTTTCAGTCTACTTGCCAAAATATCTGCAAAAATTTTGTAATCCACGTTTAGGAGTGAGATGGGACGGTAGTTCTTAAGTTGGGTCTTTTCAGTTTCCAGTTTAGGTATCAATGTGATGAAAGCTTCTTTCCACGTTTCCGGTGCCCTCCTCCCCTCCAAAATCTGGTTACAAACCTCCATTAGTGGTTGTATCAAATAGTCTTTTAATGTCTTATAGTACTTGGAGGTAAGTCCATCTGGGCCTGGAGATTTACCTAGTTGCATGTTCTGAATGGCGCCCTCAATTTCCTGTTGTGTTATTCTATAATTCAGGATTGTTCTCTTCTCCTGAGATAGTTTTGGCAATCCGTTAACTTTTATAAATTGGTCTATCTCAGTCAGTTCCTGAGGCCCTTGCGTATAAAGTTTTTTGAAGTATCTCTGGAAACACTTTCTAATTTCTTCTGGTTTCTGGATATTTCTCCCTTCGACCTCCAGATTGGTAACAAAGTTCAATTTTTGTCTCTTTTTCAACTGCCATGCTAGCAGTTTTCCACATTTGTTCGCCGATTCAAATGATCTTTGTTTCATTTGTTTAATTTTCCATTCCACTTCTTGATTTATCAATTTCGCATATTGTGCTTGATGGAATTTAATTTCTCTTAAAACCTCTTTGGATTTTGGTTTTAGTCTCAATTTTTTCTCTCCATCTTTTATCTTCTCTAATATCTTGTCCTTTTTTCCATTCCAGAGTTTTTTCTTGATCGTATTCTGTTGTATCAGAAACCCTCTCATTACTGCTTTACTTGCGTCCCAGATTGTTCTCTTTTCCACCGAGGTGTTCCAGTTAATTTCAAAGTAATCTTTTAAAGCTTTTTGGGCCTTCTTCACAATCTCCTGGTCTCTCAATAGGGTGTCATTCATTTTCCATCTGAAGGAACCGATTGGAGTAAGTCTCAATTCCATTTTCAAGGCGTTATGGTCGGAGCAAGTTTTTGGGCAGATTTCCACTTTTCTAGTCTTAGGTGCCAGCCCTCTAGTTGTCCATATTTGGTCGATTCTTGTCCATGACAGGTGGGCCTCAGAAAAGAATGTTCCTTCTTTACCCAGGGGGTTCTTTGTCCTCCAGATGTCGATCAGATCCATACTGTCAGTTAGTTCAAAAAAAGTTTTAGGTAGTCTGCTGTCTTTAGTTAAATTTTGATTTTGTGACTTATCCATGTAGGTAGAGACCACCCCATTCATGTCTCCCATCATTATGATGTTAGTATAATCCAGATAGTCCAGCATTATCTCATGCAGCTTCTTGTAAAATTCCGATTTCCCCTCATTTGGTGCATAAATTCCTAATATCAAAAATTTTTCTCCCTGTGTTTGTATTTCAATTGCCAAAATTCTTCCTTGCTCATCTTTAAATAAAAATTTTGGTGACAGGTTCTCCTTTGCATAAATCACCACGCCTCTTTTCTTAACTCTATCTGATGAAATGAATTCTTGGCCTAATCTTTTGTTAATTAGCACTTTCCTGTGGAGTCTCGTCACATGTGTTTCCTGCAAGCATATAATGTCCAATTGTTCTTTTTTCAAAATATGAAAGATCCTTCTTCTTTTTTCCGGAGAATTCCCGCCATTTATATTCCAACTGAGCAGCTGCAGAGACATCCTGAATCAATCTGTTGTTCCTATAGTGGGGTGTCTTCCTTTTCTTCTGAACCCGAGGGTGTAGGTGTCGGTACTATTCCAGGCGGTGGCGGTGGCCAAGATGCTACTGCTCCCTTTTGAAGGTCTTCTCCGTGGTCGTTCAGGAACTTCTGATGGTCTTCTGTTGTTTTGATTTTAACCTTCTTTCCTTTGAAGTTGAAAGATAAGCCTTGGGGGAACTCCCACCTATAAGAAATTGAGTTACCTCTCAGTAATCTTGCTAGGTCTGTGTATGTAGCTCTGAGGTCCAAAAGTTGTTTTGGTATATCTCTGTAAATTTCTGCTCTTTTGCCTTGAATAACAAGTGATTTCTTAAAATGTAGGCCTAATATTTTGTCTCTCTCTTGCTTGGATCTCAAAATAATCAAACAGTCTCTGGGCCTGTCCCTCCTCACGACTCTTCCCAATCTAAACGCAGTTGTAATTTTAAAATCTTTGTCTTCTTCTATACCCCAGAACTTAGAAAATTCTGCTGTCAAGTAACAAATCAAATCTTCCTGTTCAAGCTCTGGGATAGCTCTTAATCTCAGATTATTTTCCCGGTTTCTCAACTCCACCATAGACAGGTAGGCCTGCTGATCACTGATGTGCTTGTGTAGCGGCCTTACCTCCCCTTTTATAGCCTCAACTTTCTGATTTGCTTGTTCTGCTTTTTGATTGGCTTCCTCAGCCAATTTCCGATTTTCCACAGTTGCTTCCTTGAGATTCCCAATTACTTGTGTATGTTGTGCAACTTGGTCAGTCAATTTGCTAATAGAGGATGTGGCTTGATCAATTTTTGCCGATTGGTCATCCACCTTCTTGTTCAAGATTGCAAATTGGTCCAACATTTGTTTTAAGAAGGTTTCAGATCCTCCTGTAGCCATATCCTCTAATGCTGGCTGCTCAACTTCCCTTTCTTGTACTCCCAAAACAGCTGGGACAGATGATCTACGTGACTGAGAAGTCAAAGTTGTTTGCACAAGTTGGGCTTGTTTTGCTCTCGTTTTTGCAGATCTTGTTTTCGCTGGGCCACTCATTCCACACCTGTCTATGAGTCAAGGTCAAATTATATGCTGTCCCATGGGAAAGACAGTTCCAAAGTGTAAATAAAAAGGCAACAGAGAGTCAAAATAAAGTGTTGTTCCCAGGCACTTGTAAATCCAAAATTCACTAGGGGGAGTGCTACTGTAGTTCACAGAAAAGAAAGAATTTTATCCGCCATTAAAGTCCCTACAGTCCCAAACAGTTTACCGAAAGTCCTTCAATCTCTCTTTTTTAACGTGCAGAGCTCTTCCCAAGTTAAAACAAAGTCTCGCAAAAAAGGTGCAAGTAACAGTTTCCTTGATTGTATCTTGCCGGTAACGCTCAAATGTAGCAGTTTCTATTTTAGATACAGTTTCCGCAATGACAGCTCTCTTTTCTCCTGGCAGTCCGAGGTTTGGTATCTTAATCTTTTGTAATCCACAAAAGGGAGGAAAGTCTCATTTAAAATCCAATACGTTTAAAAGCAAAAGTCTTTTTCTTTCCCACTTAAAAAGCCAGTTCCGTCAACACACGATAGTCCCAATTTTATAATCCCTTTTAAAACGCTTCCCGCTTATCAAAGTCTTTGCTTTTGATCTTTAAAGCACTGCCGGAAGACGGACTTCCTGTTTTACGTCTCCCGTTTTCAGCCAAATTTTAAATCTTTTAGTCCCGAAAAAATTAATCCTTACTCACGAGTGTGTAGTTTAAAGCCTGATGTTTCAAGAAGAAAGGTCAGCGCTCATCAGCAGCAGCCGCGCGGCTTCGCTTCCGCAGAAAGAGCGATGAACTCACAGCACCGCTCCCCCTTCCACGTTCCGGAGCCCCTTACGGTGTTCCTTCTTCGTTTCTGGGGTTGCTCCTGGTGCCCGCCGAGTCCCACGGCCACGGGCTCACTCTGCCCGTGGTTTTTCTTGGTGGTTCACCGCTGTGCCGCAGCGGACGACCCTTTTCCGCGGAACCCCTCTTCAGAGCCCGAAGAGGACCGCCATTGCTGTTTCGCGCCGCCTCCGGAAGTCCTTGAGAGATTTTTTTTGTAATCCGTTTGTCTTCAGAAATTGGTCTATGTCCATTTCTTTTTGTGGCCCTTGCGTATATAATTGTTTAAAATACTTCTGAAAACAATTTTGGATCTCAGATGGGTTATGTATATTCTTTCCTTCCACTTCCAGATTCGTGATAGTATTTAATTTTTGTCTTTTTTTCATTTGCCAGGCCAGCAGTTTCCCACATTTATTAGCTGATTCAAATGTTTTTTGTCTCATTTGTTTAATTTTCCATTCTATTTCCTGATTCATTATTTCCATGTATTGTACTTGATATAGTTTTATTTCTCTCAGAATCTCCTGGGACTTTGGTTTTGCTCTCACTTTCTTCTCACTTTCTTTTATTTTCTCCAAGATTTTATCTTTCTTCTCATTTTGACTTCTCTTCTTTATAGCATTCTGTTGTATCAAGAGCCCTCTCATGACAGCTTTACTTGCGTCCCAGATTACTCTCTTCTCCACATTAGTATTCATATTTATTTCAAAATAGTCTCTCAATGTTTTTTGGGCCTTCTTTAAAACTTCTTCATCTCTAAATAAGGTGTCATTCATCTTCCATCTGAAGGAGCCAGCTGAAATTAATCTCATCTCTATCTTAACAGCGTTATGGTCAGAGCAGGTTTTCAGGCAGATTTCCACTTTCCTAGTCTTCGGTGCCATTCCTCTAGTTACCCATATTTGGTCAATTCTAGTCCATGTCATTTTGGCTTCAGAGAAGAAGGTTCCCTCCTTAACCAAGGGGTTCTTAATTCTCCAAATGTCCACTAAATCCAAGTTGTCTGTCTTCTCAAAAAAGGTCTTCGGTAGTCTACCATCCTTGGTGACTACCTGTTTTTGTGCCTTATCCATATAAGTAGATACCACTCCATTCATATCTCCCAGCAAAACTACATTGTAATCCAAATAGTCCATCAGGATCCCATGCAACTTTTAAAAAAAGTCAGATTGCCCCTCGTTTGGTGCATACACACCTACAATCAAAAAATTTTCTCCCTGTATTTGGATTTCAACTGCCACAAATCTTCCTTGGTCATCTTTAAATATAAATTTCGGTTGCAATCTTTCTTTTACATAAATCACAACTCCTCTTTTTTTTACTTTGTCCGATGAAATAAACTCCTGACCAAGTCTTTTGTTCACCAATAATTTCCTATGTAACCTTGTTATATGAATTTCTTGTAGGCAGATCAGATCCAATTGCTCCTTTTTTAGTAGATGAAACACGGATCTCCTTTTCTGAGGGGAGTTCAAACCATGACAGTTCCAAGTTAAAAGTTGCAGAGCCATGATGTAGGTACTATGCTTCTCCTCCAACAGCACCCAGTGCCTGTTCCTGTTCTGATGGTGGTATCACCTTCTTTAAACACTCTTTCAGTCCAGGAGGAAGATCTGGTATGTCTAGAGTTTCACTTATAAGTGTTCTTAGCTCTCCTTCGGCTTTCTTCTGCAAGTCTTCTCCGTGGTCTCTCCAGAATTTAGTTTTGTCGTCCTCTGATTTTATCTTTATCTTTTTGCCTTTATAGCTGAAAGACAGACCTTCAGGAAATTCCCACCTGAAAAAGATTCCGTTACTTCTCAGTTGTGCTACTAAATCCTTATAATTGGACCTGAGGTCCAAAAGATGTTTTGGAATATCCTTGAATACCTCCACTCTTGATTGATGTATTACCAAAGTCTTCTGAAAGTGTAGACTCAAGATTCTATCTCTCTCCTCTTTTGTCCGGAGGGTGATCAGACAGTCTCTCACTCTATCTTTTCTCCCTCCTTTTCCAAGTCTAAAAGCACTCACTATCTTAAAGCTGTTCTTCTCCAAATCTGGGTTCCAAAAGTCTGTAAATTCCTTTGTAAGAAAGTCAATCAAGTTATTTTTCTCCAATTCAGGAACTGCCCTGATCCTTAAGTTTGCTTGTTTCTCCCTCAACTCAATCAAGGAAAGAGTTGATTTGTGTTCTTGCAGTTGTTTATTGGTGGAATCTTCTTTTCTACAACAGTGGCTGTATAGGTTGCAATTTCTTTTGCCTCGTCCGCTGTCTTTCATATTGAACTTGATTCCTGTACTAATCTCTGGATAGTCTCTGTGTTAGTATTCACTTTCTGACCCAGACTGTTAATGCTTGTGGTATTTTGGTTAATACTTGTAGTATTTTGATCGATTTTATCCGATGTCTCAGCTAATTGTTTACTTATTTTGTCTAAAGTCTCATTTATTTTGCTAAGAGCCTGGGCTACGGCATCAGCAGCAGCCATACCTTTGGGCTTAGGTTGTGCCAATGGAGTTGTTATTGGCAGGCCAGAAGGACTGGATGCCGAGGCTCTCCTTTGAAGCCCAATGTCTGTACGTAGTACTTTTCCAGATCTGGTTGCTTGTTGGAGCTCTAATTTGTCTTTCCCATCAGCCATAACCCTCCAGATAAAAGCCAAGCTCAGTCACGTACTCAAAGTCAGAGTCAGAGTCTGTCAAGGTCAGTCACACACTCAGAGACAAAGAAACAAAGATTGTTTTGGAATGGAAAATTCCCTTAGTCCAGCCACAGTTGCAGCAATTTCAAAATTCCTCTAGGGGGACACAGTATCAGCAACAGTCAATAATGTTTATTTTTCTATTTTTTAGAATAACTTATTTTACCTTCCGTCCCCCGGTCTCCAAAGGACAACAGTTCTTTTTCCAGTTTATTTATTGCTTGATACTTTAAAATCAGGAGAGACAGTCAGTAATATTGCATCTTAATTGTGTCCTCAAGCACAGAGTTAACTGTTACAAAGGAAAGATACTTTCAGCGACAGCACACTTTCCAGTACGGCTTTTAACTGTTCGCAGGAGCTGGTCTCAGGGGTTTGAGCAGTGAATTTAGCTGCTCTGATTCTCTCTTTTTTGCAGGGAAATACTGTTCAAGTCCTTTCCCCCTCCTCCCCTGCCTCAGAAGGGGGGCTAACGCTTATTTGATGTTCAGATTATAGTCCTTCAAAGCGACCTTTAAGGTTTCCGCTTACAAGTTCATTGCTTAACTCCTTTACAAAAGCGGGAGGCAGACTTCCTTTTTATACCTCTCCACATTCGGTGCCAAATCTTTAAATTCAGTTCCTTTAATTGCCAAATAACCTACTCACGGGTCGTTGATCTTAATGCCAAATTTCAAGGAAGAAGGCAGCGCTCTCCAGCAACGGCTTTGCAGCTTCACTCCACGGAAGAAGCAGACGACTCACAGCACAGCGCCACTTCCCCGCTCTGCTCTGGAGCCCAGAACTGAGCTCCTTTGCCAATGGGGGGGCGCAAAAAGGTGCCCACCGAGTCCCACGGCCACAGGCTTCACCTGCCTGTGGTTTTTAGAGGGAGGGAGTTCTAGAGGGAGTCAGCCATTTCCGATGGCGCCACCCCGGAAGTCTCTATCAAAAAGTGTTTCCAATGTCACTTGGATTTCCTGCCATCTCAAATCAACCAAATTTCTCTTATAAAGTGGACATAAATAGATATTGATCACTACTATCATTTCCTCTGCTATTCACAACTTTATAATCAGCATGAGTGACGACTGGATGTCGATTTTTTCCGCCTGAAGATTTATGGCTAAGGAAACAAAAGTAGCCAAGCCTCCTTGTGGTCTACCATGTGGTAACGAGTTCTGCGTGGCATTCAGGTAGAAGCCCTTGTATCCTGTTAGATAGAAGTCCTCACAGGCCCATGACTCTTGGAATAGAAGGATGTGGCTGCCATTTATATAAGCAACAAATGATGGGTCTGTCAGTTTGGATTTAATACCAGCCACATTCCATGATAGCAATGTAAGAGGCCGCTTTGTAAGCAGTGATTTTTGGTTGTTTGCATTTCAGGTTCAGGTTGTCACATGTCACAGGAGCAGCCAGTGGCTGGGGCGAATTTATAGATCACTGTAAGAGAAAATCTTGATACGGGGGGGTGTTACTAACCGACAAGTCCATAGACTCGTCGTTTGCCGTATGCTCTGTAGTTGCAGGAGTCATGCCTTGAGGATCAAGGCTTGTTGATGGAAAAGCACTATGTAAGACAGAAGAAAGACATCCTTTACGGTTAGCTTCCAGTAGCTTGTTTAGCCTTGCCACTGCCTCAGTGTTTGTCCAGAGGGCTACTGGATCTCCCAGTGCCTCTTGCATCGTCATAGTATCAGCACAAGAAATGCAGCCATTTTGAGGATTGGAGATCGTTATCGCTGCAGGGGGGTCCACATAGGCTTGTGTCTGCCAATCTTTAGAAGCATCTATAATGGCCAAAGCTGGACCCGTCAAAACTCTACCCCTTAAGGCAGTCCCTTCTTGCCGGTGGGATGGTCGGCTAGTAAATCGTGGGGAGGGGTTCATAGGAAGGGTCCGTTGCTGCGAATTCCGGTCATGATCCTCAGTCCTCCTTGTAGGCCGGCTAACCAAGTTTGCTGAGTTTGGGATTTTCCCAATAATGCCCCTACAGTTGTTAAAGAAGCATCTTTGTGGAAAGATTCCAAACCAGTTGAGACGATTTCGAAGTTTGCTCAAAAGTGCAGGAAGCCTGGGCAAGTCGAACTTGAGCAACAAGCGCTTAAATTTTGGAGTCTCTGGCAGCCATTCTAATGATAGGAGACCACCCTGGGCCAAGTAGGACCTGGTCAACGTTCGCAATGAGATCACAGCAGCTTTACAATTTCTCCAGGCATAATAGGGGAAGCAGGAGTGAGCGATGTTCAAGCATATATTGTTAGGGGTGAGTTGGAGGTTTACTAACTGCTGCCCCCTACTTGGGCTCTGTGCCTCATGATTATCAGGTCCCTGATGATTTAATGGCGGATTCAAAATCGAAACAGGGGTTTTGGTGAAGGCATTTAGTTTTCCCTCTAACCTATTGATGGAAGCTGATAGCACCTTTATTTCGTCAGCCAAGTGCAGGCAATATTTCTGCAAAGTCCTCAGCTCCGCTGATCGTACTATATCACATAAAGATTTATGATGAGGGTCGGGGTAGGGAGAGAGGCCATCTGGGCTGGGGGTCATATCCAACAGCGATTTGTCTTCTGGCAAGGGAGTATTTGAAGTCGTTGCGGGATCATATGGACAGTCTACCTGCTTGGAGGTTTTTAAAAGGTTGTTTGGAGTCATTGCAGGATCATGTAGGCAATCTAACTGCTTGGAAGTAACAGGTGAAGGAGGCACAAGATTGCAGAAAAACTCCTCCAATGATGAGATAGAAGGCTCTAAGATCTTAGGTGGTGAATCCAGCCCAGTAGGCTTCAAAACCTAAGACTTAGGTTCTGAGGCATTAAAGGAACGGTCTTCCACAGAAGAGGTACGACCACATTTTAGATTCGTCATGCTAAACCCCTTGAGCAGCTCGGTTATCTAAGAGTCCTTCAAAGGTTAAGCAAGAGCTGGTGGAAGGCCAGGGAAGCGCGGCCGGTGGCTGCCCAAGTTACAGCTAATCAGGTTGTTTGTGAAGCTCATTAAGGAGATTTATGGTGCTGGCTTTGCAAGCTCCACAGGGTGAGTTCCTGGCGTTATCATCAAAACATTATCGTGCCAGCTTCCAGAGAAAAATAGGAGCGGAGTAACTTACAGCAGGAACTTGGAAAGGGGGGGAGCTCCGGCAAGCGCGTCTTACTTCGTCGCCATCTTCTCCAGTTACTATCTTAAAGTCTTTCTCTGCGTCCAGGCCCCAAAATTCTTCAAATTCCTGTGTAAGAAATTCGCTCAATTTTCCTTCTTCCAATTCCGGTACCGCCCTAATTCTTAAATTGGTCTGTTTGTCTTTAAGTTCAAATAAGGACAGTTGTGCCTTATGGTCCTCTAGTTGTTTATTGATTGGCTGTATTTTCCCTTCTACAGCCAACACCTTTTCGTTTGCTTCCTCGGCAATTTTCCTTGTCAATTTAGATTCCTGCAGCAACTGGTCAATAGCCTGTGTATTAGAGCTGATAGTTGTAGTGTTTAAGTCAAGTTTAGCTGACAGTTTTTCCAAAGCTCAAAATATTTTATCTAATGATGCATTTAATGTCTCTTCGGGGCCCGTACCTTTTGCTCCAGACTGCCCAGTATCTTCTTTTTCTAGGACAGGGGGTGCTACTATTGATTGTCTTCGTTGTTGCTGCCTGGTTTTTATCCTTGAAGGCTGGGGTTTTTCCTGATCCATTACTTTATCTTTAAAATTCAAGGTCACTCACACAGTTCAAGTTTCTTTTATGGTGGGAAAAAATTTCCTAGGCAGCTGTAGTGGAAAATCCCCAGCTATGTCCCAAGCCTCCTCTAGGGGGGCTCCTTGGCAACAATGTTCCTTTCAAAGCAGCTTATTTCTTTCCAATTTTCCAATAAAAAGCAACAGTTACAGAGAGGGTCCTTCAATATTCCAATTCAATTGCAGAGTATTCACATATAGTTACAAATGTCTATAAACGGTGCAACACTTTCTTATTGTCTCTGGCAGACCAATATCAGGGATTAAACGGTGGTTTCTTTTTTTCCTTTTTCCACCCCTTTTTCTCAAGTCCAAAAGTTTTTTCCCCTCCCCCCCCCCTCACTCTACAGGAGGGAGTTCTTGTATCTGACATTAAAGTTTAGCTCCTCTTAATTCAGCTTTTCCAGCTCTTAGCTTCAAAAGTCTTTGCTTTAGTCCTATTTACAAAACCGGAAGACGGACTTCCTTTTTACACCTTCCCACTTCAGTGCCAAATTCAAGTTCGTTGCGTCGATCAAAAGAAGCAGATCCCTTGATCTCCCAATTTTTACAGGATCTTACTCACGCTGACCTTCTGATCTGCAAGTCCTAGGCTCTGTGGTTTAACCCACAGCGCCACCCGTGTCCCACTATTAGTAGTACTCAGTGGCCATTTGTTTTTCATGTCTGCTTTTATGATATGTTTATCAGTATGTGGTTAGCAGCTTCAGATGCTACTGTTTTACAGAGGCTGTTTAGCTTGCTCTTTTTACCCCTTTACTAGACAGGCTGTATTTCTGTGCTGTTTTCAGAGTCGGGAATGCCCATTCTTTCATGGCCAGCATGGAAACAGAGAAGGCTAGCCATTTAGGAGGTTTGCAAAGAGGACAAGGGTGTTACGGGGTAATCTTCTAGCAAACAAGCTTGGCACAGCAGATCTGAGAGGTGGTTTTCTGCTCCCGGAAAGCCAGCCTGGAAACCAGGTTGCCAGGTGAAGGAAGAATGGAGAGATCAACCAACTCACTTGCCTTCAAAGAATTTCTGGTTGCCTGTGGCTACTGGGATAGTGCTTAGCTATCAGGCTGGCTGACACATCTTTAAAAATACAAGGGAAAAGCTTTTTTTCTTTCATTAGCAAAGCTCCTTTGGGGCCCCGAATAGCTAAGCTGAGGAAGAAGTGGCTGGTATTACTTGTTTGTTCTTGGTCCTGATCTTGCCTGCCCTTGCACACTCCTGTTGTCTTTGCATATTTAACCAGCACGTCTGTTCCGATTGGAGTCCTATTCCTGCAGTTCCACATCCTTCTCTTTGGCACTTGGGCATTCGGTTCCAGGAGCTGGACCTGAGCACAGAGGCTTTCTTCTACTTGGACTCGACAAAGGAGCAAGAGTGGCTGACAGCTGTGGAAAAGGCTTTGCGTTCCAAATCCAAGTACAAGAAAGTAAGTCCAACCCCGCCCATTTCTTCAGCAGCCAGACAGCTGTCAGGAGCTGGAGTGAGGAGGAGGAGGAGGTCAGCAAGAAAAAACACCTGGTGTCAGTGGTGTTTTATTCAAAAGAAGCCAACATTCTTTATTCATAGAAACCCAAACCGTGCAGGCCTCATGATCACAGAAACCTTTCCCAACAGGTCTTGCCCCAGTGAGGTAGTTGTGAAGGCTGAAGGTTGCTACCCTCCCACCACTCTCTGAAGTCTCCTCCTCCCCCTGGTCCTTCCCAAGCAACCTGAGACTCTGACACCTTGCCTGTCTTTGCTCCCTCCTCTTAATTTCTCTGTGTTCTGGGAGACCAGCAGGGAGGGGAGCTGATCGCAGCAGGATGGGGAGACCCCCTGGCTTCTTCAGCAGCCTGCCTGATCTCTGCCTCTGGACCCCCGCCTCCAGCCTCCACTTCTGCCTCGGATTCTGGTCTGCTGTTTGCCACAGAATCTTTTTTTAAAAAAATGATATTTATTGAAACACAGGAATTTTTTTTAAAAAAAAATACACAAAAAAGACAAAGTTACAAAAAAGGAAAGAAAAATAAAAATAAAAACACAAAAGGAAAAAGAAACAATAAAACAATTTTTTCCAAATTCTCCAGATTTCATTACCTTCTTTCCCTGACCTCCTCCCCCTCCCATCTCTTGTTTCTTGATTGGTAATTGTCCCAGCAAATCCTTTCCATAGTTCATAATAGTTTATCATTATGTTTTCTTACTCTAATCTCATTTTATCTTTTAAAAACAAACTTAAAGTTTAAAACTCAAATCTCTTTTTTTTAAAGAATTCCTCAAAATCAACCCTTTTACCAGATTCTTTAAATATTTTAGCCAGAGCCAATTAATTTCATTTCAGCATTTTCCCAACATTCATAAAACTTTTCTAATAATAGTTATAATATTATAAAAAAGTTCAATTCAAACTTCTTCCAGCGTCCCCTCCCCCTGGTCCCGGGGTTGTCAGTCTTTTTTCTCCATTAGTCTAGCGAATTAACCTGGTGCCCTTATATCCGAGGCCCTCAGATCTCTTCCATGTCCCTTTCGCAGCTCTTCTTCATTTGTTCCTTTCAGTCGCAGGAACTCCAGCCTTGTAGTATTTTTGACCCTTCTCGACAAATCAGCCCCTTTCACATAGTCCAGACTAAGCTCCATGTAATGTTTTACAGCATGTTTCAGATTCCCTCCAAACTTAAAAAGCTCAACCACTCCAAATCTCTGACGGCCCATTTCCGGGCTCTGAAAGTCCAAACTTCCCAACATAGGGGGTTCAGACCAACCCCCCAATTCTAGTCCAATCAAGACTTTATCTTTCAAATCCAAAGGCTCATTTTCCTGCTGGGCCAAAAGTCCCTCCATCTCTGGCTCCCAAGATTCAACAAAGTCCTCTTCTTTTCGTTGTTCTGTCTTAGCACACTCCTGTTTTAATTCCCGAATGGGCTCCTTATGATTTTCCACTGCCTGATCAAGAGCACTGGCAGCTTTTGTCATAAAGTCCATCTTCTGACTTAATTGGTCCAATAGGGCGCTTATGTTGCAGAGAGCACCCAACACTGCTTCTGAAGTCATTGTCTTACAAGGTCACAGAACTCTTCCCATGATCGAAATCAGTAAACAATTGCAGTTCCCAGGTTACAGTTTCATGGCTCCCCTCTAGGGGGAGAAACTTCCGATTGTTCTTTACCTCGAGTACCTAAGGAACAAAGTATCTTCCTCAAAATATTCTGTCCATTTTCTTTTTCTTTTTTTTTGAAAGCGAAAAGAAACAATGGAGTCACAATGTTTCCCTCCTTTTAACTATCTGTCAAAGTATTTCTTTCTGGTCAATGAGCTTCAAACGTCAAATCTGACCCCCCGCTCCAGGGGCAGGACGGTGGAAATTTACTTTACTTTCACTTTATTTCCGCAGGTTTTAACAAGTCAATAAAAAGACCCCCTTCTTCTCCTGCTTCCGAAGGGGGCTTCCACTGTTTTAAATGGTGAAAGACGATCTTTTAAGAGAGATTTTTAAGGCTCTAGTTTTAATAAATTGTTATGTTTGTCTGGACCAACAAGGGAACGGAAAGGTGACTTCCTGTTTAGCTCTTTCCGTTTCAGTACCAAATTGGGGTAAATTTTAAAGTCCAGATTCCTTTAACTTCGCCAATGCTTGTTTAAAATCCAGATATTTAACGTTCCAGTACTCACGGTTGGTTATTTTAGTGCCAAATTGTCCCAGGAAGGAGGCAGAGCTCTCCGATGACAGCTATGCGGCTTCGCTCCGCAGAAAAAGCAGTCGACTCACAGCACAGCGCCACTTCCCCCTCTTCACTTTGGAGCCCGTTTCTGGGTTCCTTGGTGGGTTGGGGGGCGCTAAAGGTGCCCGCCGAGTCCCACGGTCACAGGCTTCATCCGCTGTGATTTCCAGAAGGGTCCCCGCTACGCCGCAGCGGAAAAGACCCGTTTCATGCGGAGCTTGTCCCTCCTGTTCAGAGGGAGTCCGCCATCATCGGAGGCGCCACCCCGGAAGTCTGTTTGCCACAGAATCTTCCTGCCCTCCTGCCTCTTCAGTATCCAACACCTCCTCTTGCTCACAGTCTGCTCCCTCTTCTCCCTCGGACGACCCCCCACCAGTTCCCTGGCTCTGAGCCTTCTTCCCTTGGGGGATTTCCAGTTGGTGCCACCTGCCACTCCTATCTGCATCCAGCCGGCCCAGGACAGCAAGCAATGAACAAAGCTGGTAGACATCCCAGTACCTTGCATCTTCTAGGTGCAGCTGGTCCGTCTAGTCGGAATGATGTTGCTCATCTTTGTCCGGAAGGACCAGCTCAGCCGCATCAAGGAAGTGATGAGGGAGACAGTGGGCACAGGCATCATGGGGAAGATGGGGAGTAGACCCTGACAGCGGAATTCCCTACGTCTATCTTTCTGTCTGTCTATCTGTTTTTCTAATCTCTGCCAACCAGTTCCCCCTCTTTCCTGCTTGCTCACTAACAGGCATCTTTGCTCTGCCCCTGCAGGGTAACAAGGGGTGTGTGGCCGTGAGGCTTGTCTGCAACAATACCAGCTTCTGCATGGTCAATTCCCACCTTGCTGCCCACGTGGAAGACTTTGAGCGGCGAAACCAGGATTACAAGGATATCTGTGCCCAGATGAGCTTCCTGCCCCCTGACCAGGGTCTGCCGCAGATGACAATCATGAAAATGAGTGCGTTTTGAGGGCTTGGAGGGAGAGAGCCTTGGCTGATGTAACTTGCTGGTCTCCGCTATCTGGAGAAGCAAACTGAGTCATGTTTCTGTAACTTTCCTGCCTGTGTGTAGCTCAGGGTAGGCAGCATAGTGCTCTCCAAATGTTGATAGACCAAAATTCCCATAATTGCTAAGAACTGGCCTTGCTGACTGGGGCTCATGAGAGTTCCACTTCAGCAACACCAGGATGGTGCAGTGTCGGCGATCCCTGCTGCTGCAGCTGCAACACTAAGGTTTCTACTAGAGCAGCCAGTAGAGAGCAACATAAACCGAGTGGCAGAGATGTACTAGATTAGATTATAGCAAATGTGGGCAACTTCTCCAGTGATCGGGGTGGGAGTTGCAGTTTGTTAAGGGCAGTAACGCGAAAGCAGAGCGGCCATTTTGCATGGAGAAGGTTCCAGGCTCAGTCACCAGTGTGTGCAGCTAGGGCTGGGCATGATCTCTGCCTGAAAGCTGCTGCCAGTCCATGTAGTCAGTCCTGAGCTTGATGGGTCAATGGTCTGCCTCAATATAAGGTAGCTTCCTATGTTCCTGTGTACTACAGCAGGGTTCGGAAGGCCACAAGCTCCCTGCCCATGAATTCAAGAACCAGGGGAAATTCTAAAAGTCTTTGCTGAAAGGACATCAAAGCAGGGGCCAGGTGAACCTCTTTGGGAGATTATTCTGAAAGGTAGGGTGCCATGACTGAAAAGGCCCTGCCATGCTTGAAAGAGCAGGAGTTCCCTGGGAAAGGGATTCTAGTCAGTGGAGAGGCAGTGCAAACATAAGTGGGCCTTCTTCTGGTACCCTTTTCCCAAACCTTGAAACACTTGCAAGGCCAAATGGGATGCTCTGAATTGGGCCTGGAAGCAGTTCAAGAGCCAGTCTAGTTCACAGAGCACTAGCCTAATATGATCATACTGCCCAATCCTAGTTATCAGTCTTACTACATATTGCAGGAAGTGGCAGCAGGCTGCCCCCCGACCCCCGACCCCGTGAGCTAGCCTGTAGCTGTGGTTTCTTTGCTTTTTTCCAGCATTGTCATCTGATCACTAAAAATCTATTGTCGTGGCCTTCCAGATCTAAAAGTTCTTTATTATCTAATTTTATCCACGTTTTTATCCAACATAGGCACGATGCCTCATAATATAGTTTCAGATCTGGAAGTGCGAATCCCCCCCTTTCTTTTGCCTCTGTCAGTAATTTAAACTGTATCCTCGGTCTTTTACCCTGCCATACGTACTTTGAGAACTCTCTTTGCCATTCTTTGAATATCTTAGTACCTTTGATTATCGGAATGTTCTGGAATAGAAACAACATTCTCGGAAGTACATTCATCTTAATTATGGCTATCCTGCCCCAGAAAGACAGTTTTAGCTTCCCCCACGTCACCAAATCCTTTTTAATCTCTTTCCATACCACTTCATAATTATTTTTAAATAGTTCTATATTTTTTGGAGTTATCCATATTCCTAAATATTTCACCTTTCTGGCCACCTCTATCTCTGTTTGTTGTTGTATTTCTTCAATTGTACTTAGATCTATATTCTTTGTCATTAATTTAGTCTTACTTTTATTTAACTTAAAACCAGCCACTTTGCCGAATTGCTCTAGTTCTTCCAATATCTCTTTTATTGAGTTCGTCAGATCTTCTATTGTTATTAGCAAATCATCTGCAAATGCCTTTACCTTGTATTCATTTTGTCCAATTGTTATTCCTTTTATCTTCTTATTTTGTCTTATTGAGTTAAGTAACACTTCCAATACAGTTATGAACAGCAATGGGGAAAGCGGACAGCCCTGCCTTGTACCCTTCCCTATCTTTATTTCTTCTGACACTACGTTGTTTATGATCAATTTCGCTTTCTGCTCCGTATAGATTGCTTTTATTCCATTAAAAAACTCTGCACCAACCTCCATGTATTCTAGATTTTTTAACAAAAAATCCCAATTTGTGTTATCGAATGCTTTCTCTGCATCCACGAACATCAGTATAGCTTGTTTGTCACTCTTGGCCGACAGATATTCTATGATATTTATTATGTTTCTTATATTATCCTTCATCTGCCTCCCCGGTAGAAAGCCCGTTTGGTCTCCATGAACATAATCTAACAATATATTTTTCATTCTGCTAGCTAGAATTCCTGTAAAAATTTTGTAATCTATGTTCAACAATGAGATCGGCCTGTAATTTTTAACTTGCAATAAATCCGCATCTTGTTTTGGGATTAATGTAATGAATGCCTCTTTCCATGTTTCTGGTATTTCTCTCTCTTTTAAGATGTTATTTATCACTTCCTTCAATGGGAGCAGCAATACAGCCTTCATTTCTTTGTAGTAACTAGCCGTAAACCCATCCGGGCCTGGGGCTTTCCCTCTTTTTAGTTCTTTTATTACTTTTTCTATTTCTTCTATCTCTACTGGAGCGTTCAGTTGTTCTTTTTTCTCTACTGGTATCTTCTGAACCTTTTTATCCTTTAAGAATCTTTCAATCTTCCTCAAATTATGTCTCTCTCTATTATTATATAATCCACTATAGTAGTCCACAAATGCTTTCCTAACTTCCTTGGGGTTAGTTTTTTCTTCACCATCCACTATTATTTTATTTATTGTACTCTGTTCCTTCCTTTTTTTTTATCTGTCATGCTAGCAGCTTCCCTGATTTATTTGAGTATTCAAAACTTCTTAGTCTCAATTTTTTGATGTTCCATTCCACTTCTCTATTTATCAACATTGCAAACTGCGCCTGCAATGCTTTAATATTCTCCTTTATCCTCTTGCTGTTTGGTTTTTGGACTAACTTTTGTTCATTATCCATTATCTGCTTTTAGATCTCTTTTTTCCATTTTTCTCTCCCTTTATTTTTAATCGTGTTTTGCTGGATAAAGAAGCCCCTTATTACTGCCTTGCTTGCATCCCATACCACCTTTGTTTTGGTACCCTTATTCATATTTTCCTTAAAATATTCTATCAACCTTTTCTGGGCTTTTTCAACCACTTCTTGATCGTCCAAAAGATAGTCTTTTAGCCTCCACCTAAAAGTTCTCTCCTCCCAGCCTTTCAACTCCAATTTTATTGGATTATGATCAGATATAGTTTTAGCTTGGATCTCCACCCTTAAAATTCTTGGAGTCAGCTCATTTGAGGTCCAAATCTGATCAATTCGGGAGAGTGACTGATTAGGCTCAGAATGGTACGTGAACTGTTTTACCAATGGATGTCTGAGTCTCCAGCTATCTATCAGGTTACAGTTTTTGACCAATGAAAAGAAAGTTCTGGGTAGCTTCCCATCCTTACCACTTCCCTCCCTAAGTCTGTCCATTTCTAAGGACACCACCCCGTTCATATCTCCCAATATCATCATTTTCTGATCTGCGTACTCTGCTAGTTTTTCTTCTAATTTTTTTTAAAAATCCGACTTGTTACCATTTGGAGCATATAACCCGATTATAATTAGGTTTTCTCCCTGCCACTTAATTTGAACCGCCATTATCCTTCCCTCCTCGTCTTTAAAAAATTGTTGCGCTTCGATTTGCTTTTTGATATATATGACCACTCCTCTTTTTTTATCTTTATCTGAGGAGATAAACTCATTTCCCAATCTTTTATTTATCAGTACTCTTTTATGTCTTCTTGCTATATGTGTCTCTTGTAAACAGATGATGTCTAGGTTTTCTTTTTTTAGTATTTGTGCAGTTTTATTTCGTTTTTTCTTATCATTTATCCCATTAATATTCCAACTACAAATTTTTAATGCCATAATAAATGAATTTAGTCTTGCTTATTTTCCCTTTTATATTTTGACTGATTTTTAAACCTCTTGTTCCTCTTCTTCTCCTCCTCTACTTTCTGTATCTTCCTCGGAGTCTGGGCCCCCTGCTGCCTCTTCCCCTTTTTCCTCTTCTTTTTCTAGCCTCAACTCTTTATATTTTCTCAAAAATTTCCCAGTTTCCTCTGGACTGATCAACCTGTGCCTCTTACTCCTGTAAGTAAATGAGATCCCTTCCGGGAATTCCCATTTAAACTCAATGTTGTTTTTCTTTAATGTTTGCACAAGTGCCTTGTACGACTCTCTACGTTTCAGAATTCTGATTGGTATGTCTTTAAAAATTATTATATAATTCCCATTAATGCACAACCTTTTTTCTCTATTTCTTTGCAGGATCATGTTTCTCATTTCCTTATCTCTAAATGTAATCAGACAATCACCCACAAATTTTTTAGCCCTAGTTGTTTTCACTTTTAGTCTAAAGGCAGATTGTATCGTCCTTTCTATCTCATCTGTTGGTAGTTTCATCCATTGTGCTAACTCTGCTGTCAATTTCTCTTTAATGTTTTCTCCTTGTGTTTCTGGTACTGCCCTAAATCTCAGATTATTCTCCCTCTGTCTTAGTTCATGCATAGCTATTATATCTTTCATATCTTCTTGCACTTTATTCAATTCTATCACCTCTGCTCTTAATTTGTCCTCTTCACGTCTCACCTCTCTCATTTCTAGTCTTGTTTTTTTCAAACCTTCTTCTACAGCTTGTGTCCTCCTAAATACTTCCTTTATTTGCCCTTTTAGTTCATTGACTGTTTCGTCCATTTTTTTGTCCATTTTCCCTATCTTATTGTCTACTTGTTCTAATTTTACTTCTAAGTTTTTCTCACTTTGTTTAATTTCCGCAAACATTCTTAAAATATCTGCTTTGAAGTCTGTTTCCTGTTTGGATCCCTTTCTTTCTATTGGTGTCCCTCCCTCTGCTCTCTTTGCTGTGTTCGACATTGTATCTATAAAACTCAAAAGTTCCCACTCTTCAATTTTATACTTATCAATTACGTGTTGACAACTAAGCCCCTTCCTCTCTCCCTAATCCAAGAGGTTAAATAAGAACAACGGGTTTTGCCCAGTCCCAAATATTTCCATCTAGTTTTACACAGCCCTCAATATCATGCCCCCCTATAATATTAGCAGTATTAGCAAGTCCAAAGAGGAGTTATCCGCATTCCAAACGTTCTTCCACTCTTGCCTCCACTCAGGCTAGTCCAGATATTTGCTTTGTGGCTTTTTTCTTGTGGTTAATATTGGCAATCCCAGTTTATACTCAGATTTACCGTCGCCTCTACAGTCCTGTGCACCAATATTATAGGAGGGTTTTTCCAGCTCAAATGAAGGTGGTGTTCTATCAGCTGAAGTCTGTCTGACCCAGTAGACTCTATTCCTATTAGCTAAGATTTGTTAGGGTTCAGCAACTTCTACCAGAAGTTCATCAAGAACTTCGCCCACTTAACCGCGCCCATCACAGATTGTCTCAGTAGCAAAAGGAAGTTCGTCTGGACGGAAGATGCACAGCAGTCCTTTGAAAAGCTAAAGAAGGCCTTCGCTGTGGAAGAGCAGCTCCTGCACGTAGATCTGCAGAAGCCAATGAGGCTGGAGACAGATGCGTCAGACCGAGCCATCGGAACGGTACTGCTCCAGCGGGGAAACCAGTCCAGCTGGAGGCCGTGCGCCTTCTTCTCAAGGAAGCTGAGCAAATCGGAGCAAAACTACACGGTGTATGACCGTGAACTGCTTGCTATTTATGTAGCATTTCGACGCTGGAGACATTTGTTAATAGGAGCACAGTATAAGATCCAGGTGTGTACGGACCATAAGAACCTGGAATACTGGAGGACAGCGCGGGTGCTCAACCAGAGACAGGTGCGGTGGGCACAAGAATTTTCCAAGTTTTTCTTCGAGATTCGGTACATGCCGGGAGAGGAAAACATAAGAGCAGATGCTCTCTCCCAGAAGCCAGAGTACATGGAAGGAGAGGGACCACCAGAAGTCAGGCACGTGATCCCCGAGGACCGATGGGTGTGTGGGGGAGTGTTGGTCGGGGAACGAGAACTAGCCGAACTTACGAGAGACGACGAGTTCGCTCAAAACAAAATCAGAGAACTCAGAGAAGCAGGGGAAAACCATGGGGGTTTTGAGGCGAAGGAAGGGGTGCTGTATTACAAGGGAGCATTGTATGTACCTGGAGAGAACTTGAGGGGTAGGGTTCTCAAACAACTCCACGACAATCTGACGGCGGGGCATTTTGGTCAACACAAAACCATGTTGCTAGTCACTAGGCAGTTCTGGTGGCCTAGAGTGAGGGAAGATGTACGGGAATATGTACGGGGGTGCGACCGCTGCCAGCGGGCAAAGGGGGAGAGGGCTGCACCCACAGGGTTACTGGAACCCTTACCCACGCCGGAAAGACCATGGGAGGTGGTGTCCATAGATTTCATGACCAATTTACCCAAGTCAAGGGGGAAAACGGCAGTCATGGTGGTAGTCGATCTACCGACAAAAATGTGCCATTTCATAGCCTGCTCACATGCGGTGACGGCAGAGGAAACAGCCAGGTTGTTTGTGGATCACATATTCCGGCTGCATGGCGCCCCCTTCAGGGTTTTATCTGACCGCGGGAAACAATTTACTTCCCAGTTCTGGAGGAAGCTCATGAGCCTGCTGCAAGTCGAGGTGAGCTTCTCCACGGCGAGACACCCGGAGACCAACGGGCAAGCGGAAAGAGCGAACAGTATACTCCAACAGTACCTACGCTGCTACGTCAGCGAGAGGCAGAACGATTGGGTGGAGAAACTAGCGCTGGCCGAATTTGCATACAACAACGCTGAACATGTGTCCACGGGAATGAGCCCGTTCATGGCTAATTATGGGTGTCACCCCAGGGCATTCCCAGGGAGAGGGGAGGAAGGGTGGAGCGTACCGGCGGCAGAGCAGTTTGTGGAAGAAATGGAGGCCCTACACCAGCAACTTAAGATGAACTTGGAACGGGCCAAGGAAACTTACAAGAGGCAGGCAGACAAGCACCGCAGGGAAGGGGAAACAATATGGGTTGGGGATCGGGTGTGGTTGTCAAACCAAGGGCTACCCTTTAAGGGAGGGTGCAAGAAGTTAAGGCCAAGGCGACTAGGACCTTTTGAGGTAACCCAGCAGGTGAACCCCGTGGCATTTAAGCTCAGGTTGCCGACCAGCATGAAACTACACCCAGTGTTCCATAGGTCTCTCCTCTCACCATACAGGGAGGGGTGGGAATTTCCGGGGCGAGAGGGAGAAGTCCCCATACACCCACAGGTGGAGGAGAGGGAACTTAGCAGTCAAGCTAAAATAAACATACAAAATAAAAAACAGTTAAAAACACACATTAATTTTCAATAACATAACTTCCATACACTTATTTCCTCAGACCTCCTCATACCTCCCTTCTTTGTATACCAATTCGATTTGTTAGTTCAGCAAATCCTTACCATTAAACTTTTACCCATTTGTAAAACCTTTTTTTTTTTCGTATCTCCTAGAGCATTACAGCTGGAAACCCCTTAGTTTCTATCCAACATCCTTCTAACATTCATTAATTTTACAATATTTCTGTAAATAGTCTTTAAATTTCTTCCAGTCTTCTTTCACCAACTCTTCTCCCTGGTCTCGGATTCTGCCAGTCATTTCTACCAATTCCATGTAGTCAATCACCTTCATCTGCCATTCTTCCAGGGTGGGTAGATCTTGTGTCTTCCAATACTTTGCAATAAGTATTCTTGCTGCTGTTGTTGCATACATAAAAAAAGTTCTGTCCTTCTTTGGCACCAATTGGCCGACTATGCCCAAGAGGAAGGCCTCTGGTTTCTTCAGGAAGGTATATTTAAATACCTTTTTCATTTCATTATAGATCATCTCCCAGAAAGCCTTAATCCTTGGGCACGTCCACCAAAGGTGAAAGAATGTACCTTCAGTTTCTTTACATTTCCAACATTTATTATCGGGCAAATGATAGATTTTTGCAAGCTTGACTGGGGTCATGTACCACCTATAGATCATTTTCATAATATTCTCTCTTAGGGCATTACATGCCGTAAATTTTATACCTGTGGTCCACAACTGTTCCCAGTCAACAAACATAATATTATGTCCAACATCTTGTGCCCATTTAATTATAGCAGATTTAACTGTCTCATCCTGAGTGTTCCATTTTAACAGCAATTTATACATTCTTGAAAGTATCTTTGTTTTAGGATCTAACAGTTCTGTTTCCAACTTTGATTTTTCCACCTGGAAGCCAATTTTTTAATCTAAATTAAAGGTCTCTCTTATCTGGTAATAGTGAAGCCAGTCTCACATTTTATCTTTTAGTTTCTCAAAACTCTGCAATTTCAGATTATCTCCTTCCTGCTCCAAAATTTCCCAATATTTCGGCCACTTGGCCTCCATATTGAGCTTTTTCTGAGCCTTCGCCTCCATCGGTGACAACCACCTTGGGGTTTTGTTTTCAAGTAAGTCTTTATATCTTGTCCAGACATTAAACAATGCTTTCCTGACAATAGGGTTTTTAAATGCTTTATGAGCTTTAACCTTGTCGTACCACAAGTATGCATGCCACCCAAAAACATTATTAAAACCTTCTAAATCCAAAATGTCTGTGTTCTCAAGAAGCAGCCAGTCTTTCAACCAGCAGAAAGCTGCTGATTCATAATAGAGTTTAAGGTCTGGCAGCAAATCCTCTCCCTTAATTTCATTTAGTTTTTAACCTTTCTTTTCTTTTAACTTAAACATTACTGCTATAAACCACTTAGTTTCTAAACCGTCATCATTCTAACATTCATTAATTTTGCAGTGTTTCTCAGCCCTTCCTTTAATTTGTTTTTGATAACCTTATTTTCATTTAGTTTAGTTCATTAAAAAAAAAGAAGAGAACCCAATTTTACCTTGTCCAAACTTAAACATCGAACTTATACATCAGTTCTTATTCTTAAAACATTTTTTCTAAGGTCGACCAAGATTCCCTTCCACAAATTTCCCAATTTACATAACAATAACAAACAAAGTAAAAAATGAAATAAATTGTAATTATGAACCCTTTGGATTCCCAAACTCCACCCCCCCCTTTCCCGGTTTCAGCCCCCAACAATGTCCATCAGTCTTAATCTACTATCAGCCTGGAGATCTCACATCCGAGGCTCTTAATGGTCTCTCAGTTCCTCTCTGCCGGTCTTTTTGATAGACCTTGATATTAAACACCAAATCTTGGAGAAGCTCCGGCCCAACAGGGTCCATATTTTTTCCAGCTAGGCCTCCATACTTGAGAGTAGAGCCTATGGAGTGTTCCATTTCTTGTTTCTTGCTCCTTTCCAGTTCAAAAATCCCCAAAGCTCTAACCTCCACCTTAATCACATTTGTAATCCTTAGGTCTTCTGATTTCCACATAAGAAGATCTCTCCATTTCTCAATCTCCAATTCAGGCCGGGCTTTCCACATCAGATTTTTATTTTCCTTTATTGCCATCATGCCAGGCCTCTAAGTAGAACTCTCTTTTAACATCTGCACACCAGCTCCTCCTTCCTTTTCTTCAGGGGCGACATATGTCTCCTTCTCCATATTCTCAAAACTCTCGGATTTCTCTATTTGTCCAGTTAAATAAGCTCCTTGTTTCCAATCCTTATCCGATCCAAGAATGTTATTTACTGTTAAGTCCAGAGTTGAAACATTTGTAGCCATAACATCAAATTGACCTTGTAGCTTTCCCAAGAGAACAAATGCTCTGTCCAATTCAACCTGGATTTTCTCTCCTCCAGCCATTTCTGTAATGTCACTAAGTCCCTCTAGGGGGATTTTAGTTCCTTAATATTCTTTTCAGCTCGAGTCCAGAAATCCAGTTATTTTGTAACAGCCCTTCCTTATTGTCAACAAATTGTAACAAATTGTAACCAATGTAACCGGCAGAAGCAACAAAAACAGGGTTCTCTTTTTCCATCTTGACAGCTGACTTGACAGCTGTCAAGCTCTTCAATACTTCATCAACAGGCTCTCCCATGGGGCGATCCCGGGCCCGGGGGGGGGGTGGAACTTCAGCTCTCAAAACCAGTTCTTAATCCTCCAGTAAAAATTCTTGTAATATCAAACCGTGAAATTAAAGTCTTTTACGAAAAAGAAAAGAAAAGAGAAATTCTCTCGACCTTAGCTAGCAGGTCCTTTGCTTTATGTTGTTTACAAAGGGGGGGGGATTCCTTTTTAACCCTTCCCCGCTCGTTCCTAATTCAAACAAATTTTTTCTTTAGAGCCCAAATTTCCATGTTACTCACGGGTTGTTACTTTAGAGTCCGATTGTTCAAAAGAAGAAGTCAGCGCTCTCCGACAATGGCTTGCGGCTTCACTCCACAGAAGAAGAAGCAGTACTCTCAGCACCGCACCGCACCCCGACCCCGTTCTGGAGCCTTTAAAAAGGCTCCTTCGCGGATTTGGGGGGGGCGCAAATGGTGCCCGCCGAGTCACCACGCTCACAGGTGTGATTTTTTAGGGTCCCCGCTTCGCCGCAGCGGCAAGACCCAATCCTGCAGAGCCGATTCCCTCCGGAGCTCGGAGGGAATCTGCCATTAGTCGCTGGCGCTAACCGGAAGTCAGCATTTTAAATTTTATTCTGGGCTTCTTGCCCTGCCAGACGAATCTAGAAATGTCTCTCTGCCACTTCTTGAAACAGTCCATCTTGTCTAAAATTTGTAATGATTGAAACAAAAACAACATTCTATGGGAGTCGGAACTTAAGAGGTTAAGTTGTTCCCATGATGCCTCAGCATTCTGACGTCAGATTTGGAAGCTGGGAGGAGTTTTCCTGTCTGTTCCCTCTCGGTCGTTGAGAGAGAGAGACGCAGTTTGTCATGGCTGCGAGGAGTCCGGGAATTTTCTGAGAAAATGATGAAATAAAGAGCTGTAAATGGACATTGCTGTGCTCTGTGTGTTTGTCGGAAGCAAGTGACAGTTTGCTGCTGTGTTTTACTCTGCTGGGCGTGCATGGAAGAAGCGGATTGCACCGCTGAGAGGGAAGCGTGCCGGACCGCTGTAAAGAGCTAATTGGAGTATAAATCAATTAGCACGTCAAGGACTAATCCAAACATCTACAGGTTATGGACCCTAAATTACCGCTTGTAAAACTGTCACTGGAGGCTGCCGGAAAGCTTTGAAGTTGCGTTCGGATGGCAGTGGAGTTGGCAAAAGCGGAGGTCTGTATTTAAGGCAAGCAAGCAGGCTGAAAGACGCTATGCTGTGTTGCTGAATGCTGTGGAGCCAAGTGCTGAGAGCAGCAGGAAATCGTTTCTCCACGGAGCAAGGAGCCGGAAGAGCTGGTGATCTGTGAGTACAGCTTGGGGCACCTTGGGAGAACGGGAAACCATGGCAGATGGCCAGGAGGTGTTTCAAGCTCCGTTTGAACAGCTTGAAGAGCTCACCACCCAGTCGTGGGAAATCTGGGTCAGAAGGGTGAGAGCCTGGTTTTGGGCAACTGGCTTGTGGGACGTAATAATAATAATAAATTTTATTTATATCACGCCCTCCCCAGCCGAAGCCGGGCTCAGGGCGGCTAACAACAACAAGCAAGAAAGAGCCGTCCACAAGCGGACCGGCTGCTGCTGTAAGTGCGGGGCTGGTGGACAGAGATGCAGGAAAGCTGAAGTCTGTTTCTCTGGAGGAGAAGATGCAGAGAGAGAAAGCTGAGAGAGCTGAGATCTGCATGTTGCGGGCAGGTGTACATGCAAAATTGCAACATCACCTGGGAAGCGTTGAATCTGCGTGTGAGGCCTGGCGAGTGCTGAAACGTCTGTGTGAAGACCCAGCAGGGGGCCAAGGGCAGATGGAAGCTGAAAGCCTAGAGATGGCTGGAGCCCCTGTTCCTGATGATTTAGCCTCAAGGAGTGCTAGTGAGCAAGTCGGGGGGGGCGGAAAATTCCAAAGGCAAGTTTGAAAAGTTTTCCACTGTACGTGCTGGAGTGGAGTTCAGAGGGGGCGGATCTGGCAAGGAGCGCTTTTCCGGAAGAAGGAGGGCCAGGCCAGCTGGGAGGAGCCCCGGGCAGTATTTTTCCACTGGAGTTCGTCGGTGCTACGTGTGTAATTCTACTGAACATCTGCGACGAAATTGCCCCCACCGGAGCAGAGAGGCAAGGCAGGATGTTGTCAAGGTCAGCTCTCATGGGAATCAGTCGGGTTTCCATGGCAACCAGCCTGGGAGAGCAGCCAGGCGTGGGACAGAAGCAGGTGGACGTGACAAACACCAGGAGGAGATTTACCAAATAACAGCCAGCATGGCGCTGTTTGAAAACAGTTGTGAGAAAGGCTCAGAGTTTCGTTTTGTTATTGACTCTGCAGCTAATCGCAACTTGATTCCAGAGTCCCCTGCTGTCGAGATGTGGAATTGCAGAGCAGTTCCGGCCGGAAAGACTGTGCTTTTTGCAAATGGACAGAAAAGAAATGTAACTAACGTTGCAAATCTCTTTATGTCTCTTTTACAGGAGGAGTTGGAGTGCTGTATTGTTCCAGGGGTACACCACTGTCTTTTGTCTGTGCCTTATTTGTTAAAAAAGGGATTTAAGGTTTGTTTTGATAATGATGTCTGCACAATCTCCAAAGGAGGGAGGATACTTGCCAAGGTTAAAAAGGGGCAGAATGATCTCTTCATTCTTAAAACGTCTCTGGAGGGTGAGGGGAAAGTTGAGAAAGCACAAGCCCTGTGTGCTAAAATTCCCGCTCATGTGGAATGTGCTCATATCTGGCATGAAAGGACAGCTCATAGTTCTTTAGAAGAACTACAGACGCTACCTGAGGTTGCCAAAGGGTGTCACATCGTAGAATGTGGATGTGCGATAGATTGTGAAGCATGCAGACATGCAAAGGTAAAAGGGTGCAGTTACCCAAGGGTGGATAGGGTAGCCACAAGACCTTTTGAGCTGGTTCACATAGATCTGTTGGGTCCTGTAAAGGAACCAAGTCTGGGAGGGTCAAGGTTTCTGCTCACGATGCAGGATAACTTTACGCAGAATACCTGGACTCTTGGTCTCAAATCCAAAGATGATGCAGCACAGCTGATCAGAAGCTGGATTGAGGAGGTGGAACAAAGGTTTTCCACCAGAGTGCAAGCTGTCAAAAGTGACAGAGGTGCTCAATTTACAGGTTCTGCTTTGCAGAAGTACTTTCGCAAGAAAGGGATACGTCACACAGTGACTTCACCCAATCAGAGGGGGGAAGCAGAGCTACGATGTGAGGCTCTGGTCCAGACTGCAAAGGTGTTGCTGAAAGATTCTGGGTTGCCACCAAAGTTTTGGCGGGAGGCAATCAGGTATGTGAGCTTCACCTGGAATCGGACCTACAATTCAGTGGTAGGTGACACACCGTTTGGTTTGTTGCATGGCAGGAAACCCCAGATTCATTTTCTGCGCAAGTTTGGGGCGGAAGCATCTGTGCCAGTGCCTAAAGTTTTGCAGGGGCCAGATGGATCCAAGTTCCGGAAAATGATCTTCTGTGGGTATGAGCCAGCAGCACGTGCATGGAGGTTTGCGTTCCCATCAGGTGATCAGAGTAAACTGCTGATCAGCAAACACGCTGAGTTCTACGAACAGGATGAAAGGTCAAAGACTCCTGTCAAGCGTGATGTTCTATCAGAATGTCTTTCTGATTCAGAACAGGAAGATTCTGAGGGGGAGGAAGGAGAGGCTGAGTCTGCTGATGACGATCAGGTCACTGACCAAGGTCTGGAGCAGAGTGGGGCATCTCCACAAGGTGTTAAAAGAGAGGCCAAGAGTGAGCCAAGTTCTCCAGTGAGTGTGATGGAGAGGATTCAAAGACGTTTTAAGTCAGAGGGGGAATCCAGAGATGCTGAGGACACACATGCTAGTGATGGTGAGCCAGGGGAAGCATCTGAGTTTGTGCCCAGGCGATCCAGTCGCACAACGAAGGGTATTCCACCTGAAAGATATCAAGCCACAGGTGCGTGGGTAAGTTTCGCACAGTGTGAACCTGAGAGTTACGTGGATGTTCCACAGGTATTGTCAGAATGTGTGGCAGAGGGGGTATGGGAGTCGGAACTTAAGAGGTTAAGTTGTTCCCATGATGCCTCAGCATTCTGACGTCAGATTTGGAAGCTGGGAGGAGTTTTCCTGTCTGTTCCCTCTCGGTCGTTGAGAGAGAGAGACGCAGTTTGTCATGGCTGCGAGGAGTCCGGGAATTTTCTGAGAAAATGATGAAATAAAGAGCTGTAAATGGACATTGCTGTGCTCTGTGTGTTTGTCGGAAGCAAGTGACAGTTTGCTGCTGTGTTTTACTCTGCTGGGCGTGCATGGAAGAAGCGGATTGCACCGCTGAGAGGGAAGCGTGCCGGACCGCTGTAAAGAGCTAATTGGAGTATAAATCAATTAGCACGTCAAGGACTAATCCAAACATCTACACATTCTTGGCAATACATTCATCTTTATAACAGCAATTCGACCCAACAAGGAAAGCTTCAGATTTGACCATATTTCTAAATCCTTTTTAACCTCCGACCAACATTTTTCATAATTGTCTTTAAATAAGTTCCCATTTTTAGCTGTCATATTAATCCCCAAGTATTTCACCTTCTTAACCACTGTTAAACCTGTCTCATTCTGAAATCTCTCTTTCTCAGTCGTTGTTAAATTTTTCTCAAGGACTTTAGTTTTTAGCTTATTCAACTTAAATCCTGCCACATGACCAAACTCTTGAATCAGTTCTAATACTCTTTTAATACTAGATTCTGGCTCCTGTAATGTCAATACTAAGTCATCTGCAAAGGCTTTCAGTTTGTATTGTTTAGCTCCGACCATTATACCTTTAATCAAATGGTCCCTTCTAATCATATTTAGCAGAACCCCCAAGACCGAAATGAAAAGTAATGGGGAAATTGGGAAGCCTTGTTGTGTCCCTTTCTCTATCTTAAATTCCTCTGCCACCACATTGTTAGCTATTAGTTTAGCCTTTTGTTCTGAATAAATTGCACTTATACCATTTTCAAACTCTTGACCGACCCCCATCCCCTGAAGATTTTTCTTCATAAAACTCCAAGAAATATTATCAAAAGCTTTCTCGGCGTCCACAAAGATTAAAACTGCTTTAGTGTTAATGTCCTCTTGCAACTTCCCCAAAATGTTAATTATATTCCTCGTGTTGTCAGACAAGTGTCTGCCTGGGAGAAAGCCAGCTTGGTCCTTATGTATCTCTTCCCCTAGTACTTTTTTTAGCCTTTTAGCCAAAATGTCAGCAAATATTTTGTAATCCACATTTAGCAGGGATATGGGTCAGTAGTTCTTAAGTTGTGTCTTTTCAGACTCAGTTTTTGGTATAAGTGTAATATATGCTTCTTTCCACGACTCTGACGCTTCCCCCCCCCCTCCAAAATTTCATTACAAACCTCCTTTAGTGGTTGAATTATCCAGTCCTTCAAAGTTCTATAGTATTTTGAGGTTAAGCCATCCGGCCCTGGAGATTTTCCCAATTGCATATTCTGAATGGCACCTTCTACGTCCTGTTCCGTAATTTTATGATTCAACATTATCTTATTTTCTTGAGAGATTTTTTGCAATCCGTTTGTTTTCAAAAACTGGTCTATATCAAACTCTTTCTGGGGCCCTTGTGTATATAGTTGTTTAAAATACCTCTGGAAGCATTTTCTAATTTCCACTGGATTCTGAATGTTTTTTCCTTCCACTTCCAAGTTAGTAATGGTATTGAGTTTTTGTCTTTTCTTCATCTGCCAAGCCAACAGTTTCCCACATTTATTTGCCGATTCAAAAGTCCTTTGTTTCATTTGTTTAATTTTCCATTCAATTTCCTGATTCATCATCTTCATATATTGCACTTGATGTAACTTTATTTCTCTCAGAATCTCTTGTGAATTGGGTTTCACTCTCAGTTTCTTCTCGCCCTCTTTTATTTTTTCCAGAATTTTTTCTTTTTTCTCATTTTGGGCTCTCTTCTTTAATGAATTCTGTTGAATCAGAAACCCCCTCATAACTGCTTTACTTGCGTCCCAGATTACTCTTTTTTCCACAGTAGTTTTCAAATTTATCTCAAAATAGTCTCTCAGAGTTTTTTGGGCCTTCTTAATCACCTCTTGATCTCTAAACAAGGTGTCATTCATCCTCCATCTGAAGGAACCAGTTGGTGTTAATTTCATCTCCATTTTCACGGCATTATGGTCGGAGCACGTCTTGGGGCAGATCTCAACCTTCCTAATCTTAGGTGCCAGTCCTCTAGTTATCCAGATTTGGTCAATTCTTGTCCATGTCTTTTGGGCTTCAGAAAAGAAGGTTCCCTCTTTACCCAAGGGATTCCTAATTCTCCAAATGTCAGTCAAATCCATATTGTCAGTCAATTCAAAAAAAGTTTTTGGTAGACTACCATCTTTAGTAACTACCTGTCTCTGCGACTTATCCATGTTTGTGGATACCACTCCATTCATGTCTCCCATCAAAATAATGTTATAGTCCATATAGTCCAACAAAGTCTCATGCAACTTTTTATAAAATTCAGATTTCCCCTCATTCGGTGCATATACTCCAATTATCAGAAATTTTTCTCCTTGTGTTTGGATTTCAATTGCAATAAATCTTCCTTGGTCATCTTTAAAAACAAATTTCGGTGATAGGCTCTCTTTTGCATAAATGACTACTCCTCGCTTTTTAACCTTGTCTGATGAAATAAATTCTTGGCCCAGTCTCTTGTTAATCAGTATTTTCCTATGTAGCCTTATCACATGTGTTTCCTGCAAACAAATTAAGTCCAATTGTTCCTTTTTCAATAAATGAAAAACTTTCTTCCTTTTCTCCGGGGAATTAAGTCCGTGAATATTCCAACTTAATAGTTGCAGAGACATGATGTATTTAAATTATTTCCCTCCAACTGCTCCCAATGACTCCTCTTGTCCTGACGGTGGTATCACTTTCTGTAATTTGTCCAATCCCAAAGGTGGTAGTGCTTTGCCTGATATTCCTGGTCGTAAGGCTCCTGGCTCTCCTTCCACTCCTTTTTGCAGGTCTTCTTCATGATCTCTCAGAAATTTTTCTTTCTCCTCCACTGATCTTATTTTAAACTTTTTACCTGTAAAGGTAAAAGATAGGCCTTGAGGGAATTCCCACCTAAAGATGGTTCTATTGCCTTTCAGCAGGGTCACCAAATCTCCATAGTTGGACCTAAGGTCCAAAAGATGTTTCGGAATATCCTTAAATATCTCCACTCTTGAATCTTGTATTGTCAAAGTATTCTGAATAAAAAATTCCTTCCAGTAGCACCTTAAAGACCAACTAAGTTAGTTCTTGGTATGAGCTTTCATGTGCGTGTATCTGAAGAAGTGTGCATGCACACGAAAGCTCATACCAAGAACTAACTTAGTTGGTCTTTAAGGTGCTACTGGAAGGAATTTTTTATTTTGACTATGGCAGACCAACACGGCTACCTATCTACTACTGGAACCAAAGTATTCTGGTAATGCAGGCTCAATATTTTGTCTCTCTCCTCTTTTGATCGAAGGGTGACCAAACAGTCTCTCACCCTGTTCTTACTCCCTCCTCTTCCAAGTCTGAAAGCATTTAGTATCTTGAAGTCTTGCTTATCATCCAGTTTCCAAAAGTCTGCAAATTCCTGTGTCAAAAAGTCACTTAAATTATCTTTCTCAAGTTCAGGTACCGCCCTGACCCTCAAATTGGTCTGCTTCTCCTTCAATTCAATCATAGACAAAAGTGCCTGATGGGCCCCAAGCTGTGACTGATGGTCCCCAAGCTGTTTACTTATCGGTGTTATCTTTTCTTCTACTGCCACTGCTTTTTCTTTTGCTTCCTGGGCTGTCTTTTGATTTGATGCTGATTCTTGCAGCAGTTTTTTTTATATACTTTATTTAGAGTAAATGCAAATTACATTCTAAAATACAAATACATATATATACTTACATTACAAAAAAAGCACGAGAGAAAAAAAAAGAAAGAAGAAAATCCAAAAGAACTACCACATAGTTAACTTCCATTCATCTCGGTCTTGGAATACATATCCTTACGTTGCTTCTGCAGTAATACTGTCATTGACTTAGTACATCGAGGGCTTTAATTATCGTCTACTGATAAGTTGTTAATTCCCATGTTTGTCTCAAAGTAATTTAAAAATTTAATCCATTCATCTTTATGTTTAACGGTATTGTTTTGCCTTATTTTTTGTGTTAATCTAGCTAAATCAATATATTGATATAACTTCAGTTGCCACTCACCAATCGTAGGTACGTCAGGAGATTTCCATTTTTGCGCTATTAGGATCCTCGCCGCGGCCATAGCATATTGAACAAAGGTTTGGTCTGATTTTTTAATTTCCTCACTAATCATCCCTAAGAGAAACAACTCAGGAGCTTTGAGAAAATTATACTTCAAAATTTTCTTCAATTCCTCGTAAATCTGACTCCAGAATTCCTTCACTACATCGCAGGTCCACCAGGTATGGAAAAAGGTCCCAACCTTATCTTTACATCTCCAGCAGATGTTATCTACAGATTTATACATTTTTCCTAACTTTGCTGGGGTCAAATACCAGCGGTACATCATTTTCTCTAGATTTTCACGAAGAGCTGCACACGCTGTAAATTTCATACCTTTCCTCCAGAGTGTCTGCCATTTATTATAATCGATGTTATGTCCGAGGTCTCTATCCCATTTTATCATTACTCCCTTCACCAAATCCTCTTTAGTATCCCATTCTAGTAGTTGTTTATATGTTTTGGATAGGAGTTTGTCATTACTCTCTAAGATTTCCAGCTGGAATCTCGATTTTTTTTCATTCATCCCCAGTTTCTTATGCTCACCCCACAATGCATTAATCTGGTGAAAATGTAACCATTCTTTTATCTTTCCTTTCAATTCTTCGTAAGACTTCATCTTCCACCCTTCTTCTGTCTTTACTAAGAGATCCTCATACGTCCATCTTTCACCTGTCATATTTATTTTTTTTATTTTAATAATGTCAACTGGGGAGAGCCACCACGGGATACCTTTTTCCATCACTTTTTTATACCTATTCCACACTTCCAATAGTGAGCCTCTGACTATATGGTTGGTAAAACCTCTATGGACCCCACTTTTCTCCTGCCATAGGTAGGCATGCCACCCAAACCTAACATCAAAACCTTCCAGATCTAATAGGTCTGTATTCCTAAGGGTAGCCCACTCCTTTATCCAACATATACAAGCTGCCTCGTAGTAGAGCCTTATATTTGGGACTGCAAAGCCACCCCTCTCTCTTGCATCTGTTAAGTATTTAAATTTTATTCTGGCTCTCTTCCCCTGCCAAATAAACTTGGTCAGGGTTTTTTGCCAGTTCCCAAAGCAGGAGGTGCCTTTTATTATCGGGATATTTTGGAACAGGAACAATAATCTCGGCAGGATACACATCTTAATTGCTGCCATCCTTCCTGTCCAAGAGAGTTGCAGCCTATGCCAGGTGTCCAAATCTTTTTTTATTTCATGCCAAACCTTGTTATAATTATCTTCAACCAAATTTATATTTTTCGGTGATAACCAAATTCCCAGATATTTTACTTTATTCACGATTTTAATCCCGATCTTTTTTTCCAACTGGTTTTTATCCTGGTCATCCATATTCTTTACTAAGATTTTTGTTTTCTTCCTATTTAATCTGAATCCTGACAGTCTGCCAAATTCCTCCAATAATTCTACCACCTTACCTGCACTGTCCACTGGGTTCTCCAGGGACAGGACCAGGTCGTCGGCATACGCCTTTAGCTTAAATTCTTTCTTCCCAATTCTTATTCCCCTCACGTTTGCTGTCTCTCTTATTCTATTTGCAATCACCTCTAGTACAACTATAAAAAGCAAGGGGGACAATGGGCAGCCCTGCCTTGTACCTTTCATGATCTTAAAGGGTTTGGTCAAATTATTGTTTATAATCAGCCTGGCCTGTTGTTCAGAATATATTGCCTTAATACCTTTCATATATGGGCCTTCTATGCCTGCCTTGACCATACATTGTGTTAGGAAGTCCCAGGAGACATTATCAAAAGCTTTTTCAGCGTCTATGAAGATTAATGCAGCTGGGATGTCAATTCTCAAATCCAGATACTCGATGATGTTTAGTATATGGCGAACATTATCTTTCTGGTGTCTATTAGGAAGGAATCCCGCTTGATCTTTGTGTATATATCTCATTAGGAGCTTCTTAAGTCTACTGGCCATAATATCAGCAAAGATCTTATAATCACTATTAAGCAATGAAATTGGCTGTCAGGGAACTGCCATCGGAGCATCAGGTGGTGGAGGGACTCAGGGAGGAAGAAAGAGACTCAACAGCTGAAGCAGGGACCAGCAGGGGGAGGAGTGGGTCTCTGAGGGAATGCGAGCAGGAGGGAGGGCTCAGGGAAGCTTCCAGCGAGAACAGTGGGGAGGTATCTGAGTCTCCCATAGGGAGACCCACACCTCGCCGGAAACTGTCACGCCGTGAGTCCAGGAGACGCGTTTCCGTTAAGGAGCTCCTTTGCTGGAAACGCTTCCGCAGACAGCCACTGTCGGACTCTACTAGTGACTAGAGCAGACATGTCTGAGGAGCTCCGTCACACACGGAGGTTTGTGGGGTCGCACAAACTCTGAGGGAGCACGTTTTTACGCACAAGCAGCTAATCAATCCCTAACAGCAGTCCGACAGTCTCTGTACGCTGCCTGTGCAAGAGAAAGCATCATGAGCGAACCAACCGGAACCGGAGGAGCGGGGGCTGGAGCTGGTCCAAGCTTGGAAGATAGATACCGAGCGTTGGAGGTCCAACTGGCGCTGCAGACGGCGAGGCTGGAGGAGAGAAGGGCTCAGGATGCAGACAAGAAGGGGAGAGCCACTCAATTCCCCAGAAAGGTACCAGGATTGGTGCAAAAATTTGGGGGGGACCCCAAGGATTACCATGCCTTTAGGACAGAGATGCAATATGCCATTAATGTGCAGTTCGATGAGTTCCCTGATGAGGAATCGCGAGTTGCTTTCGTAATTGGGCATCTTGAGAAAGGGGCGAGAGACTGGGTTCGACCCCTAATGGCAACGCACAATGACATACTAAAGGACACGAGGAAGTTCTTTCGTGCAATGGATATCATGTTTTCCAGCGATATTGAGGAAGGGGCGGTGCGCAGACAGCTAATGGCTTGTAAGCAGGGAAGTCGATCTGTCCGTGAGTACTGGACTGAGTTTACCATGCTGATTCACAGACTGAGTTGGGATTTATCGGCGGCACCCATTCAAATGCTATTTGAAGAAGGTCTTTCTTCGGCGGTGAAAGACGAGCTGTCACGGAGCCCCAGGGCGGAGTCTATGGATCAGCTGACCAAATCTGCGCTGACCATAGGAGCGCGGCAGGAGGCAAGAGCCTTGGAGAGGCGGGAAGGGAGAGGGGAACGTTGGAAGGAGTTCCGCATTCCAGACATTCCTGAGCCAGCTTTCCCGCCGGCAGAGCCGATGGAAATCGGAACAGCGCGCGCGCGCGCATTTTCAAAAACCAGCGAGGGGGCTAAGAAGGAGGGAAAGGGCCCCCGGAAATGCTATCTCTGCCAACAGCCAGGCCACTTTGCCAGAGTCTGCCCCCAGAGGAAGGAATGGCAAGGGATGGTGGGAGCTGTTGAGGGGGGAGAACAGGGGGGAACGGAGCAGGTAAAAGCCAACGCCTGGTTGCCACAATCGGGGCACTGCAGCCAGGCCAAAGAGCAGTGAAAGTGCCCGTGCCAGAAGCTCCTCGACCTGCTCTAGTGATTGAAGTGTCGCTAGAGCTGCAAAATGGGCACCCCCTAAAAATAAAGGCGCTATTGGACTCAGGCAGCTCCTGCAATTTTATGAGCAAGGAGTTTGCTGCTGAACACCAGATACAGACTATCCCTTTAAGCAACCCCCTGCAGGTGACCACGATTGATGGCAGGGAGTTGTTGGGAGGAGGAGTCAGCTTGCAGACTGTCCCAATGATAATGAGGGTGGCAAGGCACACAGAACTGATAGCGTTTAATGTGGCCACCCTGGGAGGCGCTCCCATTATTTTGGGAATGAGCTGGCTAGCTCTACATGATCCGCTGGTTGGCTGGCATCAAAGAGTGGTGTCCTTTGGTTCAGCACATTGCTTAGAACACTGCAAAGGGGAAAAGGGTTCAGCAGGGGCCCAAGCCACCCTAGCAGGGACTGAAGTAATGGAGAAGGTGAAGGTACCACCACAGTATGCAGATCTCAGCGACGTGTTCAGCGAGAAGGAAGCTGACCAACTACCACCTCATAGACCCTTTGATTGCCAGATCAATTTACTCCCTGGAGCACAGCTTCCCGTGGGCAAGTTGTATGCCATGTCAGACAGAGAAATGCAGGAGTTGCGAGGGTTTATTGACAAGAACCTGAAGAGAGGCTTCATCAGAGAGTCCAAAGCAGCAGGGGGTAGCCCAGTGTTCTTTGTGGACAAAAAAAACGCGGACAAGCCGAGACTTGTATGCGATTTTAGGAGGTTAAATGCAGTGACTGAACCGGTGGCTTTCCCTATGCCCAGAATTGATGATATTTTGACCAGGGTGAGGAAGGGAAAGATTTTTACAAAGCTGGATCTAAGGGGGGCGTACAACCTGATACGCATAAGGAAAGGGGATGAATGGAAAACCACCATGTTTACCCCTTTGGGGGCATTTGAATACCTCGTTATGCCATTTGGATTACAAGCAGGCTCAGCGTGTTTTCAATCTTTTATGAACCACGTACTGGGCCCTTTGCTCTACAAGAATTGCGTTGCTTTCCTAGATGATGTGTTGGTGTATTCGGAGAATGAGGAGCAACATGTGAGAGACGTCAGAGAAGTGTTGAGCAGACTGCAAGCCAACAGGCTGTGGGTCAAACTGGAGAAGTGTCGGTTCCATACCAAGGAGGTGGAATTCCTGGGGTACCGCCTGTCAGACAAGGGATTGGCCATGGATCCCGGCAAGGTACAGGCAGTGCTGGAATGGAAAACACCCAAAACCAAGAAGGATGTGCAGAGGTTCCTAGGGTTTGGAAACTTTTATCGTAAGTTCATCCGCAACTTCGCCCATCTGACGGCGCCCATCACTGACTGTCTCAGCAGTAAAAAGAAGTTTGTATGGACGGCGGAGGCGGAGCGAGCGTTTGAGGAGCTGAAAAGGGCCTTCGCCTCTGAAGAACAACTTCTGCATGTGGATTTACGAAAGAAGCTAAGGGTTGAAACAGACGCATCTGACAGAGCCATAGGGGCGGTGCTTCTTCTGCAGCCGGGGAAGGAGGAGTCAGAGTGGCGACCGTGTGCCTTCTTTTCGCGAAAGCTGAACAAATCCGAGAGGAACTACACGGTGTACGACCGAGAACTTCTTGCTATTCATGAGGCGTTCCGGAGATGGAGGCATCTGCTAGTTGGTGCACAACATAAGGTGCAAGTGTGCACGGACCATAAAAATCTAGAGTATTGGAGAACTGCGCGAGTGCTCAACCAAAGGCAGTTGAGATGGGCCCAGGAGTTCTCCAAATTTAACTTTGAGATTTGTTACGTGCCAGGCCCAGAGAATGTTAGGGCGGACGCTCTCTCACGCAAACCTGAATATTTGGAGGGGGAGGGAGCACCCGAAGAAACCCATATCATTCCAGAGGACCGCTGGGTGTGTGGGGCGACTTTGGTGGGGCAAAGGGAATTGGTAGAGGGTACGGTGCAGGATGCATACGCCCAGGACAAACTCAGGGATCTCAGGAGGGAGGAAGACAAATCCGGTGGTTTTGAGGAGAGAAACGGGGCATTGTATTACAAGGGAGCGTTATATATACCTGAAGGGGAATTGAGGGAGAAGGTACTCAAGCAGCTGCACGATAGCCCCACAGCAGGGCATTTTGGGCAACACAAGACCATGTGGCTGGTTACCAGGGAATTTTGGTGGCCCAAGGTCAGGGAAGATGTGCGGGAGTATGTGAGAGGGTGTGAACAATGCCAAAGAGCCAAGGGGGAGAGGCGGGCGCCGGCTGGTTTATTAGAACCACTGCCC
Source organism: Podarcis liolepis (assembly GCF_965112155.1). Classification (NCBI taxonomy): domain Eukaryota; kingdom Metazoa; phylum Chordata; class Lepidosauria; order Squamata; family Lacertidae; genus Podarcis; species Podarcis liolepis. Next base: position 5,499,449 of record NC_139568.1, read on the forward strand.
ACACCTGAAAGACCGTGGGAAGCAGTGGCAATAGATTTCATGACTGATCTGCCAAGGTCTAGAGGGAAAACAGCCATCATGGTTGTAGTAGACCTGTTAACTAAAATGGCCCACTTTATAGCCTGCTCACATGCGGTCACAGCAGAAGAAACAGCCAAATTGTTTGTAGAGAATGTGTTTCGGTTGCATGGCGCCCCCTTGAGGGTGGTTTCAGACCGAGGGAAACAATTTACTTCCAGGTTCTGGAGGAAGCTCATGAGCTTACTGCATGTAGAGGTTAATTTTTCAACGGCCCGTCATCCAGAAACCAACGGGCAGGCGGAAAGAGCAAATGGGGTTCTCCAACAATATTTGAGGTGTTATGTTAATGACAGAGAGAATGATTGGGTGGAGAAGCTGGCGTTGGCAGAATTTGCCTACAACAATGCAGAGAACGTGTCCACGGGGATGAGCCCCTTTTTGGCTAATCACGGGTGCCATCCCAGAGCCTTCCCAGGGGGGGAGGGGGAGAACTGGAGCGTTCCAGCTGCAGAACAGTTCGTTGAAGAAATGGAAGCGATCCATCGCCAGCTCCAACTCAACTTAAACAGGGCTAAGGAGGAATATAAGAGGCAGGCAGACAAAAACCGAAGGGAAGGTGAAAGCATCAGGGTGGGGGACCAGGTGTGGCTGTCAACCCAAGGGTTGCCGTTCAAAGGAGGTTGTAAGAAATTAAGACCCAAAAGGCTGGGTCCGTTTGAAGTCATGCAGCAGGTCAATCCAGTGGCTTTCAGGCTCCGGTTACCGAACCACATGAAGCTGCACCCAGTTTTTCACAGGTCGTTGCTGTCACCGTATAGAGGAGACAGTGAAGGGAGGGTCACTAGGGGACCAGCAATGGAGGAGAAGGAACACAGCTACCATGTAGCGGAGATCCTCGATTCCAGGTGGAAGGGAGATCAAGTAGAGTATTTGGTAATGTGGGAAGGGGAACCGGAGTCGGAAAACACCTGGGTTAGGGCAGAGGATGTCAATGACGAAGTTTTAATAGAGACTTTTCATCAGAGGTTCCCACGTAAACCTCAGCCTGTAGCGAGGTTCCGAAGGGAATACTTTGCCACCACCGACGAGGAAGAGGAGTTGGAGGGGTTCCCAGATTCTGAAGAGGAAGAGGATTCAGCGAGCCAGGACGACGATCGATGGAGGGAATTGTTCGAGACGTCGGAAGATGAGGAAGATTCGTTTCGGGGTTTTAGCCCTTCACCTCCCAGGGGAGAGGAAATGGGAGGGGGTGAGGGGGGCCCTGGAGGGGAGGTGGATGTCAGGGAACTGCCATCGGAGCATCAGGTGGTGGAGGGACTCAGGGAGGAAGAAAGAGACTCAACAGCTGAAGCAGGGACCAGCAGGGGGAGGAGTGGGTCTCTGAGGGAATGCGAGCAGGAGGGAGGGCTCAGGGAAGCTTCCAGCGAGAACAGTGGGGAGGTATCTGAGTCTCCCATAGGGAGACCCACACCTCGCCGGAAACTGTCACGCCGTGAGTCCAGGAGACGCGTTTCCGTTAAGGAGCTCCTTTGCTGGAAACGCTTCCGCAGACAGCCACTGTCGGACTCTACTAGTGACTAGAGCAGACATGTCTGAGGAGCTCCGTCACACACGGAGGTTTGTGGGGTCGCACAAACTCTGAGGGAGCACGTTTTTACGCACAAGCAGCTAATCAATCCCTAACATTGGCCTATAATTTTTTATGTCTGTTTTTTCAGTTTCTGTTTTTGGAATCAAGGTTATATATGCCTCTTTCCAGGATCCGGGAATCTTCCCTCCCTGGAAAATGTTATTTATGACATCTCTAAGCACCGGGGCTAAGTATTCCCCTAGCGTTTTATAATATTTTGAGGACAGACCATCCGGCCCAGGGGCCTTTCCATTCTTCATCTTACTAATAGCCTCCTTAACCTCATTTATTGTTACCTCCTTGTTCAAATATACACTATCCTCTTCTGTTATATATTTCCTTCCACCTTGATCCAAATAATTTTTAATTTCTACGCTGTCTTCCTCCCCTTTTTTATACAACTTTTCGAAAAATTGAATGAACTTTTTTTCTATTTCGTCTGGGTCTTCTATGATATTATCCTCCATTATTATTTTATTTATCACGTTTTGTTTCTTTCTTTTTCTTAGCTGCCACGCGAGTAGCTTCCCCATTTTATTCGCAGATTCAAAATAACTCTGCTTCATAAATTTAATTGTCCAATCTATATCTTGATTTAATATCGCTGAATATTGAGACTGCAACACTTTAGAGGCTTGGATAGTCTCCTCATCTTTCGGGTTTATAGTCAATTTTCTCTCACAGATTCTCAGTTTATTGAGGATCTCCTCTTTTCTTTGTTCCCTTAATTTCCTCCTATAATTGTTTTGTTGTATTAAAAGTCCCCTTAAGACCGCTTTGCTGGCGTCCCAAACAATATCAATGGTGGCCTCCTTATTCAAATTTAGCTCCAGGTATTCCTTCAGAGTATTTTTTACTTTTTCTTTCACCTCATCGTTTTCGAGTAAACTCTCGTTCATCCTCCACCTATACTGTCCCTTTACTTCATTTTTTATTTCCATAACCAGGGCACAATGATCGGAAAGTGTCCTAGGTCGAATTTCACATCTCTTTACTCTCAACGAGAGTACTCTTGTCAACCAGATCTGGTCGATTCTTCCCCAGCTCTGATGGGGTTCAGAATAATGAGTAAACTGTTTGATAGTGGGGTTTTTGTGCCTCCAAATGTCAATTAAATCTAAATTTTCCTCCATATCATTAAAGGATTTCGGCAGTTTTCCCCTATTCGATTTCCCCTTCTTTTCACTCCTATCCATATCCGGTGCTGGGACTCCATTCATATCCCCGAGCAAGATTAATTTCTGCGCATCTAGTTCTAATAAAATATGTTCAAGTTTCTCAAAAAATTCTGCTCTGTTAGTATTCGGGGCATAAACGGTCACCACATTAATTTTTTTCCCCCGGAAATTTAATTGAACCCCTAGGATTCTTCCTTCCTCGTCTTTGCAGATCTGAACGGGCTCCCACTTCTCTTTAACATATATCACAACTCCCTTTTTTTTATTTACCTCAGAATTGATAAACTCTACTCCCAGTTTTTTATTCACCAGAATATGTTTATGTTTCTTAGCAATGTGAGTTTCCTGAAAGCAGATTACGTCAAAGTTCTTATTTTTCAAAACTTTCTCAATTTTATTCCTTTTCACTTTCTCATTCAACCCATTCACATTCCATGATAAAAACTTTAATGTGTGTGTTATTGTTTTCCTTTTTCAGTTACTGTACCTCTGACCGGGGTCCCGAGCTATAATCTACCGCCTTTGTTTCCTGAAAGCTCCCCCCCCTCTGCCGTCTCAACTCCCACTACGGCCTCGTCATCTTCCTCATCTGTTTCCACTACCCTCGCCTCCTTCCCCCCCACCCCCTCCTGTCCGCTCCCTGTCTCCCCCTCCACCTCCTCCTCTCTAGTCCCATGTCTATTCTCTGCCTTTCCCAGATCTTTTTCATATCTTCTCAAGAATTTCTCCACCTCCTGTATGTCCATCAATCTAAATTTTTTATCTTTATAAAAAAAAAGCAATCCCTTCAGGGAACTCCCATCTAAATTGAATCCCATTTCTCTTCAGAACGGCTACCACTTGTTTATATCCCTCTCTTTTACGTAATAACCTGACCGGTATTTCTTTGTATATAATAATAGGTCTTCCATCAATTCTTAGTCTGTTATGGTAGCTCTTTTTTAAAATTACGTTTTTCATTTCCAGAGAGTTAAAGATTACCAAACAGTCCCCCAAGAATTTGTTAGTTTTTAAATGTTTAGGCCTTGTCATCCTAAAAACATTTTCTATTGTCAGTGCCATCTCTTCCTCACTTAAACCTAGCCAGTTGGAGAGTTCTTTAATCATTTTCCCTCTTATATCTTCATTTCTTTCCTCTAGTACTCCCCTAAATTTCAAATGGAGCTGTTTTTGCCGCATTTCTGCCATGGCTAGGTTATCCCAAATCCTATCTTGTGAGTTGCTTAGCTCTCTTAACTCTTCTTTTACCTTCATTGTCTCTTTTTTTTGTTCCCTCATCTCTTTCTGCATCCTTTTGTTGGATTCTTCAATCAGCTTGGACTTAACAGAGAGGTCTTGAATTTTAATTGAGAGTTCTCCAACTGCTCCTTCTATCTTTTTATCAATCCTCTCCTGCACCTCCCCTAATTTGTTTTCCATATATAATACATTTAGCTTAAATTCCTCCTTTATTTTGGCCCATAGATTGTCTAGGTCTTTAATTTCTTCCTGACGGGACAGCTTCCTTTCCCCTGGAGTCCCGCCCCCTTTCTTCCAGTCCTTTCCATCCTTTCCCGTCATATTCAAGTCTCTTCCCCCCAAAAATCCCTTCGCCACAGATTTCCTTTCCCTTTAAAACCCCCCACTACCAACAGTTATAAGCAAAAACAGGGCGGGGTTCCAAACAAGTTTGACCAGTCCTTTCGTAACAGTATCCCAACGTCGTCTCCAAACGTGACCTCCAAACACCCCAAAGCGAAAATTCTGTGGTAAATCCAGAAGAGGGTACCAGCAGGGGGAAGCGGGGAAAACACCACCAAATATCTTGGCTTTCTCTCTCACTTCACTCTCGCCGAGCCAAGTGCCTCCGCCAATCTTAAGTCCCAGGAGCAATGAAAGTTAACTGCCCGTAATCAGGCCTTAATGACGTGTTGTCCAATTTGGTCCAATTAAAGGTTTCTTTTCTACGTACTACATACTACATACTACAGTCAGAGTCCAAGTCGTGGAGGTATGCACAATTCTTTCTGAACTGCGTCGAGCTAATCCGAGAGCCGCGCAGCCTCTACTTTAATTCCCCGTGGCCCGAATCCAACCACGGGAGTCCTCTCAAAAAGAAAAAGGGAAGGCGGGAGAGAAACAGGAGAGGGCGGCAAAGGAGAAGTCTTTAAGGTCTTTAAGGTCCTCTCACTTTAATCCTTTCTCTCTCTTCTTAGCTGCAATTTTTACTGCCGCCTCAACACACACTCTCCATTCCTTCCAGGGGAGGCAAAGGGAGCATCCAAAGTCTTAATTGTAAGCTATAAGAACATGGGGTAGCCAAGTTTCGGTTAGTCCTCAATATCCACTAATGTTTTATAAGCTCTTAAATCATTATAGTCAAATAGTTCTCAGTCCTCAATCTAAGTCGCACTCACACAAGCAGACTTTCCAGGACTTCCTCATACCGTCGACTTTCCCTCTGCGCCGTCATAGATCCGCGACCGAGTGAACTCCCAAACACAAATCAAAAAACAGCCAGGCACCTCCCAGCTTCACCACTGGCCTTGCGCTTTTAAAAATACGTTTTATGAAGAAACGTTAAAAAAAAAACGCCGAGGGCCCCGTTCTTGTCTTGAGGAGGCCCGCCGCTTTTACCAGCCGAAGCTCAAGGCGTCACCCTGCAGAGTCGGTACTTTCCCAAATCGCGCTGGCGGCCCTTCGTCCTCTCGTCTTCACACCCAATCGGCTCCGAGAGACGGCACAGCCGCTTCCACGCTGCTGGGGACCTATCCCCTAAGGGTACCCCCCTTAAGATTTTTGGGGTGTGCTACGCCCTCGCGTCTTCCCCCAAGCCTCCGCAGAGCCCAGAAAACTCGGAGCGAGTTCTCCGTGCTTCCTCACTGGTTGCGACCGGAACCGGAATTCCTTGCAGCAGTTTTTCAATTGATTCTGTATTTGAATTCACCTTCTGGCTCAAATTGTTAATGCTTGTAGTATTTTGGTCAATTTTATTTGTTGCTTCTGTGACTTGTTTACTTAATTTATCCAAAGTTTCATAAATCTTACTTAGAACTGAAGTGAATCCCTCTTCTGATATCATCCCTTTCGCCCCAGCTTGTACTGGGTCTTCCCCTTGTGATACTGGAGGACCGGATGCAGATGCTCTGCGTTGCTGCAGTATTGCACTGGTCTGTTGGTGTCTAACCTTGCCAGATCTTGTTGTCTTTTCATCCATAACACTTTATCTACAAGTCAAGGTCACTCCCACAGTCAGAATTATTTTGCAGTGAAGCTTTCACAGGCTAGTTGTAAATGGAAAATTCCCCAACCAGTTGTAACAGTTTCAATAAGCCTCTAGGGGGACACAGTAAGAGTCAATAATAATGCAACAGAATGTCTTGCCAACTTTTCAACAGCCCCCTTCGACAAAATAAATAACAGCTTCAACTGTTTCGAAGTATCTCACTTGCTGAGTTAACTATCAGCAAGATACATTGTCCATAAAAAGTGTGACTCTCAATACAACAGTTCTGTTTAATCTTGGCAGTCCGTTCTCAAGGATTGAGTGTTAGTCTTATATCTCCAATTTTTGTCCTTCTCTTCTTTCTCCTTTCAATTTTTTTGTATAAGCAGAAAATACTTTCCCTTCTTCCCTCCCTCTCCTTCAATTCAGGGAGGGAATTCCTTTAATATGACGTTTGGATTTTGAGTCTTTTTAACACACCTCACCCGGTCTTAGCTTGAACAGTCTTTGCTTTGATCTTTATACAAAACGGAAGGTGGACTTCCTGTTTACACCTTTCCTGAGAGCCAGTGTGGTGTAGTTGTTAAGAGCGGTAGTCACGTAATCTGGGAAACCAGGTTCGTGTCTCCGCTCCTCCACATGCAGCTGCTGGGTGACCTTGGGCCAGTCACACTTCTGTGAAGTCTCTCAGCCCCACTCACCTCACAGAGTGTTTGTTGTGGGGGAGGAAGGGAAAGGAGAATGTTAGCCGCTTTGAGACTCCTGAAGGGGAGTGAAAGGCGGAATATCAAATCCAAACTCTTCTTCTTCTTCTTCTTCTTTCCGCTTCAGTGCAAAATTTTGCCTTATTTTCCCTTTAGTTTCCAATCTTAAATCTTGACCTAATCACGGGTTGTTGTTTAGCAGCCGAATTGTCACAGGATAAAAGGTCAGCGCTCTCCGGCAACAGCTGCGCGGCTTCACTCCACGGAAGTAGCGATCGACTCTCAGCACCGCGCCATCCCCCGTTCCGCTCCGGAGCCCCTCGCGGGATTCCCTTGCAAGTTGGGGGGGGCGCTTTAGGTGCCCGCCTAGTCCCACGGTCACAGGCTTCGTCCGCCTGTGGTTTTCGATAGGGTCCCCGCTTCGCCGTAGCGGCAAGACCCGATTTCCGCAGAGCTTCTCCCTCAAGACTAGAAGGAGTCCGCCATTGCCGATGGCGCCGCCTCCGGAAGTCCAGAATGCCTTAATCTTTGGACATGTCCACCAAAGGTGAAAGAATGTACCTTCAATTTCATTACATTTCCAACATTTATTATCGGGCAAATGATAAATTTTTGCAAGCTTGACTGGTGTTATGTACCACCTGTAAATCATTTTCATTAAACTTTCTTTTAAGGCATTGCATGCTGTAAATTTCATACCGGTGGTCCATAACTGTTCCCAGTCAGCCATCATAATATTATGTCCAACATCCTGTGCCCATTTAATCATAGCAGATTTCACCATTTCATCCTGAGTATTCCATTTCAACAGCAAGTTATACATTCTTGACAAATTCTTAACTTTAGGGTCTACCAATTCTGTTTCCAGCTTTGATTTTTCCACCTGAAAACCTAGTTTTTTATCCTGATTATATGCCTCCATTATTTGGTAATAATGGAGCCAATCTCGCACTCTGTTTTTTAATTTTTCAAAGCTCTGTAATTTTAATCTGTCACCCTCTTGTTCCAAAATTTCCCAATACTTCAGCCATTTGGCCTCCATATTGAGTTTTTTCTGGGCCTTTGCCTCCATAGGTGACAGTCATCTTGGGGTTTTATTTTCTAACAAATCCTTATATCTTATCCAGACATTAAACAGTGCTTTTCTTACAATATGGTTTTTGAACGCTTTGTGTGCTTTGACCTTGTCATACCACAAATATGCATGCCAACCAAATACATTATTGAAACCTTCCAAATCCAAAACACCCGTGTTTTCAAGAAGCATCCATTCTCTCAGCCAGCAAAAAGCGGCTGATTCATAATAAAGTTTTAAGTCTGGCAGGGCAAATCCCCCTCTTTCTTTAGCATCAGTTAAAATCTTAAATTTTATACGAGGCTTCTTGCCCTGCCAGACAAATCTAGAAATATCTCTCTGCCACTTCTTGAAACAGTCCATTTTGTCCAAAATTTGCAGTGATTGAAACAGAAATAACATTCTTGGCAATACATTCATTTTTATCACAGCAATTCGGCCTAGCAACGATAGCTTCAAATTTGACCATATTTCTAAATCTTTTTTCACTTCAGTCCAACATTTTTCATAGTTATCCTTAAATAGATTCACATTCTTAGCAGTCATATTAACCCCTAAATATTTCACTTTCTTAACCAGTGTCAGACCTGTCTCCCTCTGAAACTTCTCTCTCTCAATCACATTCAGGTTTTTCTCCAGAACCTTAGTTTTCATCTTATTCAGCTTAAAACCTGCTACCTGGCCAAATTCTTGAATCAATTCTAATACTCTTTTTGTACTTGATTCTGGCTTCTGTAAAGTCAATACTAGGTCATCTGCAAATGCTTTCAGTTTGTACTGTTTAGCTCCCACTTGTATACCTTTAACTTATTGGTCCCTTCTAATCATATTTAACAGAACCTCCAGGACCGAAATAAAAAACAATGAAGAGATTGGGCAGCCCTGTCGTGTTCCTTTCTCAATCTTGAATTCTCCCGTCACTACGTTATTCACAATTAATTTAGCCTTTTGTTTTGAGTAAATTGCACCTATGCCATTTCCAAAGCTTTTACCAACCCCCATCCCTGATAAATTCTTCTTCATAAAACTCCAGGAAATATTGTCAAAGGCTTTCTCCGCGTCCACAAAAATCAGAACTGCTTTAGTGTTAATCTTCACTTGTAGCTTTTCTAGAATATTAATAATAATAATAATAATAAATTTTATTTATATCCCGCCCTCCCCAGCCGAAGCCGGGCTCAGGGCGGCTAACAACAATAAAACAGTACAAAAGTACAACATAAACAACATTCTAAAATCATTCATTATAAAAATTAATTAATTCAAGCCACTAGCAACCATTGGGCCAGAGCTCTGCGAAGATTGCCGAGGGAGGGAGTCAGGCTGTGCCCTGGCCAAAGGCCTGGTGGAACAGCTCTGTCTTGCAGGCCCTGTGGAAGGATGTCAAGTCCCGCAGGGCCCTGGTCTCTTGTGACAGAGTGTTCCACCAGATCGGAGCCACAGCCGAAAAAGCCCTGGCTCTAGTTGAGGCCAGCCTAACTTCTCTGTGGCCTGGGACCTTCAAGATGTTTTTATTTGAAGACCGTAGGTTTCTCTGTGGGGCATACCAGGAGAGGCGGTCCCGTAGGTACGAGGGTCCTAGGCCATATAGGGCTTTAAAGGTTAAAACCAGCACCTTAAACCTGATCCTGTACTCCACTGGGAGCCAGTGCAGCTGGTATAGTACTGGATGAATGTGATCTCGCAGCGAAGACCTCGTAAGGAGTCTCGCTGCAGCATTCTGCACCCGCTGGAGTTTCTGGGTCAGTCTCAAGGGCAGCCCCACGTAGAGCGAGTTACAATAATCCAGTCTGGAGGTGACCGTCGCATGGATCACAGTGGCTAGGTCAGGGCGAGAGAGGTAAGGAGCCAACTGCTTAGCTTGGCGGAGATGGAAGAATGCCGCCTTTGTTATAGCTGCAATCTGCGCCTCCATGGAAAGGGAGGTGTCGAAGATTACACCCAAACTCTTAACGGACGGTGCTGGCACTAATTGCGCCCCCGCAAGAGATGGGAGTTGCCCCCCCAATCCCATATCGCCCCGTCCCAGCCACAGGACCTCTGTCTTCGAAGGATTTAGCTTCAACCGGCTCCCACGTAACCATCCAGCCACAGCTTCCAGACATCTGGTCAGTGTGTCTGGGGCCGAGTCAGGATGGCCATCCATCAACAGATAGAGTTGGGTGTCATCGGCATACTGATGACAACCCAGCCCAAAACTCCGAACAAGCTGGGCGAGGGGGCGCATAAAGATGTTGAAAAGCATCGGGGAGAGTATCGCACCCTGAGGTACTCCACACACCAAGGAGTGGCGCGATGACAATTCCCCCCCAAGCGCCACCCTCTGTCCCCGACCAGAGAGAAACGAGCGCAGCCATTGAAGGACTGTGCCCTGGATCCCCACGTCGGCAAGGCGGTGGTCCAGAAGTTCGTGATCGACCATGTCGAAAGCTGCTGATAGATCTAGAAGAATCAGCAGCCCCGACCCGGTCCAGCTGTCTACGAAGGTCATCTGTTAGGGCGACCAGAGCCGTCTCGGTCCCATGACCAGCGCGGAAGCCGGACTGGAATGGATCCAGAGCCGATGTTTCATCCAGAAACCCACCAAGCTGTTCAGCAACCGCTCTCTCAATCACCATACCCAGGAACGGAAGATTCGAAACCGGGCGGTAATTGGATAGGTCTAAAGGATCTAATGATGTTTTCTTTAAGAGCGGGCGCACCACTGCCTCCTTCAGTTCCCCTGGGAATGTCCCCGTGCCAAGGGACAAATTGATGATATCCCCCAGGAGGGCCCGCACCTCGTCTGGACACGCTCTAATCAGCCAAGACGGGCACGGGTCGAGAGGACAGGTGGTGGGCTTTCCAGCTCGGAGGAGTCTGTCCACATCGGCTGGGGATATCTGGTCGAAGTGGTCCAATACTGGACCCGAGGACAGTCGAGGGGCCTCCAGTTCCTTTATTGTATCCAAATTGGCAGGGAGGTCATGGCGGAGCGACAAGACCTTCTCCGCAAAAAAGCTCGCAAATGCCTCACAGCTGTGTGTCAATTTGTTATTTAAATTTGGCTGTCCCTCAAGGGACGTTAAAGACCTGATTATACTAAATAATTGCGCTGGGCGAGAGCTAGCGGATGCAATGGAGGCCGAGAAGTATGACTTCTTAGCAGCCTTCACTGCCATCTCATAGGTTTTCATAAAAACCCTATAAGATGTTCTTGAGGCTCCGTCACGGGCACCCCGCCATACTCGCTCTAGCCGTCTGAGGTCCCGCTTCATTTTCCGGAGCTCCTCGGTAAACCAGGGAGCCCGGTTTCTGCGGGGTCGCAGAGGGCGCTTAGGTGCGATCTCATCGATGGCTGCCAGGAGCTGGGCATTCCAGCCCTCAACAAGCTCAGTCAATGAGTCGCCAGGGGGAGCAAGGTCCCGCAAGGCTTGGCGGAATCTCTCAGGGTCCATCAGCCTCTGCGGGCGAGCCCAAATTGGCTCGCCACCTAAGCAGGGTGGGGGTGGAAAGTCAATCCTGGCTTTCAGAGCGTAGTGATCAGACCATGGCACCTTCGTCGAAGGAGACATGATCACATCTATACCGACGCCAAAGATCAAATCCAGCGTGTGGCCTGCTTGATGTGTGGGGCCCGAAACAAACTGGGAGAGCCCTAGTGTCGCCATGGAAGACACCAGGTCCAGAGCCTGTGAGGAGGGAGTGGCATCAGCATGGATGTTGAAGTCCCCCAATACCAATAGGTTAGGGAACTCCAAGGCCCAGCCGGCCACCGCCTCCAATAGGCCTGACAGGGTGGCTGCTGGTGCGCTAGGTGGCCGGTACACCAGCCAGACAGCCAAGCTCTCCTCGGAGCCCCACACTAGGCCAACACATTCGATGCCGGGGATCTATGGCGATGGTAGAGCCCTGAAAGGACAATCTTCCCGGATTAATAATGCCACCCCTCCCCCCTGGCCCACAGTCCGCGACTGGTGGAGGACAGAGAAACCCGGGGGCGCCATCTCTCGTAAGGTAACTGTTGCCCCTTCGCGCACCCAGGTCTCCGTCACACAAGCCAGGTCGACCCCCTGCGAGATAAAGAAATCTCGCAGGGTGGCGGTTTTATTGCCTATAAACCTGGCATTGCACAGCACCAGTGACGGAGGTGAGTAATCCTTGCTCACCCTACCCTCGTCCCTCGGGATGGGGCGCAGGTTGGAAAGGGTACGAGCGTATCCATATCTCGATCCCCTTCGCCTGTAACATCTGCCCCCACCGCCATACCTCCCTCGCCCCTCCACGGTAGCAATCCCAGGCCTCATAGTGGCCTCCATTGATGGCAATTAATATTATTCTTTCGCAGCCTAAAACAATAAAACCTAAAACAATAAAAACAAAACAAAAACAAAAACAACCCAGAAAACAATAAAACAATACAAACAAAAACTGCAAAAATTACAAATTCATCAAAATCTAACAAATTCCCCAGCCCACCCAAACATCCATCCCACCCCCATATATAGAATCGAAAGGGAAAGGGAAATATTAAAAAACAAAAACAAAACAAAACATGTTAAAAAGAGCTCTGCACTCCTCCGGGTCCTCCTGGGCAGTAGCAGCATCAATGGCAACAACCATCCTTGTGAGGCCCCACCCTGGGCCAGACAGTAAGTGGCAGGAGCAGTCCTTGTGAGGCCTGTCAGGCCCTCCCTGGGCCAGGTTGTAAGTGGCAAGAAGGAGCAGGGCCCTCAGGCACTCACGCAGGAGAGTCTTCCTGGGCAGCAGAGCAGTCCTTGTGAGGCCCCAGGCCCCGCCCCAAGCCAGATGGTAAGTGGCAAGAGCAGGGCCCTCAGGCACTCACCACAGGGGAGTCTTCCTGGGCAGCAGAGCAGTCCTTGTGAGGCCCCAGGCCCCGCCCCAGGCCAGATGGTAAGTGGCAAGAGCAGGGCCCTCAGGCACTCACCACAGGGGAGTCTTCCTGGGCAGCAGAGCAGTCCTTGTGAGGCCCCAGGCCCCGCCCCAGGCCAGATGGTAAGTGGCAAGAGCAGGGCCCTCAGGCACTCACCACAGGGGAGTCTTCCTGGGCAGCAGAGCAGTCCTTGTGAGGCCCCAGGCCCCGCCCCAGGCCAGATGGTAAGTGGCAAGAGCAGGGCCCTCAGGCACTCACCACAGGGGAGTCTTCCTGGGCAGCAGAGCAGTCCTTGTGAGGCCCCAGGCCCCGCCCCAGGCCAGATGGTAAGTGGCAAGAGCAGGGCCCTCAGGCACTCACCACAGGGGAGTCTTCCTGGGCAGCAGAGCAGTCCTTGTGAGGCCCCAGGCCCCGCCCCAGGCCAGATGGTAAGTGGCAAGAGCAGGGCCCTCAGGCACTCACCACAGGGGAGTCTTCCTGGGCAGCAGAGCAGTCCTTGTGAGGCCCCAGGCCCCGCCCCAAGCCAGATGGTAAGTGGCAAGAGCAGGGCCCTCAGGCACTCACCACAGGGGAGTCTTCCTGGGCAGCAGAGCAGTCCTTGTGAGGCCCCAGGCCCCGCCCCAGGCCAGATGGTAAGTGGCAAGAGCAGGGCCCTCAGGCACTCACCACAGGGGAGTCTTCCTGGGCAGCAGAGCAGTCCTTGTGAGGCCCCAGGCCCCGCCCCAAGCCAGATGGAAAGTGGCAAGAGCAGGGCCCTCAGGCACTCACCACCATTATATTCCTCGTATTATCAGACAAATGCCTGCCCGGGAGAAAGCCCGCTTGGTCTTTATGAATTTCTTCTGCTAGCACCTTTTTTAATCTTTTAGCCAAAATGTCTGTGAAAATTTTATAATCCACATTAAGCAGTGATATGGGACGGTAGTTTTTAAGTTGCGTCTTTTCAGACTCTAATTTTGGTATAAGTGTAATGTATGGTTCTTTCCACGACTCAGGTGCCCTTTCCCCTTCCAATATTTCATTACAGACTTCCTTTAATGGTTGTATTAACCATTCTTTCAAAGATCTGTAGTATCTAGAAGTCAGTCCATCCGGTCCTGGAGATTTACCTAGTTGCATATTCTGAATGGCCCCTTCTACTTCCTGATCCGTTATTTTATAATCAAGCATTAATTTATTTTCTTGGGAATTTTTTTGTAATCCATTTATTTCCAGGAATTTATCAATGTCCATTTCATTCTGCTTTTCTTGTGTATATAATTGTTTGAAATACCTCTGGAAGCACCTTCTAATTTCAGCTGGATTCTGTATGTTCTTTCCTTCCACTTCCAGATTCGTGATAGTATTTAATTTTTGTCTTTTTTTCAATTGCCAAGCCAGCAATTTCCCACACTTATTTGCCGATTCAAATGTCTTTTGTCTCATCTGTTTAATCTTCCATTCTATTTCCTGATTCATCATTTTCATATATTGTACTTGGTAAAGCTTTATTTCTTTTAGAATTTCCTGGGACTTTGGTTTCGCCCTCAGTTTCTTCTCTCCTTCTTTTATTTTTTCCAAAATTTTATCTTTTTTCTCATTTTGCATTCTCTTCTTAATTGCATTCTGTTGTATCAAAAAACCTCTCATTACGGCTTTACTTGCGTCCCAGATTACTCTTTTTTCCACTGTAGTATTCATATTTATCTCAAAATAATCTTTCAAAGTTTTTTGGGCCTTTTTAATAAATTCATCATTCCTAAACAAAGAGTCATTCATCCTCCATCTGAAGGAACCAGTTGGCATTAATTTCATTTCCATCTTCACAGCATTATGATCAGAGCTGGTCTTTGGACAAATTTCAACCTTGCTGATCTTTGGAGCCAGTCCTCTAGTTACCCAGATTTGGTCAATTCTTGTCCATGTCATTTTTGCCTCCGAGAAGAAAGTTCCCTCTCTTCCCAGAGGATTCTTCATTCTCCAAATGTCAATGAAGTCTAAATTTTCAGTCATATAAAAAAATGTTTTTGGTAGTCTTCCATCTTTAGTGATTGTTTGTCTTTGCGCCTTATCCATATTCATAGATACAACACCATTCATGTCTCCCATTAAAATCATATTGTAATCCAAATAGTCCATCAAGATTTCATGTAGCTTTTTAAAGAATCCCGATTTCCCTTCATTTGGTGCATAGATACCTATCACCAAAAATTTATCTCCTTGAAATTGGATTTCAATTGCTACAAGTCTTCCTTGTTCATCTTTAAAGACAAATTTAGGTGATAGGTTCTCCTTTGCGTAGAGAACCACTCCTCTTTTTTTAACTTTATCCGATGAAATAAATTCTTGGCCTAATTTTTTGTTGCTTAATTATTTCCTGTGTAACCTTGTCACATGCGTTTCTTGTAAACAAATCAAGTCCAGTTGCTCTTTTTTCAATAAATGAAACACTCGTTGCCTTTTCTTTGAAATGTTAAGGCCATGCACATTCCAGCTCAGGGCCTGCAGCACCATCCTGAGACTACTTTGGTACTCCCCCAACTGCCCCCAGATCTTGCTCCTCTTCTGTTGGTGGTAGTAGTGTTGGCTCCTTATCAGGGGGGTCCAATCCAAAAGACAGTGATGAGATGTCCAAGGTATCCAAAGTATCTTTTTT
This sequence comes from Podarcis liolepis, assembly GCF_965112155.1. NCBI lineage: Eukaryota > Metazoa > Chordata > Lepidosauria > Squamata > Lacertidae > Podarcis > Podarcis liolepis. The sequence goes on from NC_139568.1 coordinate 5,514,770, forward strand.
TGTTGATGCTCTCTTCCGTACTCTTTGCTCCAATCCTCTATCTGGTGACCCTCTTTCCGGTGTTGTTGGCTCTTTTCCGATTCCCTTCTGTAGGTCTTCTTCGTGGTTGTGCAGGAACTTTGTTTTATCCTCTACTGATCTTATCTTTATTTTTCTTCCTTTAAAGCTAAAGGATAGGCCTTGAGGAAATTCCCACCGAAAATTGATTCTGTTCCTTCTCAGCAGTTCAACCAAATCTCTGAAATCAAATCTCAAATCTAAAAGATATTTAGGAATATCTTTAAATATCTCCACTCTAAATTTGTGTATTGTCAAGGCCTCCTCGTAATGCCAACTCAAGATTTTATCCCTCTCTTCCTTCGATCGGAGTGTAATCAAACAGTCTCTTATTCTGTTCTTCTCCTTCTTCCCTCCTCTTCCAAGTCTAAAGGCTCTCACAATTTTAAACTCCTCTTTTTGTAGGTCCCGATTCCAAAAGGCTGCAAATTACTCTGTAAGAAAGTCTATCAAGGAGTCTTTTTCTAGTTCAGGTACTCCCCGGATTCTCAAATTTGTCTGTTTCTCCTTGAGCTCAAACATAGAAAGCATCTGCTTCTGGTCTTGTACTTGTTTCCACACATTTGGGACCTCTATTTCCAATTGTGCTACCTTCGCTTCGACAGTAACAATCTTTTCCTTGGCTTCCTCTGCAGTCTGTCTAGTTGAATTAGATTCCTTAACTAATGTCTCTATAGCTTCTGTGTTAGAATTAACCTTTTGTTCCAAGCTTTTTATACTTTGTGTATTTTGGTCCAATTTTTTATTCATTTGTTCCAAAGAGTTGTTAATTTTACTTAAAACAAGAGCCCAATCTTCTTCCGAGGGCATTCCTCCTTTTGGTTTAGTATACATTGACACAGCTGCAGAGGGAGCAGAAGGGCCAGATGTAGAAGCTCTCCGAAAGATCCTACCAGATCTAGTTGTCTTTTCTTGTAACGAGTCTATTTTTTCCTTCCCATCTGCCATAACACTCAAGGCCTTCAAGGTCAGGTACAGTCCCAGGGCTTTATCTTTAAAACTGGAAAATTCCACTCCTTATAACAGTTTCAAAATCCTCCTCTAGAGGGAAGTAGTTGTTGTTTATCTTTTATTAGTCCAAAGTATCCTTTTCTTTTTGTTTTTCTCTTTAAAAGTTACTCTAACAAGTTATGCTGGTATAGTTAGTATCAAACCTTAACTTTAGTTCAGAAACGTAGTTGAAACTTTTAAGCCAAGAGAAAATAATTGAAACAATGTTTCACTCACTGACAGTCAAATAGTCTGTACCCAGTCAATGCGGGGCTCCACGATGCAGCAATTTTAATGCCTGCCGTTCCCAGGTTCCGAGTGGTGAAAATTTAGCTTTTACCCTGTTTTTCTGCAGGCTAATAATGTCCAGAAATCCCCCCCCCTTTTCCCCTGCAACCAAGGGGGGGGGGTTCGCTATTTTTATACTGAAGATTTAGATGTCAAAAGCAGTCTTTCAGGCTTTAGTTTAAACCTCCTTGCTTCCCACTATTTACAAAAAGAGGAAGGCGGACTTCCTGTTTTACGCCTCCCCCGTTCGTCGCCAAATTCAACTTATTAAAAGTCCAATTTCTTCACTTTACTCACGGGTAGTTACTTTAGATCCAAATGTCCACAGGAAAAAAGTCAGCGCTCCCCAGCAATGGCTGTGCGGCTTCACTCCGTGAAAGTAGCAATCAGTTCGCAGCACCGCGCCGCTCACCCCACTTCGCTCCGGAGCCCTTAAAAGGGATTCCCCGCGAGTAGGGGGGTCTCCAGGTGCCCTGCCGAATCCCCACATTCCCAGGCTTCCTCCACCTGAGATTTCTAGCGGGTCCCGGCCTTCGCCGTGGCGGGCGACCCAATTTTCACGGAGCTAGTTCCTCTGCTTAGAGGAGCTCTGCCATTAGCCACTGGCGCTGACCCCGGAAGTCCTGGTCAGAAATTCATTCTGACCTGGTAGAAGGCAGCTTTTGATTTCCTAATCAAAACAATTGAGGAGAAGGCGGGGGAGAAAGTTGTTGTCACGTGAAATGGGGTTGCTTGTGTGTAAACCTCTAGCTGTTCCAAACTGCTTAGGGGTGGGTTGTGTCTTTCCCTGACTGAGCAGCCTGGGTGCTGCTGCTGCTCAGTCGCTCGACGAATCCGTGAGTGGGCGTCTTCTAAATTTCCTCCAGCATAAAAGCTCCTTGACGGACAACCTCCGCCTCGCCTCTCTGTGCGTAACCCTTCTGCGCAGAGTGGGCGTGCCCAGTGGTGCCCCTCCACTCTCTTCACTGCCTTCAGTGCCAGAGTCTCGGAGCCTATCCTCCGAGATGCTTTCTCCCTCTTCCTTCTTCCTGGTGTCACCTGGACATTCTTCCCCAGATGACGTTCTCTCTCTCCCCTTACTCGTTCCTTCTTCTGCAGAATCGGGAAGCACCGCCTCTCCCCTCTGCTCCGATGTCAGTTCCCTGACAGTTGTTGTTGTGGAACCTAAAGTAGCACAAGTGGAGAGGGAGAGAGCCCCAGCCTCACAGATGCAATTTGATGACTATAAGTTGATGCCTTTTATGACTGAATTTAGAGACAGTCAGACTTTGAGGATTGGAGCCCCGCTTGGACTGGAGAAGGAAAGTTGGATAGATCCCTTCACGCAGGGATTTATTGACCTTTGGGACCTGGACTTGGGTCAGGAGGAGACTGGAGTGGTGGGGACCGCCAGACTTGGAGGAACTTTGAAATACGACTGGAGATATCTTTTGAATTTTAGTTTTAACTATGGAGATTTGGCTGACTTGTCAAGAAGGAATAAAAACATTGCTAGGTGGGAATTTCCCCGAGATCTACTTTTCAGCATCAAAGGAAGGAAAATAAGAACAAGATCAGGAGAAGACAAAGTAAAGTGCATGTATAAATATGAAGAAGACCTGCAGAAGGGACTTGGAAAAGAGTTAAGAGCCTCGGATAGAAGATCACCAGGTTGATGGACTATATGGAATTGACGGAAATGACCGGCAGAATCTGAGACCAGGGAGAAGAGACGGTGGAAGAATATTGGAAAAAGTTTAAAATCTATATATGGAAATAATGTAAAATTAATGAGTGTTAGAAAAATGTTTGAAGGGAATTATACGGCTTTAGTAGAAATGTTTTAAGGAATTAAGCATAAATAAGTATTATAGTATTAATGGAAAATAAGGTTAAAATATGTTAAGATAATCATATGACAGAAAATAGAGAAAGATGGAAAGGATTTGCTGAAATAATTAATAGAAATGGAATACAAAAAGGGAAGTGAGAGGAGGTCAATGAAACAAGGGAATGAAAGAGAGGATATTGAGATGGTATGATGTGTGTTTTTTGAATTGTTTTTGTTTTCGTTTTGTTTAATGTGTTAATGTTGTGTTGTGTATTGATTATATATTGTACTGTATTGTTTTTTGTTTTTTCTTCTTTCTTCTTTTTTCTTTTCTTTTCTCCTTTTTGTAAGGTTTAAAAGTAATAAATATTATTTTTTTTTAAAAAAAATGATTTCCTAACAACTCTCTCCATGAGGCAAAATGCCTGCACACCTGCAAGGTCCGCCCCTTCAGAAGTTGGACTCCCAAGCCCCATCATCTCCAGCTGTTGACCGTGGTCAAGATCACAGGCCGTGTGTGGAGCCAAAGTTTGACTGTGTGAGCCTTGTGTGTTGTCTCAGCCAGTCCAACAGTCGTGGTGTCTCTCCTGTCTCCTTGCAGTGGGAAGTGCCGTGTGCCAGCATGGTGTGAGCCAATCCTCTGGAGAGGAGGCAGCGTGAATCAGCTCAGCTACCGAAGCCACATGGAATTGAAAAGGAGCGACCACAGACTTCCGGGGTGGCACCATCGGTAATGGCCGCTTCCCTCTGATTTGGAGGGACAGAGCTCCGCGGAAACTGGGTCTTTACCACTACGGCGCAGCAGGGACCTCTCAAAAATCACAGGCGGGGGAAGCCTGTGAACTTGGGACTCAGCGGGCACCATTTGCGCCCCCCCCCAATTGCAAAAGGAGCTCGGCAACGGGCTCCGGAGCGGAGTGGGGGTGGCGTGGTGCTGTGAGCCGATTGCTTCTTCCGTGGAGTGAAGCCGCGAAGCTGTTACCGGAGAGCGCTGCCTTTTTCCTGGGACAATTGGCTTTTGAAAACAACTACCCGTGAGTAGGATTGAAACAGATTCAAAGAAAGACATTTAATTTGGTACTGAGTGGGGAAGGTACAACCAGGAAGTCTGCTTTCCCTGCGTTGTAAATAGATCAAAGCAAAGAGACTCTAAAGCGGAAACAAATAAGTTGCTTGGAAAAAAAGAGCTGATCTTAACATCTGAAAGTGGTTCTCCCCCTCCGGATTGCAGGAGAGGAGGGGGGAAAAAGACTGAGCTGAATATACCTGCAAAAAAAGAAGGGGAAAAGGAATTAATAATTTATTGTTTAAAATCTGGAACGGACTGCCTTGAGATAAGGGTCGCATAGCAGAAAGTTTTGACAGCTAACTCTGTAAAAGGGATACAGTGTTTCTGGACTTCTTCTGGTTTGAAAGTAACTGTTTAAATGCACTGAGACTGTTGTTTTTAAAGTGAATTGGGAGCTTACAAAGGTAATTTTTGTTCTCAAAAGTTGCAAGTTCTGGTTGTTATTGTGTCCCCCTAGAGGAAGCTGGACATTGCTACAATAACAACGGGCTCAGAGGAAAATTCCATTTCATTTTATACCAAAACAATTGTTGTACTGTGGGAGTGACCTTGAATTTCTATGAGACTGTTATGGCAGATGGGAAAGGGAAGACAGAGTCGTCGCAGGAAAAACCCACTACTACTAGGTCTGGCAGACAATTCCGGGCAGATACTGCGCAGTGAAGGTTTTCGACATCTGGTGCATCTGGAACATTAGGGGTCACACTCCCACAGGCTAAACCAAAAGTTATGTCGTCGGAAGAAGTTTTGGCACAGGCACTTGCTAAAATTAATGAATCTTTGGAAAGTTTAAGCAAACAGGTAGCTGAGACAAACAGACAAGTAGCTGAGACAAATAAACAAGTAGCTGAGACAAATAAACAAGTTGTGGAAGCATCAAGCAAAATTGATTTAAATACTACAAGTATTAATAATTTGGGGCAGAAGGTGAACACAAATACAGAGACCATCGAAAAATTACTACAGGAATCTGCATCAACTCGGAAGACAGCTGAGGAGGCAAAAGACATTGCAACTGCTACCCAAGAGAAGATTCCACCGGTATATAAGAAATTGGAGGACCATGATGTGACATTTTCTATGATTGAATTGAAAGACAGACAAAGAAATTTAAGAATTAGAGCCGTACCAGAACGGGAGCAAGACAAACTGGCTGAATTTCTTACACAGGAATTTACAGACTTTTGGCAACTGGATCCGGGGAAGGCAGAATTTAAGATAGTGAACGCATTTAGACTTGGAAGAAGACTAACTAAGAATAAGACGAGAGACTGTTTGATTACCTTTCGAACAAAAGAAGAGAGAGATAAAATTTTGAATTTGCACTATCAAAAGACCTTGGAAATTGACGAATCAAGTGTGGTGATATTCAAAGACATTCCAAAACATCTGTTGGATTTAAGGTCCAAATACGGAGATCTAGTGGACCTGTTGAAAAGAAATAGAATTCTCTTCAGGTGGGAATTTCCTCAAGGCCTGTCCTTTAAATATAAAGGAAGAAAGATAAAGATAAAATCAGTTGATGAAAAAGACAGGTTCTTGAAAGACCACGAGGAAGATTTACAGAAAGAAGTGGAAGCCGAAGAAGAGCCAAAAGGCATACTAGACATAGCAAATCTATCTTTTGGATTGCACAGCCCAGAAAAAGTGACACTACCCACAGAACAAGAACAGACACTCGGAGCAGTTGGAGGTAAAGTTAAGTAGCCCCATTATGGCCCTGCAACTACTAAGTTGGAATTGTAACGGTTTGAACTCTCCTCGAAGGAGGAAAAGTGTGTTTCATTTACTAAAAAAAGAACAATTGGACTTGATTTGTTTACAAGAAACACATCTAATAAGGGCACACAGGAAATTATTGATTAACAAAAGATTGGGACAGGAGTTTGTTTCATCTGATAAAGTTAAAAAAAGAGGAGTTGTGATCTATGCAAAGGAGAAACTATCACCGAAATTTATTTTTAAAGATGACCAAGGAAGATTTTTGGCAATTGAAATTCAAGTACAAGGAGAGAAATTTTTGATTGTAGGAATTTATGCACCGAATGAGGGGAAATCGGAATTTTATAAAAAGTTGCATGAGACTTTATTGAATTATTTGGATTACAATTTGATCTTGTTGGGGGACATGAATGGTGTAGTATCTACAAATATGGACAAGGCACAAAGACAGGTAGTCACCAAGGATGGTAGATTACCAAAAACATTCTTTGAGATGACAGATAATATGGACTTAGTGGACATTTGGAGAGTAAGGAACCCCTTGGGAAGAGAGGGAACTTTCTTTTCTGAAGCCAAGATGACATGGACTAGAATTGACCAAATATGGATAACTAGAGGAATGGCACCAAAGATAAGGAAAATAGAAATCTGCCCAAAAACTTGCTCCGACCACAACGCTGTAAGGATGGAGATGAAACAAATAACAACCGGATCTTTCAGATGGAGGATGAATGACACCTTATTTAGAGATGAAGAAGTGTATAAAAAGGCCCAAAAAACCTTGAGAGACTATTTCGAAATAAATATGAACACCAATGTAGAAAAAAGAGTAATCTGGGACGCTAGCAAAGCTGTTATGAGAGGGTTTCTGATACAGCAGAATGCTATAAAGAAGAGAAGTCAAAATGAGAAGAAAGATAAAATTCTGGAGAAAATAAAAGAAAATGAGAAGAAATTGAGAGCAAAACCAAAGTCCCAGGAGATTTTGAGAGAAATAAAACTATATCAAGTACAATACATGGAAATAATGAATCAGGAAATAGAATGGAAAATTAAACAAATGAGACAAAAAACATTTGAATCAGCTAATAAATGTGGGAAATTGCTGGCCTGGCAAATGAAAAAAAGACAAAAATTAAACACTATTACAAATTTAGAAGTGGAAGGAAAGAATATACATAATCCAACTGAGATTAAAAATTGTTTTCAGAAGTATTTTAAACAATTATACATGCAAAGGCCACAGAAAGAAATGGACATAGACCAATTTTTGAAGACAAATGGATTACAAAAAATCTCTCAAGAAAGCAAGTTAATGCTGAATCATAAAATATCTGAACAGGAGGTAGAAGGTGCCATTCAAAACATGCAATTGGGCAAATCTCCAGGACCAGATGGGCTGACTTCTAGATATTACAGATCTTTGAAAGAGTGGTTATTGCAACCTTTGAAAGAAGTCTGCAATGAAATACTGGAAGGGAAAAGGGCACCAGAGTCGTGGAAAGAGGCGTACATCACACTTATACCGAAAACAGAGACTGAAAAGACTCAGCTTAAGAACTACCGCCCTATATCGTTACTTAATGTGGATTATAAAATTTTTGCCGACATTTTGGCCAAGAGATTGAAAAAAGTATTGATGGAAGAGATCCATAAAGACCAAGCCGGCTTTCTCCCAGGAAGACACATGTCTGATAATTTGAGGAATATAATAGATATTTTGGAAAAACTAGAAGTGAATATAAACACTAAAGCAGTTTTGATATTTGTGGACGCGGAGAAAGCTTTTGACAACATCTCTTGGAGTTTTATGAAGAAGAACCTACATGGGATGGGGGTAGGCCAAGGCTTTGAAAATGGTATAGGTGCAATATACTCTGAACAAAAGGCTAAATTAATTGCAAATAATGTGGTTACGGAAGAATTTAAAATAGAAAAGGGGACACGACAGGGGTGCCCAATCTCCCCACTGCTTTTCATATCGGTCCTGGAGGTCCTGCTAAACATGATTAGAAGGGACCGGTTGGTTAAAGGTATACAGGTCGGAGCTAAACAATATAAATATGATCTATAATGAAATGAAAAAGGTATTTAAATATACCTTCCAGAAGAAACCAGAGGCCTTTCTCCTGGGCATTGTCGGCCAATTGGTGCCAAAGAAGGACAGAACTTTTTTTATGTATGCAACAACAGCAGCAAGAATACTTATTGCAAAGTATTGGAAGACACAAGATCTACCCACCCTGGAAGAATGGCAGATGAAGGTGACTGACTACATGGAATTGGTAGAAATGACTGGCAGAATCCGAGACCAGGGAGAAGAGTTGGTGAAAGAAGACTGGAAGAAATTTAAAGACTATTTACAGAAATATTGTAAAATTAATGAATGTTAGAAGGATGTTGGATAGAAACTAAGGGGTTTCCAGCTGTAATGCTCTAGGAGATACGAAAAAAAAGGTTTTACAAATGGGTAAAAGTTTAATGGTAAGGATTTGCTGAACTAACAAATCGAATTGGAATACAAAGAAGGGAGGTATGAGGAGGTCCGAGGAAATAAGTGTATGGAAGTTATGTTATTGAAAATTAATGTGTGTTTTTAACTGTTTTTTATTTTGTATGTTTATTTTTCTTTTTTCTTGTTATATCTTAAAAACTTTTAATAAATATCTTTTTTTTAAAAAAAAAGAAAAGGAGCGACCACAAGCCCGTCAGCTCCCTCTTCCTCACAGGGGTAACACCTGCCCTGGCCAGGGCTATCGTCTATTCAGGGTTTTTAGTTGCCTGCTATGTGGCACCTCCTCGAATCTGGGCAGGCCCTGACCAACAACCAGGCCCCTTTCCACAGAGCTCCTCCTTGGCCAATGACTTCCGGTGCAAGGAGTGGGCAGGTTTTGGCTCTGTTAAATCCCTAGGCTTCCATTCTCCATTGTTCTGAATACCCGCTGCTCCTGCATGTTGGGATACTGCCAGGGAGATAAAGTCCATCATGGCCCCAAGCCGTGTGCCGGAAGATCCATCGATCTCCCGTAGCGATTAGCGACACGAGTTTCCTGAAAATACCTTGCCACATTCCAGGGCTCGTGCACACTCTTATCAGCAGATAAGAGCACAGCCAGAAGTCGCACTCAGGTGAGCATTATCTACAGACTTTATTCAGCGTTGATCAGAACAAAGAAAGACATGACTGTTCTGCGTCAGTGTCTCCGACAGAAAGAGAGAAACGAAAGCAACAGCAAACATAAACATCCTGTGAACAGGAAATACGCAGGCTGTGACACAAACATCCTGCTCCCTTTTAAGGTGGAATGGAAATATCCTAACATCCTCCCCCTTTCCGTGTAACCTGTAGTACCTGTGGTTCAACCCAATTGCAACCTTTGTACATAAACCTTAAGTTGTTCCCTGTTAACAACCTTAGACAACAGATCAGCAGGAATTTCATTTCCTGGCATGTAGGACACCTGAATGAGTCCTTTCTGAATACACTCCCTTGCACGATGTAGCTTAATCTGCAAGTACTTGGCCCTTTGCTTGCAACTTTCTGAGTTCAGCAAAGCCAAACACGATCTATTGTCTTGATACACTTGTACAGGACATTTCACAGACACTCTGATGTCCTTAAACAGTTGCATCAACCATTCACAATCCATGAGTGAAAATGACAGAGCATTGAGTTCTGCTTCACAGGAACTTAGGCTCACTGTTGTCTGCTTCTTGCACAACCAGTCAAACAGGCAGTGGCTGTACATGTAGCATACTCCAGAAGTGCTTGTACCATCCGTGGTGTCACTTCCAAAACTTGCATCAGCAAAGATTTCAAGACCTCCAGTCTTCTGACTGGTGAACCTCAGCCTGTAGTGCATAGTCCCTTTCAAATAGCGGGCTATGCCCTTCAGAGCTTTCCAATCCTGAACCGTAGGATTGGTGGCATGTCTGCTAAGCAGGTTACAGCTTACAGCTATGTCAGGTCTTGAGCATCTAGCAATGAAATTCAACTTGCCTAGAATGCATCTGTACAGCGTTGTGTCAGAAAACGCTTCAGCAGTACTGTCTACCTGGTAACCTGTCACCATCGGTGTGTCTGCTGGGTTTGCATCAACCAAATTCAACCTGGTTAATACATCAGCAATTTTCTGTGTTTGGTGTACCAGAAAATTACCTGCTTGGTCCCTCTCCACCTGCAGAGAAAGATAGTTGGATACCTCACCAAGATCCTTCATGTCAAAGTGCTCCTTCAGCTGAGCTAGGGTGCTTTTGAGGCAAGGAAGAAGGGCTACCCCTATGCTATCCATATAATCAGTTATCAGTAATCGATATATTCAACATATATTCATATATGCTTACACATAATCAAGGATTACAGTATTTTATAATCCATTTTGAATCAAAGGGAAACTGTGCCTTAGCTGACTGCAAACTGCTTGGAACAGCAAAGTTAGGAACCGACCTTTCCCCTACAAACATCCGTGTACCCTGGACAAGGGGAAGACGTGAATCAGAGATTCTGGTACAAATTCCCCTCAGATACAGGCTAAATTAATCCACAGAACAGGAAGAGCAAAACCACAAAATCTCCAAAACTCCCTGTCCTGTCATAACTAGGGGAGAGGTTAGACTGAGCGTCACTGCAAGCATCGGAAAGCAGAACTAGAACCCTGTGCTTGACCAGTGCTTGACCAGGAGCTGGTAGCGTGACAACAGCTTGCTGATTGGCTGATTCTCGCTGACAATATTGTGAATCCCTCATGGTTGTCTCATGATCTATGATTTGCTGTGATTTGCTCAGGTATAAAGACCTCTGGATTTCTGTCTATCGGGGTCCCAGTTCCTTTTGGAAGAGATTCCAGACTGGGTCCTTATTGCCTGGCAATAAACCTCACCTTCTTATTCTCCATTGCTGAGTATGCCTGATCCTTATTTTGCACCTAGCAAGTACCCACTAACTTTCACGTGCTTCATTTGGTGCCGTGCTCGGATCATACAGGCCAGTAGGGTATTTTTTTACCCAAAAAGAGCCTGCCCAGTTCTTGGGCGGGGGGACGCGTCGGGGGACCTTGTTTCGCTCCAGGCGCCAATCGGACATCATTTCCGAAGGAGGGGGGCAATCGCTTTCGGCGCGGACTCCGGGCAAGACGGAGGCAAGGACCGAGGGAGAATCTGAATGTGAGCCAACAGGAAAGGCGCGCCACGAAAGGAACTCACGGTGAGTTGAGATAAAAATGAGTGCTTGATCACCACTCTGAGCGACCCACTAGTAACCTCCCATTAAAGGGAAAAAGGATTCCGAAAGGGAAAGGGAGGATAAGCTGGGTCAGCTAAGGGAGGCAAAGGTTCTGCAGAAAAAGGCTGGGGGGGGGGTGAGAAAGAAAAAACGAAAAAACGCTGTGTGTGTGTGTGTGTGATTCTCTGCCAAGTTGTTCGCCGCAGGCAAAGGGGGGCGAAAAGGGCTGTGTTTGTGTGTGCCAGAATGAAAGAGTGTCCCGGGACTTGTGGTTGAATGAGTAAGGACTGTGTTAAAAAAGGAAGAGTGTTTGAAGGAAAGAGGATTGTGAGTAAGGGAGAAGGGCTTTAGGAAAGTGAAGGGGAAGTGTGCTGTGGTTTTTCCTTGTCCTATTTTTGAAGCTGCCTAGCTGAAAGCGTTTTGCCTGGTGAAAAGGGAAAGCTTTTTGCAAAGGACAATGGGGGGGGGGGAAATGTTCAAAAAAAGTTCAAGCCTGTACACCCCTAGAATGTATGATAGAGAATTTTAAAAGAGTTTTTCCAGAAGAACCAGGAGAGGTCATACCGAGTAAGGAGGTTTTAAAGAAATATTGCCAACAGATTTGGCCCGTCCAGGTTAAAAATTGGCCACGAGAGGGAACCTTCAAAATCGAATTATGTCAAGCAGTTATGGACTCAATAATGCAAAGACCAGATCTATATAAGGAGCAGTATTATTATATCAATAAATGGACTGCTATATGTTTGAAAAATCCGGACTGGCTCAGGATGAAAAGGGGAAGTGGCAGCAGCTGTGAGATTTTCGCTGTAAGGCAGGAAGCCAGGAAACCCATAAATTCTTCTGCAACTGACAGGAAAATTTATGTTGGACCTCCAGAGGAGGAGGGAATCCCTCCCCTGCCATACAATTATAGCAACAGAAATCAAGCGATACAGACGCCTTCAGGACAAGTATTGCCAAGTCTAAATATAAGGGCAGGACAAACCCAACAGATCCCTATGCCCAGCCAATCTCAGCCAGCTATAAATAATTCTCTGCAAGCCACAAACGGTGCTTTACGGGCTGCCCCACCTTCTCAAGCATCGCTGGATGTGCCTAGCCTTCCAGATTTGCCTTCCCAGCCAAACCAAACTGCACCTTTAGATCAAAGCACGTTACCCTCCCCTCCTGAGGAAAAATTCAACCAGGACATGTCAGCCTGGCAGACACAGACAGAGGGAGCGGAAGGAGGAACCAGCACATTTCAAATGTCTGGAGCATGGGGAGAACAAATTAATTCATTGAAAACCCCAGAAAGCCAGGACAGTTCAAAATTATGGAAACTGATGGAGGCTATTACAGATTCTGGACAGAAATTGGTCCTGAAAATGAGAGAAACTGATTTGCCTAGCACATCTCAAAGCCCGGCCTCGCCTAGGTTTTCTAAAGGAGGCTATTACTTACGAAATAACAAGGGGGCACCAGCGCCGGTGCTTCCCCTAAGGGCTGTCTTAGGGCCCCAAGAGCCATGGCCTGTAGATGTGAATGGGACACCAACTGGTCCTTGGCCTGCAAGGGCGGTCACACTCCAATATGTCCCTTTTACAACAACAGATTTATTGAATTGGAAAACACATACGGTACCCTTTTCAGAAAAACCTCAGGCCATGCTGGATTTAGTTGCTTCCATTATGGTAACCCATCTGCCTACATGGCAAGATTGCAGGCATCTTTTGATGACCCTTTTCACCTCTGAGGAAAGGAGAAGAATAGATACCACTGCAGACAACAATCTCAAAGCCCAGGTGCCAAATTCTGAAAATAATCCAGATGCTTGGGTCCGTGCCAGATATCCACTTTCAGATCCAGGGTGGGACCCTGAAAGGGATAAGGACGCCTTGGACAATTATCGGCAGGAAGTTATAAAGGCAATAAAGGGTGCTGCCAGGAAGCCTACAAATATTTCTAAGGTCGCTGAGATTGTTCAACTTAGTGATGAATCTCCCTCCCATTTTTTGGAACGCTTAATGGAGGCATATAGGATTTATACCCCCTTTGATCCAGAAGCCCCAGAAAGTAAGCAAAAGGCAGTGTTTTTGGCTGCAGCCATCAGCCAAGGCTCAACATTTGATACAGGTGCCCAAGGGAGAGGTTCAAATAGGGCACGAGGAAGAGGAAGAGGAAGAGGAAGGGGACTGCCATTGGGAAGGAATCAGTGTGCAATTTGCAGGAAGGAAGGTCATTGGAAACAGGAGTGCCCTGATGCAAGGGAAACAGAGGGAGAAGGTGGATTCAGGGAACAGAGGGAACGTGGACGTGGATGGGGATCGCAGCGAGGAAGGATGCAAGCAGGAAGATATGTGAGGAACAGAGGAAGTAGCAGAGATTTTGTTGGATTAGCACAATTGGAGGAATATGAAAATGAGAATGCATAGGACAGACCGGGCTCAACTCTTTCTTTAGGCTCCCAAGAGCCCATGGTCTCGGTTAAACTGGGGAGCCGCTTAGTAAATTTCATGATAGACACTGGGGCGCAATTTTCGGTGCTCACGAAGCCGTTAAAAGCAAAATGCAACCAAGCAGTAACAATTGTGGGGGCCACGGGCAACAGGGTCCTTAAACCATTTCTGCAACCTCAAGAATGCCAGATTGGAGGGAAAACCCTTACACATCTCTCAGGGCCTCAGGAACAGAGGCACAGGGGAGAGAGGAAATGGAGAGCGAAGGGGAAGAATCAGAGGGCAGCATAGGGGGATATAGCAGTGACCCGAGAGATTCCATGAGCCTCTCCAGTGAATCAGAAGATTCCCAGAAGGAGGCGCCGATGGTTAGGGCAAGGGGGGCCAGCGGGGACTCCCAAAGCAGCAGCTGGAGATCAGGATCAGCTTCCCCACCAGAGCGTAGTGGGGGGGAAGGGTCCCAGGTGTCAGAGCCAGCGTCTCCTCCAGCAGGGAGAGAAGATGAGCCGAGACTGACCACGCCTCCATCGGAGAGTGGGGGAAAGGAGGGGAGGTCAAGTCCAGCTAGCCTCCCCGAAGGGGGAAGCAGTGACAAGAGCAGTGTAACGGTCAGAAGGAAGGTTGGTGGCTGGGCACGCGCGCCAAGTTCAAATGTACAGGCGCGCGGGACAGCAGAAAGCCCGGATTGGGAACCAGGTCCTAAAGCCCGCCGGAGGCAGGGAGAAGAATCAGGGGACTCAGCGTCAGAAGAGTCTAGGAAGGGCGAGACCCCAGCTGACAGGCGGACCCAGAGGAGGAAAGAGCGGAGGAAGAGGTGGAGCAAGGCTAGGGTCTTAAACTGGTGTATGGGGGGAGGAGACTCAGACGGAGCTTCAGCCGTCTAGAGTTTCAGACGTAGAGCTGCACGCTGCGGATGTAAAAACCTAAATGAACTTCAATAAAGACTTTTGTATATAACAACGAACTGGCGTTGGTCCTTTGTGAGCTGGGACCTAGGGCAGCTCTGACAACATCACTTTCTGTATGTGCCTGAATGCCCCATCCCCTTGCTGGGACGTGACTTTCTATCAAAGGTTCAAGCCCAAATTACTTTCACACCAAAAGGGGCAGAAATGAAATTACCCCAGGCTGCTACAGGGATTGTTACAGTAGAGGTGCCTAGGGAACAGGCCTGGAAAATGATGGTGGCTTTATCAAGTAAGGACTCCCAAAAGGACATTTCACAGATTCCTAAAAATCTGAGAGCCCCACCTGGAGTATGGGCAGAGGACAACCCACCAGGCATGGCAAAGAATATAGCCCCATTCATAATAAACCTAAAGCCAGGGGCAAAGCCAATAGCAACTCGGCAATACCCTATCCCAAGACAAGCAGCAGAGGGAATGCAGATGCATATAGACAAGTTTTTGCAATATGGACTTTTGGTAAAGTGCCAGTCCAGCTGGAATTCTCCACTTTTTCCAGTGCGTAAGCCTAATTCTGACAATTTTGCCCAGTCCAAGATCTGAAAAGGATTAATAATTTAATACAGACTCTGCATCCGTGTTTGCCCAATCCTTATAATCTCCTAGGATTGATTCCATCAGAGGCAACTGTGTTTACAGTGTTGGACTTAAAAGATGCATTTTTCTGTTGCCGTATTGCATCCCAGAGCCAGCCAATATTTGCATTTCAATGGGAGGATCCTTACAAGGGGACAAAAACCCAATTAACGTGGACCAGGTTACCTCAGGGCTTCAAGAATTCGCCAACACTTTTTGGAACAGCCCTTGCCCAGGATTTGTCTAAATTCCCTTCAGTACCTGGGAAAACGATTCTTCTACAATTCCTGGATGATTTATTGATCGGGTGTGATAGCTATGAGACTTGTAAAAAGGCAGCAGAGGATTTGCTTTATCTCCTTTGGGAGGCAGGATACAAGGTGTCTCGGAAAAGGGCTCAAATTTGCCAAGAGACAGTGAAATATTTGGGTTTTCAGATTTCTCACCAACAGAGGGCGTTGGGATCCGAAAGGAAGGAAGCCATATGTGTCATTAGGGAACCCACAAGCCGCAGGCAATTGTGAGGGTTTTTGGAGGCAGCAAGCTTTTGCCGTATTTGGATCCCTGATTTTAGCACTCTAGCAAAGCCTCTTTATGAAAGCACAAAGGGCAGAGAGAATGCTCATTTCGAGTGGCATGCAGAGCAAAGGAAAGCTTTCAATACGTTAAAGTCTAAACTGATGCAGGCACCAGCCTTAGCCTTGCCAAATCCAGATAAAGCCTTCCATCTTTACGTTCATGAGAGATCTGGAGTGGCAGCAGGGGTCTTGACTAAAGTATTGGGAAGTTGGAAAAGACCTGTAGCTTATTTGTCAGAACAACTGGACGCAGTGGCAAAAGGATGGCCACCTTGTATGAGATCAGTAGCTGCAACAGCCCTATTGGTCAAAAAGGCATTTAAATTCACCTTTGGACAAGAAATTTATGTGAATGTGCCTCATGCTGTTTTAACATTAATGGAATACAAAGGAAGTTATTGGCTTTCCAACGAGCGCATGGCAAAATACCAAGGGCTTTTATGTGGTAACCCACAAGTACATTTGCAAGTTGTAAACACCTTGAACCCCGCTTCTTTGTTACCCCTTCCCGAGTCAGTGGATTATGAACCTCATGATTGCATTCAAGTAATGGACGCAATTTACTCTAGCCGTCCAGATTTGCGGGATGAGCCTTTAAAAGACCCAGATGTGGAATATGTTGGGATACTGCCAGGGAGATATAGTCCATCATGGCCCAAGCCGGCTGCCGGACGATCCATCAATCCCTGTAGTCATGCAGATTCAGCAATTAGCGACACGAGTTTCCTGGAAATACCTTGCCACATTCCAGGGCTCGTGCACACTCTTTATCAGCAGATTATGCACACAGCAGAAGACTTTATTTAGCGTTGATCAGAATAAAGAAAACATGACCGTTCTGAGTCAGTGTCTCCGACCGACTGAGAAATCGAAAGGAACAGCAAACATAAACATCCTGTGAACAGGACATGCGCAGACTCTGTGACTCACAAAGCCTGCTCCCTTTTAAGGTGGAACGGAAATATCCTAACATCCTCCCCCTTTTCGTGTAACCTGTAGTACCTGTGGTTCAACCCAATTGCAACCTTTGTACATAAACCTTAAGTTGTTCTCTGTTAACAACCTTAGACAACAGATCAGCAGGAATTTCATTTCCTGGCATGTAGGACACCTGAATGAGTCCTTTCTGAATACACTCTCTTGCACGATGTAGCTTAATCTGCAAGTACTTGGCCCTTTGCTTGCAACTCTCCGAGTTCAGCAAAGCCAAACACGATCTATTGTCTTGATACACTTGTACAGAACATTTCACAGACACTCTGATGTCCTTAAACAGTTGCATCAACCATTCACAATCCATGAGTGAAAAAGACAGAGCATTGAGTTCTGCTTCACAGGAACTTAGGCTCACTGTTGTCTGCTTCTTGCACAACCAGTCAAACAGGCAGTGGCTGTACATGTAGCATACTCCAGAAGTGCTTGTACCATCCGTGGTGTCACTTCCAAAACTTGCATCTGCAAAGATTTCAAGACCTCCAGTCTTCTGACTGGTGAACCTCAGCCTGTAGTGCATAGTCCCTTTCAAATAGCGGGCTATGCGCTTCAGAGCTTTCCAATCCTGAACCGTAGGATTGTTGGCATGTCTGCTAAGCAGATTACAGCTTACAGCTATGTCAGGTCTTGAGCATCTAGCAATGAAATTCAACTTGCCTAGAATGCATCTGTACAGCATTATGTCAGAAAACGCTTCAGCAGTACTGTCTACCTGGTAACCTGTCACCATCGGTGTGTCTGCTGGGCTTGCATCAACCAAATTCAACCTGGTTAATACATCAGCAATTTTCTGTATTTGGTGTACCAGAAAATTACCTGCTTGGTCCCTCTCCACCTGCAGAGAAAGATAGTTGGATACCTCACCAAGATCCTTCATGTCAAAGTGCTTCTTCAGCTGAGCTAGGGTGCTTTGGTAGAAAGCCTGATTCTTCCAAAACATCAGAAGATCATCAACAAAACATAAACAATACAGTTTGTTTTGCCCCTCCTCCTTGACAAACACACATGGATCAGCTTTGCCCTGGTGAAAACCTAGAGAAAGCAATGTCTCAGTGAGTTTTGTGTTCCAACACCTGGCACTCTGCTTGAGACCATATAAGGATTTCCGCAGTTTACAGACCATTCCCTTCTGTATCTGCACTTCATCAGGTGGAAGCATATACAGCTCCTCCCCCAAAATCCCGCACAAAAAGGCTGTATTAATGTCATGATGGGAAACATGCAGTTTCTCCTCCGCAGCGATCTTGAGCATCAGCCGAATGCTCTCATACTTGACTGTGGGATAGTAGGTCTCGTGGTAATCCTGTCCTGGTACCTGCGAAAAACCTCTGGCAACCAATCTGGCTTTGTGTCTGACAACCTTGCCATTCTGGTCTGTCTTGGCCTTGAAGACCCATTTGCTGCCAACCAGTCTCATTCCTGGAACTACCGGTACCAATTCCCAAGTTTGGTTCCTGTTCAAGGAATCAACTTCAGCCTTTATGGCATTTAGCCAAGGCTCAGCATCTTTTGAGGTTAACTCCTGAACCTCTTTGAAGCTTGAAGGTTCTCACACCTTCTCTGAGCTACTAAGAACAGCAGTTGCTGTCTTAGCAAACTCATCAGTATATCTCTTTGGAGGTCTGCCCTTCGTGGCTCTCTCAGATCTGCGTACTAGACGCAAGTCTTCTTGACTCATCTCCTCTTTCTTAGGAGAAAAATGACCAATGGTGAACAGTGGTTCTTCCAGTTCATTGTCAGACGCATCAGATGGTCTGACTGAGGCCTTTGCGCTCTTGTAGTCTGCTGTGTCATCACTGTCACTGACACCAGCAGCAGCGCCGCCCACTGAACTGGAATCCGAACTCTGATCATCATCATCCTCATCCTCATCCTCAGCAGCTTCCTCAGCTTTAGCTGCTTGCTTGACATCACCTTCATCCTCCTCTGGGTAACTCTGGAAAATTCCCACATTTCCCCCCACTTAGGATTGTACTCAACACTCCTTGTGAACTTAATGGACTTGGAGTTAGTCATCCATACCCTGTATGCACCTTTTTCGTACCCCATGAACAAACCATGTGCCCCACGCTTCCCAAGCTTGTTGCTTTGTGGGGTGTGTACCCACATGTCAGAACCAAAGATTCTCTCATGTGCTTGATGTTGGGTTTCTTACCAAACATCTTCTCATAGGGGGTACAACCAATAGGTGATGACAATCTGCGATTAAAGGTGTAAACAAAATTCCACAGAGCTTCCCCCCAAAACTTATCAGGGAGATTGGCATCATGCAACAAGGTTTTCATTCCTTGCAGCAACGTTTGATTTGCTCGCTCCGCAAGCCCATTCATCCATGGCGATCTAGGCGTTGACATGTCATGCTGGATTCCCTTCTCAGTCAGGAAAGCTTCAAACTGCTGAGAAGTGAACTCCCCGCCCCGATCAGTAAACAGACAGCCAATACGTTTACCATGAACATTCTCCAACCAAACACAGAATGCCTTAAACTTCGGAAACGCTTGCGATTTCTGCTCGAGCATAAACACATGAATGTACCTGGAAAAAGAATCAATTAGGACCATGAAGTACCTTGCTCCCCCCAAAGAGGGCGCAAGTGGACCAACCGGGTCTGCATGCACTAGTTGGTATGGTTTGGAAGCCTGCCTGCTAGACTCCTTGCCTTTTGGAGCAACCTTCACCTTGTTCTCTGCACAAGATACACATTTCATGTGAAATTTACAGGGTTTGATGGTCAAACCTTCAACCACCCCCGGCATCTTGGCCAGTGCCTTCCAAGAGAGGTGACAAAATCTTCGATGTGCATCGTGAATGCAACCTGCATGAAGAACTTTGTTAGTTTGTGCAACACAACAAGAATCAGCATTAGACACAACAGCACTAGTGTCGTCAAAAGTTATATGGAACAAACCATCCATGAACTTTGCATGCAAATAGTCCTCTTTGCCTTTTCTGATGACACAGACGCTCCTCTTGAAGGAAATCTGAAAACCACGCCCAGTAAGCTGTGGGACACTGAGCAAGTTGCTTGCAGCTCCCGGAACATAAAGTACACCTTTGATGGTAATGTGCAGACTTGCCAGTTTCACAGTCCCTTCTCCTGCGATTTGCAACGTCTTTCCGTCAGCCAGATGGATCTCACCTTCTTGAGGTGTGAAGGAGATAAACAGGTGCCGGTCCTTTGAAATATGGCGCCTGGCGCCTGAATCCACAATAAACCTGCCTTTGGCTGTTGGAGCAGTCTTTACAGCAAGCAAACCCTTGTTTTCCACCGGTGTGGGCTTTTGCAACTTGCCCTGCTGCTCCTGGCCATCAGACTTGCCTTTAGCCTTTGGTGAGGCTGTGCCAGCAAACAAATCCTTGTTTTCTTCACCCTCCCTCTGCTTCTGGCCATCTGCAGGCGCCTGCCTCTGTTTACCTTTGCCTTTCCGGCCTCTGCAAAGGCGATGACCTTGGTTCCCACGAGAAACAGAGCTCTCAGCTGCCGACTCCTTGGCTCCCCCTGGAGGCTGGAATGCTGCCTGGGATGACGTGACGGTCAGCTCCCCCTGCAGCTTGCAACCAGTGCCCTCAGCATCCCTGCATTCACTCGCATTCTGGGAAACAGCCAGGACCTCCGATGCAGTCAAACTCTGGGCTGGGATGACTGGCTGATGGGCTATCTTCAAAGCATTCCACATCTTACGTGCAGTCACATGGCCAGCCAATGTCTTAATTTCCTCCAGAGAGACGGACAAGACTATTACGTCAATGGCCTTCGAATTCTGGCCTTTCCATTTCTCTGTCAGAGGAACTGGAGGGGCTTCACATACAATATGCCACACTCCAAACTGTCGCAGCAAACTCTCACACCACACAGCCCAGGTTTCATAATTGTGCCGATTTAACTTTGGGCACTCAACAGCCTCAGAAGCTTTGAAAAACTCCATTTCAGCTTTTCCTTTGAGCCGTGAATCACATTCACTTCAGAGACTCCTTATCTTGGCAGCCATAAATCTTGAACTCTCTGGCGCAGCTCCCAGACCCATTAGTCTGCCGGAGTTCAAAGGCTTCTTACAGCGGCAAACAGAAAAGCGTACTTTCGCTTTTCCTCCACATACCTTTCAACGCAGTCTGTCACAGTCTTACTCTCCTGTAAGTGCCGTGAATCTGGGCCCGAAACCTGTTGTTGGGATACTCCCAGGGAGATAAAGTCCATCATGGCCCCAAGCCGTGTGCCGGACGATCCATCGATCTCCCGTAGCGATTAGCGACACGAGTTTCCTGAAAATACCTTGCCGCATTCCAGGGCTCGTGCACACTCTTATCAGCAGATAAGAGCACAGCCAGAAGTCGCACTCAGGTGAGCATTATCTACAGACTTTATTCAGCGTTGATCAGAACAAAGAAAGACATGACTGTTCTGCGTCAGTGTCTCCGACAGAAAGAGAGAAACGAAAGCAACAGCAAACATAAACATCCTGTGAACAGGAAATACGCAGGCTGTGACACAAACATCCTGCTCCCTTTTAAGGTGGAACGGAAATATCCTAACACTGCAGGCATGGCAGACCACATGGGCTGAACTGTATACCTTAACCGTTGGCTCCATTCATGCAATGGAGCTTCTGTGGTACTTAGCTTGGAGCATTTGGCTTCAGCCCATTGGCTCTGGAAGTCACAGCCGCTGCCATCCTGGGGAAGCTCTCAGAGTTACAGTACTTGCCTCTTTCAGGGCTGGGAACAGGGGGGTGCTTCAGGCCTTTCTGCTCTTAACTCATGCCCCCCCCTTTAGTCCATAGCCCCAACAATGTGCTCTGTCCCCCCCCCCATAGGTGAAGGTTGTGGCTGACCGACGGTACCGGAAAGTGTTTGAGGATATTGTTCAGTTGATGGACAGGATGGAGAATGAATTCCTTCCCTCCCTGGAGGGAGGTAAAGACGAATAGGATCCTCTCCAACCCCTTAAAGAGGGTTTGCTGCAAAAAGACCAGGGGGGAAAGAAGCCCTTGGCCCATCTAGCTCAGTCTTGATTTCCGGGGGATCTCTTCCAGCCCTACCTGGAGATGCTGGGGATAGAACCTGGGACCTTTGCAGGCAAGGCAGATGCCCTTCCACTGAGCGGCAGCCTCTTCCTCTTCCTCGCAGGCAAAGACTCCAGGGGTAGCCAGCGTGGTGCCCTCCAGATGCTGGACTACAACTCCCATCATCCCCAGCCAACATGGCCAGTGGCAAGTGCAGCAATATCTGGAGAGCCCCACGTGGACCTGTTGCATGTGCAGTCCCCTAAACGAGAGCCCGGGGCCAAGGACAAACTTCCCCCTGGAGCACGTTTCCTTGCCTCTGCTGAAGGCAAGCACTCTCTTTCCTCCCCCCCCCCCCACTTTTGCTCTGCAGTTTCCGTTTGAGAATGTGAAGTTCCGGCAGCTGCAGAAAGAGAAGTTCCAGATCACAAACAACGGGCAGGTCACCCTCCACTTCTCCTTTATCCCCAAGCTCAGTGACAGCCACGATTGGAAGCCATGGCTTCGTGCTGAGCCCTGCGAGGGATACTTGGAGCCCAGCGCGTCTCTCTCTGGAATCAGAGAAGTGTAGAGTTGGAAAGGGACCCCAAGGCTCATCTAGGGAAGGCCTTCCTTTTCTCCTCCTCTTCCCAACCCTCCTCCCTCAAACCTTGGGAGTTTGGTAGAGCAGGGGAGGCTTAACATTTGTGGGCTGCATTGCCCCATGCTCAAGCCTCCAAGGGCCGCACGTCAAAGCAGCTGAGCCCAAAGTGTAAAAGTGTGTGTGACCAGCTTTAAACACACACACACACAAATGAATTGAAGCCAAACAATGCTGGAGGGTCCCAAAACACCTTTTGGCATCGCAGTTAACCAGTGAGAGCATTCCGTCCAAAAATTACTTTTTTAAAAAAACAATGCGTATTTTTATGTTGTGGAGGCACAAAAATATCTTGGAGAACATATAGAACTAGCCAAACTTTTAAAAACTCAGTGAAATGTAAACTAAAAAAGAAAGTAACATTGGGGGCGCAAAAATCCTTTCCCTTTTTATATTCTTTTGTTAGGATCACTTTCTCTCACCCCCCAGTATCCTGTCACCATCTTCTGTGCAGCTGCTGTTTTGGAGGACTAGAGAGGAAAGTGGGGTGGGGGTGGGAACTGAGTCGCTTCTTCTCCTAATTCTTGAAGTTAAGGTTTCCCCCATACACCTGGGAGAACAGGATGCTGTACTAGATGGGCCATTGGCCTGATCCAGCAGGCTCCTATTGTGTCCTTCTGTTCAATTCTTCACTGTCTTCAATTTTAATTTACAGACAAGCCAACTTGGCTGTGCCAAAGAGTGTATCTACCTGACCTCCTCCCGTTTTAGGTGAGACGGGGGACATTTCCCTGGATGTGTACGTCCGCAAGGAAGAGAAGATTGAGGCTAGCTTTGTCCTTCACCTTGACCGTGGCAAGGACTATTTCCTCACCATCAGTGGGAGCTACCTACCAAGCTGCTTCGGGACCTCCTTGGAAGCCTTGTGCTGGATGAGGCAGCCGCTTGGCGAAGTTCCCGTCACCAGACTTATTGACCTGGTAGGGAAAGGGGTTGATTTACCTGGCAGGTTCATGTGCTGGATGTCTACCCTTCCCACTCTGCTTGCCTGCTTGAAAAACAGCTGCTCTTCCACTCAGAAATGTGGGGGCTGGGGGTCCTCCGCTGCATTCAGCTTCAGCTTCTGTAGCTGTGCATCCGCTTCCTGTGTGCTGTTCATGCCCTTTGTTTGCCTTGACTGAGTCATCCCAGGTTCTGGTCCTCCCACCTGCCCTTTCGCTGTGTGCATTTCCCTGCCATCTGCCCAGATACTGTTCAGCCAACGGGTTGTTTCTTTCTCTTCTCAGGGCCTGTGCCATTAACACCCTTGGTTGTCTTTTGCTCTTGCCTTCCTCCTCTGATCTCAGGGAGAAGACAGCTTCCTAGAAAAGGACCATCGGCTGGGTGAGGACTGCAGGGCCTGCTCCCTTTCAGGGCCTTTTCCAACTGGCCCAGGGGGCGTGGCCCAGGCGCTCTCTCCCAGCTATAAAGGGACTCCTGCTGCGGGGAAGCCTCGGACCATCGGCTGGGTGAGGACTGCAGGGCCTGCTCCCTTCCAGGGCCTTTTCCAACTGTCCCAGGGGGCGTGGCCCAGGCCCTCTCTCCCAGCTATAAAGGGACTCCTGCTGCGGGGAAGCCTCGGACCATCGGCTGGGTGAGGGCTGCAGGGCCTGCTCCCTTCCAGGGCCTTTTCCAACTGGCCCAGGGGGCGTGGCCCAGGCCCTTATTTGGAACCAACTTTTGGGGAAGCTGGGAAGTGTTCTGCAATTGCTTCCCTGTTCCAATGTGTTTTAAAATGTCCTCAAGCAGTCGGTGGCAATTTAAATTTGTATTTCTTTTTTTCCTTTTTTCCCTTGTTGGGGGTGGGTGGGTGTAATGGATATTTGGTTGGGGATTAATTTTAGTATAATTGTTCTGTTCCTTTTTGTTGTTGTTGTTTTATTGGTTCTGTATAGTTTGTGTTTTGTTTTTAAGGGGCGGGATCAGGGCTGCCTGGGAGTGGCTCCCCAGCCAACACGATGGCTGGGACAAGTTCCACAGGGGGGGAAGCACTGGGACATCCGATCTCGGTGATCATGGGCAGGAGGCGGAGTTGCGCTAAGACCAGACCATGTCATTACCGAGGAGGCAGGTTTAGTCGTTGTTTGAAGACTATCCCTGCCTCCGGGTCTGGCCTTGACCGGATGGATACTGGAATCAACAGGGGAAACCTACATGAACTGAAAGTGTTGCTGTGCAATGCCAGGTCAATGATGAATAAAACCACTGCCATCTACAACTTGATTGTGGATGGAGGATTTGACCTGGTATGTGTGACAGAGACCTGGTTGGAGGAAGCAGATGGGCCTGTCCTTGCCACTGCTTGTCCAGCAGGTTTCTCTTACGCACAGCAACCCAGGTCATGTGGGCGGGGAGGGGGGGTTGCAGTGATTTTTAGGAAGTCACTAGCTTGCACCAGGCGTCCTACTGGGAAGATCCAGTTTTCTGAGTGCATGTTCTGGAAGTTGGGCAATAGGGGCAGTACAGGATTCCTTTTGGTGTACCGACCTCCCCGCTGCACCAAGGATTCCCTGTCCGAGTTGCTTCAGGTCGTGGCGGATTTTCTCCTGGAGACACCTAGTTTGGTTGTCCTAGGGGATTTTAACATCCATGCCAACACGACCTTACAAGGCGCTGATCGGGACTTCGTGGAAAGCATGGCCTCCATGGGGCTGTCCCTGAATAAGTTTGGCCCAACTCATAGTCATGGACATGCCTTAGACCTGGTGTTCACCTCTAGTGACGTGGGTGATCTGACACTAAGTAAAAGTGAAACAAAAGAAGTGCCATGGTCAGATCACTTCCTGGTGCAACTGCACTTCTCCGCGACCCTTCCCCTCTGCAGGGAGGTGGGACCAATTCGGATGGTCCACCCCCGCCACTTAATGGATCCAAATGGTTTCCAGAGAGTGGTAGGGGATGCTTTAGCCCATGCTGATGGCCTTTCAGCTGATTCCCTGGTGGCCCGCTGGAATGCGGAGTTAACCAGGGCTATCGACTGTCTGGCTCCGAAGCGCCCTCTCCGATTGCATGGAGCCCGGACAGCCCCGTGGTTTTCTTCGGAGCTGAGGGCGATGAAACAATCGTTGAGACGGCTAGAGCGCCGGTGGCAGAAAACTCACTCCGAATCTGACCGGACACAGGTTAGAGCTCAACGTCGAGCCTACCAAGTGGCGATAGCGACGGCGAAGAAGACTTTCTTCGCCGCCTCTATTGCATCTGCAGAAAATAGTAGCAGGAGACTCTTTCAGGTGGTTCGCAATTTAACGGAACCACCTTTACCACCGGGGCCTTGTAAAGACCCCAAGATCTCCTGAAATGATTTTTGCAGATAAAATCACTCATATTCGGAAGGAGCTAGACACCACCGTGGGAGCAGGGCTGGGGCGGGAGAGTGCCAGAGCTCTGTCTGGTCAAGTTGCGTGGAATCAATTTTAATCCGTTACCCCCGAGGATGTGGACAGGCTGCTTGGACGCATGAAACCAACCACCTGTCTCCTTGATCCTTGCCCATCCTGGCTAATAAAAGCAAGCCGGGAAGATCTGCTGAAAGAGGCGGTCATTAAACCGCTTCTTAAAAAAACCATCTTTAGACCCGGCCAGTATGGCCAACTATCGCCCAGTCTCAAATCTTCCATTCTTGGGCAAGGTGATTGAGCGCGTAGTTGCTGAACAACTCCAGGCACGCCTGGAGGATGCGGACCATTTGGATCCCTTCCAATCGGGATTCAGGCCTCACCATGGGACTGAAACTGCCTTGGTCGCGCTGGTTGATGATCTCCGGCGAGCTAGGGACAAAGGTGAGAGTTGTTTCCTGGTTCTGCTGGATCTCTCAGCGGCCTTTGATACAATCGACCATAACATCCTTCTGGACCGTCTAGAGGGGCTGGGAGCTGGGGGCACTGTTATACAGTGGTTTCGCTCCTTCCTCCTGGGCCGTGTTCAGAAAGTGGTGGTGGGGAATGAGTGTTCAGACCCCTGGGCCCTCACTTGTGGGGTGCCTCAGGGTTCCGTCCTCTCCCCCATGCTATTTAACATCTATATGAAGCCGCTGGGAGAGATCATCAGGGGGTTTGGACTGGGTGTCCATCAATATGCAGATGATACCCAGCTATACCTCTCTTTCAAATCAAAACCAGTGAAGGCGGTGAAGGTCCTGTGTGAGTGCCTGGAGGCGGTTGGAGGATGGATGGCGGCTAATGGATTGAAGTTGAATCCTGACAAGACAGAAGTACTATTTTGGGGGGACAGGGGGCGGGCTGGTGTGGAGGACTCCCTGGTCCTGAATAGGGTAACTGTGCCCCTGAAGGACCAGGTGCGCAGCCTGGGAGTCATTTTGGACTCACAGCTGTCCATGGAGGCGCAGGTTAATTCTGTATCCAGGGCAGCTGTCTACCAACTCCACCTGGTACGCAGGCTGAGACCCTACCTGCCCGCAGACTGTCTCGCCAGAGTGGTTCATGCTCTGGTTATCTCCCGCTTGGACTACTGCAATGCGCTCTACGTGGGGCTACCTTTGAAGGTGACTCGGAAACTACAACTAATCCAGAATTCAGCAGCTAGACTGGTGACTGGGGGCGGCCGCCGAGACCACATAGCACGGGTCTTGAAAGACCTACATTGGCTCCCGTTACGTTTCCGAGCACAATTCAAAGTGCTGGTGTTGACCTTTAAAGCCCTAAACGGCCTCGGCCCAGTATAACTGAAGGAGCGTCTCCACCCCCATCGTTCTGCCCGGACGCTGAGGTCCAGCGCCGAGGGCCTTCTGGCGGTTCCCTCATTGCGAGAAGCAAAGCTACAGGGAACCAGGCAGAGGGCCTTCTCGGTAGTGGCGCCCTCCCTGTGGAACGCCCTCCCATCAGATGTCAAAGTGATAAATAACTACCTGACATTTAGAAGACATCTTAAGGCAGCCCTGTTCAGGGAAGTTTTTAATCTGTGATATTTTACTGTATTTTTGGTTTCTATGGAAGCCGCCCAGAGTGGCTGGGGAAACCCAGCCAGATGGGCGGGGTACAAATAATAAATTATTATTATTATTATTATTACTAGAAAAGGTAACAGTTGGTTTGCTGTCCTCTAGATGTTCTTGTAGTGGGCTCAAATCAGGTACAGGCAACGCCCCGTTTACACGGGGGTTGCGTTCCGAGGTACCGTGCATTTAAATGAAATTGCGTATATTGGGGACAGCATTGGAAAAGCCTGCAAACACCCTCTAAACTTCCGGAAGCCCTTTTGAAAGGCCTTTTGAAAACCAGCAGCCTCCCTGCAAAACTCCTTGCTCCAACTCTCCGCAGGCCTGACAGGTCGGTGCCAAAGCTCCTGGGAGGGAGTCGAGATGCTGTTTCCATGCCACTTTGCTGCTTTTGTGCTTTTTTTGGGGGGGGGGACATTTTTGCCCCTTCAAGTGCCCCTTCCAGCTTTGCGGCAGTGTGCATGTGCCTCGAAGGCACGTAAATGGAGTTGCCCTTGACAACGATCAGCAGCTGCTCCATGCAGTGGCAGCTGGTCCCTTAGGGCAAACCAGGCACTACCCCACCAACCTGACTTTCCTCTCAGGCAACCCGCACCTGCCTGCCTTCTGACTCAAATCCAGTCCAGGTGGTGGCTCTAGCTCTCTGCTTTGGTCTCTTCCCTAGTCTCAACGTGGCCCTTGTAGAACTCGGCAGAGGAGAACGGAGACGAAACCAGAATTTGCCAGCACTGCTTGTCACTGATTTTGCGCTGCTTGACTCTGGGTCCGCTTGCGATTGGCAGCACGGGAGGCAGAAAGCCCAGTCTCATGATGCAGGCGCCAGCCCCCTCTGGCCCCAAGAGCCAGTTTTCTCCTTGTCTCTGTGCTCAGCCACTGCTGCACAGGCTATGCCACTCTGGCTTACTCTTACCACCTGAGCACTGGCATTTGGGAAGCGGTAGTGGCTGCTTTGGGGTGGCTCAGGGAAATGTCACTCCTCTCAAAATCAGATCTACTTGGGTGTATTATCCTAGCCACAAGGAGACAGTGATGACTGTCAATTTGGACAGCTGTAGACATTTAGAACCATGGATGATATGTTTATCAGTGGCTATTTCTTGCCACTATTATCACAAACCACATGCTTTTGATGGCCAGTTTCTGGGGAACATGATGGACAGAGTGCTCTTGTCCCCGTGTCCCCATGGACTCCCAAGGGCATGTGGTTGGCCATTGTGGGAACAAAATGCTGATCTAACCCAGCAAGGCTCCTGTGTTCTTTAGCAGGCACCAGCTACTCTTGCACTAAGACTCTGATACAGCATGTGTCATTCCCCACACCAATGCACTCTCTCTCTCTCTCTCTCTCTCTCTCTCTCTCTCTCTCTCTCTCTCTCTCGACAGGGGCGGGGAGTATTGGCAGGTGGGGGGGAGGGAGGATGAACTGGGTCCTAATCCACAGCTGCCCTGGGGATGAGGGGATCAAATTCTCCATCCTTGCCAACTCCTTTTAGTGATGGGCTGCTTGCCACTGCTGTGCGCCTAAAGCTCTCTTGCTCCCCCCTCCTCTCTTTCTCTTTCTCTTGAATGTGGTAGCTTGAGATAGAACTAACCACCCTGAACATTTCTGGAGAGGAAGATGGGAAGGAGGCAGGAGGCATGGATCACCAGCTGCTGTGTGCTGCATTGCCCAGACAAAGCCATGGGCTGGGGCTCCAGCTGTTGTTCAGTTTCTACCACTGCCTCTGCAACGTGCTCTAGACAAGGGGTGGTGAACATGTGACCCCATCATCTCATCATGCTGGCTGGGGCTGCAGCCCATCAACCTATGAAGGCCCATCCATGTTTTGTTGCTGTTTTTCTTACTTATTTCCTGCCCTTCACCCTAAGGTCCCAGGGCAGGTTCCAGCAATTTAAATAAAATGTTAGCCAAACCTTATGTCCACAGCTGCATATTTAGTAAGCTTTTGGGTGAACTGCACATCCGGAGTGGGAGGATTACGAGCTGCATATTAATAGGGGAGGGGGAGCTTGGATTTGGGGTGCAAGCAATTTGTTTTTTGTTTTCCCCCTTTCATTAATACCCATCAGCATAGACACTCAACCGTCTTTACAGCCCATTACCCAACTTTTCTCCTGTTCCAACATTCTCACATCTCTCCTCTACCTCCCACCTTCTTTTCTACTTCCCTCTACCTTCTGCAGCCCAGACCACTACTTCACCTTCTGCATACAATTGTTCATCCTTTTTACAAATAAAAAATATATGCATTTCAAAAATATATCAGAAGAAAGGTAGTGCAAAAATCAATTTTGGTATCAAATAGTGTGCTATTCCTTATTTTAAACTGAACTGAGATCTATTATTTTAGGTAATAAATACCTATTTTTGGTGTGTGTTCTTTGGCCCCATTTTAACCTGGTTTCCAGACTCCACCAAGGGCTGCATAGCGTCTTTGTTTCTGTGTTAAACACAGACACTGCAAGGGGGATGATTTACTGCTTTGTCCCCCGTAACCCTCTCACTTCTCTTCTCATCTGTGTGACACACATCTGTGTGCAATATACACACACACACTGCAGGGGGGGCGATTTACTTTACTGCCTTGTCTCCCCATAACCCGGAACACTCCAACCAGGGAGTTGGTGCTTAAGGTGCTTCTTAAGGCGGTGTGTGGGCCGATGGTCAGAAGAGGAATACTCTCCTCATCTGTATGAACATGGTATTTAAAATCCCATCCCTTTTGACAACACTACTTTTTCCCATACATTTGTTCATTTTTACTTTTGATCAACATTTAACAAGTGGTTTCTAAATCACCCAGGGTACCTATGCAACAGAGTCAATAAGAAACAAACTTTTAACAAAAATATTAAGATACCAGGTAGCTCAAAGCATGGTGAATTGATGACATTCAAATTCTGAAACCAGTACATGATTACATGATTGTATTACTAATTGAAACCTTCCCACCTTTAACATGAAAATAAAATTTGACCTCATGAGCAACTCATGTCACTTTTAGTGTTAAAGACCAAATAATCCCTTTTTATACTTAGAATCATAGAATCATAGAATCAT
The DNA here is from genome assembly GCF_965112155.1 of Podarcis liolepis. Taxonomy (NCBI): domain Eukaryota; kingdom Metazoa; phylum Chordata; class Lepidosauria; order Squamata; family Lacertidae; genus Podarcis; species Podarcis liolepis. The sequence continues at coordinate 5,545,111 of NC_139568.1, forward strand.
AGAATCATAGAATCATAGAGTTGGAAGAGACCACAAGGGCCATCGAGTCCAACCCCCTGCCAAGCAGGAAACACCATCAGAGCACTCCTGACATATGGTTGTCAAGCCTCTGCTTAAAGACCTCCAAAGTAGGAGACTCCACCACACTCCTTGGCAGCAAATTCCACTGTCGAACAGCTCTTACTGTCAGGAAGTTCTTCCTAATGTTTAGGTGGAATCTTCTTTCTTGTAGTTTGGATCCATTGCTCCGTGTCCGCTTCTCTGGAGCAGCAGAAAACAACCTTTCTCCCTCCTCTATGTGACATCCTTTTATATATTTGAACATGGCTATCATATCACCCCTTAACCTCCTCTTCTCCAGGCTAAACATGCCCAGCTCCCTTAGCCGTTCCTCATAAGGCATCGTTTCCAGTCCTTTGACCATTTTGGTTGCCCTCCTCTGGACACGTTCCAGTTTGTCAGTGTCCTTCTTGTACTGTGGTGCCCAGAACTGGACACAGTACTCCAAGTGAGGTCTGACCAAAGCAGAATACAGTGGCACTATTACTTCCCTTGATCTAGATGCTATACTCCTATTGATGCAGCCCAGAATTGCATTGGCTTTTTTAGCTGCCACGTCACACTGTTGGCTCATGTCAAGTTTGTGGTCAACCAAGACTCCTAGATCCTTTTCACATGTACTGCTCTCAAGCCAGGTGTCACCCATCTTGTATTTGTGCCTCTCATTTTTTTTGCCCAAGTGCAATACTTTACATTTCTCCCTGTTAAAATTCATCTTGTTTGTTTTTGCCCAGTTCTCTAATCTGTCAAGGTCGTTTTGAAGTGTGATCCTGTCCTCTGGGGTGTTAGCCACCCCTCCCAGTTTGGTGTCATCTGCAAATTTGATCAGGATGCCCTTGAGTCCATCATCCAAGTCGTTGATAAAGATGTTGAATAAGACCGGGCCCAAGACAGAACCCTGTGGCACCCCACTAGTCACTCTTCTCCAGGATGAGGAGGAACCATTGATGAGCACCCTTTGGGTTCGGTCAGTCAGCCAGTTACAAATCCACTGAGTGGTAGCATAGTCAAGACCGCATTTTACCAGCTTCTTTACAAAAATATCATGGGGCACCTTGTCAAATGCCTTGCTGAAATCAAGGTAGGCTACATCCACTGCGTTCCCTTCATCTACCAGGCTTGTAATTCTGTCAAAAAACGAGATCAGGTTAGTCTGACATGACTTATTTTACTTGTACTCTGCAAGATTCTAGGTGTTTTAAGGTCTGTTTCCCAATCCCCTAACATGCAGCACAGTGATTGTGGCAGAATTGAGAACCCATTCATGCAGGGTTCTATTCCTGGCACTCCTCTGCAGAGCACATATCTTTTTTTCCCTGGACCCCACGTGTTGGCAATACAATACAAGCCAGCTGGACGCACCTATGCTGGTCACTGCCAGAATACAGAAAGGAGCTTAAAGGGGTTTTTTTCAACTGTAGCTTGACATTTCCAGTTGCCCAAAAAGAACAAACACGGCAAGGGGGTCGGTTTGCTGTTTGTTTTGTTTTTGTCCCCCCCCCCCATAGCCCTGAGACACTCCGTCCACCTAGAGTTGTTTCTCACCCAGTCACCTTTCTCCGCGTCCTGTTAGTGGCCTAGACGGACTCGCGTCACTAGGAACCGCACCTTACCAGGACCACACTTCACTTCGCCAGTGGCTCTGAGCCCCAACGTCTCATCCACTCAAAACATTCACTGGAGTGTCCACATACACAAATAAATACACATACATACAAACCCCATACACATACAAAACCCATGCACCTCCCCAATCCCCTTTACCCACAAACTTCCCAAAGCCGGTGGCACTTTTACTGCTCTTCTACCGGCGGCACACTACTGCTCTCTACTGGCTAAACCCAGCGGCACTTTACTGCTCCTACTGGGCGGGGCTGATCAAACCCCTGACTCCCACAAACAAGCTGTGGAGCCTACCTTTCCCTTCCCTTGGGCACCCTTTTTCCCCGTGCAGCTGCTGTCTTTCTTCCGTCTCTGCTGCATCTCCACTCAGGTACGGGGTGGGGGGCTCCCCCTAGAAATGGTAGGGTGCGCGCTTGGAGCCACCGACGGCGACCGAGCTGTTTGCTTCGCAGTGACGCCTCGGTCCTTTGTCCTGTCCTCGGAGAACACGGATTCCCGGCCAACGCACCAAGAAATGTAGCCTTATTGGAGTTCACCGATTGGGTCTGCGTTGCTCCGTGTCAGGAGGAAGGAAGTCAAAATGACACCGAGTTGGTTCAAAGAAAGAGTTTATTCTGCTCTCCGGATAGCAGAAGGCACTTGCGTGGTGAGTCCACAGCAAGTCCAAAGAAATGACAAGTTTCATGCAGTATATATACCCTCCAGGCATCCTCTCCCCCTTTCCCAGCCATGTCAACTTGTATACGCAGGTTGACATCACATAAGTTCCTGCTCTGGTACTCTCAACCATAAAAGGATCTTCCTTCCTGTACTACTGACCATAGAAGGATATTCCTGTTCCTACTCCTATCTTGGAGCAAGAGGTCACTACTTCCGAGAACATGCTCTGGCGTTAGTCCCAGACTTGGGTGTCTGCGTCATTTGTAGTCAGGACATAAGATATGTGTGTGTCTGTTCTACTGGTAAAGTCAAGGCCAGTCTTGACGTCAAACTGATAAGGGAGAGAGCTGTGTTCTTGTTTTGCATTTGTTCAACGGCTAAAGTTTATGCATTTTAGCTAAGGAGAAATGGGGATTTTGGTGCAATTTAAAAACTGCCTGCACAGTCAGTTTTGGGGTTTGGGAAACCCATTCCTTCAAGATCAGCTTTGCCGGCAGCTTCGTCAAGAGGGGAGGTGTGGGATCATTACAGTGGGGTGGCTCAGTTGGTAGAGCATGACACTCTTAATCTCAGGGCTGCAGGTTCAAAATGTGGGGTAATAAGCAAAGGATTTTAGGTATACTAAAAACAACAAGACCGCCCATAAAATGCATGCTATTGCCATGCCAAAATGAGAGGAAATTAGTTGGAGGGAGGCAAGGGATGGGGCCACGGACCCCTGATTGAGAATAAGGGAACTAGATGGTCCTCGGTGTCCCTTCCAACTCCACAATTCTATGATCCTGTGTCTTAAAGACAAATCTTGAGGCATAGTGTGTGTGTGTTTCTGTTTGAACTTTCCCAGCCTTTGCTTTATTCTGATTTGCGCTTGCGTCCCTACTCCCCACGTGTAGAATTGCTATACCTTTGGATTTTCCTGGACATTCAAGCGTTTCCCGCATGGACACTTGTTTCCAACGGCCAAACCCCGGCGGATGGCAACCCTACCCACTTGTGCCAGATTGCCTGGCATACATTACAAGCATCTAGTCACATAGATTCTCCAGAATCCCGGGGCTAGCCCACCTGACGGGAAGAGTCCGCGACCAGAAGGAGGAGGAGTACCATGAAGAATGGACAAAATTCAAAGATTATTTAGCTGAATATGTCAAGATAACCTAACTGGAAAAGCTTGCAAATATGAGATAGGCTTAGGATTTAAATATGTAAGGATAGGAATTAAGATGTTTCAAGCTAGATTAGAAAGAATGAAAGATGTGATCAAGTTTTTTTTTTGTTTTTTTTTTTGAGAAGATTGATTTTGGAAAACTGTTAAAATGAAATACAATGAAATTCAACCAGGGGGATTTGAGGATGTCACTTAACAATTTTATCAAGATTGGTTTAATTACAATTAGGATGTATGTATGTTTGTTTGTTTGTTTGCTTGTTTGCTTGTTTGTCTTAAATATTTTTTGGAGGAAATTAATTTAAAAAACTGAAAAGAAAAACACCATAGATTATCCAGAATCCCAAGCAGCGACATTGTGAAACTTTCATAGGAATAAAAGGTAGGGGGGAAGGAGGCACAATTTCAAGCAGGCAACAGAATAAACCCGAGCACTGTGGGTCTAAAACCGGCCCCTGAATCTCTTGCTCCCCACTCTGCCCTTCTAACAAGAACATTTTTTTGCTTGCTGGGTGGCTGTGTGCAATGAGAGCTCAGTCACTGAGGAAGGGTGCTGGCCCAGTGGGAGAAGTATGTGCTTGGCATGCAGGCGATCCAAAAATCCATTCAAGAGCAAAATTCCAGTTCTCATGTTTTCTGTATACATGGCTAATTTAAAGGGGAATAGCATGGTGGTTTCCACAGAGTCAGACCACTGAGCCGCCTAACTCCTTAAGGGAGGACCAGAGCTCGCTGATGATGCAGGTCCCAGAACAGTCTCCAGCATCTCCAGGTGAAACTGAAAACATCACCTGCCTGGAACCTTGTAGAGCCACTGCCAATCAGTACAGACAGTGCTGAGTTAGGTAGCTAGGATCCATCCACCATCACCCTTTGCCCGAAGCAAAGGCACATCGGGAATAGCATGGTGGGAATAGCATGGTGCCTTCCACAGAGTCAGACCAAGGAGAAATTCTGTAAGCAAAGGTAGCAGGCTTTGAAAAGCTTATGCAGATACAAAAGGACACATTGCTAAAAGAAACAAAGGGATTTGGAGGGACCATGAGTGAACAGGTAGTACCAGAATGTACAGAATTGTACCTAGAAAAAGGTTACAACTGGATTACCTTTTTGTAAACAACAACAACCCCCAAAATAAAACTCGGAAGCAGCAGGACTCCTTAGGAACGCTTCAAAAAACAAAACACAAAACTGCATATCCCTACCTAGTCACCAAATGTGAGGGGAAACGTAAACCAGCATCTTACACTGCTTTAAATGATAGCCAGATTCTGCAATTTTTTACCACACCAGAAGTAAAAGCACGGGGCATTAATAAGTTTTTGAAAAATCATGCACTTCATTTGTAGGTGTAATGGTTGTAGGGGTTGCTCGTGCGTAAGCCTGTGGCAACACCTGGCTGGGTTCCCTGAGTGAACCTTTCCTGTCCAGACAGCCACTCACTCGTGGCTGTCTCAATTGCTGGCAGAATCCATCAGTGGGCATTTCTTAAACTTCTTCCAGCAAAGAAGTTCTTTGATGCCCAGTCTCCTCCTACTCTCCCTGCGCGGAAGCGTTCTGCGCAAGGAGGGCGTAGGCAGCAGAGGACTCTTCCTCTCTCCGCTGGTCCCCGGCAAGGAGTCATGTGACCGCATCTCTGATTCCTCCATCTGCCCCCCTTCTCCACTGGAGCTAAGCTGATTCCCTTCCCCAGAAGATGGGCTGCCTCTCCCAATCCCGGGACGCTCTCTGGGATCCCTTTGGAGCTTGCTCTCTCCCTCCGCCACTGATGGCAGTTCCCTGACAGTAGGCAAGGGAAAGCTTTCTGAAATGTACAAAATCTTACTAAGATACACAATCTGTTGAAATGACGAGATTCGGGGACGAGATTCGGGGACAGTGGTGTGCCGCCTGGGGAAATGTTCCTTTCCATTCACCTTAAGCAAAGATGTGGTGACCTTGTGCATCCATAAATAACTTTCGGAAATGTATTTCATTACTTCCCAAAGCTTCTCAATGGGCTACCAAATGGCATTTCTTTCTATTTGGGATGAAACTGGGGAAGCAGCTTTAGAAGAAGGGGTTGCTGACATTCACTGGCCTGGAAAACACCTGATGCCAATATGATGGCAAATTGTGGGTGGTGCATTGATGGAGAAACTAAGGCAACAAATGGGGACATGACGCCACCGGTGTTCTAAAGATACATTTCATGTAAAGATTATGATGGGCTTCTTCACATGCCCATAGCCTCTTACAAGCAGAGGTTTTAGATCAATTTTCTGTGGACAAAAAAGTAGGGTTCCAGGTGGAAAAATCGAAATTAGAGACAGAATTGCTTGAACCAAAGACTAAGGTACTCTCGAGAATGTATAACTTGCTGCTTAAATGGAACACTCAAGATGAGACAGTCAAATCAGCCATGATAAAATGGGCCCAGGATATTGGGTATAACATTATGTTTGAGGACTGGGAAAGGTTATGGACCACCGGAATGAAATTTACGGCATGTAATGCCCTGAAGGAAAATATTATGAAAATGATATATAGGTGGTACATGACCCCAGTCAAGCTTGCAAAGATATATCACCTGTCTGATAATAAATGTTGGAAATGTAAGGAGGCTGAAGGGACATTCTTTCACCTCTGGTGGACTTGTCCAAAAGTGAAGGCCTTCTGGGAAATGATCTACAATGAGTTAAAAAAGGTATTTAAGTATACCTTTCCCAAGAAACCAGAGGCCTTCCTCTTGGGCATTGTCGGCCAGAAAGTGCTAAAGAAGGATAGAATTTTCTTTATGTATGCAACTACAGCAGCAAGAATACTCATCGCAAAACATTGGAAGACACAAGATCTACCCACACTGGAAGAGTGGCAGACGCAATTGATGGACTATATGGAACTGGCTGAAATGACTGGCAGAATCCAAGATTTGGGAGAAGAAACAATGGAAGAGGACTGGAAAAAATTTAAGGACTATTTACAAAAGCACTATAAGTTGTATGAATGTTAAGAAATTGCACGATTTGGAAATTTTAGCTTCAGCAATTAGATTTGGTGAAACAGGAAACTAAGTTATAAGTAAGAAAAGGTTGAAACTTAAAGTAATATTATGTTTAATCTAAGGTACAAGTAATTGATAAAAAGTATTTTAAATTTAAAAACATAATATCTGAAAGGTACAAAATAAGACATGAAACAAGGTAATAATTTGCTGATATTTTTATTATAAAGAACGCAGGGTGAGGAGGATGTGGGGAAGTCCAGTTGGTTATATGAAAAAGCCTTGGAAAGTTGGTTTTTTTTTTCTTTTCTTCTTTCTTCTTGTTTCTTTTTTGTATTTCTTGTATTTTGTGTATATTTTTGAATTTGTATCTGAAAAATGTAATAAAAAATATTTTTTTTTTAAAAAAATAGATCAATTTTCTGTAAACCTCTGTCTTAAATAGTTGTCATTGAAAATACGACCCAACAATGCAATGCTGGACTCATCCCTCCCGTCAGCGTGCCTGGAAAACACGGGTCCCAGTAGTTTCTGCCTTACTCTGTTCCTTTCTCCGTGAAAGGCTGCTCTTTAGCTTTCACATCGGAGCAAACCTCAACCCACCCCCTCCCAAAGAAACCTTTTTTATGAGCCCCCCTACTCTGCGTGTGCTTTCTTTGGCTCCTGTCTCAATGTGCAGAAATTGAGCACATGAATTTTCCAGCATCGGGAGTTTCCCCCAAGACAGTGTCGAGATCAGGCGTGTTTGTGTGGCTCCACGCTTGCAGTTATTGGGGCTTTGGCTAAGAGGAGTGCATGCCCCTGCGCCAGTCCTGAGGAGGCTCAAGGCCAGGGGTCAGCAACCTTTTTCAGCCGTGGCCTTGTCCACCGTCCCTCACAGCATGTGGGGGGCCGGACTATATTTTGGAGAGAGAAAATGAACGAATTCCTATGCCCCACCAAGAACCCAGAGATGCGTTTTAAATGAAAGGACACATTCTGCTCATGGAAAAACACATTGATTCCCGGACTCTCCGTGGGCCGGATTGAGAAGACGATTGGGCCGCATCCGGCCCCCGGGCCTTCGGTTGCCTACCCCTGCTCAAGGCAATCACTTCCTGCACTTCACGTTAACGCAGAAGACGTTCCAGTTGTGCTCAGATGCTCAAAATTCCCCTTTCACCTTTGAATCTTTGGAGGGTCTGTTTCAGTTGGCATCGGGACAGCTCACCTAGCAGTGCAGCTGCCTTTATTGCAGAGGCAGGAAGTTTCCTTCCTTTCATATTCAGGATTTCTGTACTCTCATAGAAATAATAAAATGGTTTCTGCTGTTTGTTAAAAGTCATGAATGAACTCTCACAACTCGTTGATAAGGTAGCTTGCTTGTGTTTTGAGAAATCGTATAAGAGGAGCATTATAGGAAGTTGCACTTGACAGAGTCAATCTAGCCTAGCACTGCCTACACTGACTGGCAGCAGCGCTGCAGGGTTTTCAAACAGGGGACAGTCCCAACCCTGTCTGGTGGAGATCCTGGACTGAACCTGGGATCTCCTGCATGCAAAGCAAGGCCTCCCTCAACTCAGGAGGCGTGAGTTCTCTACTGTATTTCAACAAATGCTTTCACTTTATCATTTCATTTTCATCTGTATATTTTGTGCACATATTTCCCTGTATATTTTAGACAGAGAGGAGTAGCAATAGGGTTAGAGGCAAGGTTCAGAGTTAGTGTTGTGTGAGCATTTTAAAGCAGTTGAGTTTAAACAGGAGGGGATTTCACCTGAAGAGATGGCCAGCATCGTGAATCTGTAAGTAGGATTTCGTCTGCTTCTTTTTTGTAATCTTCTGGGGCGAGGGCTTGGGGTCCCCCACACGGCCAGCATCCCCATGGAATTCAACCTCTTCCTGAACAGCTTAACTTCTCTTCCCACCCGCCTTCCCATTCTCCCTCAAATCTCATTGCAGCTCAGCTGGTTAGAGGGAGCTACAGATAGCACCAAGGTTGCAGGCCCGATTCCCATAAGGTACAGCTGCATATTCCTGCATTGCAGGGGGTTGGACTAGATGACCCCCGGGGTACCTTCCATGATCATTATTTTGGGATGCTTTTTATTACATTCATAGCCCACTTTTCATCCAAGCAGTTCAAGGTGGCATTTATGGCTTGCCTTTCCCCCTGTTTTTCCCCTCACAACAAACCTGTTAGGCAGGCTAGGATGAGAGTGACTGGACCCAACATCAAACAGTGCACTTCATGACTGAGTGGGGATTTGCACTCGGATCTCCCAGGTCCTCCTAGTCCAGAATTCTAGCCACTATACACCCCCCCTCTCTCTACCCCTTCTCCCTTTCTCAACTCTTCAGCCATCAACTGCAACAGACAGGCGTTCTGTCAGTCTTCCTGTCAGTCACTCTGGCTCTAAGAGAGTTTTCATTGCATTCTTTGGCTCATCTATGCCTTGATGCTTTGACGACCTTCCTAGCAGCCCCCTTCGCTCTCCAGACAGGGCTGCTGTCCTAACAGCATTATGCTGAGGGCTCTTTTAAATGCTGGAAATGCTTCCCTTATCTTTCCTTTGTTGGGGGTGGGGGTAGTGTTGGAATCCCCCCCACATACATGAGATGCACCACTGTGTTCCTGTGGAGAGCCGTTTGGGGTCTGTGGGTGCATAAAAAAACAAAAAGAGCCCTATTGCGTGGCGAGTTCCCGCCCCCCCCAAGTGGAAATAATGACACATGACACAATTATTTCAGGTTAACGGGCTAAATATGGCCACAATTTTATTGGTTACAATGATGAGTGGTATTGGCTTAGGCATTGGTCCTAACTGACTAGCCGCCTTCAGCCCGTCCGCTTGAAGTCCGGGAAGGGTTAACCACCAGTAGGGGGAGTCCTGCTGATGCACATCAACTCGGAACCCGCCCCCCGGGGGTCACTGCTATGGGGCGTGCCTTAGGCCCTCACCTCCATAGGCTTCGGACAGGGCCACACCCCCCGGAACCCTTTATCGGACTACCTCTCAATATGCGGGGCAGGTGATGGCGCTTCCTCCCCTCTTCCATCTACAGAACAATTCCAATACCAATGCCTAACCGCCAATACCCAGAAAGTTGTGACGATTTGCCACGAGGTAGGCGAAAAACCAGCCGCGCCAGCGATAAATAGGGCTGGTCACGCCCCCTGAGCCAGCAATTGGCTGTCCAGGGGCTGACGCAGCCGGGGATTCCCTCAGTCGCCCGCAACTCCACCTCCTTTGTAGGCGGAAGTGGCTTTGCTGGATCAGAGGAAAAGCCCATCTAGTCCAAACTCACAAGCAGTAGCCCACTCCTGCTGCTTCTCCTCTAGCTGTGGGCTTCAGAGGTAGAGTGCCTCTGTTCCTGGAAGCTCTATATTGCTATGTTGAGTGATAGTAAGAGATGCTGTTGTTCTCCTCCAACGGAATCGTGGGTGACCCCAAGGCTCCACAGGCAGCAGAACCGCCTCAGGCAGAGTCCTTGGAGTTGAGGCTTTCGGGGTTCCGGGGTCATGAGGAAGCACTGGAATCCAAAGAACAAGTTCTTGGAGGGGTGGTTTTAGTACGTGTACACATTCGTGTCCCCTCCTACCTCGATCTCGGTCCAATTCGGGCTCCTTGAGACTTTCCCGTTGCCGTAAAGGAGGCAGGTCCCATTATAGCACTTCAGCCGGTAGTAGGGGTGATCAAGGGTGAGGGCAGCTGACCCAATGCGTTGCAGGTTCTTGTCTCAAATCTCATTCCCAGTATTCGTTATCGGTGAGTCGGGGTACTAGCGAGTGGCGCAGCAGGGTTCGGGACTCTGGAAGGCAGAAGTCAAAGTCCCCCATTCGGTCGGGGTTGGACTTTCCGCCGGTCTCGACCCTGTGGTAATCCAAGAAGTGGTAGTCTGTTTGTAGTCCTGTACAATGGTCCGGCGGAAAAGTGGAGATCTCAGTCAGGGTGGTGAGGATAAGAAAGGTGGGGATCAGGTTCATGGTCGGCGGTCGTGAGAGGCTGAAGGAAGGGAAGAAGAGGCGAGCTGTCAAATGTGGAAACGGAGTGGTGAGCATAGAAGTCAATGGAGCTGTCAAACGAACTGTCAAACTAGCTGTCAAACACGCTGTCAGGGAAGCGGGGAGGAAGGCAGTCTATGGAGCTGTCAAACGAGCTGTCAAACGAACTGTCAAACGAGCTGTCAAACGAACTGTCAAACGAGCTGTCAAACGAGCTGTCAAATGAGCTGTTAGGAAGCGAGGATTAGAGCGGGTCTACGGAGCTGTCAAACAAGCTGTCAGGAAGCGAGGATTAGAGTGGTCTACGGAGCTGTCAAAGCGAGCTGTCAAACGAACTGTCAAACTAGCTGTCAAACACGCTGTCAGGGAAGCGGGTACGAAGGCAGTCTATGGAGCTGTCAAACGAACCGTCAAACGAACTGTCAAACGAGCTGTTAGGAAGCGAGGATTAGAGCGGTCTACGGAGCTGTCAAATGAGCTGTCAAACGAGCTGTCAGGAAGCGAGGATTAGAGCGGTCTACGGAGCTGTCAAAGCGAGCTGTCAAATGAGCTGTCAAACGAACTGTCAAACGAGCTGTCAAACCCGTTTATAATAATAATAATAATTTATTATTTGTACCCCGCCCATCTGGCTGGGTTTCCCCAGCCACTCTGGGCGGCTTCCATAGAAACCAAAAAAACAGTAAAATATCACAGATTAAAAACTTCCCTGAACAGGGCTGCCTTAAGATGTCTTTTGAATGTCAGGTAGTTGTTTATCGTTTTGACATCTGATGGGAGGGCGTTCCACAGGGCGGGCGCCACTACCGAAAAGGCCCTCTGCCTGGTTCCCTGTAGCTTTGCTTCTCGCAATGAGGGAACTGCCAGAAGGCCCTCGGCGCTGGACCTCAGCGTCCGGGCAGAACGATGGGGGTGGAGACGCTCCTTCAGGTATACTGGGCCGAGGCCGTTTAGGGCTTTAAAGGTCAACACCAGCACTTTGAATTGTGCTCGGAAACGTACTGGGAGCCAATGTAGGTCTTTCAAGACCGGTGTTATGTGGTCTCGGCGGCTGCCCCCAGTCAACAGTCTAGCTGCCGCATTCTGGATTAGCTGTAGTTTCCGAGTCACCTTCAAAGGTAGCCCCACGTAGAGCGCATTGCAGTAGTCCAAGCGGGAGATAACTAGAGCATGCACCACTCTGGCGAGACAGTCCACGGGCAGGTAGAGTCTCAGCCTGCGTACCAGGTGGAGTTGGTAGACAGCTGCCCTGGATACAGAATTAACCTGCGCCTCCATGGACAGCTGTGAGTCCAAAATGACTCCCAGGCTGCGCACCTGGTCCTTCAGGGGCACAGTTACCCCATTCAGGACCAGGGAGTCCTCCACCCCAGCCCGCCCCCTGTCCCCCAAGAACAGTACTTCTGTCTTGTCAGGATTCAACTTCAATCCATTAGCCGCCATCCATCCTCCAACCGCCTCCAGGCACTCACACAGGACCTTCACCGCCTTCACTGGTTCTGATTTGAAAGAGAGGTAGAGCTGGGTATCATCTGCATATTGATGGACACCCAGTCCAAACCCCCTGATGATCTCTCCCAGCGGCTTCATATAGATGTTAAAAAGCATGGGGGAGAGGACGGAACCCTGAGGCACCCCACAAGTGAGGGCCCAGGGGTCTGAACACTCATCCCCCACCACCACTTTCTGAACACGGCCCAGGAGGAAGGAGCGAAACCACTGTATAACAAACAGTGGCCCCAGCTCCCAACCCCTCTAGACGGTCCAGAAGGATTTTATGGTCGATTGTATCAAAGGCCACTGAGAGATCCAGCAGAACTAGGAAACAACTCTCACCTTTGTCCCTAGCTCGCCGGAGATCATCAACCAGTGCGACCAAGGCAGTTTCAGTCCCATGATGAGGCCTGAACCCCGATTGGAAGGGATCCAAATGGTCCGCATCCTCCAGGCGTGCCTGGAGTTGTTCAGCAACCACACGCTCAATCACCTTGCCCAAGAATGGAAGATTTGAGACTGGGCGATAGTTGGCCATACTGGCCGGGTCTAAAGATGGTTTTTTTAAGAAGCGGTTTAATGACCGCCTCTTTCAGCAGATCTGGGAATGTTCCCTCACAGAGGGAAGCATTCACCACCCCGCAGAGCCCATCGCCCAGCCCTTCCCGGCTTGCTTTTATTAGCCAGGATGGGCAAGGATCAAGGAGACAGGTGGTTGGTTTCACGAGTCCAAGCAGCCTGTCCACATCCTCGGGGGTAACGGATTGAAATTGATTCCATACAACTTGACCAGACAGAGCTCTGGCACTCTCCCGCCCCAGCCCTGCTCCCATGGTGGTGTCTAGCTCCTTCCGAATATGAGTGATTTTATCTGCAAAAAACTTTGCAAAATCGTTGCAGGAGATCTTGGGGTCTTTACAAGGCCCCGGTGGTAAAGGTGGTTCCGTTAAATTGCGGACCACCTGAAAGAGTCTCCTGCTACTATTTTCTGCAGATGCAATAGAGGCGGCGAAGAAAGTCTTCTTCGCCGTCGCTATCGCCACTTGGTAGGCTCGACGTTGAGCTCTAACCTGTGTCCGGTCAGATTCGGAGTGAGTTTTCTGCCACCGACGCTCTAGCCGTCTCAGCGATTGTTTCATCGCCCTCAGCTCCGGGGAAAACCACGGGGCTGTCCGGGCCCCATGCAATCGAGAGGGCGCTTCGGAGCCAGACAGTTTAAAGCGTAATTTGATGGTGTCGGTGTCTGGGATGATTTCGGAGGTCCAGTTGGGTGATGTGGTGTCTGGTCCGGTCTGTTGGGCCCGATTCTGGCCCCGATCTGGTCCGGTCTGTTGAGCCCGATTCTGGCCCCGATCTGGTCCAGTCTGTTGAGCCCGATTCTGGCTCCGATCTGGTCCGGTCTGTTCCTCGTCGTCGTCGATGTAGGAGGTTGCCGAAAGAGGTGGGGTTTCGAAGGTGTAATCCTCTCCGAGGCTCTCTTGTGTCTCCTGGGGTGGCGGTGCCTCCTTGCACCTCATGTGACGGAGCCACGCGGTTTTCTCCCCCACTTTCACAGCAGTTGGTGAGGTCAGAAGTACTTGGTAGGGACCTTCCCAGGCAGGCTGGAGGGGTAGCTTCTGATAGACCTTGACCAGGACCCAGTCACCTGGATGGAAGGAGTGGGCTTGGACGTCAATGGGCAGGTTCTGTCCCTCGATAGCCGTGTACTGGTGGAGGCGCTGCAGCTGTTTCTGAAGCTGAATAATATAGTTAGTAAGTTCTGCTTCCCCCACCTCGAGTTCTGAGAGGGGGAATAAGGTGTTATAAACGGGAGGGGGTCTCCCGAATAGGAGTTCAAACGGGGACAGTTTCAAAGGTCCAGTTGGGGCACTCCGTATGTTATGGAAGACCAGTGGGAGTGCATTTACCCATTTCAGTCCAGTGAGCCTGCAAAGTTTTCCCAGTTGTATTTTTATCTCTTGGTTCATACGTTCTACTTGGCCAGAGGATTGTGGATGGTATGGCGTATGGAGATCCCACTTTATTTGGAGGGCCCTGGTCACCTGTTGTACTACATCGGCAGCAAAATGGGTTCCCCTGTCGCTGTCCAACCGGCGGGGCACTCCATATCGGGGAATAATGTCCTGTAGGAGGGCCCTAGCAACTACTGACGCGGTGGCTTTTCGACAGGGAAATCCCTCCACCCAGGAGGAGAATTGGTCTAGTATGATTAGGGCATGTTTGAAGCCCTGACATTGAGGCAAATCAATAAAGTCCAGTTGTAAACTTTCAAAGGGGACAAAGGCCCATGGTCTAGCCCCTGGCAGTTCTCTGGGCTCACGCTTGGGGTTGAAGTTGTGACAGGTGATGCAGTTCTTTGAGGCTGCTGTAGCTGTGGCTGCTATCCCTGGAGTGTACCAAGACCTCTTAACATGCTCTATTAACCTCTCTTTTCCCCAATGTGTTTGTTGGTGAAGGATCCTCATCAATTTTGGAGTCCAGGCTTTTGGCAGGACGGTTCTGCCATCGGGGAGAATCCAGGCGCCATTTTGTTCAGTAGCGCCCATAGATTCCCACATGGTATTTTCCTCCTCTAGGGCCCATTTGTATATTTGTGTAGGGTCAATGTCGACAGGAAACTGTAAGGCTTGGAATTCGGACTCATTGTTTGGGGGGCGAAGCGCGGCCATCTGGGCTGCTTTATCAGCCCGTCTGTTACCCCTTGAGACTGAATCCCTTCCTTTGGTGTGCGCCTTGCAATGGACGACAGCTATTGCGCTGGGCAAGTGGATAGCTGTTAGCAGTCTCTCCCCTAGGGCGGCATGTGAAATTTGAGAGCCGGCTGCAGTTAAGAAGCCTCTTTGGAGCCAAATCTAGCCGGTTGTGTGTACCAGCCCGAAGCAGTATTTGCTGTCTGTGTAAATGGTGGTCCTTTTGCCTTCGCTAATTTCACAAGCGTGTATGAGTGCAATTAATTCCGCGGCTTGGGCACTATACTGTGGGTTAATTGGGTTTGATTCTAAAACTTCAAAGTCAGAGATAATTGCATATCCGGCCTTTCTTTCCCCATTAGAGCTGCCATCAGTGTAAAGTATTAGGTCCGGATTTTCTAGGAGAAGGTGATCTAGATCCTCTCGGGGCTTTTCGGCTTGGCGGACTATTATGGTGCAGTCATGGTGTGGGGTGCCATCATCAGGGAGGGGTAAGAAGGTAGCCGGGTTGAGGGAGTTGACTCGTTTAATGGTGACGTTAGATGGAGTTAGCAGGAGGGCTTCGTATCGGTTTAGGCGGGAGTTTGAGAAGTGGTGACAGCCTCTCAGGGTTAGAAGGGTGGAGACGGAATGGGGAACATGGATGGTGATTTCATGTCCCAACACTGTTTCCTGAGCCTTTTCGAGGAGGATCGCAGCGGCGGCAATAGCTCTCAGGCAACTCACTGCTCCCTTTGCGGTGTTGTCTAGCTGTAAGCTGTAACAGGCTACTGGCCTTTCTTGATCTCGGAAGGGTTGAGTTAGGACCCCTGAGGCTACCCCCATTTGTTCATGAATGAACAGATTGAAGGGAATCTGGTAGTCTGGAGGCCCAAGGCGGGGGCAGATCTTAATTCTCGTTTTAAGCGATCAAAAGATTTATAGGCTTCCTCCTCCCAAACCAGTGTATCTGGGTGGTCTTGGTGGGTCATAGCAGATAAACGTTTCGTTATTTCACTATAACCAGCAATCCAAGCCCGGCAGAAGCCGGCCATTCCGAGGAAGGCGCGCAATTGCCGCTTTGTCTTGGGGAGGGGAATTTGTTTTTTTTTTTAAGTAATATTCATTAAAGTAATATTTATTTAATAATATTTATATTTATTAAAGTAATATTTATTTAAGTAATATTTATTAAAGAGAAGACTCCCTGGAAAAGACCCTGATGTTGGGAAAGATGGAGGGCACAAGGAGAAGGGGACGACAGAGAATGAGATGGTTGGATGGTGTTCTTGAAGCTACTAGCATGAGTTTGATCAAACTGCGGGAGGCAGTGGAGGACAGAAGTGCCTGGCGTGCTCTGGTCCATGGGGTCACGAAGAGTCGGACACGACTAAACGACTAAACAACAACAACATTAAAGTTTCATAAACAATCAAAAGCTTCAAAATTTAAACATAGAATACAAAAACCAAAAAAACTACAAAAATGAGAAAATACAAAACAAAACACATAGAGGTACACAATAGAGAACAGTTAACAGAATAGAAAAAAGAAGAAAAAACACCCAAAAACAAAACAGAAAAAAGATTAGTATTTTCATATCTTATACTTCATTCACTAGTTTCTTGACCTCCTCACACCTCCCTTTTTGTATTCCAGTTCAGATATTTAGTTCAGCAAATCCTTACCCTCTATCATTTATCCTTACTCAACATCTTAACCTATAATAAATATATATTTTCCACCATTATCTATCCATATTTCCATATTCTTGTTAATCTTTTAACCAACACCGCTTGTTTTCAATCCAACATCCCTTTAACATTCATTAATTTTACAGTATTTCTGTAGATAGTCTTTAAATTTTTTCCATTCTTCTTCCACCGCCTCTTCTCCCTGGTCTCGGATTCTGCCAGTCATTTCTGCCAATTCCATGTGCTCTATCACCTTCATCTGCCATTCTTCCAGGGTGGGTAGATCTTGTGTCTTCCAATACTTTGCGATGAGTATTCTTGCTGCTGTTGTGGCATACATAAAGAAAGTTCTATCCTTCTTTGACACCAATTGGCCGACCATGCCCAGGAGAAAGGCTTCTGGTTTCTTCAAGAAGGTATATTTAAATACCTTTTTTCAGTTCATTATATATCATTTCCCAGAAAGCCTTAATCCTTGGGCACGCCCACCAAAGGTGAAAGAATGTACCTTCAGTTTCCTTACATTTCCAACATTACATTTCGGGCAAGTGATAGATTTTTGCAAGCTTGACTGGTGTCATGTACCACCTGTAAATCATTTTCATAATAGTCTCTCTTAGGGCATTACATGCCGTAAATTTCATACCTGTGGTCCACAACTGTTCCCAGTCAGCAAACATAATATTATGTCCAACGTCTTGTGCCCATTTAATCATTGCAGATTTTGTTGGTTTCTGCTCTCTTCACTGTGCAGCGAAGTGCTTGTCACAAGACAATGTTTACATTCCACAGTCAGAGTACTGTTGGGTTTTCCCACGGGAATGGGAGACTGGATGTGATGTACACTGGTTTCCTGATTTTCACTGGTCTCTCAGTGTTCTTCGTTCTGAGGAGAAGGACGTTTGCTTCTCTGCTCCCGCAGAGGCAAGATGCATGTTTGTAATTTCTCAACATTGAACTGAAAATAAAGCAACGTTAAGCATGTGGCACGTACTGCTCATCATTCCGCTGTGCACAGGACTCTGCAATTACAACATTTTTGGTTCCGGGCCCAGAAAGACTCAGTCAAACTGAAGGATGGAATGCCGGCAGAGGGACAGAGAAACGGATCGGCGTTATCTGCTCTGCGCGTCGAGTTTGATTGATGAGAGGTATGTGCTCATGCTCCGGGCAGCCTGCCAGCTCCTAATTATTGGTTTTATGGCTGGACTTTGAACTTTTAAAGCTGTTTTGCCGCGATACAGGCAAAGGCTCTAAGGCACAAGCTCACAGGCTTGGAGGCTGGGAAAGCGAAAGTACTTTTTACAAGTGCTTTTGGAATGAGGTTTGAAAGCAGCAGTGACGCAGCTTGATTAAATGCCGCGGAGATGGCTGATGCAAAGCTGGCTGATGCTTTTGGGATTCCTAAGCTCAATAAGAAAAATTACACGGACTGGGTACTCTATGCAAAGGCAATTCTGCGGAAAGAAGGTCTGTTTAATGTTATTACAGACAACCCCCCAGCTCCAATTACAGATGAATGGGCTACTAAGGATTCCAAAGCAAGGGGAACACTTACGTTGATAGTATCCCCAGAAGAGCTCTGTCTGTTGCGTGGAAAGACCACAGCCAGAGAAATTTGGGACACTTTAAGAGAGGCTCACTTGAGGACAGAAGCTGGTTCCTCAATGTACTATTATGCCAAGCTGCATGGTATGGCTCTTGCTGAAGGTGGAGATGTGCGTACACATCTGATGGAGATGCAGAATCTGAGACATGAGCTGCAACAGAGAGGACTCAACTTTCCAGAGGCTGTGTATTCCTTCATGATACTACATTCTTTGGGTCCAAGTTGGTAGTCCGTTGCCACTCAGATTGCTGTTCAGCCAACTGCTCAGCTCACAGTAGCCTATGTTACTGCCGTGATTCAGAATGAAGCAGATCGCCGAGGTGCTAGCTGCATGGACGTCTTCACAGACGTCATCCCAGAGTGCAGTGGAACCACCAGAGGGCGCCAAAGCTTTGAAGGCAGTGAAATGCTACTCGTGTGGACGTCTAGGCCATATGAAGAGGGAATGCAGATATCCCAGGGCCAAGACAGAGCAGCGCAGCGGAAGCTCATTGCGTGGAAAAGGCCAAAGCAAAGGCAAAGGTCTGGTCTCCAGGACAACGCAGCACAAGGCAATGGTCTCACGCTTCACTGCAAAGGTTGCAAAGGTCCAGAAGATGTCTAGATCTTTCTTCATTGTTGATTCAGCAGCTACCCACCACATGTGCAACGATAAGCGACTGTTCGTGTCTTTTACACCGCAGGAAGGTGCGATTCACCAGGCGGATGACCACACGATCCCCAGTCAAGGCTACGGAACTGTTGTTCTTCACAGTTTGGACTTATCGATACAAGATGTACTGTACGTTCCAGATGCCACACACAATCTACTCAGTGTAATGCAGCTGAATGAACGAAACATTGACGTTTCCTTCAAGAACAAGAAATGCACCATCACAAAGAAAGACGATTATGTATTGCATGCTGAAAATGTTGATCGTTTGTTTGTTTTGTATTATGATGATGTGGTGCAGAATGAGACTTGTTGCATTGCAGGTTCTAACAAAAGTTTGCATGCAGGATGTATTCACGATTTTCACAGGAAATTTGGTCATTTGCATTTTGAGGCAGTATCTAAAACGCCTGCCTTGGTTGAAGGTATGACTATTAAACCCTGCAGGTACCACATGAAGTGCAAGGCATGCGCAGCAAACAAGGTGAAAATGGCTGCGAAAGGTAAGGTGTCTAGTAGGCAAGCTACAGAACCATACCAGGTTGTTCATGCTGATTTAGTTGGTCCACTATCGCCCTCTTTGGGTGGAAATAGGTACTTCATGGTTCTCATTGATGCATTTTCCAGGTATATTTATGTGTACAATCTCAAGCAGAAATCAGAGGCTTTTCCAAGGTTCAAGGAATTCTGTGCTTGGTTGGAAAATGTGCATGGTAAGAAGATAAAGACTCTTTTCACTGATCGCGGGGGAGAATTCACTTCTCAGCAGTTTGAAGCTTTTCTGACTGAGAAAGGAATTCAACATGATTTGTCCAGTCCTCGCTCGCCATGGCAGAATGGACTTTGCAAAAGGGCAAATCAGACATTGCTTCAAGGGTTAAAAACCTTGCTGCATGATGCCAATCTTCCAGAGAGTTATTGGGCCGAATCTCTCTCGTGTTTTGTTTACAGTTACAATCGCAGGTTATCTTCAGCGATTGGTTGTACCCCCTATGAGAAGATGTTTGGCAAGAAACCATACATCAAACACATGAAAATTTTTGGTTCTGACATGTGGGTTCACACACCACAAAGCTCCAAGTTAGGCAAACGTGGATTGCATGGTATCTTTCTAGGTTATCAGAAAGGTTCTTACAGAATAATGATGACTGACTCTAAGACAATTAAGCTCACAAGAAGTGTTGAGTACAATGCCAAGTGGGGGGAGAATGTGGGAATTTTCCAATGTTATCCTGATGACAGTGATGAAACTGAGGATAAGCAACAGCAAAAGCAGCCACAACAACCCACACCCACTGATGAAGGTTCTGATTCTGAGTCTGAAACTGAATCGGATAATTCAGAGGATTTCAAGAGTGCGAAAGCCTCTATGCGACCCTCTGAAAGCTCTGATCAAGAATTGGAAGAACCATTGTTCACAATAGGTCACTTTTCTCCTAAGAAGGAAGAGGAAAGTGTTGAGGACTTAAGGCTGATTCGCAGGTCACAAAGAGCCACAAAAGGCAGACCTCCAAAGAGATTTGCTGATGAATTTGCTAAGACAGCAGTAGCAGCTGTTAAAAGCTCCAAGAAGGTATTTGAACCTTCAAGTTTCCAAGAAATCCAGGATTTGGATTCTAAGGAAGCTGAGCCATGGTTAAATGCCATGAAGGCTGAGCTTGATTCCTTAGAAAGGAACAAAACATGGGAGCTAGTTCCAGTAGTTCCAGGAATGAAACTGCTTGGAAGCAAATGGGTCTTCAAAGCGAAGACAGATCAAAATGGCAAGATAGTCAGACACAAAGCCAGATTGGTAGCCAGAGGTTTTGCACAGGTACCAGGTGAAGACTATCACGAGACCTACTCACCCACAGTAAGATATGAGAGCATTAGGCTTATGCTCAAGCTAGCTGCAGAGGAGAATCTACACGTTAGTCACCACGATGTGAATACAGCGTTTTTGTACGGATCTCTAGGTGAATCACTTTATATGCTTCCACCTGATGGCGTACAGGTAAAACAGGGATTTGTTTGTGCTCTAAAGAAGTCCCTTTATGGTCTCAAACAAAGTGCACGGTGTTGGCACACTAAACTCACTGAAGCATTGTTTTCTCTAGGTTTTCAACAAGGGAAAGCTGATCCATGTGTATTTGTCAAAGAGGAGGGGCAAAAGAAGCTGTATTGTTTGTTTTATGTTGATGATATTTTATTCTTTTGGAAAGATGTCACAATGTACAATAACGCCCTAGCTCAACTGAAAGAGCACTTTGACATGAAAGATCTTGGTGAGGTAAACAACTACTTATCTCTGGAAATAGAGAGAGATCAAAGTGGTAACATTCTAGTACACCAGTCACGGAAAATTGCTGATGTGTTAAGCAAACTGAACCTGATGGATGCTAACCCTGTAGACACACCGATGACAACAGGTTATCAGGTAGATGACACTGAAGAAGCATTTTCTGACACTACACTGTACAGAAGTATGCTAGGCAAGCTAAACTTCATTGCCAGATGTTCAAGACCTGACATTGCTGTTAGCTGTAATTTGCTAAGCAGACAAGTTAACAATCCCACTGTTAAGGATTGGAAAGCTCTGAAACGCATAGCACGCTATTTGAAAGGCACTATGCATTACAGACTGAGATTTAACAATCAAAAGTCTGGTGGTCTTGAGATTTTTGCAGATGCAAGTTTTGGAAGTGACACAACAGACAGGAAAAGTACGTCTGGAGTTTGCTACATGTACAATCAGGGTCTATTTGATTGGTCATGCAAGAAGCAAACAACAATTAGCTTAAGTACTTGTGAAGCTGAACTGAATGCACTGTCTTATTCACTTAAGGATTGTGAATGGTTGTTACAATTGTGCAAAGACATGAAAATTCCTGTCAAATGTCCAATCCAGGTTTACCAGGACAACAAAGCATGTTTGGCTTTGCTGAATTCGGAAGGTTGTAAGCAAAGCACGAAGCACTTGCAATTGAAGTTGCAACATGCTAGGGAACATATTCAGAAGGGACTCGTAACGGTGTCCTATATGCCAGGTAATGAAATTCCTGCTGATGTATTGTCCAAGATTGTATCAAGGGATCAACACTGTACCTATGTACAGAAGTTGGGTTTGTACTGATATTGTACGAACAAGCTGCCCAGTGATGTTCACAGAAAGGGGGAGGATGTTGGTTTCTGCTCTCTTCACTGTGCAGCGAAGTGCTTGTCACAAGACAATGTTTACATTCCACAGTCAGAGTACTGTTGGGTTTTCCCACGGGAATGGGAGACTGGATGTGACGTACACTGGTTTCCTGTTTTTCACTGGTCTCTCGGTGTTCTTCGTTCTGAGGAGAAGGACGTTTGCTTCTCTGCTCCCGCAGAGGCAAGATGCATGTTTGTAATTTCTCAACATTGAACTGAAAATAAAGCAACGTTAAGCATGTGGCACGTACTGCTCATCATTCCGCTGTGCACAGGACTCTGCAATTACAACATTTTTCACCGTTTCATCCTGCGTATTCCATTTCAACAGCAAGTTATACATCTTTGACAAAATCTTAGTTTTGGGTTCTAACAGTTCTGTTTCCAACTTTGATTTTTCCACCTGGAAGCCACTTTTTTTGTCCAAATTATATACTTCTCTTATTTGGTAATAATGAAGCCAATCTCGCACTCTATCTTTTAGTTTCTCAAAACTCTGCAATTTCAATTTGTCTCCTTCTTGCTCCAAAATCTCCCAATATTTTGGCCATTTGGCCTCCATATTGGGTCTTTTCTGAGCCTTCGCCTCCATTGGTGACAACCACCTTGGGGTTTTATTTTCAAGTAATTCCTTATACCTTGTCCAAACATTAAACAGTGCTCTCCTGACAATATGATTTTTAAATGCTTTATGCGCTTTAACCTTGCCGTACCACAAGTATGCATGCCACCCAAAAACATTATTAAAACCTTCCAGATCCAAAATGTCAGTGTTCTCAAGAAGTAGTCAATCCTTCAACCAGCAGAAAGCTGCTGATTCATAGTAAAGTTTAAGGTCTGGCAGGGCAAACCCCCCTCTTTCTTTTACATCAGTTAATATTTTAAATTTTATTCTGGGCTTTTTGCCCTGCCAGACGAATCTAGAGATGTCTCTCTGCCACCTCTTGAAACAATCCATCTTGTCTAAAATTTGTAATGATTGAAACAAAAATAACATTCTTGGCAGTACATTCGTCTTTATAACCGCAATTCGACCCAACAAGTAAAGCTTCAAGTTTGACCATATTTCTAAATCTTTTTTAACCTCCGTCCAACATTTTTCATAATTGTCTTTAAACAAGTTCCCATTTTTAGCTGTCATGTTAATCCCCAAATATTTAACCTTCTTGACCACTGTTAAACCTGTCTCAATCTGAAACCTCTCTTTCTCAATCATTGTTAATTTTTTCTCAAGGACTTTAGTTTTTAACTTATTCAGCTTAAATCCTGCCACATGACCAAATTCATGAATCAGTTCTAATACTCTTTTAGTACTAGATTCTGGCTCCTGTAATGTCAATACTAGGTCATCTGCAAAGGCCTTCAGTTTGTATTGTTTAGCTCCGACCATTATGCCTTTAATCAAACGGTCCCTTCTAATCATATTTAACAAAACCTCCAGGACCGAAATAAAAAGTAATGGGGAAATTGGGCAGCCTTGTCGAATCCCTTTCTCTATCTTGAATTCCTCTGTCACCACATTATTCACTATTAGTTTAGCTTTTTGTTCTGAGTAAATTGCACTTGTACCATTTTCGAACTCTTGACCAACCCCCATCTCCTGAAGATTTTTCTTCATAAAACTCCAAGAAATATTGTCAAAGGCTTTCTCAGCGTCCACAAAAATTAGAACTCCTTTAGTATTAATGTCTTCCTGCAGTTTCTCCAAAATATTAATTATATTCCTCGTATTGTCAGACAAATGTCTACCTGGGAGAAAGCCAGCTTGGTCCTTGTGAATCACTTCCCCTAATACTTTTTTTAGCCTTTTAGCCAAAATATAAGCAAATATTTTATAATCCACATTTAGCAGGGATATGGGTCTGTAGTTCTTAAGTTCTATCTTTTTAGACTCAATTTTCGGTATAAGTGTAATAAATGCTTCTTTCCACAACTCTGGCGCCTTTTCCCCCTCCAAAATTTCATTGCAAACCTCCTTTAATGATTGAGTTACCCAGTCTTTCAAAGTTCTGTAGTATTTTGAGGTTAATCCATCTGGCCCTGGAGATTTTCCCAACTGCATACTCTGGATGGCACCTTCTACCTCCTGTTCCATAATTTTGTGATTCAACATTATCTTATTTTCTTGAGAGATTTTTTGTAGTCCATTTGTTTTCAAAAACTGGTCTATATCAAACTCTTTCTGGGGTCCTTGTGTATATAATTGTTTGAAGTACCTCTGGAAGCATTTTCTAATTTCCACTGGATTCTGAATATTTTCCCCCTCCACTTCCAAGTTAGTAATAGTATTAAGTTTTTGTCTTTTCTTCATTTGCCAAGCTAGCAATTTCCCACATTTATTTGCTGATTCAAAAGTCCTTTGTTTCATTTGTTTAATTTTCCATTCAATTTCCTGATTTATCATCTTCATGTATTGCACTTGATGTAACTTTATTTCTCTCAGGATCTCTTGTGAATTAGGTTTCACTCTCAATTTCTTCTCGCCCTCTTTTATTTTCTCCAAAAAAATTTCTTTTTTCTCATTTTGGGCTCTCTTCTTTAATGAATTCTGTTGGATCAGAAACCCCCTCATAACTGCTTTACTTGCATCCCAGATTACTCTTTTTTCCACATTGGTTTTCAGATTTATCTCAAAATAATCTCTCAAAGTTTTTTGGGCCTTCTTAGTCACCTCTTGATCTCTAAACAAGGTGTCATTCATCTTCCATCTGAAGGAACCAGTTGGTGTTAATTTCATCTCCATTTTCACGGCATTATGGTCAGAGCACGTTTTAGGGCAGATCTCAACTTTTCTAGTCTTCGGTGCCAGTCCTCTAGTGATCCAGATTTGGTCAATTCTTGTCCATGTCTTTTGGGCTTCAGAAAAGAAGGTTCCCTCTCTTGCCAAGGGTTTCCTAATTCTCCAAATGTCAGTCAAATCCATATTGTCAGTCATTTCAAAAAAGGTTTTTGGTAGTCTACCATCTTTCGTAACTACCTGTCTTTGCGACTTGTCCATATTTGTGGATACCACTCCATTCATGTCTCCCATCAAAATAATGTTATAGTCAATATAGTCCACCAAAGTCTCATGCAGCTTTTTATAAAATTCAGATTTCCCCTCATTCGGTGCATATACTCCAATTATTGAAAATTTTTCTCCTTGTGTTTGAATTTCAATTGCAATAAATCTGCCTTGGTCATCTTTAAAAACAAATTTCGGTGATAGGCTAATCCTCGCTTTTTAACCTTATCTGATGAAATAAATTCTTGACCCAGTCTCTTGTTAATCAATATTTTCCTGTGTAGCCTTATCACATGTGTTTCCTGTAAGCAAATTAGGTCCAAATGTTCCTTTTTCAACAAATGAAAGACTTTTTTCCTTTTCTCCAGGGAATTCAGTCCATGAATATTCCAGCTTAATAGTTGCAGAGACATGATGTATTTAAATTATTTCCCTCCAACTGCTCCCAATGACTCCTCTTCTTCTGACGGTGGTATCACTTTCTGTAGTTTGTCCAATCCCAAAGGTGGTAATACTTTGTCTAATGCTGCTAGTCGTGAGGCTCCTGGTTCTCCTTCCACTCCTTTTTGCAAGTCTTCTTCGTGGTCTCTCATAAATTTTTCTTTCTCCTCCACTGATCTTATTTTAAACTTTTTACCTTTAAAGGTAAAAGATAGGCCTTGAGGAAATTCCCACCTAAAAATGGTTCTGTTTCCTTTCAGCAATGACACCAGATCTGTATAATTGGACCTGAGGTCCAAAAGTTGTTTCGGGATATCCTTAAATATCTCCACTCTTGAGTCCCGAATTATCAAGGTATTCTGGTAATGCAGGTTCAATATTTTGTCTCTCTCCTCTTTTGATCGAAGGGTGATCAAACAGTCTCTCACCCTGTTCTTTCTCCCTTCTCTTCCAAGTCTGAAAGCCTTTAGTATCTTAAAATCTTGCTTATCATCCAGTTTCCAGAATCCTGCAAATTCCTGTGTCAAAAAGTCACTTAAGTTCTCTTTCTCAAGCTCAGGTACCCCCCTGACCCTTAGATTGGTCTGCTTCTCCTTCAATTCAATCATAGACAAAAGTGCCTGGTGGGCCCCAAGCTGCGACTGATGGTCCCCAAGCTGTTTATTTATCGGAATTATCTTTTCTTCTACTGCCACTGCTTTTTCTTTTGCCTCTTGAGCTATCTTTTGATTTGATGCTGATTCCTGCAGTAACTTTTCAATTGATTCTGTGTTCGAGTTCACCTTCTGGCTCAAATTATTAATACTTGTAGTGTTCTGGTCAATTTTATTTGTTGCTTCAGTGACTTGTTTACTTAATTTATCCAAAGTTTCGTAAATCTTGCTAAGAACTGAAATAAATCCTTCTTCTGATGTCATCCCCTTTGCCCCGGCTTGTGTTGGATCTTCCCCTTGTGGTACAGGGGGGCCAGATGCAGATGCTCTGCGTTGCTGCAGTATTGCACTAGTCTGTTGGAGTCTAACCTTGCCTGATCTTGTTGTCTTTTCATCCACTTTTGTTACCTTCTCATCCATGGGACTTTATCTCTAAGTCAAGATCGCTCCCACAGTCAGACTTGTTTTTCTGTAAGACTTTCACAGGCTGGTTGTAAATGGAAAATTCCCCAACCAATTGTAGCAATTTCAGTAGGCCTCTAGGGGGACACAGTAACAGTCAATAATAATGCAACAAAATGTCTTGTCAGCTTTTCAAAAGCCCCCCTTCAGGAAAATAAATAGCAGTTTCAACTGTTTCAGAGTAACTCACTTGCAGAGTTATCTAGCAACAAATTACATTGTCTTTAAAAAGTGCAAATTCTCAATGCAAGAGTTCAATTTAATCTTGACAGTCCGTTCTCAGGAATTGAGTGGTGGTCTTAAGTCTCTTTCCTTCTCCTTTCAGATTTTTAATATAAGCAGAAAATACTTTCTCTTCTTCCCTCCCTCTCCTTCAACTCAGGGGGGGGGGAATTCCTCTGGTTTGACGTTTGGAATTTAAGTCTTTTTAGCACTCCTTTCTCAGTATTTAGCTTAAACAGTCTTTGCTTTGATCTTTATACAAACCGGAAGGTGGACTTCCTCTTTACACCTTCCCGCTTCAGTACCAAATTATGCCTTATTTTCCTTTTAGTTTTCAGTCTTTAAACTTGACCTACTCACGGGTTGTTGTTTATCAGCCGAATTGTCAGAAGAAAAGAGGTCAGCGCTCTCCGGCAACAGCTGCGCGGCTTCACTCCACGGAAGTAGCGATCGACTCTCAGCACCGCGCCATCCCCCATTCCACTCCGGAGCCCCTCGCGGGGTTCCCTTGCAAGTTTGGGGGGCGCTTTTGGTGCCCGCCGAGTCCCACGGTCACAGGCTTCGTCCGCCTGTGATTTCAATAGGGTCCCCGCTTCGCCGTAGCGGCAAGACCCGGTTTTCCGCGGAGCTTCTCCCTCCGAACTAGAAGGAGACCATTGCCGATGGCGCTGCCTCCGGAAGTCTCTTGGGGAGGGGAATTTTGGTGACAGCTTCGATTCTATCAGTTGCTAGGCTTCGGGTACCCACTCCTAGGATGTGCCCGAGGTACTTTACTTCCTGTTTATAGTATTGCAACTTTTTGGGGGACACCTTGTGTCCCTTGCGTGCTAGTTCTGAAAGGAGGTGTTTGGTGTCTAATTTGCATGCCTCCTCACTGGTAGAACATAAAGCAAATCATCTATGTAGAGCAAGAGGGCGGAGCCAGCAGGTAAGTGTATATCCTGTAAATCTTGATGTAATATCGCAGAAAAGATTGTGGGTGATTCCACGTAACCCTGGGGCAGCCTGGTCCAAGTTAATTGGCTGGGTCCCCAGGTGAACGCAAAAAGGAACTGGCTGGCGGGGTCTAAAGGTATACTGAAAAAGGCGGAGCATAAGTCTGCAGCGGTGTACCACATTGTCCCCGCCGGGATGGCGTTTAGAAGAGAGTTTGGGTTGCCCACCACTGGGTGGCGGTGTATTGCGAATTGGTTTACCAGTCTCAGATCTTGGACGAAACGATACCGGACTGGGGCTCCCTCTGCTGAAGGTTTCTTTACGGGGAGCACTGGGGTGTTACAGGGTGACGCACAGGGGACCAGGACCCCCTTTTCAAGGAAGTCCTCTATCATAGGCGTTAGTCCCTCAATGGCTTCCTTGGGTAGAGGATACTGTTTGGTGCAAGGGAAGGGCAGGTCAGTTCTATAAGTGATCTTTACTGGAGTGGCTGATATTAAGAGTCCTACGGAGGTTGATTCTGTGCTCCATAATGAAGGGGGTAGTTCATTCTCTAGTTCTGGAGGGAGCTCGGGAAATTGGCGGTCTGATTTTGCTTCTTGTATCATGCCCTGGAATGCGGGGACAGAGTCTTCAGGAATATATAAGTAGATGCCATCCCCGGAACATTTTATTGTAGCATTTAATTTACAGAGTAGATCTCTGCCGAGGAGGTTTATAGGACTGCTGGTCAGGCGGAAAGTATGTTCCACCAGTAGGGGTCCAAGAGTGACTTTAGCTGGTTGTGAGAGCGGGCAAGTGTGGGGTATCCCATCCAGTCCCATGACCTTTCTGGTTTCCGACCCTGGTTCCAGGTGGTTGTCGGTTAAGGTGGAGTATGTGGCTCCTGTGTCTAATAAGCATTGGTAGGGATGGCCATCGATCTCAATAGTGCAAACAGGGTCTTCTGGTGATAATGCCAGGACGGGACAAATGGCCTGGGTTGGGTCGGGATCCCCTTTTAGTTGTCAATATGTCTCCTGATCGTCGGGGGGTGGTTGATTTGGCGGGTGTAGGGGAGGAGCGGTGGCGTTAGTCCAAGGGTGAGTGGGTGGATTTTGTCAGAAATCAAGCCTTATCAGGAGAAACTGGCAACTCTCCCAGGCACCCGGCTTGGTCCTGGTGACATCCCTGTCTGCTTTCCCGGCAAGGTCCAGGCAGAGGTTGCGATAGGCGATCCTTCTCAGCGTGAGAAGAACACCCCCCCTCTTTCCTGCCCCCCCTGGCAGCAGAAAGAGATAGACAGAAACGTATTTACATGCCTTTATTTCTGTTTCTGCAGCGTTACAAAAAACATGACTGCTCTCTTCAAACTCCAGCAGTCGAGAGACAAACTCCTCCTGTACTTCCTGTACAAGAGCAAAAGGAAGAGCTCATATTACACTCTGAGCTAATTCCGGTGCTTCGCACTGTGAATTGACTGTCCCTCTGTTTCCCACGGAACAGTCCCAACATTCCATCATGTGATGTTTTCAAGCTACCAGCAGCTCGCAGCTGCATTGCTTCAATATCGTAACAGATTTATGGCGGGCATTTGAGTCCTTGGACCTGGTTGAGGTCGTTGATTCTGGGGTAGTGAATTTGGGGGCACTTGAGAGCTGTAGGGCGCAGAGGGTACTTGTGGAGCATAGGTTGTAGGTGGCTGGTTCCCATATACCTGGGTCATGTTGGGACGTGATGGTGTTGGGATACTGCCAGGGAGACAAAGTCCATCATGGCCCCACGTCGCCTCCGGACGTCCATCGATCTCCCGTAGACACACAGTATCAGCAATTAGCGACACAAGCTCCAGAAATAGCTTGCCACATTCCAGAGCTGATGCACGCTCTTATCAGCAGATAATGCACAGCGAAAGATGTACGCAGGAGAGCATTAATTAAGTTTATTCAGTGTTGGTCAGAACAGAGAAAAAACATGACCGCCTGCTTCAGTTTTCAGGCACCGAGAGAGAGAGAAACGAAAGCAACAGACACAACAGAAACATCCTGTGAACAGGAAATACGCAGGCTGTGACACAAACATCCTGCTCCCTTTTAAGGTGGAACGGAAATATCCTAACATCCTCCCCCTTTCCGTGTAACCTGTAGTACCTGTGGTTCAACCCAATTGCAACCTTTGTACGTAAACCTTAAGTTGTTCTCTGTTAACAACCTTAGACAATAGATCAGCAGGAATTTCATTTCCTGGCATGTAGGACACCTGAATGAGTCCTTTCTGAATACACTCTCTTGCACGATGTAGCTTAATCTGCAAGTACTTGGTTCTTTGCTTGCAACTCTCTGAGTTCAGCAAAGCCAAACAGGATCTATTGTCTTGATACACTTGTATAGGACATTTCACAGAAACTCTGATGTCCTTAAACAGTTGCATCAACCATTCACAATCCATGAGTGAAAATGACAGAGCATTGAGTTCTGCTTCACAGGAACTTAGGCTCACTGTTGTTTGCTTCTTGCACAACCAGTCAAACAGGCAGTGGTTGTACATGTAGCATACTCCAGAAGTGCTTGTACCATCCGTGGTGTCACTTCCAAAACTTGCATCTGCAAAGATTTCAAGACCTCCAGTCTTCTGACTGGTGAACCTCAGCCTGCAGTGCAAAGTCCCTTTCAAATAGCGGGCTATGCGCTTCAGAGCTTTCCAATCCTGAATGTTAGGATTGTTAGCATGTCTGCTAAGCAGGTTAGTGCTTACAGCTATGTCAGGTCTTGAACATCTGGCAATGAAATTCAACTTGCCTAGAATTCATCTGTACAGCGTAGTGTCAGAAAACGCTTCAGCAGTACTGTCTACCTGGTAACCTGTCACCATCGGTGTGTCTGCTGGGTTTGCATCAACCAAATTCAACCTGGTTAATACATCAGCAATTTTCTGTGTTTGGTGTACCAGAAAATTACCTGCTTGGTCCTTCTCCACCTGCAGAGAAAGATAGTTGGATACCTCACCAAGATCCTTCATGTCAAAGTGCTCCTTCAGCATAGCTAGGGTGCTTTGGTACAAAGCCTGATTCTTCCAAAACATCAGAAGATCATCAACAAAACATAAACAATACAGTTTGTTTTGCCCCTCCTCCTTGACAAACACACACGGATCAGCTTTGCCCTGGTGAAAACCTAGAGAAAGCAACGTCTCAGTGAGTTTTGTGTTCCAACACCTAGCACTCTGCTTGAGACCATATAAGGATTTCTGCAGTTTACAGACCATTCCCTTCTGTATCTGCATTCCATCAGGTGGAAGCATATACAGCTCCTCCCCCAAAATCCCGTACAAAAAGGCTGTATTAATGTCATGATGGGAAACATGCAGTTTCTCCTCTGCAGCAATCTTGAGCATCAGTCGAATGCTCTCATACTTGACGGTGGGAGAGTAGGTCTCGTGGTAATCCTGTCCTGGTACCTGTGAAAAACCTCTGGCAACCAATCTGGCTTTGTGTCTGACAACCTTGCCATTCTGGTCTGTCTTGGCCTTGAAGACCCATTTGCTGCCAACCAGTCTCATTCCTGGGACTACTGGTACCAGCTCCCAAGTTTGGTTCCTATTCAAGGAATCAACTTCAGCCTTCATGGCATTAAGCCAAAGCTCAGCATCTTTAGAGGTTAACTCCTGAACCTCTTTGAAGCTTGAAGGTTCCCACACCTTCTCTGAGCTACTAAGAACAGCAGTTGCCGTATTAGCAAACTCCTCAGCAAATCTCTTTGGAGGTCTGCCTTTGGTTGCCCTTTCAGATCTGCGTACTAGACGCAAGTCTTCTTGACTCATCTCCTCCTTCTTAGGAGAAAAGTGACCAATGGTGAACAGTGGTTCTTCCAGTTCATTGTCAGACACATCAGATGGTCTGACTGAGGCCTTTGCACTCTTGAAGTCTGCTGTGTCATCACTGTCACTGACATCAGCAGCAGCGCCGCTCACTGAGCTGGAATCCGAACTCTGATCATCATCATCATCATCATCATCATCATCATCCTCAGCTTCCTCAGCTTCCTCAGCATCATCTGCTTTTTTCACATCACCTTCATCTTCCTCTGGGTAACTCTGGAAAATTCCCACATTTCCCCTCCACTTAGGATTGTACTCAACACTCATTGTGAACTTAATGGACTTAGAGTCAGTCATCCATACCCTGTATGCACCTTTTTCGTACCCCATGAACAAACCATGTGCCCCACGCTTCCCAAGCTTGTTGCTTTGTGGGGTGTGTACCCACATGTCAGAACCAAAGATTCTCATATGCTTGACGTAAGGTTTCTTATCAAACATCTTCTCATAGGGAGTACAACCAATAGGTGATGACAATCTGCAATTATAAGTGTAAACAAAAATCGACAGAGCCTCCCCCCAATACTTATCAGGGAGATTGGCATCATGCAACAAGGTTTTCAGGCCTTGAAGCAAAGTCTGATTTGCTTGCTCCGCAAGCCCATTCATCCATGGCGATCTAGGTGTTGACAAGTCATGCTGGATTCCCTTCTCAGTCAGGAAAGCTTCAAACTGCTGAGAAGTGAACTCCCCGCCCTGATCAGTAAAGAGACAGCCGATACGTTTACTGTGAACATTCTCCAACCAAGCACAGAATGCCTTGAACTTAGGAAACGCTTGCGATTTCTGCTCGAGCATAAACACATGAATGTACCTGGAAAAAGAATCAATTAGAACCATGAAGTACCTTGCTCCAACCAAAGAGGGCGCAAGTGGACCAACCATGTCTGCGTGGACTAGCTGGTAGGGTTTGGAAGCCTGCCTGCTAGACTCCTTGCCTTTTGCAGCAACCTTCACCTTGTTCTCTGCACAAGATACACATTTCATGTGATACCTACAGGGTTTGATGTTCTAACCCTCAACCAACTCAGGCATCTTGGCCAGTGCCTGCCAAGACATGTGACAAAATCTTCTGTGTGCATCATGAATGCATCCTGCATGAAGAACTTTGTTAGTTTGTGCAACACAACAAGAATCAACATTAGACACAGCAACAGCACCATTGTCATCATAAGTTAAACAGAACAAACCATCTATAAACTTTGCATGCAAAATGTCCTCTTTGCCTTTCCTGATGACACAGACGCACCTCTTGAAGGAAATATCAAAGCCATGCCCAGTCAACTGTGGGACACTGAGCAAATTGTCTGCAGCACCTGGAACATAAAGTACATCTTTGATGGTAGTGTGCAGACTTGCCAGTTTCACAGTCCCTTCTCCTGCAATTCGTAACGTCTTTCCGTCAGCCAGGTGGATCTCACCATCTTGAAGTTTGAAGGAGATAAAGAGATGCCGGTCTTTTGCCAGATGGCGGGTGCATCCTGAATCCACAATAAATCTGGCCTTGGCCTTTGGAGCAGCTTTTGCAGCAAGCAAAACCTTGTTTTTCACTGGCGTGGGCTTTTGCTGCTTGCCCCCCTGCTCCTGGCCATCAGACTTGCCTTTAGCCTTTGGTGAAGCTGTGCCAGCAAACAAAGCCTTGTTTTCCACTGGTGTGGGCTCTTTACCCCCCCCCTGCTTCTGGCCATCTGCTTTCTTTTTCCTTTGTTTACTTCTGGCCTTCCGGTATCTGTGAGGATGACCTTGGCTCCCATGAGAAACAGAGCTCTGAGCTGCCGACTCCTTGGCTCCCCCTGGAGGCTGGAATGCTGCCTGGGATGACATCACAGTCAGCTAGCCCTGCAGCTTGCAACCGGTGCCCTCGGCATCCCTGCATACACTCTCATTCTGGGAAACAGCCAGGACCTCCGATGCAGTCAAACTCTGGGCTGGGATGACCAGCAGGTGAGCTACTTTCAAAGCATTCCACATATGACGTGCTGTAGCATTGCCAGCTAGCGTTTTAATTTCCTCCAGAGAGACGGATAAGACTATTACGTCTATGGCCTTTGAATGTTGGGCCTTCCATCTATCTGTCAGAGGAACTGGAGGGGCCTCACACACAGTATGCCACACTCTAAACTGTCGTAGTAAACTCTCACACCACACAGCCCAGGTCTCATAAGTGTGCCCATTTAGCTTTGGGCACTGAGCAACTTCAGAAGCTTGGAAAAACTCCATTCCAGCTCTTTACTTGAGCCGTGAGTCTTTTTCACTTCAGAGACTGCTTATCTCGGCAGCTCATAAATCTAGAGTTCTGCTTGGCTCGACTCCCAGGCCATTTAAGCTAGCCAGACATCAAAGTCACTCTGCCGCGGCAACGAAAACCTCACTTTTGCTTTTCCCCCACATACCACTCTCGCAGTCTTACTCTCCTGTAAGTGTCGTGAATCTGGGCCCATAACCTGTTGTTGGGATACTGCCAGGGAGACAAAGTCCATCATGGCCCCACGTCGCCTCCGGACGTCCATCGATCTCCCGTAGACACACAGTATCAGCAATTAGCGACACGAGTTCCAGAAATAGCTTGCCACATTCCAGAGCTGATGCACGCTCTTATCAGCAGATAATGCACAGCAAAAGATGCACGCAGGAGAGCATTATTTAAGTTTATTCAGCGTTGGTCAGAACAGAGAAAAAACATGACTGCTTGCTTCAGTGTTCAGGCACCGAGAGAGAAACGAAAGCAACAGACACAACAGAAACATCCTGTGAACAGGAAATACGCAGGCTGTGACACAAACATCCTGCTCCCTTTTAAGGTGGAACGGAAATATCCTAACAGAGATTTCCGGTCAGCGCCAGCGATTAATGGCGGATTTCCCTCCGAGCTCCGGAGGGAGTCTGCTCCATGAGTTTGGGTCTGGCCGCTACAGCGAAGCGGGGTCCCTCAAAAATCACAGGCGTGGAAGCCTGTGAATGAGGAGACTCGGCGGGCACCTTCGCGCCCCCCCCGAAACTGAGAAGGAGCCTTTTTAAAGGCTCCGGAACGGTAGCGGGTGTGTGGCGCGGTGCTGAGAGTCGTCATCCGGTCCGTGGAGTGAAGCCGCGTCGCCATTGTCGGAGAGCGCTGATTCCTTCCTGAAATTTGGATTTAAAGCAACTACCCGTGAGTAGGACTTTAAAGACTTATTTGATTTGGAGCAAATTTTTAAAGAAATTCGGCTGGAAACGGGAAAGGTATAAAAAGGAAGTCTGCCTTTCCGGACTGCAGAAAGATCAAAGCAAAGAGAGCGCAAAGCTGTAACTAGTGAAGGATTATTTTTGAAAGCAAGTAAAATCAACATTAGAGCAACATCCCCCTCTTGCAGACAGGAGCAGAGGGGGAAGAAGGACTTTAATTTATCTACCTGCCTAAAAAGGAACTTTGAAAAAATTTATCCACTGCCTCAGACCCTGGGAACGGACTGCCTGGATAGGGAAGCCGTTTAGTGGACTGTCAACTTGTTAAGGGAATTCTTTTTGAACTGATACTTTAATTCTTTGAAAGATACAGAATTGCTGGACTATTTGGGAACTGTGATAGTAACTTTCTTTGAGACACTGGGGACTATTAAAAGAGACATTTTGTTGCTACAACGGTAAAGCAAAGTTGGATGCTTCTCCCCCTAGAGGATTCGGTTGTAACAGTATCATTTGAGACATTATTAGCTAAGCCACTGGAAATTTCCTCTGCAAAACAAAGTTACATGCGTGAGAACGACCTTGGCCGTGTGTGAGAGTGTTATGGCAGATGAGAGAACTACCAGGTCTGGTAAACAATATAAAACTAACACTTCACACAGGCGAAGAGCTTCAATTTCAGGCACTGTAGCGGCTGCAGCTGTGCAGGCTGTGCAGGCAAAATCAAAAGTCATGTCATCTGATCCAGTGGCACAAGCACTTTGCAAAATAAATGAATCTATGGAATTTTTGACAAAACAGGGGGCTGACACCAACAAACAAGTGGCTGAGATTTCAGCAAAAATTGACTTGAATACGAAAAAAGCATCAATGAATTGGGTAAGAAGGTGAATTCAAACACACAGTCTATTGAAAAACTTTTAGAAGAATCGACTACAACTCGAAAGATTGCAGAGGAAGCTAAGGGTATTGCAATTGAAACCCAGGAAAAGATACCACCAGTGTGTAAAAAATTAGAAGAACATGAATTGACTCTGTCTATGTTGGGATACTGCCAGGGAGATAACGTCCATCTGAGCCCCCAAGCCGGCTGCCGGACGATCCATCGGCCTCCCGTAGTCACGCAGTTACGCAGTATCAGCAATTAGGGGCACAAAGCCTTAGAAATAGATTGCCTGCATTCCTAGGCTGGTGCACCCTCTTTCAGCAGAAAAACACAGCCAGAAAGCTTGCACCGCAGAAGAGCATATTCTACAGACTTTATTTAGCGTTGAACAGAACAAAGGAAAACATGACCGTTCTGAGTCAGTGACTCCGACCGACTCCGCACAGACTGAAAAATCGAAAGGAATAGCAAACATAAACATCCTGTAAACAGGACATGCGCAGACTCTGTGATTCACAGGACACCTGAATGAGTCCTTTCTGAATACACTCTCTTGCACGATGTAGCTTAATCTGCAAGTACTTGGTTCTTTGCTTGCAACTCTCCGAGTTCAGCAAAGCCAAACAAGATCTATTGTCTTGATACACTTGTATAGGACATTTCACAGAAACCCCGATGTCCTTAAGCAGTTGCATCAATCATTCACAATCCATGAGTGAAAATGACAGAGCATTGAGTTCTGCTTCACAGGAACTTAGGCTCACTGTTGTCTGCTTTTTGCACAACCAGTCATAGTCCCTTTCAAATAGCGGGCTATGCGCTTCAGAGCTTTCCAATCCTGAACCGTAGGATTGTTGGCATGTCTGCTAAGCAGATTACAGCTTACAGCTATGTCAGGTCTTGAACATCTGGCAATGAAATTCAGCTTGCCTAGAATGCATCTGTACAGCGTTGTGTCAGAAACCTTTTTCGTACCCCATGAACAAACCATGTGCCCCAGGCTTCCCAAGCTTGTTGGTTTGTGGGGTGCGTACCCACATGTCAGAACCAAAGATTCTCATGTGCTTGATGTTGGGCTTCTTGCCAAACATCTTCTCATAGGGGGTACAGCCAATGGGTGATGACAATCTGCGATTAACGGTATAAACCAAATTCCCCAAAGCTTCCCCCCAAAACTTATCAGGGAGATTGGCATCATGCAACAAGGTTTTCATTCCTTGCAGCAATGTCTGATTTGCTCGCTCCGCAAGCCCATTCATCCATGGCGATCTGGGCGTTGACATGTCATGCTGGATTCCCTTCTCAGTCAGGAAAGCTTCAAACTGCTGAGAAGTGAACTCCCCGCCCCGATCAGTAAACAAACAGGCAATACGTTTACCGTGCACATTCTCCAACCAAGCACAGAATGCCTTGAACTTCGGAAATGCTTGCGATTTCTGTTCGAGCAAAAACACATGAATGTACCTGGAAAAAGAATCAATTAGAACCATGAAGTACCTTGCTCCCCCTAAAGAGGGCGTAAGTGGACCAACCAGGTCTGCATGCACTAGCTGGTAGGGCTTGGAGGCCTGCCTGCTAGACTCCTTGCCTTTTGGAGCAACCTTCACCTTGTTCTCTGCACAATATACACATTTCATGTGAAATTTACAGGGTTTGATGTGCAAACCCTCAACCACCTCTGGCATCTTGGCTAGTGCCTTCCAAGAGAGGTGACAAAACCTTCGATGCGCATCGTGAATGCAACCTGCATGAAGAACTTTGTTAGTTTGTGCAACACAACAAGAATCAGCATTAGATACAACAGCAGTGTCATCATAAGTTATATGGAACAAACCATCCATAAACTTTGCATGCTGTCAGAGTTGCTTCCAGATCCTAGCTCACAGAGGATCACGCTAGCCAGCGATCATTAAATAAAAGTCTTTATTGAGTTACAGTTTCCATTCTCAAGCTGCTGCGTGCAACTCTACGTCTTATGCTTAGATCGGCGAAGCTCCGTCTGAATCTCCGCCCCTTGTACACCAACTTAATATCCTAGCCCTGCTCCACCTTTTCCGCCTGACTGTTCTTCTCTGGGTCCCTCTGCCCCCCGGGGTCTCTTCCTTCCGGGATTCTTCTGACGCTGACCCCCCGGACCCTCCTGTCTCCTTGCGCCGGGCTTTAGGACCTGGCTCCCTTTCCGGGCTGCTTACTGCGCCACCTTCCTGTGCATTTGAACTTGGCGCGCGCGCCCAACCTTCCACCTTCCGTCTAACCGTCTCTTCACTCCCCGATGGAGGTGTGGCCACTCCTGACTCGTGCCCTCCCTCCTGTTGTGAGCTGCCAGCGCTTGATCCCTGGCGCCCTTCCTCTTCCCTGCTCTCTGGCGGTGACGCTGGTCCCGATTTCCAACTGCTCCCCTCTGAGTCCCCTCTGGCTCTATCTTCCTGGGGTGTCCCCCTAGTCTCCCCCCTTGCCCTGGCCACTGGTGCTCCTTTCTGTGAATCTTCTGATTCACTGGAAAGACTCGGAGATCTCGGGTCGTCGTCATCACTCATCTTTTCTTCTGCCTCCTCCCCCTCGCTCTCTGTTTCCTCCCTTGCCCTCGCCTCTGCTCCTGAACCCCTGACACATGCAAATAGTCCTCTTTGCCTTTACTGATGACACAGACGCTCCTCTTGAAGGAAATCTGAAAACCACGCCCAGTAAGCTGTGGGACACTGAGCAAGTTGCTTCTAGCTCCTGGAACAAAAAGTACGTTACTGATGGTAGTGTGCAGACTTGCAAGTTTCACGGTCCCTTCTCCTGCGATTTGCAGCGTCCTTCCGTCCGCCAGGTGGATTTTACCTTCTTGAGGTGTGAAGGAAATAAACAGGTGGCGATCCTTCGTGACGTGGCGGCTCGCACCTGAATCAACAACAAATCTGCCTTTGGCTGTTGGAGCAGTCTTTACAGCAAGCAAACCCTTGTTTTCCACCGGTGTGGGCTTTTGCAGCTTGCCCCCCCGCTCCTGGCCATCTGCAGACTTGCCTTTAGCCTTTGGTGAAGCTGTGCCAGCAAACATAGCCTTGTTTTTCTCTGGCGCAGGCTCTTCACCCTCCCTCTGCTCCTGGCCATCTGCAGACGCCTGCCTCTGTTTACCTTTGCCTTTCCGGCTTCTGCAAAGGCGATGACCTTGGTTCCCACGAGAAACAGAGCTCTCAGCTGCCAACTCCTTGACTCCCCCTGGAGGCTGGAATGCTGCCTGGGATGACGTGACGATCAGCTCCCCCTGCAGCTTGTAACCGGTGCCCTCAGCATCCCTGCATTCACTCGCATTCTGGGAAACAGCTAGGACCTCCGATGCAGTCAAACTCTGGGCTGGGATGACTGGCTGGTGAGCAGCTTTCAAAGCATTCCACATCTTATGTGCAGTGGTGTTGCCAGCAAGCGTCTTAATTTCCTCAAGAGAGACGGATAAGACTATTACGTCAATGGCCTTCGAATTATGGCCTTTCCATTTCTCTGTCAGAGGAACCGGAGGGGGCTCAGAAACGGTATGCCACACCCCAAACTGACGCAGCAAACTTTCACACCATTTTGCCCAGGTTTCATAATTCTGCCCATGTAACTTAGGGCACTGAGTGGCCTCTGAAACTTCAAAAGCGTGGAAAAACTCAATTCCAGCTTTTTACTTGAGCCGTGAGCCTTTATGCCTTCAAAGACTCCTTATCTTGGCAGCTCATTAATCACGAACTCTCTGGCTCGGCTCCCAGGCCAATTAAGCCCTGCCGGAGATCAAAGACTCCTTCCGAGGTAAACAGAAAAGCCTCCCTTTATTTCGCTTTTCCCACGTACCTCTCTTACGCAGTCTGTTGCAGTTTTACTCTCCTGTAGGTGCTGTGAATCTGGGCCCGAAACCTTGTTGTTGGGATACTGCCAGGGAGATAACGTCCATCTGAGCCCCCAAGCCGGCTGCCGGACGATCCATCGGCCTCCCGTAGTCACGCAGTTACGCAGTATCAGCAATTAGGGGCACAAAGCCTTAGAAATAGATTGCCTGCATTCCTAGGCTGGTGCACCCTCTTTCAGCAGAAAGGGGCACAAAGCCTTAGAAATAGATTGCCTGCATTCCTAGGCTGGTGCACCCTCTTTCAGCAGAAAAACACAGCCAGAAAGCTTGCACCGCAGAAGAGCATATTCTACAAACTTTATTTAGCGTTGAACAGAACAAAGGAAGACATGACCGTTCTGAGTCAGTGACTCCGACCGACTCCGCACAGACTCTGTGACTCACAAAGCCTGCTCCCTTTTAAGGTGGAACGGAAATATCCT
The DNA here is from genome assembly GCF_965112155.1 of Podarcis liolepis. Classification (NCBI taxonomy): domain Eukaryota; kingdom Metazoa; phylum Chordata; class Lepidosauria; order Squamata; family Lacertidae; genus Podarcis; species Podarcis liolepis. The sequence goes on from NC_139568.1 coordinate 5,584,799, forward strand.
AACAGTCTATGCTTGAATTGCAAAGAAAAGAGAGAAATTTGAGAATCAGAGCGGTACCTGAAAGTGAGAAAGATAATTTGGTGGATTTTCTCACGAAAGAATTTTTGGACTTTTGGAAACAGGAGTTAGAGAAGGAAGAATTCAAGATTGTGACCGCTTTTAGACTTGGCACAAGACAGAATAGGAAGAGGCCAAGATATTGTTTGATAACTTTAAGATCAAAAGAGGAAAGAGATAAAATATTGAATTTGCATTACCAAAGAACCTTGGAAATTGAAGAATCTTTCGTGGAGATCTTCAAGGATATACCGAAGCATATTTTGGACGTAAGAGCCTACTATAAAGACCTGGTGGTTCTACTGAGGAAGAACAAAATACTCTTCAGGTGGGAATTCCCTCAAGGCTTATCCTTTAAGTACAAAGGAAGGAAAATAAGAATAAAAACAGTGAGTGACAAAGACAAATTTCTGAGAGATAACAAAGAAGACCTTCAGAAGGAAGTGGTTGAACCAGAAACCTCATTAAACTATACCTCCACAACTACAACCCCTCGTGGCGACAAATCAACAAATACCCGAGGAGATGCAACAACACCACATGCTCCTTTCCTTGTTGATACGATGTCCCGCAGCCGAAGTAGTGGAACCAACCCCATCAGTAAAAGAAATAATAGACATTGTAAACTTATCATTTGGACTGAAATCACCGACTGACGACGAACAACTACTCGGAGCAATAGGAGGGGAAAGTAAATAACTGCAAGATGGCTCTGCAACTTCTAAGCTGGAACTGCAATGGTTTGAACCTTCCCCGAAAGAGGAAAAATGTGTTTCACATATTGAAAAAAGAACAATTGGACTTGATTTGTTTACAAGAAACACATGTGATGAGGTTACACAGAAAATTACTTATTAACAAAAGATTAGGACAAGAATTTATTTCATCTGATAAAGTCAAGAAAAGAGGAGTTGTGATTTATGCAAAAGAAAATCTGTTACCGAAATTTATGTTTAAAGATGAACAAGGAAGATTTTTGGCAACTGAAATTCAAGTTCAAGGAGAAAAAATTTTGATCGTAGGAATTTATGCACCAAATGAGGGGAAATCTGAATTTTTTAAGAAGTTGCATGAGACCTTACTGGATTATTTGGACTACAACTTAATTTTGATGGGGGACATGAATGGAGTAGTATCTACAAATATGGACAAGGCGTAAAGACAGGCAGTTTCTAAAGATGGAAGATTACCAAAGACTTTTTTTAAAAAATGACTGATAATATGGATTTGATTGACATTTGGAGAATAAAGAACCCTCTCGAGAGAGAGGGAACTTTCTTTTCTGAAGCTATGATGACATGGACTAGAATTGACCAAATATGGATTACTAGTAGGATGGCACCAAAGATAAAGAAAGTGGAAATCTGCCCAAAAACGTGCTCCGACCATAATGCAGTAAAGATGGAGATGAAGCTAACAACAGCTGGCTCCTTCAGATGGAGGATGAATGACACCTTATTTAGAGATGAAGAGGTTTACAAAAAGGCCCAAAAAACTTTGAGAGACTATTTTGAAATAAATTTAAAGACTGATGTTGAAAAAAGAGTAATCTGGGACGCAAGCAAAGCCGTTATGCGAGTATTCTTGATACAACAGAACGCAATAAAGAAGAAAATCCAAAGTGAGAAAAAGGACAAGATCCTGGAAAAGATAAAAGAAGGGGAAAAGAAATTAAGATCCAAACCAAAGTCTCAAGAGATTTTGAGAGAAATTAAGTTATACCAGACACAATATATGGAACTAACGAATCAAGAAATAGAATGGAAAATTAAACAAATGAGACAAAAGACATTCGAATCAGCAGATAAATGCGGTAAATTACTGGCCTGGCAAATCAAGAAAAGACAAAAATTAAACACAGTTACAAATTTAGAAGTGGAAGGAAAGAATATCTACAACCCAAATGAAATTAGAAACTGCTTCCAGAGATATTTTAGACAATTATATTCCCAAGGGCCGCAGAAAGAAAAGGACATAGACGACTTTCTTAAGAAACATGGATTACAAGAAATCTCTCATCAAAGTAAAACAGTTTTGAACCAGAAAATAACTGAACAGGAGATAGAAGGTGCCATCCAGAGTATGCAACTGGGCAAATCACCGGGACCGGATGGGCTGACTTCCAGATACTATAAGGCTTTGAAGGAGTGGCTATTACAACCTTTGAAGGAAGTCTGTAATGAAATTCTTGAGGGGAAAAAGGCACCAGAATCGTGGAAAGAAGCTTATATCACACTCATACTGAAAACAGAGACTGAAAAGACTCAGCTTAAGAACTACCGCCCTATATCGTTACTTAATGTGGATTACAAAATTTTTGCTGACATTTTGGCTAAGAGGTTGAAGAAAGTATTGATGGAAGAGATTCATAAGGACCAAGCAGGCTTTCTCCCTGGAAGACACTTGTCAGACAATGTGAGGAATATAATAGACATTTTGGAAAAATTAGAAGTGAATATAAACACTAAAGCAGTATTGATATTTGTGGATGCGGAGAAAGCTTTTGACAACATTTCTTGGAGTTTTATGAAGAAGAATCTACATGGGATGGGGGTAGGCCAAGGATTTGAGAACGGTATGGGTGCAATATATTCTGAACAAAAGGCTAAGTTAATTGTAAATAATGTGGTTACGGAAGAATTTAAAATAGAAAAAGGGACACGACAGGGGTGCCCAATTTCCCCTTTGCTTTTGATATTGGTCCTGGAGGTTTTGCTGAACATGATTAGAAAGGACCAGCTGGTTAAAGGGGTACAGGTCGGAGTTAAACAGTACAAACTTAGAGCATTTGCAGATGACTTGGTACTTACATTACAAGAGCCAGACACTAGTACAAAAAGAGTTTTAGAATTAATTCAAGAGTTTGGTCAAGTGGCAGGATTCAAATTGAACAAATTAAAGACTAAGGTACTAGAGAAAACCTTAACAGCTACTGAAAGGGAGAGGTTCCAGAATGAAACGGGTTTAATAGTGGTTAAGAAGGTGAAATACTTGGGGATTAATATGACAGCTAAAAATGTGAACTTATTTAAAGATAACTATGAGAAATGTTGGATGGAAGTAAAAAAGGATTTAGAAATATGGTCAAATTTGAAGCTTTCATTGTTAGGCCGTATTGCTGTGATAAAAATGAATGTATTGCCTAGAATGTTGTTTTTGTTCCAAACATTGCAAATTGTGGACAAGATGGATTGTTTCAAGAAGTGGCAGAAAGATATTTCGAAATTTGTCTGGCAGGGCAAGAAACCCAGAATAAAATTTAAGATTTTAACTGATGCAAAAGAAAGAGGGGGATTTACCCTGCCAGACTTAAAACTTTACTATGAATCAGCAGCTTTTTGCTGGCTGAAAGACTGGCTGCTTCTTGAGAACACAAACATCTTGGATCTAGAAGGTTTCAACAATGTTTTTGGGTGGTGTGATGGGATGATTAGCTGCTTGTGCGTAAAATCGTGCTCCCTCAGAGTTTGTGCGGCTCCACAAACCTCTGTGTGTGACAGAGCTCCTCAAACATGTCTGCTCTAGTCACTCGTAGAGTCTGACAGTGGCTGTCTGCGGAAGCGCTTCCAGCATAGAAGCTCCTTAACGGAAACGCGTCTCCTGGACTCACGACGTGGCAGCTTCCGGCGAAGCATGGGTCTCCCTATGGGAGCTTCTGACACCTCCCCGCTGTTCTCGCTGGACGTGTCCCTCATCCCTCCCTCTTCCCTGCTAGTTCCTGCTTTGGCTGCTGCGTCTCTCTCAGCATTCCTGAGATCCTCCTCCAGAGTACCCTCTCTCCCCCTGCTGGTCCCTGCTTTCGCTGCTGACTCCCTCCCAGCCTCTGTGAGCCCTTCCACCTCCCTTTCCTCCGATGTCAGTTCCCTGACATCCACCTCCCCTCCAGGGCCCCCTTCCCCCCCGCCCATACTCTCTCCTCTGGGCGGTGAGGAGATAAAACCACGAAAAGAATCCTCTTCATCTTCAGACGTCTCGAACATTTCCCTCCATCGGTCTTCGTTCCGGCTCGCTGAATCCTCCTCCTCCTCGGAATCAGAGAACCCCTCCAACGCTTCTTCTTCGTCGGTGGTGGCAAAGTATTCCCTCCTGAACCTCGCCACTGGCTGAGGTTTACGTGGGAATCTCTGATGAAAGGTTTCTATTAAAACCTCGTCATCTACATCTTCTGCCATGACCCAGGTGTTTTCCGACTCCGGCTCCCCTTCCCACATTACCAAATACTCTACTTGATCTCCCTTCCACCTGGAATCGAGAATCTCCGCTACATGGTAGCTGTGTTCCTTCTCCTCCATTGCTGGTCCCCTATTGACCCTCCCTTCTCTGTCCCCTTTATACGGTGACAGCAACGACCTGTGGAAAACTGGGTGCAACTTCATGTGGTTCGGTAACCGGAGTCTGAAAGCCACTGGGTTGACCTGCTGCGTGACTTCAAATGGGCCCAGCCTTTTGGGTCTTAACTTCTTACAACCCCCTTTGAATGGTAACCCTTGGGTTGACAGCCACACCTGGTCCCCCACCCTAATGCTTTCACCTTCCCTTCTGTTTTTGTCTGCCTGCCTCTTATATTCCTCCTTAGCCCTGTTTAAGTTAAGTTGGAGCTGGCGATGGATCGCTTCCATTTCTTCAACGAACTGTTCTGCAGCTGGAACGCTCCAGTTCTCCCCTTCCCCCCCTGGGAAGGCTCGGGGATGTCACCCGTGATTAGCCAAAAAGGGGCTCATCCCCGTGGACACGTTCTCTGCATTGTTGTAGGCAAATTCTGCCAACGCCAGCTTCTCCACCCAATCATTCTCTCTGTCATTCACATAACACCTCAAATATTGCTGGAGGACACCATTAGCTCTTTCCGCCTGCCCGTTGGTTTCTGGATGCCGGGCAGTTGAGAAATTAACCTCTACATGCAGTAAGCTCATGAGCTTCCTCCAGAACCTGGAAGTAAATTGTTTCCCTCGGTCTGAAACCACCCTCAAGGGGGCGCCATGCAACCTAAACACATTTTCTACAAACAATTTAGCGGTTTCTTCTGCTGTGACCGCATGTGAGCAGGCTATAAAGTGGGCCATTTTGGTTAACAGGTTTACCACAACCATGATGGCTGTTTTCCCTCTGGACCTTGGCAGATCAGTCATGAAATCTATTGCCACTGTTTCCCATGGTCTTTCAGGTGTGGGTAGTGGTTCTAATAAACCTGCCGGTGCCCGCCTCTCCCCCTTGGCTCGTTGGCATTGGTCACACCCTCTCACATACTCCCGCACATCTTCCCTGACCTTGGGCCACCAAAATTCCCTGGTAACCAGCCACATGGTTTTGTGTTGCCCAAAATGCCCTGCTGTGGGGCTATCGTGCAGCTGCTTGAGTACCTTCTCCCTCAATTCACCTTCAGGTATATATAACGCTCCCTTGTAGTACAACGCCCCGTTTCTCTCCTCAAAACCCCCGGGTTTGTCTCCCTCCCTCCTGAGACCCCTGAGTTTGTCCTGGGCGTATTCATCATGCACCGTACCCTCTACCAATTCCCTTTGCCCCACCAATGCCGCCCCACACACCCAACGGTCCTCTGGAATGACATGGGTCTCTTCGGGTGCTCCCTCCCCCTCCAAATATTCAGGTTTGCGTGAGAGAGCGTCCGCCCTAACGTTCTCTGGGCCTGGCACGTAACAAATCTCAAAGTTAAATTTGGAGAATTCCTGGGCCCATCTCAACTGCCGTTGGTTGAGCACTCGCGCAGTTCTCCAATACTCTAGATTCTTATGGTCCGTGCACACTTGCACCTTATGTTGTGCACCAATTAGCAGGTGCCTCCATCTCCGGAAAGCCTCATGAATAGCAAGAAGTTCCCGGTCGTACACCGTGTAGTTCCTCTCGGATTTGTTCAGCTTTCGCGAAAAGAAGGCACACGGTCGCCACTCTGACTCCTCCTTCCCTGGCTGCAGAAGAAGAAGCACCGCCCCTATGGCTCTGTCAGATGCGTCTGTTTCGACCCTCAGCTTTTTTTGTAAATTCACATGTAGAAGTTGTTCTTCAGAGGCGAAGGCCCTTTTCAGTTCCTCAAATGCTCGCTCCGCCTCCGCAGTCCAAACAAACTTCTTTTTACTGCTGAGACAGTCCGTAATGGGCGCCGTCAGGTGGGCGAAGTTTCGGATGAACTTACGATAAAAGTTTCCAAACCCTAGGAACCTCTGCAAATCCTTCTTGGTTTTGGGTGTTTTCCATTCCAGCACTGCCTGAACCTTGCCGGGATCCATGGCCAATCCCTTGTCTGACAGGAGGTACCCCAGGAATTCCACCTCCTTGGTATGAAACTGACACTTCTCCAGTTTCACCCACAGCCTGTTGGCTTGCAGCCTGCTCAACACTTCTCTGACGTCTCTCACATGTTGCTCCTCATTCTCCGAATACACCAACACATCATCTAGGAAGGCCACGCAATTCTTGTAGAGCAAAGGACCCAGTACATGGTTCATAAACAATTGAAAGCGCGCTGAGCCTGCTTGTAATCCAAAAGGCATAACGAGATATTCAAATGCCCCCAAAGGGGTGAACATGGTGGTTTTCCATTCATCCCCTTTCCTTATACGTATCAGGTTGTACGCCCCCCTTAGATCCAGCTTTGTAAAAATCTTTCCCTTCCGCACCCTGGTCAAAATATCATCAATCCTGGGCATAGGGAAAGCCACTGGTTCTGTCACTGCATTTAACCGCCTGAAATCACATACAAGTCTCGGCTTGTCCGTGTGCTTTTTATCCACAAAAAACACTGGGCTACCCCCCGCTGCTTTGGACTCTCTGATGAAGCCTCTCTTCAGGTTCTTGTCAATGAACTCTCGCAACTCCTGCATTTCTCTGTCTGACATGGCATACAACTTGCCTACAGGAAGCTGTGCTCCAGGGAGTAAATTGATCTGGCAATCAAAGGGCCTATGCGGGGGTAGTTGGTCAGCTTCCTTCTCGCTGAACACGTCGCTGAGATCTGCATACTGTGGTGGTACCTTCACCTTCTCCATTACTTCAGTCCCTGCTAGGGTGGCTTGGGCCCCTGCTGAACCCTTTTCCCCTTTGCAGTGTTCTAAGCAATGTGCTGAACCAAAGGAAACCACTCTTTGATGCCAGCCCACCAGCAGATCATGTAGCGCTAGCCAGCTCATTCCCAAAATAATGGGAGCGCCTCCCAAGGTGGCCACATTAAACGCTATCAGTTCTGTGTGCCTTGCCACCCTCATTATCATTGGGACGGTCTGCAAGCTGACTCCTCCTCCCAACAACTCCCTGCCATCGATCGTGGTCACCTGCAGGGGGTTGCTTAAAGGGATCGTCTGTATCTGGTGTTCAGCAGCAAACTCCTTGCTCATAAAATTGCAGGAGCTGCCTGAGTCCAACAGCGCCTTTATTTTTAGGGGGTGTCCATTTTGCAGCTCTAGCGACACTTCAATCACTAGAGCAGGTTGAGGAGCTTCTGGCACGGGCACTTTCACTGCTCTTTGGCCTGGCTGCAGTGCCCCGACTGTGGCAACCAGGCGTTGGCTTTTACCTGCTCCGTTTCTCCCTGCTCTCCTCCCTCAACAGCTCCCACCATCCCTTGCCATTCCTTCCTCTGGGGGCAGACTCTGGCAAAGTGGCCTGGCTTTTGGCAGAGATAGCATTTCTTTTTTTTTTTTTTTTATAAAATTTTTATTGGTTTTACAACATTTTTAAGAAAAACAGACAAACACTAAAAATGACAAACATACACGTATAGTTTCAAACATATTTTCATAAACCTCTTTTCTTGGACTTCCCCATACCCCCCCTCTCTGCATCCCAATGTCCATAGTTCAACTAGCAACTCCCAATTGTTACTTTCCAATCTCTATCATCTTAGTCCTCTTTTATAATCTGACCTTATATCCCTGTACCCCTTTGTTTCTGGAAACCACGGCATTTTAGCATTCATTAAGTTTATAGTAGTCCTTAAGATAGCTTTTGAATTTTCTCCATTCTTCTTCCACCGTCTCTTTTCGTTGGTCACGGATTCTGCCTGTCATCTCGGCCAGTGTCATATAGTCCATCACTTTCATCTGCCATTCTTCCAAAGTGGGTAAATCTTGTGTCTTCCAATACTTTGCGAAGAGATAGCATTTCCGGGCGCCCTTTCCCTCCTTCTTAGCCCCCTCATTGGGCTTTGAAACTGCGCGCGCGCGCGCTGTTCCGATTTCCATCGGCTCTGCCGGCGGGAAAGCTGGCTCAGGAATGTCTGGAATGCGGAACTCCTTCCAACGTTCCCCTCTCCCTTCCCGCCTCTCCAAGGCTCTTGCCTCCTGGCGCGCTCCTATGGTCAGCGCAGATTTGGTCAGCTGATCCATAGACACCGCCCTGGGGCTCCGGGACAGTTCGTCTTTCACAGCCGAAGAAAGACCTTCTTCAAATAGCATCTGAATGGGTGCCGCCGATAAATCCCACCCCAATCTGTGAACCAGCATGGTAAACTCAGTCCAGTACTCACGGACAGATCGGCTTCCCTGCTTGCAAGCCATTAGCTGTCTGCGCACCACCCCTTCTTCAATATCGCTGGAAAACATGATATCCATTGCACGAAAGAACTTCATAGTGTCCTTTAAGACGTCATTGTGCGTTGCCATCAGGGGCCTAACCCAGTCCCTGGCCCCCCTCTCAAGATGCCCAATCACGAACGCAACTCGCGATTCCTCATCAGGGAACTCATCAAACTGCACATTAAGGGCATATTGCATCTCTGTCCTAAAGGCATGGTAGTCCTTGGGGTCCCCCCCAAACTTCTGCACCAATCCTGGTACCTTTCTGGGGAACTGGGTGGCTCTCCCCTTCTTGTCTGCATCCTGAGCCCTTCTCTCCTCAAGCCTCGCCGTCTGCAGCGCAAGTTGGACTTCCAACGCTCGGTATCTTTCTTCCAAGCTTGGACCAGCTCCAACCCCTGCTCCTTCGGTTCCGGCTGGGTCGCTCATGATGCTTTCTCCTGCACAGGCAGCGTACAGAGACTGTCAGACTGCTGTGATGGGATGATTAGCTGCTTGTGCGTAAAATCGTGCTCCCTCAGAGTTTGTGCGGCTCCACAAACCTCTGTGTGTGACAGAGCTCCTCAAACATGTCTGCTCTAGTCACTCGTAGAGTCTGACAGTGGCTGTCTGCGGAAGCGCTTCCAGCATAGAAGCTCCTTAACGGAAACGCGTCTCCTGGACTCACGACGTGGCAGCTTCCGGCGAAGCATGGGTCTCCCTATGGGAGCTTCTGACACCTCCCCGCTGTTCTCGCTGGACGTGTCCCTCATCCCTCCCTCTTCCCTGCTAGTTCCTGCTTTGGCTGCTGCGTCTCTCTCAGCATTCCTGAGATCCTCCTCCAGAGTACCCTCTCTCCCCCTGCTGGTCCCTGCTTTCGCTGCTGACTCCCTCCCAGCCTCTGTGAGCCCTTCCACCTCCCTTTCCTCCGATGTCAGTTCCCTGACAGGTGGCATGCATATTTATGGTATGACAAGGTCAAGGCACATAAAGCCTTTAAAAATCATATTGTCAGGAAAGCATTATATAATGTCTGGATTAGATATAAAGATTTGTTGGAAAATAAAACCCCAAGGTGGTTGTCGCCAATGGAAGCTAAAGCTGTGAGAAAACTCAATATGGAGGCCAAATGGCCGAAATATTGGGAAATTTTGGATCAAGAGGGGGATAAAATGAAATTGCAGAGTTTTGAAAAGTTAAAGGACAAAGTGCGAGATTGGCTCCACTATTATCAAATAATGGAGGTTTTCAAGTTGGACAGGAAAATTGGCTTCCAGGTGGAAAAATCAAAATTAGAAACGGAACTGATAGAACCCAATACTAAGATTCTGTCAAGAATGTATAACTTGCTGTTGAAATGGAATACACAGGATGAAACAGTGAAATCAGCCATGATAAAGTGGGCACAAGATATTGGTCATAACATTATGTTTGCTGACTGGGAACAGTTGTGGAACACCGGCATGAAATTTACGGCATGTAATGCCTTAAAGGAAAATATTATGAAAATGATTTATAGGTGGTACATGACCCCAGTCAAGCTTGCAAAAATTTACCACTTGTCTGATAACAAATGTTGGAAATGTAAAGAAATTGAAGGTACTTTTTTTCACCTTTGGTGGACGTGCCCAAGGATTAAGGCTTTCTGGGAAATGATATATAATGAAATGAAAAAGGTACTTAAATATACCTTCCCTAAGAAACCAGAGGCCTTTCTCCTGGGCATTGTCAGCCAGTCGGTGCAAAAGAAAGACAGAACATTTTTTATGTATGCTACAACAGCGTCAAGAATACACATCGCAAAGTATTGGAAGACACAGGATCTACCCACCCTGGAAGAATGGCAGATGAAGGTGATAGACTATATGGTATCGATCTCGATAGTGCAAACAGGGTCTTCTGGTGATAATGCCAGGATGGGACAAATGGCCTGGGTTGGGTCGGGATCCCCTTTTAGTTGTCAATATGTCTCCTGATCGTCGGGGGGTGGTTGATTTGGCGGGTGTAGGGGAGGAGCGGTGGCGTTAGTCCAAAAGGATCTTCCCAGGCAAAATGGCCGGAGCCGCCTGAAGATTTCAGGGCCCCCGGTCAGCAACGCGGGAGAACCGCACGTCCCTGTTCGGGTGCAAATGTTACCGTAAAATCTGGGTGTGAGGCTGCTCTGCCACCCAGCTCGCCAGACTAAGTCCGCGGGTCCCTGAGGAGGTAAATGAGCTCAGCCGGAGACAGGAGCAAGATGCAGAAGATCCAAGTTTATTGTGCAACAGTGTCAGGGGCTGCCTCAGGTCTCAGCTCACAAAAGACCAACGCCAAGCTCTTCTTATATACAAGGATGTTTATTGCAGTTCATTATTGGTTCCACAACCGAGGCGCGCAGCCCCGCGTCTCTTAACGTTAGACATTTGAAGTCCCCTCTGAGTCGGTCCCGCCTCTACACCAGCTTAAGAGGCTTGTGCTCGACCACCTCTTCCTGTCTTTCCTTTTCCGCAGGGTCTTTCTGCCCCCCTGGGTTCCTTCCCTCCTGCTCTCTCCTGAAGCGGATTCCTCAGATGCCTGTTCCCCCCTCCTTCGTGCTTTGGGGCTAGGCTCCTCCTCCGGGCTTTCTCCATTTCCGCGCACCTCCACATTTGAACTTGGCGTGCGTTCGCTCCCCCTGACCTTCCTCTTGACACTTACACTACTCCCTGTACTACTCTCCGCCTCTTCCAGCAGGACGTCCTGCCCCGATCTCCTTCCCCTGTCTCCTTCCTGCTCCGCTCCGTGTGTCACACTGGGAACTCCCCTCTCTTCTCTTCGTTCCTGCTGGGAAGCCGGCCCCGATCTCCCACTCCCACTCGGGGTTTCCCTGCTGCTTCCCTGCTCCTGGCAGGTCCCCCCTGTGACCCCCCTTGTCCTGACTAGGGGCGCCCCCTCCTGGGAATCCTCCGATTCACTTGAGAGACTCATGGAAGACCTCAAGTCATTGTCATCCTCTTCCTCACTGTCCTGGGATTCTTCCTCATCGCTCTCCGTCTCCTCCCTCACCTGTGCCTCTGTCTCTGAACCCCTGACAAACAGGTTCAAGGCAAGATTGAACCCCAGGAAAGGGGTGACATGAACTTTTAAAACTTCCCTCCATGTCCCAGAATACAGTGCAAAATACATCCCAGTTACATCATGAATACATTAAGAAGAGGTTGGGTTACACAGATTACATCACGAATACATTAGGAAGAGGTTGGGTTACACCGGATTAACATATGGAGGGGGGGGGATATGCAGAGCTGGAGATATGCGCAGATCCTGAGTACCGGTGATGAGAAGACAATGGTCCATGTATGCGTAGTCTGCCACCTGGCATTGCCCGGAGGAAAGGCTTGGCAGAGCAATTTGACAGGATTAGGGTCTTCCTGAGTACGTGACACCTCGCTTGAGGGATCATGGAGGGCAGGGGAGGTGTCATGGAGTTCTGGCGAGACTGAGCCGATTGGTACCAAAAGCAAGAAAATCGGAGTTGTGGTTGATTTTATACGAATTTTTAAAGATTTTAGTCCATTTTATATTGATAATTGAGGTCGGAAACAAAATGGATACATTGTAGCAAGATTTTACACTTTTATGAGTTCACAAGTTTCGGTTCCATTGTTCTCCCAGCGGGGAGCCGTCAGCAGCTTGTCAAGAGGTTAAATGAGGCGTGCAGGAGCTCGCTGAGCTAGCTCTGCAAAGCGAATGCATGGTTCTGATTGGGTAGCACGCAGCCATTGAAAGGAATAGGGAATACAGCTTCGTACGGTCAGCCCATAGTAAAGATAGAGCGGGAGGGAAGGCATAAGCGGATCGGTGTAGGAAAGGGGGAAAGGCACTTTATTTATGGGGCTTGGGGTAGAGTGTGGTGCTTGTGCATCGGTGTGGGGGCTGAGGGGTCCACGTGGGGCTGGGTACCCTTGAGGTCATCGCCTCGGACCCTCTGGTGACCGGTGGAAGGGTGAAGAAAGGCATGCCCCCCCCTTTCCGTATCAGTAGTTGTGTTTTCTACAGATCAGTTTCATTTGTTGTGAGACATTAGTGTTGCATGCAGTGTTGGGTTAGGAAGAACAGAGGGGGAAAGAGGGGGAGGGTGGGGTCGGGTGGCAATGCTTCTCTTCTACTTAGTGTACAGGGGAAACTCGGAAAATTAGAATATCGTGGAAAAGTTCATTTATTCAAGTAATTCAACTTAAAAGGTGAAACTAATATATGAGATAGACTCATGACATGCAAAGCGAGATATGTCAAGCCTTTATTTGTTATGATTGTGATATTATGGCGCACAGCTGATGAAAACCCCAAATTAACAATCTCAGAAAATTAGAATATGAAATGAAATCAGCAAAACAAGGATTGCAAATAGAGCAATATTTGACCTCTGAGAAGTAGAAGCATGAATATGTACTCACTACTTGGTTTGGGCCCTTTTTGCATCAATTACTGCCTCAGTGCGGTGTGGCATGGATGCTATCAGCCTGTGGCACTGCTGAGGTGTTATGAAAGACCAGGATGCTTCAACAGCAGCCTTCAGCTCTTCTGCATTGCTCGGTCTCATGTGTCTCATCTTTCTCTTGGCAATGCCCCATAGGCTTGACAACCATATGTCAGGAGTGCTCTGATGGTGTTTCCTGCTTGGCAGGGGGTTGGACTCGATGGCCCTTGTGGTCTCTTCCAACTCTATGATTCTATGATTCTATGATTCTATGATTCTCTATGGGGTTCAGGTCAGGCAAGTCTTCTGGCCAATCAAGCACAGTAATCCCATGGGCATTGAACCAGGTTTTGGTACTTTTGGCAGTCTGGGCAGGTGCCAAGTCCTGCTGGAAAATGAAATCAGCATCCCCATAAAGCTTGTCTGCAGAAGGAAGCATGAAGTGCTCCAAAATCTCCTGGTAGACTGCTACGTTGACCCTGGACTTAATGAAGCACAGTGGACCAACAGCAGCTGATGGCATGGCTCCCCAAATCAACACTTCACACTGAACTTCCAGCATCTGGCATTGTGTGCCTCCCCATTCTTCCTCCAGACTCTGGGTCCTTGGTTTCCAAATGACATGCAAAAGTTGCTCTCATCAGAAAAGAGGACTTGGGACCACTGAGCAACAAACCAGTTCTTTTTTTTTCTTTTCTCTTTAGCCCAGGCAAGATGCTTCTGACGTTGTTTCTTGTTCAGGAGCGGCTTGACAAGAGGAATATGACATTTGAAGCCCAGCTCCAGGATCCTTCTGTGTGTGGTGGCTCTTGATGCACTAACTCCAGCCTCAGTCCCCTGTTGGGAAAAAGCACCAAGGCAAAAGCCAGCTCCAGATGGCTGGAATGCAAAACAGGATGTTGTGTTTTGCAGATGTACTGTTGGAGAAAAGGTGGAGCCTATTCTCTGTACTGAGCACCGGATGTTAGCTCAGTGTGTCATATGACCTGTACTGGAAGTACAGGGGAGGAGTTGTGTCTCTTCTGATGGAGTCTGAAGGGAGCAGTCGCATTTCTATGTACTGCTGAGTGACAGGAATAAAACATGTAAAAAGGACTCCTGTCTGTCTCATTTCCCCTCCCTGGGAAAATGCAGGGGGGGGGGAGAGAGGAAGAGGAAAGCAGAGGGTGTGTTCTTTCTCACGTCTAATGAGAAGAATCGCCGGGTTTGTTTACCTAGCCTGCCGGCAGTTGCAGACGGAAGGTAAACACAGTATCTCGCTCAATTGCCTCGGGGGAGGCCAGGTACCTCTGACTGTGAGCCAAGATACTAACATATGGCAGCCTTCGGATGGTTTCGATCCATCGACCTCTGCATGAGAGGCTGGTGGATTGTCCTCCTCTGCTCCAAGGGAGAAGACAAGCGTCTGAGAGAAGCCAGAGGCTCAACAGACGGCTGGTGGAAAGAAGAGGTGTTTTCCAAGCAACGGAGATCAAGGTATGCTGCACTTCGGGCTAAAAGTGTGAACGCAGGTTGATTAATTCCCTGGTTCACGGGAGCTCTGCGTTTGAAAAACAAAAGCTCCGGACGGAAAGGCCTGCAGCTCAGAGGCTGAAGCCTGCATTCCACAAATTCTTGTGGTTAAAATAAGAAGTCCTGAATGCATTGTTGCTAAGTAACGGAAAGTTGGAAAGTTACTGGCAAAGGGGCTGGACTGCGAGGCTGGGCAAAAGCGAAACAAAGCCACGGAGTGTTTTGGCTAAAAGTTTACGAGCTCTTGGAGGGACTTTCCATAGCAGCCAGCGTTTAGCTGCCAGGTGCCAAAGAGCGTAAACAACTTGCAGTTTGCCTGCCTGAGACAGAAAAAAAAACAACTGTTGGATTTTACAGCTTGTTTGAGAGTGTGAGCTAGAGGCTTGGCTTCAAGATGGATGCCAAGAAAGGGGGAGGTCTGCCTTGCCCACCTCCCTTAACCAATGACAATTATTCATCTTGGTCTGTAAAGATGAAGGCCCTGCTGCAGAATCAGAGGCTTTTTGATGTAATTGAAAACCCCATCCCTGCAGCACCAACCGGAGGTTGGGAATCACGGAACGTGAGGGCCAGGACTGCAATAATTCTGTGTGTCTCAGATCAGCAGCTTGTGCATATCCAGCATTTAGAAAATGCGAAAGAGGTTTGGGACACGCTGCGTACAACGCATCAGAGAGATGCTGGTTCTTCAGCGTTGCTGTATTTTGAGAAGTTAACCAATCTGAGACTTGCGCCTGATGGAGATGTCCAAGCGCACCTGACAGAGATGAAGTTTCTGTGTCAACAGATGGTGGAACGCAATTTCCGTCTTCAGGAGGAAGTGTTTTGCTTCATGATGATAAACAGCCTTAATCGGACCTACAAGGTTGTTGCCAGTCAGCTTGGTTCCCTACCGGCCGCGCAGCTAACCGCGGAAAGAGTGTGTGCTGTGGTCCTGAATGAACACGACAGACTTGCTGCAATGGAAGTGAAGGACAGGGGGAGGGAAGAACAGAGTTCACATCTTCCCACTGCTGATGCTACTAGGGAGCATGGGGTAGCATTGAGTGTTGTCCGATGCTACAATTGTGGACAGACTGGGCATCTACAGCGGAACTGTAGGAAGCCGCGCCAGTCAAGAGGAGCAAAGAGCAGCTCTACGAAGCCTGAGGCGTCAGGCAAAAGCCGTACCAAGTACCAGGTGAAACCTGCAAAGGCTATGATGGCGAAAGGAACCACGCCAGATGTTGGGAACGCATTCATAATCGACACCGGATGTACAAAACATTTGTGCCCGCACAGACAACTGTTTTCGACGTTGAAGAAGCAAAGCTTCACTGTGAAACAGGCCAACGGTCAGGAGTTGGAAGCGACTGGAATTGGGACTGTGTATCTTGAGAGTCTGAACTTGACTATAAGCGATGTTTACCTGGTTCCAGAACTGAGATTTAATCTGCTGAGTGTGTCGCAGATTGCAAAGAAAGGACTGAAACTGTCCTATGATGCTAAAAGCTGCAAGATCTACAAAGATGGAGAACTGTTTCTTACTGCCAAAGAGAAAGATGGACTGTATTTGTTGACTTTTGATCAAAGTGATTACATGAAATGTAATTCTTCTGTTTCTAACGAAATCTCTCTTGCAGGTGTGACCAGTGAGAGCACCAGGAAGGTGACCAAGAAGGTCGACAGAGCATTTCAGCGGGTGTATGCTGATGTGATTGGTCCTCTAGAACCATCTAGGGGCAGTGCAAGATATTACCTTTTGTGTGTGGATTGTTTCACTAATTATTCTTGGGTTTATTTGATGGAGAAACCGCAAGAAACTTTAGAAAAGTTTCAGGAGTTTTGTGACAAGGTTAAAAATATGCATGATGCTAACATTGATTGTCTTTTCACAGATGAGAAGCAAATTTTTCTGTTACAGAAGTTTCAGAAGTTCCTGGATGGAAAAGGGATAGACCACAAAGTGGCTGTTTCGGCAGAAGCGTGGAACAGGGGGGTCTGTGTTAGGGTGAACAAAGAATTGCAAAAGGGGATGCATGCGCAATTGCTGAGTTCACATTTGCCACATGAATATTGGGCCGAATCGCTAGCGTCCTATCTTCATGTGTGGTTGAGAAAAGTCTCAACAGAGTTGGGATGTTCTCCTTTTGAGAAGCTGTTCCACAGAAAACCTTCTGTTGCCTATTTCAAGGTTTTCGGGTCTAATGTGAGAACAGAAGCTCCAGGTGGAGTAAAGAATGCCAAAGGCATTTTTGTGGGTTATGAAAAGGGTCTCTACAGAGTAATTTTGTCTGAATCTGATCAGGTGATTCTCACAAAGTTCCTAGAGAGTGCTCCTGAGCAAGAGCGGGTTGTAGTACAAACATTTCCCACAGGTGGCAATTCAGATGATGATGATTTTTCTGATGTCACAGATTACAGTGGTACTGACGATGACAGGGATAGCTCAGAGAGTTCAGTTGTAACAGTCATTGAGAGAAAATCTCACACAATGGATAGACATTCACAGGTGAAGGAAGAACCACTGTTAGCCAATGCTACTGGTTCTCAACAAAGTCCAGAGGTTGAACCAGTGAGCACAGAGGATCAGAACCTCATACGCAGGTCTGAGAGAGCTACAAAGGGTGTACCACCAAAGAGGTACTCAAAAGAGTTTGCTAACTTAGCTGTTGCATGTGTTGCTATTGTTAACAACTCAAAGCAGGTTAAAGCAGTGTCTAAGTCAAAGACAAAGACACAACAGAGAGTAGCAAGCCAAGGTAATGCAGAAGCACTCATTCCTTGGAAGACAGACAACCAGAGAGGTACACTGGTGAAACCAGTGGTGGGGAGTTCCAAGGGTGGAACTGATACAACAGGGGACTATTATAAGTATAACAACTGTTTGTTCTCTTCTCTGGATCATGTTTTGCCTATTGATGCTTTTGGGGGAGGATGTTGGGAAAAAGCACCAAGGCAAAAGCCAGCTCCAGATGGCTGGAATGCAAAACAGGATGTTGTGTTTTGCAGATGTACTGTTGGAGAAAAGGTGGAGCCTATTCTCTGTACTGAGCACCGGATGTTAGCTCAGTGTGTCATATGACCTGTACTGGAAGTACAGGGGAGGAGTTGTGTCTCTTCTGATGGAGTCTGAAGGGAGCAGTCGCATTTCTATGTACTGCTGAGTGACCTGAGTGACAGGAATAAAACATGTAAAAAGGACTCCTGTCTGTCTCATTTCCCCTCCCTGGGAAAATGCAGGGGGGGAGAGAGGAAGAGGAAAGCAGAGGGTGTGTTCTTTCTCACGTCTAATGAGAAGAATCGCCGGGTTTGTTTACCTAGCCTGCCGGCAGTTGCAGACGGAAGGTAAACACAGTATCTCGCTCAATTGCCTCGGGGGAGGCCAGGTACCTCTGACTGTGAGCCAAGATACTAACACGTTTGAATGGTCTTTCCCTGACAATCCTGTCCAGGCTGTGGTCATCCCTGCTGCTTGTGCACCTTTTTCTTCCACACTTTCCCCTTCCGCATAACTTTCCATTAATGTGCTTTGATACAGCACTTTGGGAACATCCAACTTCTTCTGCAATTACCCTTTGAGGCTTTCCCTCCTTATGGAGGGTCTCAATGATGGCTTTCTGCACAACTGTCAGGTCAGCAGCCTTCCGCATGATTGTGCTTCCTACTGAACCCATTGCAGGTGTTATGGATTGAATAGCTACTGCACCTTTTCACAATATTCCAATTTTATGGGATTGTTAATTTGGGTTTTTTATCAGCTGTACCCCATATTCATCACAATTATAACAAATAAAGGCTTGACATATCTCGCTTTGCATGTCATGAGTCTATCTCATATATTAGTTTCACCTTTTTTAAGTTGAATTACTGAAATAAATGAACTTTTCCACGATATTCTAATTTCCCGAGTTTCCCCTGTATGTGTGGGGTTTTGTGTCAGCATCACTTGCGTGGGTTCACTTACTATTCCCTTGTTGCATTTCCTTGGTGGTGAGAGAGGTTGGGGGGTGACCTAGGGTGTGGTTGGTGGTCTTTGGTTGGCTGCAGGGAGATTTGTTTTTGTATGTGAGTGGGCACCTAGGGTACAAATAACCAGGAAGCTCATCAAACTATACCTCCACAACTAAAACCCCTCGTGGCGACAAATCAACAAATACCCCAGAAGATGCAACAACACCACATGCTCCTTTCCTTGTTGATACGATGTCCCGCAGCCGAAGTAGTGTGTGAAATGATATGGGTCTGCCTGCAACTGTTAGGCCACCCGTATTTGTGTTATGGCTATGCTGCAAAGACTCCCTGCCTTCTCTTAAACACACACACACACACACACACACACACACACACACACACACACACCATTTTGGTTGTAGGCTTCTGTCTCAGGTTTTGAAATGTGTTGGGGAGGGGGCTTTACTGGGTTGTTTTTCACCTTTATTATGCATTTTGTGTTTCTATATTGCGATTTTTATGTTGGAACCAGTGCTTTTTTTCTATTAAAAAATGTTTGGGGTACTCTCATTTTGACTCAAGAAAATCACCATTTTATAGTTCAAATCGGGGAAAATAAATGCAGTACAGTAAATGGACAAAAGTGCAAAGATTCACAAAATGTTTCGGGGTGTGCGTACCCCTGCATCCCCCCAGAAAAAAGCACTGGTTGTAACTGAGACCTGTGGGGACTTCCGGTCGGCGCCAGCATTAATGGCGGTCCTCTTTCCGAGCTCCGGAGGAGGACTGCTCTGCGAGTTCGGGTCTGACCCGCTACGGCAAGCGGGGGACCCCTAAAATCACAGGCGCTGAAGCCTGTGAACAAGGAGACTTGGTGGGCACCAAAAGCGCGCCCCCCTTACTGCAGAAAGAGCCTTTTTAAAGGCTCTGGAACGGCATCGGGAGAGCGCGGTGCTGAGAGTCGCTACCCAGCCCGCAGAGTGAAGCCGCGTCGCCATTGACGGAGAGCGCTGATTCCTTCCTACAAATCTGGGACTGATAAAACCTGTGAGTAAGATTGAATGCTAATTCGGAACTCTTTAAAAGAAAATTCGGCTGAAAACGGGGATGGTAAAATTAAGGAAGTCTGCCTCCCCTTGACTGCATGACAGCTAAAAGCAACGGAACTTTAAAGCTGCATCCGTATGTGATATCTTTTGACTACCTAAACCTGACATCGAACTTAGATCTCCCCTCCAGCAAGCAGGGCAGAGGGGAGGGGAAAAAAAAGAACATTAAGAACTGCATGACTTATTTAAAAAGGGAAAACTCTTCTGCTGCCTCACTGCCTGAAGCGGACTGCCAAATAAGGCATTAAAGCACTGAACTGTCTCTAACTCCTGGGAAGTTACATAGTTGAAGTCTCTCTTGCTACAAAGTTTTTGGACTCTGTTGTCACAGTTTACTGGTGTATCTTGAAATTGTATCTATTGGAAAAAGTGTTCTAAAAGACTTTTACAAGCCTCCTGATATACTTGTCTTTAATTTCTTTGTCTCCGTACTCGGACATTTTCGTTTGCTCCCCCTAGAGGGCTAAAGTAACGTCTGTAACAGTCTAGGACAGTGGAATTTTCCCTCAGAGGACTATTCCCGTGGGATTGACCTTGGGACATGAGTGGCTCAGCAGAAGAGATAACCACAAGAGCCAAAGCAAAGCAACAACAATATCAGCAGCAACAACAAAAGAAAAGAGGCTCAATTACTGGCGCAACCCCTACAGGAACAACAGGACAAGAAAAAGTGACAGCTGCCTCCATGGAATCAGTGACACAAGCGCTTCTCAAGATAAACCAGTCTCTGGAGAACTTGACAAAGCAGAGTACAGAAAATACACAGAAATTAACAGAACTAACAGCAAGATTGGATCTGAATACAGAATCTATAAATAAGCTGGTCCAAGAAAACTCCGCAACACGTAAAATTGCAGAGGAAGCCAGAACTATTGCTGGAGAGACTCAACAGAACTTAGAACCAATTGCTAAAAAAGTTTATGAACATGATACAACTCTGGCTTTGTGGGAATTACAGAGAAAGGAAAGAAATTTGAAATTAAGACTGATTCCAGAGAGCGAAGGAGACAACCTTGTGGAGTTTTTGACACGAGAGTTCGCTGACTTTTGGGAAGACCTGGGGGATGAAGAAATAAAAATAACAACAGCATTCAGACTGGGCAGAAGACAGAACAGAAAGACTCCGAGGGACTGTTTGATTACTCTTAGATCGAAGGAAGAAAGAGACAAAATATTAAAATTACATTACGGAAGGGCTTTACAAATTGAAAATTCATCTATACAGATTTTAAAAGACATCCCTAAACATATCTTGGAGCTGAGAGCCTTCTATAAGGATCTGGTTTATCTGCTGAAGAAGAACGTTATCCCTTTTAGGTGGGAGTTTCCACAAGGGCTGTCTTTTGACTATAAGGGAAAGAAGGTGAAAATAAAGACAATACAAGATAAAGAAAGATTTTTTGAAAGAAATCAAGAGGATTTACAGAAGGGAACTGTGGACCCAATTGCAGAACAAAGGAGAGCATTAGACATTCTTAATCTATCGTATGGACTTGTTCCAGCACCATCAGAGGAAGAGCAACAACTTGGAGCGGTTGGAGGAGTAACAGAAAAATAACAAGATGGCCCTGCAATTCCTTAGTTGGAATTGTAATGGGCTAAACATGCCTTTGAGGAGACACCAAGTATTTCACATTTTGAAAAGAGAACAATTGGATTTAATTTGTTTACAAGAAACTCATATAACCAGAGTACACAGGAAACTACTTATAAATAAAAGATTAGGACAAGAATTCATCTCATCGGATAAAGTCAAGAAAAGAGGAGTTGTGATCTATGTAAAAGAAAAATGGGCACCAAAGATGATGTTTAAAGACGAACAAGGAAGATATCTGGCAGTTGAAATACAAGTACAAGGAGAAAAATACTTAATAGTTGGAATCTATGCACCAAATGACGGCAAAGCGGAATTCTTCAAGAAACTCCATGAAACTCTGACGGACTATCTGGATTACAATATGATAATCATGGGAGACATGAATGGTGTTGTTTCTACAAATATGGACAAGGCACAAAGTCTGACAATCTCCAAGGAAGGGAGACTTCCGAAGACCTTCTTTGAGATGACGGAAAATATGGACTTAATAGACATATGGAGAACAAGGAACCCTCTGGAGAGAGAGGGAACCTTTTTCTCCCAGGCAAAGATGACCTGGACCAGAATTGATCAAATCTGGATTACTAGTGGGATGGCTCCAAAGATCAAGAAAATAGAAATCTGCCCAAAAACCTGCTCCGACCATAACGCCCTGAAGATGGAAATGAAACTTACAACAACTTGTCAATTCAGATGGAGGATGAATGACACCCTGTTTCGAGATAAAGAGTTCCACATGAAGGCCCAAAAAACTTTAAAGGACTACTTTGAAATAAATCTAAAGGCCGATGTGGAAAAAAGCTGTGATGCGAGGATTTTTGATTCAACAAAATTCAATAAAAAAGAGAAAGCAGAATGAGAAGAAGGAAAAGATTTTGGAAAAGATAAAAGAAGGAGAGAGAAAATTAAGATCAAAACCGAAGTCCCAGGAGATTTTGAGAGAGATTAAGTTATATCAAACACAATATATGGAATTGATGAATCAAGAGATTGAATGGAAGATAAAGCAAATGAAACAAAAGACATTTGAATCGGCAGATAAATGTGGTAAACTTCTGGCATGGCAATTGAAGAAAAGGCAGAAACTAAATACAGTTACAAGTCTAGAAGTGGATGGAAAGAATATATCCAAGCCTAATGAGATTAGAAACTGCTTTCTGAGTTATTTCAAAAAACTTTATTCTCAAGGACCGCAAAATGAAGAGGACATAGATAAATTCCTTAATAAATATGGATTACAAAAGATCTCTCATCAAAGCAAGGTGGACTTAAACCAGAGAATAACAGAACAAGAGATAGAGGGTGCCATCCAAGACATGCAATTGGGCAAATCTCCAGGGCCTGATGGACTGACTTCCAGATATTATAAATCTTTGAAGGAGTGGTTGGTTTATCTGTTAAAGGAAGTCTGTAACGAGATTTTAGAGGGGGAAAAGGCACCGGAATCGTGGAAAGAAGCGTATATTTCACTCATACCAAAGACAGAGACTGAAAAGACTCAACTTAAGAACTACCGCCCAATATCATTACTTAATGTGGATTACAAAATTTTTGCAGACATTTTGGCCAAAAGATTTAAAAGAGTGTTGATGGAGAAGATTCATAAGGACCAAGCAGGCTTTCTCCCAAAAAGACACCTATCAGACAATGTAAGGAATATAATAGATATTCTGGAATTGCTAGAGGTGAAAATAAACACTAAAGCAGTGCTGATCTTTGTGGACGCGGAGAAAGCCTTTGACAATATTTCTTGGAGTTTTATGAAGAAGAATCTTCATGGGATGGGGGTAGGCAAAGGGTTTGAGAATGGTATGGGTGCGATATACTCTGAACAAAAAGCTAAGTTGATTGTAAATAATGTGATAACTGAGGAGCTTAAGATAGAAAAAGGAACACGACAGGGATGCCCAATTTCCCCATTGCTTTTCATTTCCGTTCTGGAGGTGTTGCTGAATATGATTAGAGATGACCATCAAGTTAAAGGTGTACAGGTCGGAGCTAAACATTATAAGTTAAGGGCATTTGCAGATGACCTAGTATTGACCTTACAAGAGCCAAACACTAGTACGAAAAGGGTGTTGGAGATAATTCAACAATTTGGCCAGGTAGCTGGATTTAAACTGAATAAACAGAAAACTAAAGTCTTAGAAAAAAACTTAACAGTCATGGAAAAGGAGAAATTTCAAGAAGAGACAGGTTTGACAGTGGTTAAGAAGGTGAAATACCTAGGGGTTTATTTGACATCTAAAAATCTGAATCTGTATAAGGACAACTATGAAAAATGTTGGTCAGAAATTAAAAAAGATCTAGAAATGTGGTCAAATTTGAAATTGTCAATGTTAGGCCGAATTGCAGTTATTAAGATGAATGTATTGCCTAGAATGTTATTTTTGTTTCAAACTTTGCAGATTCTTGACAAGATGGACTGTTTCAAGAGGTGGCAGAAAGACATTTCGAAATTTGTCTGGCAGGGCAAAAAGCCCAGAATTAAATTTAAGATACTGACAGATGTTAAAGAAAGAGGGGGATTTGCCCTGCCGGAGTTAAAGTTGTACTATGAAGCAGCAGCGTTTTGCTGGCTGAAAGAATGGATGCTCCTCGAGAACACAGACATTTTGGACCTGGAAGGTTTTAATAATGCATTTGGTTGGCATGCATATTTATGGTATGATAAAATCAAGGTGCATAGGGCCTTTAAAAATCATATTGTCAGAAAAGCATTGTTTAATGTTTGGATAAGATATAAAGATCTGTTGGAAAACAAAACCCCTAGATGGTTGTCACCCTTGGAGGCTAAGGCTTTCAAGAAACTCAATATGGAGGTCGGATGGCCGAAGTATTGGGAAATCTTGGAACAGGAGGGAGATAAACTGAAATTACAAAGTCATGAGAAACTGAAATCTAAAGTACCAGACTGGCTTCAATATTACCAAATAATGGAGATTTTTAAACAGGACAGGAAAATTGGCTTTCAGGTGGAAAAAACAAAATTAGAAACTGAATTGTTAGAACCCAATACTAAGAATTTGTCAAGAATGTATAATTTGC
The DNA here is from genome assembly GCF_965112155.1 of Podarcis liolepis. Taxonomy (NCBI): domain Eukaryota; kingdom Metazoa; phylum Chordata; class Lepidosauria; order Squamata; family Lacertidae; genus Podarcis; species Podarcis liolepis. Next base: position 5,609,000 of record NC_139568.1, read on the forward strand.
TGCTGAAATGGAATACACAAGATGAAACAGTTAAATCGGCTATGATTAAATGGGCACAGGACATTGGTCATAACATTATGTTTGCTGACTGGGAATGGTTGTGGAACACCGGTATTAAATTTACGGCATGTAATGCCTTAAAGGAAAACATTATGAAAATGATTTACAGGTGGTACATGACCCCAGTCAAGCTTGCAAAAATTTACCACTTGCCTGATAATAAGTGTTGGAAATGTAAAGAAACTGAAGGTACTTTCTATCACCTTTGGTGGACGTGCCCGAAGATTAAGGCTTTCTGGGAAATGATATACAACGAAATGAAAAAGGTACTTAAATGCACTTTTCCTAAAAAACCGGAGGCCTTTCTCTTGGGCATTGTCGGCCAATCGGTGCCAAAGAAAGATAGAAATTTCTTTATGTATGCTACAACAGCAGCAAGAATTATTATCGCAAAGCATTGGAAGACACAAGATCTACCCACCCTGGAAGAATGGCAGATGAAAGTGATGGACTATATGACATTAGCTGAGATGACTGGCAGAATCCGCGACCAGGGAAAGGAGACGGCGGAAGAAGAATGGAAGAAATTTAAAATCTATTTTAAGGACTATTATAAACTTGCTGAATGCTAGAATGTCGAGGTTTTGAGCAAGAAAGGGTTACAGCGACATAAGATTAGATCGAAGGAAAGATTAAAAGGACAGAGGACCGATAGAAATATTTAGGGTTGCTAAAAACTTTTGGACATTGGGATGCAGAAAGAGGAGGTATGGGGGAGTCTGAGAAACATGGTTTATGAAGAAAAGGTTATGAAACTATACGTGTTTGTATGTCTTTTTACATGTTTGTATTGTGTTTAAAAAATTCTGTAAAACTAATAAAAATCTTTAAAAAAAAAAAAGTAACTGAGACCTGTGGGTATAGGGCGGTATAACAACAACAACAACAACAAGGTCTGCCCCTCTCCTTCTCTTCTAGGTTCAGGCGACTGAGGGACATGGCAGCCCGCAAGAAGAAGGGGACGCGCAAAGTCCCCAAGAAGTCGAGGGTTGCTGTGGGCCCATGTGAGCAAATGCTTCCTTTTCATTTTGGAGCGTAAGGAGGGGTGGCCTTAATGCTCTAATCCTCAACTGTGGAAAATAAGTAGAAATGAACTAACCTGCCCCCATGTCCTTTCCTGCTTCTCTTGTTGCAGATGGTTCAGAGACTGGCAGGGTCTGGGCAACGCCTGTGGTTAGTATTTGAGAAAACAGCACAGTACATACAAAATCCATCACCCCCACCCCCCATCCCATCCACCAGTGCTGTTTATACCCCCATTTTGGTGGTCTCAGATGCAGAGAAGCCCTCCTGCCATGAACTGACAGCCTGACTCTTGCCATTTCAGCAACTGGAGAAGGATGAGATGTTCCTCTGCTGCGTGCTGGCCACTTGCTTGGAGGGCCGTCAGAGAGAAAAGGACAGGTTGAGGTACTCCAAAAAGATGGCCGTCAAGGCAATTGCGGTGAGTGAGAGGTTGCATGAGGTATCCAGGGGTGAGGTGGGCAGGAGAGCAGGGGATGGGATTGGGGGATGCTGGGCAGAAGGAAGGCCTGGCGGGGTCTGGCCAAGAGAAGGGTTGTGCAGGCATTTGGCATTACATTGCCAATTCCTGCATTGAGTTTGGGGTTGGAGGAATCCACCTGATGTCCGTAGGGAACTGACGTTTTCCCCCTCCGCCCTCTGTTCTCTATCAGGATCTCATGGGACGGATTCCGTGCTTTACGCAGCCTGAATTGGTCCTTGCTACGGCACTGGAAGCCCTTTACCAACTGAGGTATACCACTTTTTTGAGCTTGACGAGGAGCTGGCGGGGGGAGGGGAACAGAATGTGGAAAGGTGTTACCAGACCTTGCCACTGCAGTGAATTCGATTGGAAGAATTGCTTACAATTTCTTGGGTTCCTTGCGTTCAAAAAGCTTTATTCATGCAGCAACTATTTACAGGATGAGTGGAGATGTGAGAGAGAAAATAGAAGCTATATTGTCTAGAGATGACTGCGAAATGGCTCAGCTTTTAGGGGTGGGATTAACTAAGACCTAGAGGCTTGCAACCAAGTGCCAGGTAGACTGCCACATAAACAGTGCCCTGGTGTGTTTATTTTACCTTTATTCATTTTTACCCTGTAAAATCTATACGCTGCTTGATTGTCAAAAGTGGTTTTAGCTAACACATGCATTCACTAGAAGTTCAAGAGAATGACATGTATTTGATGCTCCCCCCGCCCCCCCCATATGAGGAAGACTCCAAGGAGACAGAGTCTAAAAAGGTTTCCCTCCTTCTCTCCAGCCTCATGAAGCCCAAATTACCACTGAAGCTCCACAGCCTGATTGTGCATGCAGCCTTTGCGGCGGTCATTGAGGTCAAAACTGAGCCCGACAAGCAGGTAAGTTGTTAGCCTTGAAATTTGACTTCTCTAGTTGTTGTTTCTTCTTCACACGCTTTAAGCATTGCTCCCATTGCTCAACATCTGATCTCTCTTTCCCCTGCTTGGCACACCCTCTCCCTCATTGCCATTGCCTGCAGGAGTTAGAGGAACGTTATACTCTGATGCTGGGAGGCCTTCTCTGGGAGGCCCCAAGCACTAAGACCCTGAACTTGCTGATGAATCTAAGTATCTTGATGGCCTCAGTGGCTGTTTGACCTAGAAAGCTTTCATGGAGAAACAGCTACCTAGCAGTGCACCTCTTGGGCCCTTCCCCTCTTGTAAGGCAAGCTGGCCACATGGACGAGCCAGCAAAGGCCCACTTGCCCAGACAGCCAAAGGAGGGCCTTGGATGCAGAGCTACCATTTGGGGCTGGAGGACATTGCCATTTTAGAACAGAAACGGATCTCTCTCTGAGAGTGTAAAGGGCTGCACAGTGGTCTGCCTCTTTTCCCCAGACCAGCCTCCTGATCCTGAGGTCCCCTTTCCTCCCACAGGAACTGAGAGGTTACACAACAAGTGCGATTGCAGCGGAGAGGCAACAGGCAGCCAGTGGCATTAGCTGGCTGATGTCCTGTGCAAGAAGGCTCAGTTGCCTGAAGGTAAGTCTCTCACCTTTGGCACCTTCACAGCCCCAAGAGGCTCCCAGAGTGGCTTGTGAAAGGATTCCCACAGGAGGAATCACAGTCTGGTATCAGGCGCACAACACAATGTGTGTCCCTGGGAGGCCGGACAAGGCTGGAGACATTTCCTGCCCTCTTCCTTGATCTTACACTTCCACCTTGGGGCCAGGCAATAGAACTCACTCATCCCATGATGGAAGCAAGTCTTCCCTGGCTTGGGTCTGCTTCCATGTTCTCTTGCACCCATTATTTTTTTTTTTTTGGGGGGGGGAGAGTTTAGGATCAGATCAGTCATCTGATCCAGTACGGTCTTTTCCTTTCTCTACAGCATGCTCTCGTCCCTCTGGAGCTGGCTCACTTCTGCCCCAAAGAAGGTAACACCCACAGCCTGGGGACATGGGACGCACTTTCCAGACTAAGGAGAGCCCACTCAGTAGCTGCAGCATCCTTGCTTGATGCAGACCTCCTGGGTCATGTGGCTGTGAAATCCTGCCACAGCACAAAGATGGCCAAACTGCAGGCTTGGAAGGAGTCGTTGCCACCAAAGACAGGATCCATAAAGCCTCCTTGTAAATAGGGTGGAATGGGGGCCAGGTCAATTTGGTGAATCAGTAAATGTGGCAGAAATTCATCTCTCTTCTCCTTCATTCTCTTCCAGATGACATAAGACTTGATGTCAGTTTCGATTATGGGGATAAGACACAAGTTTCCAGGCTCAGCGATGATGGAGTGGCAAGTTTTGCTTGCTGTTTCATTGTGTGTTGTTGCTAATTGTGATCATTGCTGTTGTTTTAGAATTCTTTCCTATGCAATATTACTTTTTTATTGCTTTTAATTGTTGCTTTTTAAGTTGTCCTTGTAAAGGAAAGTGTTCTGCTAATGTTGATTGTATTCTGAATTGCTTCAAGAAGCCTCATAGCAATGAATACTATTAAGAGTAATAATTATTTTACCTGCCTTAATTATAATAAAGCATTGACATGCATATTTTAAATTAGCGGTTAAGGTCTTAAACTACACATTTTAATAGTTTCACATCTGTATTCTTTACTGTGTTCTAGCTTATAGATTTTAATTTTAACCTACATATATGTGAGAGCCAGTGTGGTGTAGTGGTTAAGAGTGGTAGTCTCGTAATCTGGGGAACCGGGTTCGCGTCTCTGCTCCTCCACATGCAGCTGCTGGGTGACCTTGGGCCAGTCATACTTCTCTGAAGTCTCTCAGCCCCACTCACCTAGAATCATAGAATCATAGAATCATAGAGTTGAAAGAGACCACAAGGGCCATCGAGTCCAACCCCCTGCCAAGCAGGAAACACCATCAGAGCACTCCTGACATATGGTTGTCAAGTCTCTGCTTAAAGACCTCCAAAGAAGGAGACTCCACCACACTCCTTGGCAGCAAATTCCACTGCTGAACAGCTCTTACTGTCAGGAAGTTCTTCCTAATGTTTAGGTGGAATCTTCTTTCTTGTAGTTTGGATCCATTGCTCCGTGTCCGCTTCTCTGGAGCAGCAGAAAACAACCTTTCTCCCTCCTCTATGTGACATCCTTTTATATATTTGAACATGGCTATCATATCACCCCTTAACCTCCTCTTCTCCAGGCTAAACATGCCCAGCTCCCTTAGCCGTTCCTCATAAGGCATCGTTTCCAGGCCTTTGTCCATTTTGGTTGCCCTCCTCTGGACACGTTCCAGTTTGTCAGTGTCCTTCTTGAATTGTGGTGCCCAGAACTGGACACAGTACTCCAGGTGAGGTCTGACCAGAGCAGAATACAGTGGCACTATTACTTCCCTTGATCTAGATGCTATACTCCTATTGATGCAGCCCAGAATTGCATTGGCTTTTTTAGCTGCCGCGTCACACTGTTGGCTCATGTCAAGTTTGTGGTCAACCAAGACTCCTAGATCCTTTTCACATGTACTGTTCTCAAGCCAGGTGTCACCCATCTTGTATTTGTGCCTCTCATTTTTTTTGCCCAAGTGCAATACTTTACATTTCTCCCTGTTAAAATTCATCTTGTTTGTTTTTGCCCAGTTCTCTAATTTGTCAAGGTCGTTTTGAAGTGTGATCCTGTCCTCTGGGGTGTTAGCCACCCCTCCCAGTTTGGTGTCATCTGCAAATTTGATCAGGGTGCCCTTGAGTCCATCATCCAAGTCGTTGATAAAGATGTTGAATAAAACCGGGCCCAAGACAGAACCCTGTGGCACCCCACTAGTCACTCTTCTCCAGGATGAAGAGGAACCATTGATGAGCACCCTTTGGGTTCGGTCAGTCAGCCAGTTACAAATCCACTGAGTGGTAGCAGAGTCAAGACCGCATTTTACCAGCTTCTTTACAAGAATATCATGGGGCACCTTGTCAAATGCCTTGCTGAAATCAAGGTAGGCTACATCCACTGCGTTCCCTTCATCTACCAGGCTTGTAATTCTGTCAAAAAACGAGATCAGGTTAGTCTGACATGACTTATTTTTCAGAAATCCATGCTGACTATTGGTAATCACAGCATTCCTTTCTAGGTGCTCACAGACTGTTTGCTTAATGATCTGCTCCAGAATCTTCCCTGCTATTGATGTCAGACTGACTGGGCGGTAATTATTTGGGTCCTCTCTTTTCCCCTTTTTGAAAATAGGGACAACATTTGCCCTCCTCCAGTCTGCCGGGACTTCGCCTGTTCTCCAGGAATTCTCAAAGATGACTGCCAGTGGTTCTGAGATCACATCTGCCAGTTCTTTTAATACTCTTGGATGCAGTTCATCTGGCCCTGGAGACTTGAATACATCTAAACTAGCCAAGTATTCTTGTACTATCTCCTTAGTTATTCTGGGCTGTGTTTCCTCTGCTGAATCATTTGCTCCAAATTCTTCAGGTCGGGCATTGTTTTCTTTATCGGAGAAGACTGAGGCAAAGAAGGCATTGAGGAGTTCAGCCCTTTCTGTGTCCCCTGTTTGCATTTCACCGTCTTCTCCTCTGAGTGACCCCACTATTTCTTTGTTCTTCCTTTTGCTACGAACATACCCATAAAAGCCTTTTTTGTTGCTTTTAACCTCTCTAGCCAGCCTGAGTTCATTCTGTGCTTTAGCTTTTCTGACTTTGTGTCTACACGTGCTGGCTATTTGTTTGACTTCCTCTTTGGTGGTTTCCCCCCTTTTCCATTTTTTGTACACATCCTTTTTTAATCTTAACTCAGTTAAAAGTTCTTTAGATAGCCACCCTGGCTTCTTTAGGCACCTTCCATGTTTCCGTCTCATTGGTATTGCCTGACGTTGTGCTTTTACTATCTCCCTCTTAACAAACTCCCAGCCATCATGAACTCCCTTTCCTTTCCACCTTTCACAGAGTGTTTGTTGGGGGGGGGAGGGAAAGGAGAATGTTAGCCGCTTTGAGACTCTTTAGGGTAGTGATAAAGCAGGATATCAAATCCAAACTCTTCTTCTTCTTCTACATGTTCTCTATCTCTGTATAAGTCCATATTCTGGTATGTGACTGTAACAAACTGATTCGTTCATTCAATAAAGCTTCGGTGGTTTTGAAATTCAGTAAATTGTCTCTGCCTTCATTTTTTGGTATTGAGGGAAACGCTCTATAAAATAATCAGAAAACATCAGGGTTGTAGTCAACATCAGTCCTTTCCACAGCAGACCTATTTAAATTGATGGGCACTAATTACGTGGCTGTGTTGATTTTGACGCATCTCTTCTGAGTAAAACTCAGTTGACTACTCCTCACAGGATATCCTGGAATTGTAGAGTTGGAAGGGACCACAAGAGTCATCTAGTCCACCCCCTGCAATGCAGGAATATTTTGCCCAACGTGGGGCTCGGACCCACGACCCTGAGATGAAGAGTCTCACACTCTACTGACTGAGCTATGGGCAGATATCTTGTTTGATAAATGTGTCCCTTGGAAACAATTTGGTTTTATCCTCTCTGCAGGAGTTGCTATGCCTGATCATTCCATCTAGTTCTGTCGAAAGAGAGGTGGGGGTTGTTTTCTGATTTCTTAATTGTGAATATTTGGGGGGCAGGGGAGGCATAGGTGGAAAGGAGATACTCAGACGGACCAGAGTGAAATGGGGCCGAGTGAAATTGGGGCTTCGGGATGGCTTGGGGAAGTCTAAAAGTGTCACATCCAAACCAAAACTCTGGGTTGTTGGATGCCCCTGCCTTCTGTCATCATTTGAGCTTTTTTCTGCTTCCTCTGTCTGGAAGGAGGCCAAAGCCCACTTAAACATAAGAATGATTATAAGAAAGCATTCATTCAACAGCCAGAGTTGAATGAAGACGATGTGCTAGGAGGAGAATGAGCTAATTAAACCATTCTGCAACACACACACACACACACACACACACACACACACACACTGCAATCCGAACCCCAGTGCTGTTATGAGGACAATGGTCACAACCACACATTTCAAGAAGCATTGCACTAAGAGTCACAGATTCACCCAACACATCCTGGGAACCTCTGTTTGCTACAGATCTAACATCTCTCAGCACCCTTGGCAAACTACAGTTCCCAGGATTCTTGAGGGAAAGCCTGGACTCTTTCAAGTGGTGTAAGAGCTTTAAATGTGTCGTGTGGAATTCCTCCAAAATAATCGGAGAACTGTGCAACCCTCTATCTCTCAGGCTACGGTCCTGCCCCAGGCTCAGGAGGAGGACGGCTCTTTATTAGATTAGGTTTGTATCCTGCCTTTCTATTTTCATGCTCAAGGCAGCTAAACCGTCAGAACTACAGAAATCAATTATAATAATCAATACAATAAGAATAGCAATAAGAATTATTTACCAAATCTAAATAATCTGATAGAAAATTGAGGGAGGGATGATCTCTCCATCAGCTGCAGTCTTTGGAGACAACATTTCAATGAACATTATTGTTGTTGTTGTTGTTGTTGTTGTTGTTGTTGTTGTTATTATTTATTTATTTCATTTCTATAGCGCTTTATATTTTCAAGAAAAATCTCAAAGCAGTTTACAGCATATTAAAACATAAATAAAACAATCTGAAGAATGTCAAATATAGAGTATACAGTTAAAGCAACATAGTTAACCAAAAACTGAAATATTAAAGATTTCAAAATAAAACATTACAAAGGAAGTCAACTACAGAATACATATTTAACACAAAGTTAACAAAAACAAAGCAAAAAACTTAAGCATCCCCCCCCCAAAAAACCAACATTGCTAAGTAAAGTCAAATATAAAATCCACATTTAAAACAGCAGAATTCCCAAGAGAATAAAATATGATCATAAGCATGACACGGCTGTTCAGCAGGCACAAAAAGATGGGGCAAAAGAATCCAATAGTTTGGGTTTCTTGTCAGGCCGAGCAATGTCCCTCTGGTCTCACCAGGAGCCTCTTTAGTAGAGCTGGTGTCTGGGCCCTGCCCCCCAGGCCAGGTGGAAAGGGCCTTGCAGGAAGCGGCCTTCACAACTCACAACCGGCCAAGGCCATCATGATGACACACAGTTCAATAGGGCAAGGTTTCTGGCAGGTGGGCATCTAAAGCCTACCAGACTGTCCACGCAGACCTTGTTGGTCCACTTGCAACCTCTCTAGGTGGAGCAAAGTACTTCATGGTATTGATTGATGCTTTTTCCAGGTACATTCATGTGTTCATGCTCAGGCAGAAATCAGAAGCGTTTCCGAGGTTCAAGGAATTCTGTGCTTGGTTGCAAAATGTCCATGGAAAGCAACTGCAAAACCATTGGTTGGCTTTCATTGAGTTCTGTGGACACAGTAAAAAAAAGCTGCCATCTGGTTTCTCTCGGGATGTTCGGATCGTGGAACACAGATTTGCTCTCCACCGTAACCATGTCTCTCAGCATACCACTTTCTTTCCCCCCAGATAGGTGGCTACTATTCACTTGTAGGAAGATGTGCTTATTTAGATTACAACATTGCAGTGGGAGCAAAAGCCATCTTTCTTCTCTCAAGAGGGTTAGTCGAGTTTCTGTTGTTATGGAAAAATCCAGGTGGGAGGCTGCTCAGAGCCCGTGGGTCCCTGCGGAACAAAGAAGGAGTCCAGCCACCAACCGGAGCAAATAGCGGAGACCAAAGTTTATCGCGCAACAGGTTCAGAGAGGAATTGAACCCCGAGAACGGGGTGACAAGGACTTTTAAAAGTTCCTATCTTATACCAGCAGACAGTTCGCTAAACATCACCACTCCATCAGAAAAGGGGAGGGTTATACATGATTAACATAGGAGGAATGTGTTGGGGTAACATGCAAATACAGGATATGTCTTGGGAAATCCGCTCCACTTCCCAGTGGGGAGGAGTTGCGGTGGACCACGTGGCCACCCACTCCCCACCAGGGGCGGGGGACTCTGTCCCCCGTTGCCTATGGGATCCCGGCCACGTCTAGCCCGGCCAGCCAACCCCCAGAGAACTTCCTCTTTGGCTCGCTTCCTCAATCACCCGCCCTCCCTCCCTATTTTGCAGGTTAGGCAATGGCCTTGCTATGGACTTTGGTTGGTCGTCTTGGTTGTCCGAGGGGCCTGGTAGGAATTTTACCACTTGGCAAATTGGCACTGGCCACTTGGTTTTCGCCTACCTCGTAGCAATCGTCACAACTTTGTTAGGGTTGCGGTTAGGCATTGTTTGACCTTGTGTGGGGGAGGGGATGTGTGGCCAACACCTGCCCCTCCATGCTTAAGGTTATTCCGTTAAAGGAATCCAGGGGTGTTGATCTAGTCTGAAGGCCGGCTGGGGGGCTAAGGCCTTGACACGACGCCGACGGGAGCACCAGGGGGAGCTTGAGTTGGTTCGCATCGACAGGGCTCCCCCTACCGGTGGCTTACCCTTACTGGGACTTCCTGCACAATGGGCAGGAGTCAGATATAGTCAGGTCCAATCAATGCCTAAGCCAATACCGCTCACATTCTTTAATTTCAATAAATATGTGGCCAAAATTTGCCCAGTAACAGAAACCTAATATCTGTGTCCTTGAGTGAGTCATTTCCAACGAGGGGGTGGCTGCGGGGTCTCGACACCCAAGTACATTCTAAGCACCTACTGCAAGAGGACACTAGAACTTTGGTTTGCATAGTCTGCCGCCTGGGTAAGTCCGGAGGAGAGCTTTTGCCCAGCGATTGTCACCTACGGGTAAAGTACCTTCCTATGAGTAGGTGACCTCCTGCTTGGGGAATACTGGCGGGGACCGAGGGGTTCCCAAGTCCTTGGCCAACGACGCAGACTGGTGGTGGATTGAAGAGAATCGGTGAAACCAGTGGTTTTCTATGAATTATGAGTTTTTAGGCTTTTTTAATACAGACGGTTCTTTTCGGAAGTGGCCTGGCCTGACATTGCTACATTGTATCTAGCTGGACCATAAAGAAGGCTGATCGCCGAAGAATTGATGCTTTTGAATTCTGGTGCTGGAGGAGACTCTTGAGAGTCCCATGGACTGCAAGAAGATCAAACCTATCCATTCTGAAGGAAATCAGCCCTGAGTGCTCACTGGAAGGACAGATCCTGAAGCTGAGACTCCAATACTTTGGCCACCTCATGAGAAGAGAAGACTCCCTGGAAAACACCCTGATGCTGGGAAAGATGGAGGGCACAAGGAGAAGGGGACGACAGAGGACGAGATGGTGGGACAGTGTTCTCGAAGCTACCAGCATGAGTTTGAGCAAAGTGCGGGAGGCAGTGGAAGACAGGAGGGCCCGGCGTGCTCTGGTCCAGGGGGTCACGCAGATTCGGACACGACTAAACGACTAAACAACATCTAGTTTTGATTGGATTAACAGGGTAACGAGGTTTCAATGGACTCAGTCCGTTGTTCTCGCAGCGGGAGCTGTCATCACCTTGTCAGCGCTGAGCTGCCTCTGCAGAGCCATGGCATTGCTGCGATTGGCTGAAGGGCTACATTCAACGCCATCTGATTGGCTAGAGCGCATCCTCATGCAAATACATTGTTCATTCATCAAATACATCGATCGTGTATAGCATCGGGATACGGGGTCAGAAATGGCGCTTTCTTCTCGGGGTTTTGGACTTTTGTGCGGTGCTTGGTGCAACGTTGTGACGGGGCGAGGGGAGTCCTAGTGTGGCAGGGTTCCCTTGAGGTCATCGCCTCGGGCTCTACGTCTCTTACTCGGGAGTAAGACTTTGTTCATATGCCCCCCCTCCATTCCGTAACACTATTCATATGGACTTCATGGAGTGTGCACTCTTGCAGGGTCTGCTTCCAGAAACTACTATTGCAGATGTATATATTTTGGCAGAAATGGTTTACAAATATGCACGATGGCAAGCAGGCAGACAGGAACAGTTACAAAGCAACCTTGGTCCTGCCTAGCCTGGAAGCTGTTTCCAACTAGTGAACTAGAAACCTTTCAGCAACCTTTACAACCATCTACAAACCCCGAAGTTTGTGGGATTCTCTTATTTCAGCTGTGTCTTGGCTCTGTGCTCGCAAGTGTTCTAGTGACTTTCAGGTAACTTGGAAAGCATGGTAATGATGTCTTGGTTCTGAAGAATGATATTTTCCCCAGTCTGACTTAGTTATCCTGGTGATGATTCAGCTAGATGTTGTACACGCTGACCATATTCCAGAAGGGGTTTGTTGTTTTGGCCTTGCTTTGGCTTACTGAGATCTGTCTTCTCCCTATAGGTGCTCATTCTAAAATGGATAATTGTAACGTTTGACTTCATTGATCAGAAGGAAAATATGAATGCTCTCTATGGTTTCTTCTTCCGCTTCTTACAATATGAGAAATTGGTAAGATAAAAAGGAATGTGTTATTTTGAAGGAACTCGCTTTTATTCTGACATTAACCCAAATCAAACAATAAAGAGTACTTTCCGACCACACAACAGGACACCATGTGAAAGGTGGGGCCTTAAATACATTTGAATCAAATACATTTGGAACAAGTGATTGTTACATTTAAGGAACATTCTCTAGGCAATGAGATTGGGGGGAAATACAAAAACCCATTCGGATACATTTGGATACATTTAGAAAAGTACAGCATTTTGAGGGAAAATACATTTGAGTTGAAAACTACATTCAGATCCATTCTTAAAGTCAATGAGAAAGATACAGCAAAAAGGATACGATTTGATACAGCGAAAAACGATACATACATCACAGAAGGGGCGGCCTACAACAGACTCCTTTCTGGCAGGAAACCTCTTGATGGGTTTACCTGGCTGTTCATGGGTTTACCTGCATATTCTTTTGTGATGAGAACTACTTACAGTATTTATTTATGTGTTTATATCTTAGACCTTCTAATTCTCCTAGCACCAGGAATTGACCAGATGGTGCAGGATGCCCCCCCCCCCAAGTATCTGTTGGAAGCAGATTTAGGAGTGGGGGGTGGAAGCACCTACTGGTGGGGAGCACACTTCTTCTGGGGATGTTTCCTCCTCCTCCCACTTCTCCCTGGGGCCTCAGGATGAGAAGTCAGGCTGGAAGTCTCCTCGGAGAAGACAAAGGAGCAAGCATGGCTGCCTTTCCTCTTCTCCAGACCAGTTAGTTGGACTAGAAACCTTTCCCATCCCAGTTCTGCAGTGGTTTTCAAGCAGTGTGCTGTGGCAGCTGGGGTGCCTTGAATGATGGTCAGGGGTGCCGTGGGAGACACTGGCCTCTGTCCCTCTTTCCTTCCCTCCCTCCTCGGATGCCATCTCTGCCTCCCCAAGGCTTGCCCAGCTGTTCTCCCCCAGAGAATGGTGCCTCTGGGGCTGGCCAGGGGGTGTGGGCTGCCAGGAGCTGAGGCGGCCTCAGAGGAAGCAAGCCAACTGGCGAGGGGCCCTTGCTGTTGGGAATGGACAGGCAAGTCCCAGGCCCCTTTAATATATCAATAACAAATCAACACAATGACGCTATAATGATACAATCTGAATCATTAGGGGTGCATTGCAGCGGTCAATGCAAATCTCCATGAGTCGCCTTTCAGCCAGAAGCTCTGCAGCACAGGTGGTTCTGATGATTCCCCTGTAAGGAAGGCTTACAATGTAGGAGGAGGCTTTGGGGCTTTGCGAGAGGGGGGAAAGTGGGGACATCATAGAAGTATGCATGATATGGGAAAGGGGCAGAGCGATGTTTCCTCCTCATAATATCAGAACCTGGATCTCTATAAGAAAGCGGAATGATGGCAGATTCAGGCCAGACACAGAGTGCCTAGTGACACTGAAATTTCCTCCTTCCAGAGGCACTGAGGGGGATGGCTTTAAGAGACGATTTGTCAAATTCATGGAGGGTTAGACCATGTTGCACCTCCAGCCGCAGAAGCAGTCTACCTCTGCATACCAGTTGCGGACGTCCCCAGTGGGGAGAGTAGGGCTGCATTTGGAGTCTGCTTGGGGCTTCCCTTGGACATCTGCTGGGCTGCTGAGAGCTGGACTAGATGGGCCTTGGCCTGATCCTGCAGGGCTGTGACAATAAGAGCCTGGAGTATGGCTGCTTCGCGAGCAATTCAGGGAACAGTAGTGCAGAGTTTCATCTCCCTGGGAAGGGGCACATGCTCAGCAAAGCTGTCTCTTGCTTCTGGTCCTAAGAGTTGGGGTGGGGACATGGAGGAAAGGGGTGCAGCCTTCTGTAGAGGCCGGAGTCTCTCCCCTGACTCTCTCTGCCACCTCTGAGGTGCCCGAAAAGGCAGATAGCAGAGGAAGCGAACCAATAGTCACGTTCATCTGTACTGGCTCAGTATGCCCTATTCTGATAGATGCTGCCTTTCATATTCATGCCCAAGAGCCTATCCGCTCCAGAGATCTGGGGCTGAACCCGGGATCTGCACGCCAAGGCTGGAGTAAGAAAGAGCCCTTGCCAGCTGGCCACGTTGGGCGCCTGCCTGGAGAGTGGAAGCCGGGGGTTGGAGGGACATCGTGCTGCTCCTGGCAACCCCCACCCAACGCGACGTCCTCCTCCGCCTGAATCCCGCTTCCCCGGGACGCACTTCCCATCCTGGAGTGGCTGGGGTGGGAGCGCTCCCCACCCCCTTTCTTTTTTTTAAAAAAATATATTTATTAACTTTTCAGAGATTATACAAAAAAAGCAAAAAACAAAAATACAAAAATAAAAACACATATAATTTCATTCACTTATTTTCTTTTAACTTCTCAGACCTCCTCAGACCTCCCCTTTTTGTATTCCAATTCAAATTATTCATTCAGCAAATCCTCGCCCTTAATTTTCACTTAATTTTACACCTTTCTTTCTCCCCCCCCCAATTATCTTAATCATTACAGCTGATAACCACTTAAATTCTATCCAACATCATTCTAACATTCACTAATTTTGTAATATTTCCCAAGATAGTCCTTGAATTTCTTCCAATCTTCTTCCGCCGTCTCTCTTCCGTGGTCTCGGATTCTGCCAGTCATTTCTGCCAATTCCATGTAGTCTATCACCTTCGTCTGCCATTCTTCCAAAGTGGGTAGATCTTGTGTCTTCCAATACTTTGCAATAAGTATTCTTGCTGCTGTTGTTGCGTACATAAAAAATGTTCTGTCTTTCTTTGGCACCAATTGGCCGACCATGCCCAGGAGAAAGGCCTCTGGTTTCTTCAGAAAGGTATATTTAAATACCTTTTTCAGTTCATTATATATCATTTCCCAGAAAGCCTTAATCTTTGGGCACGTCCACCAAAGGTGAAAGAATGTACCTTCCGTTTCTTTTCATTTCCAACATTTGTTAACAGGCAAATGATAAATTTTTGCAAGCTTGACTGGGGTCATGTACCACCTATATATCATTTTCATAATATTCTCCCTTAAGGCATTACATGCCGTAAATTTCATACCGGTGGTCCACAACTGTTCCCAGTCAGCAAACATAATATTATGTCCAACATCTTGTGCCCATTTAATCATAGCGGATTTTACCGTTTCATCCTGAGTATTCCATTTCAACAGCAAATTATACATTCTTGACAAATTCTTAGTTTTGGGTTCTAGCAGTTCTGTTTCTAACTTTGACTTTTCCACCTGGAAGCCAATTTTCTTATCCAAATTATATGTCTCCATTATCTGATAAAAATGAAGCCAATCTCTCACTTTGTTTTTTAATTTCTCGAAACTCTGCAGTTTCAGTTTATCTCCTTCTTGTTCCAGAATTTCCCAATATTTCGGCCATTTGGCCTCCATATTGAGCCTTTTCAGAGCTTTCGCTTCCATCGGTGACAGCCACCTTGGGGTTTTATTTTCCAATAAATCCTTGTATCTTATCCAGACATTAAACAATGCTTTCCTGACAATATGATTTTTAAATGCTTTATGTGCTTTGACCTTATCATACCATAAATATGCATGCCATCCAAATACATTGTTAAAACCTTCTAAATCCAAAATGTCTGTGTTTTCAAGAAGTAGCCACTCTTTCAACCAGCAGAAAGCTGCTGATTCATAGTAAAGTTTAAAGTCTGGCAGGGCAAATCCACCTCTTTCCTTTGCATCAGTTAATATCTTAAATTTTATTCTGGGCTTCTTGCTCTGCCAGACAAATCTAAAAATATCTCTCTGCCACTTCTTGAAACAGTCCATCTTGTCCACAATTTGAACAAAAACAACATTCTAGGCAATACGTTCATTTTTATCACAGCAATACGGCCTAGCAATGAAAGCTTCAAATTTGACCAAATTTCTAAATCTTTTTTTACTTCTTGTCAGGGAACTGCCATCGGAGGAACAGGTGGTGGAAGGGCTCACGGAGGCTGGGAGAGAATCAGCAGCTGAAGCAGGAACCAGCAGGGGGAGAGGTGGGTCTCTGGTGGAAGGGCTCACGGAGGCTGGTAGAGACTCAGCAGCTGAAGCAGGAACCAGCAGGGGGAGAGGTGGATCTCTGAGGGAAAGCGAGCAAGAGGGAGGGCTCAGGGACACGTCCAGCGAGAACAGTGGGGAGGTATCTGAAGCTCCCATAGGGAGACCCACTCCTCGCCGGAAACTGTCACGCCGCGAGTCCAGAAGACGTGTTTCCGTTAAGGAGCTTTTATGCTGGAAACGATTCCGAAAGCAACCACTGTCGGAATCTGCAAGTGACTAGAGCAGCCATGTCTGAGGGGCTCCGTCACAGACAGAGGTTTGTGAACTTGCACAGACTCTGAGGGACTACACTTTTACGCACAAGCAGCTCATCATCCCATCACAGCATTCTGACAGTCTTTGTAAGCTGTTTGTGCAGGAGAAGGCATCATGAGTGACCCAGCCGGAACCGGAGAAGCAGGAGTTGGAGCTGGTCCAAGCTTCGAAGAAAGGTACCGGGCGTTGGAGATCCAACTGGCGCTGCAGACGGCGAGGCTTGAGGAGAGAAGGGCTCAGGATGCAGACAAGAAGGGGAAAGCCACCCAGTTCACCAGAAAGGTACCAGGATTGGTGCAGAAGTTTGGGGGGGACCCCAAGGACTACCATGCCTTTAGAACAGAGATGCAATATGCCCTCAATGTGCAGTTTGATGAATTCCCTGACGAGGAATCGCGAGTGGCTTTCGTGATTGGGCATCTTGAAAGGGGGGCGAGGGACTGGGTTAGACCCCTGATGGCAACGCATAATGACGTCCTAAAGGACACAATGAAGTTCTTTCGTGCAATGGATCTCATGTTTTCCAGCGATATTGAGCAGGGAGTGGTGCGCAGACAGCTAATGGCTTGCAAGCAGGGGAGCCGATCTGTCCGTGAGTACTGGACTGAGTTCACCATGCTGGTTCACAGATTGGGGTGGGACTTATCGGCGGAACCCATTCAAATGCTATTTGAAGAAGGTCTTGCTTCGGCTGTGAAAGACGAACTTTCCCGGGGTCCCAGGGCGGATTCTATGGATCAGCTGACCAAATCTGCGCTGACCATAGGAGCGCGCCAGGAGGCGAGAGCTTTGGAGAGGCGGGAAGGGAAGGGGGAACGTTGGAAGGAGTTCCGCATTCCAGACATTCCAGAGACAACTTTCCCGCCGGCAGAGCTGATGGAAATCGGAACAGCGCGCGCGCGCGCAGTTTCAAAGCCCAGTGAGGGGGGAAAGAAGGAGGGAAAAGGCGCCCGGAAATGCTATCTCTGCCAACAGCCAGGTCACTTTGCCAGAGTCTGCCCCCAGAGGAAGGAATGGCAAGGGATGGTGGGAGCTGTTGAGGGAAGAGAGGAGGAAATACCGGAGCAAGTAAAAGCCAACGCCTGGCTGCCACCGTCGGGGCACAGCAGCCAGGCCAAAGAGCAGTGAAAGTGCCCACGCCAGAACCCCCTAAACCTGCCCTAGTGATAGAAGTGTCACTAGAGCTGCAAAACGGATACCCTCTAAAGATAAAGGCGCTGTTGGACTCAGGCAGCTCCTGCAATTTCATGAGCAAAGAGTTTGCAGCTGAACAACAGATACAGACGATACCTTTAAGCAACCCCCTGCAGGTGACCACGATCGATGGCAGGGAGTTGTTGGGAGGAGAAGTCAGCTTGCAGACCGTCCCAATGATAATGAAGGTGGCAAGGCACACCGAACTGATAGCGTTTAATGTGGCCACCTTGGGAGGAGCTCCTATTATTTTGGGGATGAGCTGGCTAGCGTTACATGATCCGCTGGTGGGCTGGCATCAGAGAGTGGTTTCCTTTGGTTCAGCACATTGCTTAGAACACTGCAAAGGGGGAAAGGGTTCAGCAGGGGCCCAAGCCACCCTAGCAGGGACGGAAGTAACGGAGAAAGTGAAGGTACCACGACAATACGCTGATCTCAGCGACGTGTTCAGCGAAAGGGAAGCTGACCAACTACCCCCGCATAGACCCTTTGACTGTCAAATCAATTTACTCCCTGGGGCACAGCTTCCTGTAGGCAAGTTGTACGCCATGTCAAACAGAGAAATGCAGGAGCTAAGAGAGTTCATTGACAAGAACCTGAAGAGAGGTTTCATCAGAGAGTCCAGAGCGGTGGGAGGTAGCCCAGTGTTTTTTGTGGATAAAAAAAACACGGACAAGCCGAGACTTCTGTGTGACTTCAGGGCGTTAAACGCAGTGTCAGAACCATTGGCCTTCCCTATGCCCAGGATTGACGACATTTTGACCAGGGTGCGGAAGGGAAAGATTTTTACAAAGCTGGACCTAAGGGGGGCGTACAACCTGATACGTATAAGGAAAGGGGATGAATGGAAAACCACCATGTTCACCCCTTTCGGGGCATTTGAATATTTAGTTATGCCATTTGGCTTACAAGCAGGCTCGGCCTGTTTCCAATCATTTATGAACCACGTACTGGGGCCTTTGCTTTACAAGAATTGTGTGGCCTTCCTAGATGACGTGTTGGTGTATTCTGAGAATGAGGAGCAGCATGTGAGAGACGTCAGAGAAGTGTTGAGCAGGCTGCAAGCCAACCGGCTGTGGGTGAAACTGGAGAAGTGTCAGTTTCATACCAAGGAGGTGGAGTTCCTGGGGTACCGCCTGTCAGACAAGGGATTGGCCATGGATCCCGGCAAGGTCCAGGCAGTGCTGGAATGGAAAACACCCAAAACAAAGAAGGATGTGCAGAGGTTCCTAGGGTTTGGGAACTTTTATCGTAAGTTCATCCGAAACTTTGCTCAACTGACGGCGCCCATTACAGACTGTCTCAGCAGTAAGAAGAAATTCGTTTGGACTGAGGAGGCGGAGCGAGCTTTTGAGGAACTGAAAAGGGCCTTCGCCTCTGAAGAACAACTTCTGCATGTGGATTTACAAAAAAAGATGAGAGTCGAAACAGACGCATCAGACAGAGCCATAGGGGCGGTGCTTCTTCTGCAGCCAGGGAAGGAGGAGTCAGAGTGGAGACCGTGTGCCTTTTTTTCGCGAAAACTGAACAAATCCGAGAGGAACTACACGGTGTATGACCGAGAACTTCTTGCTATTCATGAAGCTTTCCGGAGATGGAGGCACCTGTTAATTGGCGCACAACATAAGGTGCAAGTGTGCACTGATCACAAGAACCTAGAGTATTGGAGAACGGCACGAGTGCTCAACCAACGGCAGTTGAGATGGGCCCAGGAGTTCTCCAAATTTAACTTTGAGATTTGTTACGTGCCAGGCCCAGAGAACGTTAGGGCGGACGCTCTCTCACGCAAACCTGAATATTTGGAGGGGGAGGGAGCACCCGAAGAAAGACATGTCATTCCAGAGGACCGCTGGGTGTGTGGGGCGGCATTGGTGGGGCAAAGAGAACTGGTAGAGGGAACGGAGAATGATGAATACGCCCAGGACAAACTCAGGGGTCTCAGGAGGGAGGGAGATAAACCCGGAGGTTTTGAGGAGAGAAACGGGGCGTTGTATTACAAGGGAGCGTTATATATACCTGAAGGAGAGTTGAGGGGGAAGTTACTCAAGCAGCTGCACGATAGCCCCACAGCAGGGCATTTTGGGCAACACAAAACCATGTGGCTGGTTACCAGGGAATTTTGGTGGCCCAAGGTCAGGGAAGATGTGCGGGAGTATGTGAGAGGGTGTGACCAATGCCAGCGAGCCAAAGGGGAGAGGCGGGCACCGGCAGGGTTATTAGAACCGCTACCCACACCTGAAAGACCATGGGAAGCAGTGGCAATAGATTTCATGACTGATCTGCCAAAGTCCAGAGGGAAAACAGCCATCATGGTTGTGGTAGACCTGTTAACCAAAATGGCCCACTTTATAGCCTGCTCACATGCTGTCACGGCAGAAGAAACAGCTAAATTGTTTGTAGAAAATGTGTTTAGGTTGCATGGCGCCCCCTTGAGGGTGGTTTCAGACCGAGGGAAACAATTTACTTCCAGGTTCTGGAGGAAGCTCATGAGCTTACTGCATGTAGAGGTCAATTTTTCGACTGCCCGGCATCCTGAAACCAACGGGCAGGCGGAAAGAGCCAATGGCATCCTCCAGCAATATTTGAGGTGTTATGTCAATGACAGAGAGAATGATTGGGTGGAGAAGCTGGCGTTGGCGGAATTTGCCTACAACAATGCGGAGAACGTGTCCACGGGGATGAGCCCCTTTTTGGCTAATTATGGGTGCCATCCCAGGGCTTTCCCAGGGGGGGAAGGGGAGAGATGGAGCGTCCCGGCTGCCGAACAGTTCGTAGAAGAAATGGAGGCGATCCATCGCCAGCTCCAACTTAACTTAGACAGGGCCAAGGAGGAATATAAGAGGCAGGCAGACAAAAACAGAAGAGAAGGTGAAACCATTAGGGTGGGGGACCAGGTGTGGCTGTCAACCCAAGGGTTACCATTCAAAGGGGGTTGTAAGAAGTTAAGACCCAAAAGATTGGGCCCATTTGAAGTCACGCAACAGGTCAACCCAGTGGCTTTCAGACTCCGGTTACCGAACCACATGAAGCTGCACCCAGTTTTCCACAGGTCGTTGCTGTGACCATATAAAGGGGACAGAGAAGGGAGGGTCACTCGGGGACCAGCAATGGAGGAAAGGGAACACAGCTACCATGTAGCGGAGATCCTCGATTCCAGGTGGAAGGGAGATCAAGTAGAGTATTTGGTAATGTGGGAAGGGGAACCGGAGTCGGAAAACACCTGGGTCATGGCAGAGGATGTCAATGACGAGGTTTTAATAGAAACTTTTCATCAGAGGTTCCCACGTAAACCTCAGCCTGTAGCGAGGTTCCGGAGGGAATACTTTGCCACCACCGACGAAGAAGAGGAGTTGGAGGGGTTCACAGATTCCGAGGAGGAGGAGGATTCAGCGAGCCGGAACGGCGACCGATGGAGGGAAATGTTCGAGACGTCTGAAGATGAAGAGGATTCTTTTCGGGGTTTTACCTCCTCACCGCCCAGAGGAGAGGGAACGGGAGGGGGTGAAGGGGGCCCTGGAGGGGAGGTGGATGTCAGGGAACTGCCATCGGAGGAACAGGTGGTGGAAGGGCTCACGGAGGCTGGGAGAAAATCAGCAGCTGAAGCAGGAACCAGCAGGGGGAGAGGTGGGTCTCTGGTGGAAGGGCTCACGGAGGCTGGGAGAGACTCAGCAGCTGAAGCAGGAACCAGCAGGGGGAGAGGTGGATCTCTGAGGGAAAGCGAGCAAGAGGGAGGGCTCAGGGACACGTCCAGCGAGAACAGTGGGGAGGTATCTGAAGCTCCCATAGGGAGACCCACTCCTCGCCGGAAACTGTCACGCCGCGAGTCCAGAAGACGTGTTTCCGTTAAGGAGCTTTTATGCTGGAAACGATTCCGAAAGCAACCACTGTCGGAATCTGCAAGTGACTAGAGCAGCCATGTCTGAGGGGCTCCGTCACAGACAGAGGTTTGTGAACTTGCACAGACTCTGGGGGACTACGCTTTTACGCACAAGCAGCTCATCATCCCATCACACTTCTGTCCAACATTTCTCATAATTATCTTTAAATAAATTCACATTTTTAGCTGTCATATTAATCCCCAAATATTTCACTTTCTTGACCACAGTCAAACCTGTCTCATTCTGAAACCTCTCTTTTTCAATTACAGTTAAAATTTTCTCTAAAACCTTAGTTTTTGACTTATTCAATTTAAATCCTGCTACTTGACCAAATTCTTGAATTAAATCTAAAACCCTTTTGGTACTGGATTCTGGCTCTTGTAATGTTAGTACTAGATCATCTGCATATGCTCTCAATTTATACTGTTTAGGTCCGACCTGTATACCTTTAACCAACTGGTCCCTTCTGATCATATTCAGCAAAACCTCCAGGACTGATATAAAAAGCAATGGGGAAATTGGGCACCCTTTTTCTATCTTAAATTCCTCCGTCACCACATTATTTACAATTAACTTAGCTTTTTGCTCAGAATATACTGCACCTATACCATTTTCAAATCCTTGGCCTACCCCCATCCCTTGGAGATTCTTTTTCATAAAGCTCCAAGAAATATTGTCAAAGGCTTTCTCCGCGTCCACAAATATCAAAACTGCTTTAGTATTTATGTTCACTTCTAATTTTTCCAAAATGTCAATTATATTCCTTATGTTATCTGACAGGTGTCTTCCCGGGAGAAAGCCTGCTTGGTCTCCATGAATCTCCTCCCTCAACACTTTTTTCAATCTCTTAGCCAAGATGTCAGCAAAAATTTTGTAATCCACATTTAATAACGATATAGGCCGGTAGTTCTTAAGTTGGGTCTTTTCAGTCTCTGTTTTCGGTATAAGTGTAATATAGTCTTCTTTCCACGAATCTGGTGCCCTTTTCCCCTCCAAGATTTCATTGCAGACTTCCTTCAAAGGTTGTAGTAACCACTCCTTCAGAGATTTATAATATCTGGAAGTCAGCCCATCCGGTCCCGGAGACTTGCCCAGTTGCATATTTTGAATGGCACCTTCTATTTCTTGTTCAGTTATTTTTTGATTCAGCACTAATTTACTTTCATGGGAGATTTTTTGTAATCCATTTGTCTCCAAGAATCGGTCTATGTCCATTTCTTTCTGTGGCCCTTCTAAATTTGTAACCGTATTTAGTTTTTGTCTTTTCCTCATTTGCCAAGCCAATAATTTCCCACATTTATTTGCTGATTCAAATGTCTTTTGTCTCATTTGTTTAATTTTCCATTCTATTTCTTGATTAGCTGATTAGCTGTTCTCCCTGTGCAAAGGTCAGAGGGGGCAGGGTTTCTGTTGAGGCAGGGGATTAGCTGTGGGAGGAGCATATCAGACCTAGCAGGGCAGCAGTTGAAGAAGGAGCAAAAAAGGTTTTCTTGTGTGTTTCTTTGTGGCTGATTAGCTGTTCTCCCTGTGCAAAGGTCAGAGGGGGCAGGGTTTCTGTTGAGGCAGGGGATTAGCTGTGGGAGGAGCTTATCAGACCTAGCAGGGCAGCAGTTGAAGAAGGAGCAAAAAAGGTTTTCTTGTGTGTTTCTTTGTGGCTGATTAGCTGTTCTCCCTGTGCAAAGGTCAGAGGGGGCAGGGTTTCTGTTGAGGAAGGTGATTAGCTGTTGGAGGAGCTTATCAGAGCTTGTAGGGCAGCGGCAGTTTGATCCATCTTTTAGATTTAGGGGAGCTAATCTCAAACGTTTGTTGGGGGAGACCTAGGTGTTTTTTTTTTTGTGGGGGGGAGTTATTTGTCCTGTCTTCACGCTTTTTATGATGGAGGACCGCTGTAGCCACCCCCAACGACACGTTCTCAAGATGGAGGGGGAGGGAACAGCTGCAGTTGCCTGCGGTTCCTGCGCAATGTTTGCCATCTTGCCAAAGGTTGCAGGCAGCTTTACCTGCAGCAATTGCATGTTGATTTCCCTCTTAAAAGACAAAGTCCAGCAACTGGAGGAACGTGTAGCTACGCTCCAAAGAATTAGAGAGCTGGAGCTCTTCTTGGAAGCAACAGAGCACACCGTCTCCACCAAGGAGGAGACAGGGGACTCCCCTGAGAAGGAGGCTAGTTCACCAACACAGGAGCCAGATATATGGAGAAACGTGACTCAAAGAAGTAGGAGGCCCAGGGTTCGCTCTGATTGTTTAGAAATACACAATCACTTTGAGGTCCTCTCCCCTAGCATGGAAGACGAAGAGCAGACTCCATTTGAGGATCTCTCCCTCATTACAGTCGATCAGGTATATGAAGACGAGCAGCAAAGTCAGTCCTCAGGGAATGTGCAGGTGACCTTGGAACGGACAGCTCACGGAAGAACCCCGACCAAACCTAAGAGGAGGCATGTAGTGGTGATAGGGGATTCCCTACTGAGGGGAACAGAAGCGGTGATCTGTGGGCCTGACAAGATGTCTCGGGAAGTGTGCTGTCTCCCCGGGGCTAAGATCCAAGATGTGACTGAACGACTACAAGGAATCATAAAACCCACTGACAAATACCCCTTCCTCTTGGTTCATGTGGGAACCAATGATACTGCAAGCAATAGCCTCCAGAAGATCAAAAGAGACTACGAGGCTCTTGGCAGGAAATTGAAGCAACTAAATGCACAAATTGTCATCTCATCTGTCCTCCCAGTTGAACGACGTGGCCCAGGGAGAGAGGGAAAAATAGTGGAAGTGAACAGCTGGCTTCGCAAATGGTGTAAACAGGAACGGTTTGGATTCTTAGATCACGGACTGCAGTTTCTTGAAGATGGACTTCTGGCAAGCGATGGGCTGCACCTCACAACGGTTGGGAGAAATGTTTTTGCCAAAAATCTCAGAAACCTCATCAGGAGGGCTTTAAACTGACTAATGTGGGGGAGGGAGACAGTGCTCCTGAAGGTAGGAGTCTATCAATTGATGAAGATGATCATCCAAATGTCATAGACCAAATGGAGCAAACAGCACGCAGACCTAGTGGTGGGAGGAAAAAATCCTTAAATAAGAGACACGGGGGAATGATTAATGGACTTCAATGTCTGTACACTAATGCGCAAAGCATGGGAAATAAACAAGATGAGTTTGAGCTCTTGGTACAGCAAACTAAATATGACATAATAGGCATCACTGAAACCTGGTGGGATAAGTCCCACGATTGGAATGTAATAATGGGGGGATACAATCTATTTCAGAGAAACAGACCAGACAAGAAAGGAGGTGGAGTGGCGTTATATGTCAGGGATGTGTATACCTGTGAAGAGATCCAAGATTTAGAACCTCAAAGCCAAAGTGAGAGCATTTGGGTCAAAATTAAGGGAGAGAAGAATAACAGTGACCTCATTGTGGGAGTTTACTATATATATATATATATATATATATATATATATATATATATATATTTGCATTTTAAAATTTTATTAATTTCCCATTATATATACATTATATCCGTATTTAGTACATCTCATACATTTTGGACTTCCTTCAACGTCATTGACATTCATTCGTATTTGTTTCTTTATAACGCATTCCGATCATTCATATTGCCATTCTTGCCTCCCTTCGTACATTATTTCCATTAAGCAATACTTATTAGTACTTTACAGTGCCTCTTTAAATCCCACTAGCGTTGTATTTACAAAACATTTGTTCTCCAGATAACCCGCAAATTTCCCCCAGTCTTCAATAAACTTTTGATCCTTAATATATCTAATTTCCCTGTTAATTTGTCCAACTCGGCATATTCAGTCAATTTTAATCTCCACTCTGCTATCGTTGGAATTTCTTCCTGCTTCCATTTCTGCGCTACCACAATTCTAGCTGCCGTTACCGCATACTGGAAAATTTTACAATCTTTTCTTTTGATGTCCTTTCCCACAATACCTAATAAGAAAGCTTCTGGCTTTTTTACAAAAGTATAGCTTAACATCTTTTTCATTTCATTATAGATTTCATCCCAGAAGCTTTTAACTTTCTTACACTCCCACCATAAATGATAGAACGTCCCTTCTTTTTGTCTACATTTCCAGCATTTGTTATCTGTTTTATACATCTTAGCTAATTTTACGGGTGTCATATACCACCTGTATAGCATCTTCATCACATTTTCCCTTAGTAGCGCACATGCCGTAAATTTTATATTCACTCTCCACAGTTTTTCCCAATTCTCCAGTTGGATGTCATAGCCGAAATCCCTTGCCCACTGTATCATCACAGATTTTACTTCCTCGTCTTTCATATTCCATTCTAACAATATTTTGTACATATTTGACAGATTTTTATGGTCATTATTTATTATCTCTTTCTGAAATGTCGATTCCTTTTCTTCATAACCCCTCTCTTTCACCTCTTTTTAAAATATTTCATTTATCTGAAAGTAATGCAGCCAATCGTAGGTGTATATTTTAACCTGGTCGTATGGTTTTACTTTCCACTTCCCTCCTTCCTTCGTAACCATTTCTCCATAGGTGCCCCATTTTTCCCTCATATTGACTTTCTTTACACTTATCAACTCCAATGGGGATAACCAATGTGGGGTTTTCGGTTCTAATAGATTTTTGTATCTGTCCCAGACCTCTATTAATGGTCCCTTAAAGATGTGGCTACAAAATCCCTTATGCACTCTCTTTTTATCCCTCCACAGATACGCATGCCACCCGAATTTGTTGTTATACCCTTCCAAATCTAATAACTCTTTGTCTTCCAACTTTACCCATTCCTTTATCCAGCAAAGACATGCTGCTTCATAATACAATCTCATGTCTGGTAAGGCGAAGCCCCCTCTTTCTGTTGTATCTGTTAATAACTTAAATTTAATTCTGGGCTTCTTTCCCTCCCAGACATATCTAGAAATCGCCTTTTGCCATTCTTTAAAATTTTTTGTACCTTTTATTATGGGTATCGTTTGGAATAGAAATAGCATTTTAGGGAGCACCATCATTTTGACCATGGATATTCTTCCCCAGAATGATAATTTCATCCTGGCCCAGACCTCTAGATCTTTTTTAATTCCATTCCACACCGGGGTGTAGTTATTTTGGTATAAATCAATATTTTTGTTGGTGAGCCAGAGTCCTAGATATTTTACCTTTTTAACGACTTCAATTTCTGTTTGCTGCTGTAGTAATTCTATCTTATCCTGATCCAGATTTTTAACAATCATTTTTGTCTTACTCTTATTCAATTTGAATCCTTCTAACTTCCCAAATTTCTCCATCTCCTCCAAAATTTCCTTTATACTTTCTATAGGTTCTTCCACCGTTAAAACTACATCATCAGCATAAGCTTTCACTTTATACTCATTTGAACCTAATGTTATTCCCTTAATTTGTTTATTTTGTCTTATTGCATTTAGTAAAACTTCCAGAACCACAATGAAGAGTAACGGCGAAAGCGGGCAACCCTGCCTTGTTCCTTTGGATATTTTTATGTCTTCAGTAATAACGTTATTTATTATCAGTCTCGCCTTCTGTTCTGTATAGATTGCTTTTATACCATTCCAGAACTCTTGACCCACCTCCATAAATTCCAAATTTCTCAACATAAAATCCCAGGCTACGTTAGCGAAGGCTTTCTCCGCATCTACGAAAATTAAACTGGCTGGTTTGTCACATCTATCCGATAAATACTCTATTAGGTTAATTATACTTCTTGTATTGTTTTTTATTTGCCTGCCCGGTAGAAAGCCCGCTTGATCTTCGTGTATAATCTTTATTAATATCTTTTTTAACCTTTTAGCTAGAATTCCGGCGAAGATCTTATAATCCGTGTTTAATAAGGAAATGGGTCTGTAGTTTTTTACTTGAGTTGGGTCCGCAACTTGCTTTGGAATTATTGTGATGAATGCCTCCTTCCATGTACTTGGGATCTCTCTTTCTTTTAGGGTGTTATTCATTACCTCAATTAATGGAGTCATCAATATGTCTTTCATTTCTTTATAGTAACTCGATGTGAACCCATCTGGGCCCGGGGCTTTCCCTCTTTTCAATTCTTTTATCACTTCTTCAACTTCTTCTCTGAATATTGGGGCATTTAGCCTTTCTTTTTGATCTGTCGAGATCTTCCTCACCATTTTTTCTTTTAGGTATCTTTCTATTTTCCTTTTGTTGTTCCTATCTTTATTCCTATATAGTTGCTCATAAAAATCCACAAATCCTCTTCTAATTCCTTTCGGGTCAGTTATTTCTTCTCCATTTATTTGTATTTTGTTAATTGTGTTTTGTTCCTTTCTTCTTTTGACTTGCCAAGCAAGCCATTTTCCTGACTTATTGGCGAATTCGAAGTTTTTCTGTCTTAGCCTTTTGATATTCCACTCAACCTCCTTATTTATTAACATTGCAAATTGAGTTTGGAGGGATTTTATTTCCTGCAATATCCTCTCATTGTTCGGTTTTTTAATCAATTTTTGTTCATAGTCCATGATCTGTCTCAGAATCTCTTTAGTTCTTTTTTCTTTGTTATTTCTTTTCCACACATTTTGTTGGATGAACAGGCCCCTCATTACTGCCTTACTCGCGTCCCATACTACACTTGTTTTTACCCCTTTGTCTAAGTTATCCATAAAGTACTCAAGTAATTTCTTCCGTATTTTTTCAACAAACTTTTGGTCATCCCATAGGTTGTCATTTAATCTCCATCTAAAAGTTCGTTCTTCAGCTCCCCTCATCTCCATTATTATGGGGTTATGATCAGAGATAACTTTAGCCTGAATTTCAATTTTTGTTATTCTTAGTGTTAGTTCGTTTGATATCCATAATTGATCTAATCTTGACATCGATTGATTCGGTTCTGAGTGATATGTGAATTGTTTCTCCAAGGGGTGTCTCAATCTCCATATGTCTACTAAATTACAGTTCTTAATCATTTCAAAAAATGTCTTAGGTAATTTTCCTCCTTCTGTCTTCGTTTTCCTTAATCTGTCCATTTCAGTTGAGACCACCCCGTTCATATCTCCCATTATTATAATTTTTTGATCCATGTATTCAAATAATTTCTCTTCCAATAGTCTAAAAAATTCTGTTTTATTTCCATTTGGTGCGTAGATCCCAACTATTATCAGTGTTTCGCCTTGCCATTTAATACAGACTGCTATTATTCTTCCTTCCTCATCCTTAAATAATTGGTGTGATTCAATATTGTTTTTGATATAGAGTACTACTCCTCTTTTTTTCTCTTTGTCCGAAGATATGAATTCATTCCCTAACCTCTTATTAATAAGGATTTTCCTATGTTTCTTGGCCACATGTGTTTCTTGAAGGCATATGATATCCAGATTTTTCTTTTTTAGGATACGTTCAATTCCATTCCGTTTTTTCTTATCATTCATTCCATTAATATTCCAATTCCATAATTTTAATGTCATATTTCTTAGCCCTAATTTGATTTGAGTGTTACCCTATATCCTTTCTGTCTCTTCACCTTCTTCCTCCTCTTCGTCTTCCTCTAATTCTCCTCTACTCTGTTCTTCCTCTTCACCCAATTCTAACTCCTCCCTCAGTTTGAGTCCGCCTTCTGCACCTTTAGGCTCCTCCTCTCCCGACTGAAGCTCTTTGTATCTTCTTGTAAACTTTCCTATCTCCTCAGGGTTAGTCAATCTTCTTTTGACTCCTTTATAGAAAAATGAGACGCCTTCCGGAAATTCCCATCGAAAGTCAATCCTGTTCTTCTTAAGCAATTGCACTAGTGGTTTATAGGGTTCTCTTCGTTTCAACAGCCTTATTGGGATGTCTTTAAATATAATTATGTAGTGTCCGTCAATATATAATCTCTTTTCCCTGTTCCTTTGCAAAATTAGGTTTCTCATTTCTCTATCTTTAAATGTAACTAAACAATCCCCTGGAAATTTCCTGGCTTTATTTGATTTGATTTTCATTCTATATGCATTTTGTATTGTCCTCGCCACATCTTCCTCCTCCAGCTCCATCCACAGTGCTATTTCCTTTATTAGTCTTTTTTTTTATATTTTCATTTTGTACTTCCGGGATTTGCCTCAGTCTTAAATTAATCTCCCTCTGTTTTAGTTCATTCATTGCGATAGAGTCCTTTATTTCTTCCTGTATTTTATTCAGGTCTGCTATCTCATTCCTCATTTTTTCTTCTTCTCGCTTCATTTCTTTCATTTCCTGCTTTGTCTTTTTTAATCCCTCATCCACTCTTTTAGAGACCTCCTTAATCTGTCCTTTCAGTTCACTTACTGTCTCCTCAATCTTTTTATCCATCTGCCCGATTTTATTATCCACCTGTTCCAATTTTGTTTCTAAATTTTTTTCGCTTTGCTTTATTTCTGCGAACATCCTCAATATTTCTGTTCTAAATTCTGTTTCTTGTTTTGAAGCTCTCCTATCTGTTGGGGTTCCCCCCTCTGCCCCTTTCTTTTGAGTGTGTGACATTGTCTTTAAACCTCGGGAATTCCTTTATTCCCCTAAGTATTCTTTTATCTAACCGGTCCTTCCTATGTAAATATTCCTATCCTTGTATTTAGGTTATTCAGTTAACCACCAAAATAGTATTAACCCCCAAAGATAGTATAAACCCCCTTATATATTAACAGCATATAGCAACAAATGACAATTGACCAAACGACAAAGAGGAAGCCACCAGACCCAGCTTCCTTAAACGTTCGTCGTGACCAATGTACTTAGATGTTATCCCCCCTTCCTGAAGTTTGAGGGAAGTTGGTTATTTATCAATTCTAATAATGTCCTGTTTGTAATCTTCTTGCCCCTATTCGGGCTAATCCAACCAGCCCTTCGACAGAGGCTTGACTTATAAAGTTTTATGTCCCAATATAGTCCGTGTGGAAAACCAGAATGTTTGAGGACACTTTACTTGACGCTTCCAAAATACTCCAAATTTACTATTAAATTTAACAGATTTAAGTGCTGAATTAAATATAGTTATTGATATTCATGTTAGGTATCCTTATTCAAATGTATCTTTACTGCAAAGGTCAAAATATACAGTCCAGTTGTCTTCTTTATTTTCACTAAACCTAACGAACCTCCCCTGAGGCTTTCCAAGATTAGGGTGTGATGTTTAACTTAAACCGCTAGGGGGAGTCAGTCCCTTTCAAACTTAGGAGTAGAGTTCTTAGAAGTTCTTTCAAGCTTAGGAGTAGAGTTCTTGGATAATTAGATAATTGGTTTCACCTGTTTGTTTGTTTTTTCTCACTGTCTTTCTTGAGTTCCTGACTCTTTCAGTAACTTAAGAGCTGAGGCTAAAATGAGGAATAGTAAATTAAAAAAAGAGTCCCAGGACGTCGACGCAGTAGTTCAGAATGTTCAGAGTGTTTTATCTTCCCTTTCTCTATATCTTTTACAGCCGCTTAATATAACACTTCACAAAAGTCTTAACAGTAGTCCTCTTTGTATTTCGCTTATCTTAGTTGCTGTATCGACTGGATTTTCCCTTCTAACACCGCGTTTCTCTGCCCTCCCTCTGTTATTTCCCTTTCTCCTTTGCTTCCGGAGAGGGTTTCTTTTGACTTTGAGTCTATGGGAGTCTATGGGAGAGACGGAAACAGTAGCCGCTAGCGGCAACTTACTTTCTCCTTCGGCTCTGCATACCGCGCTGCGACTTTTTTCAATGAAGTCAAGCCGACGCTAAACTCGGATTCTTCTCTTTCTGCTCCGATACTTCCTTACCCTCTCCTTTCACGTTATTTTCAACACTCCTTTCAGTATCTGAGTTTCTTTGTGTCGAGAGTGGGGCGCTTAGCCTTGCAAGCTCGGGGCTTCGCTGGTTCGCCGTTGTAATGGCCGCCCAATTTGCCCGCCGCTCGTTCCGTCGCTCTCTTCACCTTTATTCAAAGGCTACCTGACGACCGGACGAACGGCACCTCGGCGCTGCTGGGTACCTGGACCTCTGGACACCCTCCAGAGGTTTAGCAGGAGGTTTTTTCGCCCTCAAAACCTCCCAAATCGGCTGAAGAAGCTAGGGTTCTCTCTGCAGAAAAAACCCTCGCCTGCAACCGGATCCGCGCCCCACCGGAAGTCCTGTGGGAGTTTACTATAGATCCCCAAGCCAAACGGAGGACATAGATGATGCCTTCCTGGAACAGATGGCCAAGCATGCAAAAGGAAGGGAGATAGTAGTAATGGGAGACTTCAATTACCCAGATATTTGTTGGATGTCAAACTCAGCCAAGAGCATAAGGTCAAACAGATTCCTCACTGGCCTTGCAGACAACTTCATTGTCCAGAAAGTGGGAGAAGCAACAAGAGGAACATCCATTTTAGATCTGGTCCTAACCAATGTTGATGACCTGGTTAGTGGGGTAGAAGTGGAAGGATCATTAGGCGCGAGTGATCATGCTCTTCTGAAGTTTACTATACAGCGGAAAGGAGCAGCCAAGCATACTAGGACTCAATTTCTTGACTTTAAGAAAGCCGACTTCATAAAACTTAGGGAAGTGCTGGGTGAGATCCCATGGACAGTAATACTAAAAGGAAAGGGAGTTCATGATGGCTGGGAGTTTGTTAAGAGGGAGATAGTAAAAGCACAACGTCAGGCAATACCAATGAGACGGAAACATGGAAGGTGCTTAAAGAAGCCAGGGTGGCTATCTAAAGAACTTTTAACTGAGTTAAGATTAAAAAAGGATGTGTACAAAAAATGGAAAAGGGGGGAAACCACCAAAGAGGAATTCAAACAAATAGCCAGCACGTGTAGACACAAAGTCAGAAAAGCTAAAGCACAGAATGAACTCAGGCTTGCTAGAGAGGTTAAAAGCAACAAAAAAGGCTTTTATGGGTATGTCCGTAGCAAAAGGAAGAACAAAGAAACAGTGGGGTCACTCAGAGGAGAAGATGCTGAAATGCAAACAGGGGACACAGAAAGGGCTGAACTCCTCAATGCCTTCTTTGCCTCAGTCTTCTCCGATAAAGAAAACAATGCCCGACCTGAAGAATTTGGAGCAAATGATTCAGCAGAGGAAACACAGCCCAGAATAACTAAGGAGATAGTACAAGAATACTTGGCTAGTTTAGATGTATTCAAGTCTCCAGGGCCAGATGAACTGCATCCAAGAGTATTAAAAGAACTGGCAGATGTGATCTCAGAACCACTGGCTGTCATCTTTGAGAATTCCTGGAGAACAGGCGAAGTCCCGGCAGACTGGAGGAGGGCAAATGTTGTCCCTATTTTCAAAAACGGGAAAAGAGAGGACCCAAATAATTACCGCCCAGTCAGTCTGACATCAATACCAGGGAAGATTCTGGAGCAGATCATTAAGCAAACAGTCTGTGAGCACCTAGAAAGGAATGCTGTGATTACCAATAGTCAGCATGGATTTCTGAAAAATAAGTCATGTCAGACTAACCTGATCTCGTTTTTTGACAGAATTACAAGCCTGGTAGATGAAGGGAACGCAGTGGATGTAGCCTACCTTGATTTCAGCAAGGCATTTGACAAGGTGCCCCATGATATTCTTGTAAAGAAGCTGGTAAAATGCGGTCTTGACTCTGCTACCACTCAGTGGATTTGTAACTGGCTGACTGACCGAACCCAAAGGGTGCTCATCAATGGTTCCTCTTCATCCTGGAGAAGAGTGACTAGTGGGGTGCCACAGGGTTCTGTCTTGGGCCCGGTCTTATTCAACATCTTTATCAACGACTTGGATGATGGACTCAAGGGCATCCTGATCAAATTTGCAGATGACACCAAACTGGGAGGGGTGGCTAACACCCCAGAGGACAGGATCACACTTCAAAACGACCTTGACAAATTAGAGAACTGGGCAAAAACAAACAAGATGAATTTTAACAGGGAGAAATGTAAAGTATTGCACTTGGGCAAAAAAAATGAGAGGCACAAATACAAGATGGGTGACACCTAGCTTGAGAGCAGTACATGTGAAAAGGATCTAGGAGTCTTGGTTGACCACAAACTTGACATGAGCCAACAGTGTGACGCGGCAGCTAAAAAAGCCAATGCAATTCTGGGCTGCATCAATAGGAGTATAGCATCTAGATCAAGGGAAGTAATAGTGCCACTGTATTCTGCTCTGGTCAGACCTCACCTGGAGTACTGTGTCCAGTTCTGGGCACCACAATTCAAGAAGGACACTGACAAACTGGAACGTGTCCAGAGGAGGGCAACCAAAATGGTCAAAGGCCTGGAAACGATGCCTTATGAGGAACGGCTAAGGGAGCTGAGCATGTTTAGCCTGGAGAAGAGGAGCTTAAGGGGTGATATGATAGCCATGTTCAAATATATAAAAGGATGTCATATAGAGGAGGGAGAAAGGTTGTTTTCTGCTGCTCCAGAGAAGCGGACACGGAGCAATGGATCCAAACTACAAGAAAGAAGATTCCACCTAAACATTAGGAAGAACTTCCTGACAGTAAGAGCTGTTCGACAGTGGAATTTGCTGCCAAGGAGTGTGGTGGAGTCTCCTACTTTGGAGGTCTTTAAGCAGAGGCTTGACAACCATATGTCAGGAGTGCTCTGATGGTGTTTCCTGCTTGGCAGGGGGTTGGACTCGATGGCCCTTGTGGTCTCTTCCAACTCTATGATTCTATGATTCTATGATTCTAATCAGTTCCATATATTGTGTTTGGTATAATTTTATTTCTCTCAAAATCTCTTGAGACTTTGGTTTCACTCTCAATTTCTTTTCCCCTTCTTTTATTTTCTCCAAAATTTTATCTTTTTTCTCATTTTGGCTTCTCTTCTTTATTGCATTTTGTTGTATCAAGAACCCTCTCATAACAGCTTTACTTGCGTCCCAGATTACTCTTTTCTCCACATCAGTGTTCATATTTATTTCAAAATAGTCTCTCAAAGTTTTCTGGGCCTTTTGGTTCACATCTTCATCTCTAAATAGGGTGTCATTCATCCTCCATCTAAAGGAGCCAGTTGATATTTGTTTCATTTCCATCTTTACAGCATTATTGTCAG
Organism: Podarcis liolepis; assembly: GCF_965112155.1. Lineage (NCBI taxonomy): Eukaryota > Metazoa > Chordata > Lepidosauria > Squamata > Lacertidae > Podarcis > Podarcis liolepis. The sequence goes on from NC_139568.1 coordinate 5,643,171, forward strand.
AGCAGGTTTTCGTGCAGATTTCCACTTTCTTTAACTTTGGTGCCATTCCTCTAGTTACCCAAATTTGGTCAATTCTAGTCCATGTCATCTTGGCTTCAGAAAAGAATGTTCCCTCTCTTCCAAGAGGGTTCTTTGTTCTCCAAATATCCACTAAGTCCATATTATCTGTCATCTCAAAGAAGGTTTTTGGTAGTCTGCCATCTTTTGTGACTACCTGTCTCTGTGCTTTGTCCATATTTGTCGAAACTACTCCGTTCATATCTCCCATCAAAATCAAATTATAGTCTAAATAGTCCAGTAGAGTCTCGTGCAACTTCTTAAAGAATTCAGATTTCCCCTCGTTCGGTGCATACACCCCTACAATCAAAAAATTCTCTCCTTGAAATTGAATTTCAATTGCCAAATATCTTCCTTGTTCATCTTTAAAAATTAATTTCGGCAAAAGTTTCTCCTTTGCATATATCACTACTCCTCTCTTTTTAACTTTGTCCGACGAGATAAACTCTTGACCCAATCTCTTATTAATAAGTATTTTCCTGTGTAGCCTCGTTACGTGTGTTTCCTGTAAACAGATCAAGTCCAATTGTTCTTTTCTTAATATATGGAAAACGCCTTTTCTCTTCCGAGGGGAATTAAGTCCATTGCAGTTCCAACTTAGAAGTTGCAGAGACATGGTGAAATTACTTAGTTTTCCCTCCAACTGCACCGAGTAGTTGTTCTTCTTCTGTCAGTGGTGTGTCTTTCCCTGGGCCAAGGAGTCCAAATGATAAGTTTGCTATATCCAAGATTCCTTTTCCTGATGCAATTGGCTCCTCTCCAGATTCCACTTCTTTCTGTAAGTCCTCACCATGGTCTTTCAAAAACTTGTCTTTATCATTCACAGTCCTTATTCTTATTTTCCTTCCTTTGTATTTAAAAGATAGGCCTTGGGGGAATTCCCACCTGAAGAGTATTCTGTTTCTTCTCAATAGAACGACCAGGTCTCTGTAGTAGGTCCTTACATCCAAAATATGTTTAGATATATCCTTAAAGATCTCCACAAATGACTCTTCAATTTCCAAAGTTCTTTGGTAGTGCAAGTTCAAAATTTTATCTCTTTCTTCTTTTGTTCTTAAAGTAATCAAACAGTCTCTTACCTTGTTCTTTCTTTGTCTTTTTCCAAGTCTAAATGCACTCACTATCTTGAATTCTTCCTCCCCCAGATCCTGTTGCCAAAAATATATGAATTTCTTTGTAAGGAAGTCTGCCAAATTGTCCTTCTCGTTTTCAGGTACTGCTCTAATCCTTAAATTTCTCTCCTTTCCTTGTAGTTCGACCATAGACAATGCCAAGTCATGGTCCTCTAGTTTCTTATATACCGGTGGTATCTTCTCCTGAGTGGCAATTGCAATATCCTTCGCTTCTTCTGCAATCTTCTGAGTCGTGGCCGATTCCTTTAATAGCTTTTCGATGGACTGTATATTAGAATTCACCTTCTTTCCCAGTTCATTAATGCTTGTAGTGTTCAAATCAATTTTTGCTGAGACCTCAGCCACTTGTTTATTTGTTTCTACTACTTGTTTGTTTGTCTCTGCAACCTGTTTGTTTGTCCCTGCTACTTGTTTAGTTAAATTTTCCAGGGATTCATTAATTTTGCCAAGTGCCTGAGCCAATACGTCTTCAGATGACATAATTTTTGGTTTTACCTGCAAAGCAGCCGCTCCTACTGTGCCTGCTGCTCCAGATATTGAAGCCCTTCGCTGATGTGTAATGTCAGCCTTGTATTGTCTGCCAGACCTGGTAACTTTTTCCTGTGCCAGCTCTATCTTCCCTTTCTCACTTGCCATAACACTCTCATAAAAACCCAAGGTCAGTCTCACGCCTGGTTGATTTGTTTTGAAAAGGAATTTTCTACTGGCTTGGTTACTTAGTGGCTTGATTGTTGTTGCAACAAAGTCTCCTCTAGGGGCACACACTTCCAACTTCACTTTGTAACTTTTTGAAGCAAATATGGTCCTTATATGTCCCCCATATCCCTTAAAAGCCACAGTTTCAATGTCCTTAAAAGTTACTTTATAGTCAAGAACGGTCTTAAAACAATGTATCTTTCACAGACTTATTTCAAGAGTCTTTACCTTTAACGTGCTGGCAGTCCTCCCAGTAATCTGCTTCCCTGTCAAAGGCAGTCCGTTCCCAGGGTTTTGGGGCAGCGGATATATATTTACTTCCCCCTTTTCTTGCAGGTAAATAATGCTCAAACTTCTCCCCTCCTCTCCTGCAAACAGGAGGGGAACCACTTTTCTGATGTTGGAATTTAAGCCTTTACATGACGTCTTTCAAAGTTACAGCTTTACAGTCTCTTTGCTTTATTCTGTTTACAAGCCGGAAAGGCAGACTTCCTGTTTATACCTTTCCCGTTTCGGTGCCAAATTTCAGATTTTCCTCCATAAATCGATTAAACCTACTCACGGGTAGTTGCTTTAGAGTCCAAATGTCCAGAAAGAAATCAGCGCTCTCCGACAATGGCCGTGCGGCTTCACTCCGCGGAATGGGTAGTCGACTCTCAGCCCCGCGCCGCTCACCCTGTCCCATTCCGGAGCCTTTAAAAAGGCTCCTTCGCAGTTTGGGGGGCGCAATTGGTGCCCGCCGAGTCTCCACGCTCACAGGCTTCATCACCTGTGATTTTTTAGGGTCCCCGCTTCGACGCAGCGGCAAGACCCAGTCCCACGGAGCCGATCCCCTCCGGAGCTCAGAAGGGATCCGCCATTCGTCGCTGGCGCTGACCGGAAGTCCTCCCCCCCCCCTTTCCAGACTCTCCTCGTTCTTCTTCTTCATGCCTCGGGTGTTTTCCTGAGTGTATCTTCAAAACAACCCTCTGTGAGGGAGGCTAAGCTGGCCCAAGGAAGCTCAGCCAAGTTGCCAAGGCCAGCATTTAAGACCGTGCATCCTTTCCCCTCAGATGATAAAGCCGGGATGAGTCATGCTAGCAGCCCCTGGCCTTGATGGGCTTCGAGGCAGCCCAGCCCCCTTGTCTGCAAGCAGGCTGCCTCCGGGGAGGAGCAGCACTTTTCTCAAGGGACAGAAGCGCACGACTTCCCCCTCCCACTTGCCGCCCGCCCCAGTCTTTCTCCGGCGGCTCAGTTTAGCGGCTCATCCCAGGTAGGAATTCGTGTAGCGCTGCTTGCAGAAGGAGAAGTGGCTGGTGCTAGCGGGAACTCCCATTGTTCTTCTCAGGTAGGACTTCCGGGATCCAGACGAACGTTTTACCAAAAAGTATGGCTCAACTACTGATTTCCCATTTAAAGGATGGCAAAAAGACCTAAGTTTGGCAGACAGGTGAAAAAAACCACGAATTACATTTAAAGTTCTGCAAGATGCAAAGGAAAGCTTGCGTTTTAAACTTGCATTTTAAAGTTTGTTGCTTGGTGCTGTTAACGGAATGGGGGATATTGAGAAAAAAGAGACTTGGAATTAGAAGGTTAGGATTTCAGGGTTAGGTGGCTTGGATATTTGTGGTTGATCAAGTCAGAGTAAATGCGCACCTTGAGAACCACTGTATTAGATGTGTGTGGCGTATTAAGAATCTGAAAATAGATATAAAGTTAGTTTATACACAAAGACTCTATTTTGGGTTTCACCAGAAGACACTTTTTATAGACAAAAGGGTGACGGATAAAGAGAAATGGTTAATCTATTGAGAGTTCTTAAAGTGGAAACGGGGAGATTGTAAAATTAAAAGAAGGGGTTTTTCTTTTACACTCAATAAAAGAGGGTTGGGGTGTTGTTTATGGGTTCTTTTTCCGGGGGGGGGGGGTCCTGCACCACTGGGTTTTTCAGGTATTCAGAGACATTGTGGATTTTAGGACTTAGAAATGGGTCAGCAGCTTCATTTGGCAATGCCAGAAAAGACGGCCCCTTCAAATTCTGTTTCTAACGCGTATAATAATTTAATAATTATATTTTTTAATTATTTCTACCCGGCCCATCTGGCTGGGTTTCCCTAGCCACTCTGGGCGGCTTCCAGCAAAAGATTAAAAATACATTAAAACATCAGTCATTAAAAGCTTCCCTAAACAGGGCTGCCTTCAGGTGTCTTCTAAATGTCATATAGTTGTTTATTTCTTTGGCATCTGGTGGGAGGGCATTCCACAGGGCGGGCGCCACTACCGAGAAGCCCTCTGCCTGGTTCCCTGTAACTTCGCTTCTCGCAATGAGGGAACCACCAGAAGGCCCTCAGCGCTGTACCTCAGTATCCAGGCTGACCGATGGGGCTGTATTGAAGCACAATAGGGGGTGGTGTAGGGACTTTGCACAGGTGATCGATGGTCAAGAAAAGGCAACCTTTGTGCTGTTTTATGTCAGGAGTTGGGAATTCTAGAAGTAGTACTCCCTTTTCCACGTTCTTACTTCCTGTACTGCTTGAATGGAAGAGGAAAACATCACTTCCTAATTAATTATGTTAAGCGAGGCAAATGTTAGGTCAGGAAGCTCAGCGCAGTATACCTGAAGGAGCATCTCCACCCCCATCCTTCAGCCCGGAGGTCCTCCTCTGAGGGTCTTCTGGTGGTTCCCTCGCCGCAAGAAGCGAGGTTGCAGGGAACCAGGCAGAGGGAGGGCCTTCTCGGTGGTGGCAGCCTCTCTGTGGAACGCCCTCCCTACAGGTGACAAGGAGATGAGCAACTATCAAACCTCTGGAAGGCAGCCCTTTATAGGGAGGCTTTGAATGTTTGTTGTTTTAATGTGTTGGAAGCCGCCCAGAGAGGCTTGGGAAACCCAGTGAGGTGGGTGGGGTACAAATAACACAATTACATTTACAGCCCCCATTTCCTGCAAGGAGGTCAAGTTGGTGTGCAGAGTTCTCCCCCCCCCCATTTTATCCTCACAAGAACCCTTTGAGGTAGGTTAGGCTGAGCGTGAGTGCCTGGCCCAGGGTCACCCAGTGAGCTTCAGGGCTGAGTTTGAATGCCTGCCCCCAGCATTCCTCCTCTGCAAGGCCTGCCTCCTCCCATGACAAAGTCTGCTCACACACTCTCAAGCCCCCATGGATGGCTGAGGCGGGTAAGGTTGTCTGTGTTGGAGGAGGGCAGGAGCAGGCAAGGTGAGCCATGCCCCCAAAGGAGGCAGCTGCAGCAGCCCTCTCCTCCTGCTGCCCTCCAGGAACAGGGCGGGGAGGGACCAGCCCCCAGGAAGGACATGTTTGCCTCCCTCTGCAGTGCTCAGAACAAGAGGGGAATGAGGCCACCCAGGCCCTCTGGAGCACAGAAGGGCTCACCATCCTTGACTTTCCCCCTTCAACTGCCTTTTTACCCAATCCCTCATTTTGAGGAAGTCTCCTCTTTTGAAGTCAAATGTGACTGTTCTGGATTTCCTTAGCAATTGTCCACTTCCATACTGTGTATGTTGAGTCTGATAGCACTGTGGTCACTGTTCCCATTTGATTCAACCAGACCTACATCTTGTCAGTTGAGAGCATCAGGCAGAGCACCCAGCACCTACCGAATCCTTTTTTTATTCCAGCAGGTCTTTTTAACGGAAGTCTGATGTCATCCATGTTAACTTTTTCTGCAATGTATTTCTCGTGTGTCACTTCAGAGATGATAATAGTCAAGTGGTGTATAAGCTGTTTAAATAGTAAATGGCTGAATGCAATTTAAAAAATAATAATTGTATAACAAGGGGAAAAGCATACTTGTATCTGACCATATTTTAATGGGCACAGACTTTCATAAATAGCATCCTAGCCATAGGCTAATTTTGTGGAGTTTAAAGCTAAGCATACAAGTTCTGAAAGCATGCTTTGAAATCCATATGAACTCTAGTATGCTGTCGGGGGAAGAGGAAGGATGTGGTAGGCTGAAATGAAGTCCGATCCTGTACAGATAAATCACTAGTGGAAGCGTCAACAGAAACGTGTACAGATTCCACACGATCATGAGGAAGCCTGAATCTGGGCAGGACCTTGTCTCTTTGCCTGTCATTTGTGGCTGCTCCACCCAGGTCTGAGACGCCTTCCAGAGTGAAACAGTGATCGGGGGCGGGGGAGGCAAGAGGATGGAGCCGTCTAAACCCCTCGGCGGGTACTTTGAAAACAGACTCCTTTTGTCTGGATCTTCCCCGCGCAAAGATGGGTCTGTATGCATTTTGAGCAGAGGAGGAGGGTCTGTGGAACTGCCCACCACTGTGGTGTACTGTTCCCAGTATATATATATATTTTAATTTATTCAAAGTTATAACAAGACATATTATCCAAAAACATATCCTTACCCCCCCCCCATTTTTCCTCCCTCCCCCCCCAGAACCCCACCTGTCAGCTTGCCAGCTGCAGCGCGTTGCTGCTCTCAGCAGTGAAAGCACTCCAGGCAGCCAGCCATAAAGTCCATTCTTCATTTCCTTCTGACAAGATTACATGCAGAATAAACAAAGCGATCCGTCTCTCATGATGCGTTGCTTCGACTGGTTTGTTTCCCCCCTCTCCCTCGAGACCAGCACAGCCATCGGCCCAGCCCCTTCCGTTTTTGCCTGTGACGTGGATCCCCCTCTCTCGGAAGCACCCCCTCCTGCTCAGACTCACTATCCTCTTCTCTGTCCTCAGAGGACGAGCCAGTGCTAATCAGTGGAGATCGTTCTCTGTATCATCCCATTCTTTCCTCCCTCGCTGCCTGCAGTTCCCTGACATCCACCCCCTCCTCAAAGGCCCCCCTCACCTCCCTTTCCTGAGAAGGAGCCTCACCCGATGCATCCTCCTCATGCTTCTCGGGGGTAAATCCTAGGAAAATCTCCTCCTCCTCTTCGGTATCATCAAAAACGTTACCCCAACCTCTAACACCTGATGGACCCAGACGCTCTTCACTCACTCTTTCCCCCCACTGTGTTTCCTCTTGGTCCGACACTGGGAACCCTTCGAAATCCTCTTCATCGTCCGTCGGCCCAAACGCCCGCTCAGAGAACCTCCCTGCGGGTTGTGGCTTATGGGGAAATAGCTCGTGGAAGTCCTCCACTAAACCCTCCTCAGTGACCCAATCTGACGGCACCCACGTGCTGTCCGAACTGGGAGCCCCCTCCCAAGCTACAAGATACTCCAGCTGATTCCCCTTCCAACGCGAGTCCAGTATTTCCTCTATCTGGTGTCCCCGCTCCCTTTCCTCGACTTCAGGCGGTGGCACCTCCCCTTCCCTTCTGCCCGGCCGGTAAGCCGACAATAGCGACCGGTGGAACACGGGATGAATTTTCATGCTCTCTGGCAGCCTCAACCTGAAGGCCACCGGGTTGACTTGCTGTATGATCTCAAAGGGACCCACCCTCCTGGGTTTGAGTTTCTTACAGCCCCCTTTCCAAGGCAAACCTTGCGTTGACAACCACACCTTATCCCCTACCCGAAGGGTTTCCCCTTCCCTCCGATGCTTGTCTGCTTGCCTCTTGTATACCTCCTTGGCCCTTTCCAAGTTCAACTTCAATTGCTGTTGAATTGCCTCCATTTCCTCTGCAAACTGTTCAGCGGCTGGCACACTCCATGACTCCTCCCCCCTCCCAGGGAAAGCCCTGGGATGGCACCCGTGATTAGCAAAAAACGGAGTCATCCCTGTGGACATGTTCTCGGAGTTGTTGTATGCAAACTCCGTCAGTGCTAATTTGTCCACCCAATCGTTCTGCCTCTCCCCCACATAACAACACAGGTACTGCTGTAGTACTGCATTGACCCTTTCCGCCTGCACATTGCTTTCGGGATGTTTGGCGGTGGTGAAACTTACCTCCACTTGCAACAAACTCATGAGTTTGGGCCAGAACCTTGAGGTAAATTGTGTCCCCCTATCCGAAATGACCCTCGAAGGGACCCCATGCAACTTAAACATGTGCTCCACAAACAATTTGGCTGTCTCCTCCACAGTTACCGCATGCGAACACGCCACAAAATGGCACATTTTGGTGAGAAGATCCACCACCACCAACACCGCCGTTCCCCCCCTGGACCGGGGCAGGTCAGTGATGAAGTCTACTGATACCACCTCCCATGGCCTCCCTGGTGTTGGCAGAGGCTCTAATAACCCTGCCGGAGCTGCCCTCTCCCCTTTGGCTCTCTGACAGGTCTCACACCCTCGCACATATTCCTTCACATCTTCCCGCACCTTGGGCCACCAAAATTCCCTGGTGACCAACAACATGGTTTTATGTTGCCCAAAGTGTCCTGCCGTCGAGCTGTCGTGAAGTTGTCGGAGGATTCGGGCCCGGAGAGGTTCCCCTGGTACATACAAAGCCCCCCAATAAAACAGTAGCCCCCCCTTTTCCTCGAAACCTTCCTCAGCCCCTCTCCCTTGCCCAAGTTCATCCAACTTTCCTCTGGCAAAAGCATTGTCTCGCATAAATCGTAGCAGTTCGTCGTCCTTCACCAATGTCGCCCCACAAGCCCACCTCTGCTCAGGGAACATGAACCGGGCTACCGGCGGTCCTTCCTCTGCCAAATACTCTGGTTTACGGAATAAAGCGTCCGCCCTCAAGTTCTGCTCACCCGGTACGTACTGAATCCTGAAGTTAAAGTTGGCAAAGAACTGTGCCCAGCGTATTTGCCTCTGGCACATCACTCTTGCTGTCCGCCAGTACTCCAAATTCTTGTGATCTGTGCACACCTGTATCTGATGCTTCGCTCCAATCAAAAAATGGCACCATTGTTTGAACGCAGACACAATAGCAAGCAATTCCTTATCATAGATACTATAATTTACTTCCGATTTATTGAGCTTCCGGGAGAAAAAGGCACACGGACGCCACTCCCCCTCCCCATCTTGTTGCGTGAGGACCGCTCCAATCGCTCGATCCGACGCATCTGTCTCCACCCGCAGTGGTAGTTCCGGGTTGACATGCAGCAGTTGTTCCTTGGAGGCGAAGACCCTCTTTAGACTCTCAAAGGCCCTCTGCGCCGCCTCCGTCCACTCAAATGTCTTCTTGCCACTGAGGCAATCCATTATGGGGGTCACCAGCCATGCGAAGTTCTTGATGAACTTCCGGTAGAAGTTACTGAAGCCCAGGAACCGCTGAACATCCTTCCTTGTTTTCGGGCTTTTCCACTCCACCACCGCCTTGACCTTCTCTGGGTCCATTGCCAGACCTTTGTCCGACAGCCTATAGCCCAGGAACTCGACCTCTCTCGTGTGAAACTGACACTTCTCCAGTTTCACCCATAGGCGATGCTCCTTGAGCCTAGTTAGAACTTCCCGCACGTCCTTGACGTGCTGTTCTTCATCTGGAGAGTAAATAAGTATGTCATCCAAGAATGCAGCACAGTTTTTATAGAGCAAAGGTCCCAACATGTGGTGCATGAAGGCTTGGAAGCATGGGCTACCACACAGTAAATCGAAGGGCATAACGAGATATTCAAATGCTCCTAGTGGTGTGAACGTGGTAGTCTTCCACTCGTCCCCCTCTCGCACCCTGATGAGATTGTAGGCTCCTCTCAGATCCAGTTTAGTAAAAATTTTCCCCTTTCGCACCCTCACCAATACGTCATCGATTCTTGGCATGGGGAAGGCCATGGGGACCGTCTGGGCGTTGATTCGCCGGAAATCCACGACCAGCCTCCTCTCTCGCATGGCCTTCTTGTCCACAAAGAACACGGGGCTTCCGCCCACTGCCCTGGACTCCCTGATGAAACCTCTCCTTAAGTTCTTGTCGATAAAGGCTCTTAAGTCCTCCATCTCCTGATCGGACAGAGAGTACAGTTTTCCTGCCGGTAACTTGGCCCCCGGGACCAAGTTGATCTGACAATCGTAAGGCCTGTGCGGCGGCAGCGTGTCTGCCTCTCTTTCGCTGAAAACCTCTACCAAGTCCATATATTCTGGAGGAATGCCGCCTTTCTCTCCCGCACATGTAGCCGCCACTCTGGCGCTACCAACTCACTGCTCCTTTACTCCCAAACAGTTCTCCAAGCAATGCGCCGATCCAAACGTCAGGTTACGCTGATGCCAGGAAACCACCGGATTGTGCAAGGCCAACCAGCTCATGCCCAGAATGATGGGCCAGCGTGGCCACATGGAAAGCAATCGTTTCAGAATGCGTCGAAAACCTCATTCTCATGGGGGGGGGGTCTGATGGGTCACTTGCCCTCCCAAAAGTTCCCGCCCATCAATGGTGGTCACTTGTAGCGGAAAGTCCAAAGGTAGTAAATGCAATTGGTCCCTGCTGAAGAAATTGGCACTCGCTCCTGAGTCCAACAGGGCATGGACCTCCATAGCATGTCCATTGGGGAGGTCCAGCAACACCCTCACAATTATGCCTGTTTGGGGGTGTCCTGGTCAGGGCTCTGGTTTGGTTCCATTGCTGCCTGGCTGCTGCCCCGCTCCATTCCCAGCCAGGCACTGGCGTTTCCCTGCATTTGGACTCCCCCCTCTCCCATCTGGGAGGAAGCCCCCACCATTCCCTGCAAGTTGTGACGTTCAGGACACACTCTGGCAAAGTGCGCTGGTTTCTGGCAGATAAAACATTTCTTGGCAGCCTGCTAGTCTTTTGCCGCCTTGTGAATTGGCCGTTGAGCCTTTGAATCTTCCCGTGCGTGGGCAGAGTCAATTTTCATCGGCTCTGAGCGAGATTGACCTTGCTCTCCCTCACTTGGTATCTCAGGAATGCGATCACCATGGAAACGCCGGCCTTTGCTCTCAGCCTTCTCAAGCTGCCTCAGCTCTTGCCTGCTGCCCACCGCCAGAGCAGCTTTAACAAGGGAATGCAAGTCCTTGTGACGGGGGCCCCTGGCACCTGAGAATTAAGTCTTTCCTTAAATAAAGCTTGCACAGGCTTTGAGTTTAAGCTCCAATCAAGCTTGTGCACCAGCATCGCAAATTGGGACCAGTACGCCCTCACAGTTGAGTTCCCCTGCCGGAGATCCAATAGATGCTGCTGGGTCACATCCTCCTCCGATTCAAATGAAAACATAACGTCCATCACTTCCCAGAATTGTTTGAGATCGCTGAGCGCAGCATTATGGCTAGCAAGCAGTGGGCGTACCCAATCTCGCGCTGCCCCAGTCAAATGGCCTATAAGGTACCCCACCTTTTCAGCATCCCCAGCAAAAGCAGCTCCTTGCAGTTCAAGAGCATACTGCATGTCCAGTTTGAAGCCCATATACAGTCTGGGGTGTCCATTGAATTTGCTTACCAGTGGCAAAGACCGGTTCAGGGGCCCTCCAGAACCTCCGGCAGATCTGGCTCTGGCTTCTTGCAAACGAATTCTTAATTCCTCTGACGTAGCCAATAAATCAGCTCTCTCTTTTTCCAGCTGTTCAAGGTGACGTTCCATCCTCCTTTTCTTCTTTTTGAGCCTCTCCTCTCGAGTGCTCATTAACTGGGTGTGTCGAAGCAACCTGTCAGCTTGCCAGCTGCAGCGCGTTGCTGCTCTCGGCAGTGAAAGCACTCCAGGCAGCCAGCCATAAATTTCATTCTTTATTTCCTTCTGACAAGATTACATGCAGAATAAACAAAGCGATCCGTCTCTCATGATGCGTTGCTTCGACTGGTTTGTTTTCCCCCTCTCCCTCGAGACCAGCACAGCCAATGGCCCAGCCCCTTCCATTTTTCCATGTGACGTGGATCCCCCTCTCTCGGAAGCACCCCCTCCTGCTCAAACTCACTATCCTCTTCTCTGTCCTCAGAGGACGAGCCAGTGCTAATCAGCGGAGATCGTTCTCTGTATCCTCCCATTCTTTCCTCCCTCGCTGCCTGCAGTTCCCTGACACCACCCCACCTCCTGAATTCCCTCAGTTCCAGTCTTTGGTTTCTCTAATATTGCTATTTTCTGCATGTTACAAAGTTGTATAGATCCTCAAACTGTTTAGCTGATTATTAACAGTAAAAAAAAAATAAAAAAATGTGGATGTTTATTCAAAACCTGCCAAGGAGTCCAATTTGCTTTGTTGCGTCTTCAGAGACTTTGTGAAAGGTTCCCATTCGTCCTTAAAGTCACAGTTATCCTTGTCCCGTAGCTTATATGTCAATTTTGCCACTTCTGCATAGTCCATCAACTTTTCTCGCCATGATTCTTTAGTTGGGGTTTCTTCAGTCTTCCATCCTTGCGCAACCAGAACTCTCGCGGCCGTTGTCGCATACATGAAGATGTTTTTCAACTTTTTTGGCAGATCTTTCCCTACAATCCCCAACAAAAATGCCTCGGGTTTTTAAACAAATGTTAAATGGGACATTTTCTTCAATTCATTGTATATCATTTCCCCAAATGTTTTAATTACCTTACACTCCCACCACATATGATAAAATGTTCCCTCCTTTTCCTTACACTTCCAACATATATTTGAACTAGTTTTGTACATTTTCCCTAACTGCACTGGTGTTGTATACCATCTGTACATCATCTTCATGTAGTTCTTCATGTACTGTTCCCAGGATAGGTAAAGATCATTCAACAGTTTTCAAATTGAAAAACAGTGTTTCATTTTGAGATCCTTTGTAACACCATCCACTTCATTTAAGCACAACCTACGGCCCTTGAGGTTTTTACTGAAGCAAAAGGATTGATTCCATCCCTGTATCAAACAGCTGTGATTTGAGGAACGTCTGTTTCATAGCAGCTCCTGTGCCCCTTCCCTCTGCTGCATTTGGCATGAAATTGCTGGTGATTTCCCCAGGAGTCAAAAGGCTTATTCTTGGGAATTACTTTGCAACAAAGAAGAAAGCTTTTTGTCTTCTGTTTCTTTTCATTTTTATGTTTTCAGAATGCTTGATATCTGACACTGATTTCTGTATATTGTGTTTTCTTTGTTTTTCAAGCTTTCATAAAAAATAGCCTTTGAAACCAGCTGGTACAGTGGTCAGAAGACTTGCCTTCGTGTCCACAGAATGGAGAAGAAAAGTTTGCCCAACGAATCCCTGGGTACGACCCCAGAGACCTCCGGCTGCCACCTGGCTGAGCCTTCTCATTGCCAGCTCACTTCGATGCCCTCTGTTCCCAGAGATACCACTGGAAGAGCTGCTTCCCTTAGCCAGGAAGCGTTGGTGTCCCAGCAGCCTTCCCAGCAGGCCTCCCACATTTCCTCCTCCTTGGGCAGTGCTCCATTGCAGGTCCCTGAGCAGCTTTCTGAAGAAAGGCCCCATGGCACTGGCCAAAGCGCTTCCCTCCCATCTCTGGATGAGGTTTCTTCTTCCCAGTGCACCACCCAGGGAATGGGTCACCAGCTTGCAGCGACGTTCTCTAGCCTGCAGTCTGGGAGTAGTGTAGCAGGAGACCCCCCCCCCTCACATCACACTGTTATGCACAAACTCCACACACACCCACACACATCACCGTCCCGACCCTGGAGATGCCCCTTTTAGAGGGACACCCCCTAAAGCCTTCCATAAATAAGGAAGCGCTAGCCTGACAGCTCCCCATTGAGAAAAAATCCTGTATTCCCGTAACGCTCCGCATCGCCCTATCTGTATTATTGGTAGACCGGTCGCCCGAACTCTGGGTCAATCGGCGGCTGCCTCAGTCAATCAGCTTTATCGGACAGCGCCCCTTGCGGCGGCCACGCAGGTACTGCAGGCTACTGGCGCTTTCTCCCCTTGCTTTTGACAGCTCTCAATACAAAGTTTCCGAGTTCAATTGACCGTGACTGATTTAATCAAAATGTTGCAAGCTGCTTCCTGAAGGCGAAAGTGCTTTGAACTTCAAGGACAGTATTCTTTATAAATTCACCAAAAATCAGCCATACCTCAGATTCTCACCGGACCACTTTTATTCTGTTGTATATTACAAGGACTATCAAAGGGGGGTGACCTGATATCAGGCGGCCATAATCCCTTAACCGAGCGGTCACGTACTCTGCGGTCCTTCCAAGTTGACGTGACAACCTTGATAGCCATCGTGATGGGCTCAGACAGAAGGCTATCAGGGATACAATGAACTGCATATTTTAGTGTATTCCGCGCGGACTCTCACAAAGGACTGTGGCCGGATTCCCCTCAGGGGGCAGGAAACTTCGCCCTTTTTCCTTTGTTCTTAAACATGACTCATGTGGGGAGGGGAGAGGAGGTTCCAGCCAGGTGTCAGGACACTCGGATTACCTGTGCAGCCCCTCCTCGACTCCTCCTATTTTTAATATAATCATGATGTAAATATGATGTAATTCTGAGGGTGTAGCTTAGGGGATTAGCAACTAATAAAAGTTAGGGTCTCCCTTTGTTCAGGACTTCCATTTTGCTTCACTTTGTGGGCGGTGGGAGTCCTGTCGCGACAGTCTTTTCTTCAATAAAGACCAGGCCTACAGGCTGCTGTTTTGCTCTGAATTGCTCTGGCTGGTGTCTTTGTTTTATCCAAGGGAGCCCTCTGATTTTTCCGGTAACATTTTTGGCGACCGTGCTCAGGGACACTTGGTTCTCCTGCAAAGGTGAGGAGGGAGATAGAGGGGATCGGGCGCCACTGGGCAACCTTAGCCCGGGGATCCCTTTTTCCTCTCCCTACCTCCTCTTTGCGGGCGGTAATCAACCGTCACCAAAAGCCCAACCAGAGTGAGCAAAGGCAAGGTAAAAAAAGCCGGCCAAAGAAAGGATCCCGGGATCCGCGGGGGACATCTTCGAACGTGAGTATGGTTTGAAGTAAATACATTGGGAGGGGGTTGGAAACGGAATATCTCCACGACAGCCGAACTTACTCTCTTCTGTTTCTGACGTTGCCTCTCGGAGTCGTCCAGGAACGTCTAAATCTCTCTCCCTCTCCTTTTCTTCCCCGCTCTCTGTCTTGGAATTGAGTCTGGGAAAGCGTGGCTCTTTACTGTCTTTCTCTGACGTCCCTCTCTCGGAGGCGTCCGGAGGCGTCTTTCAAATGCTCTCTTGCTCTCCCCTTACCCTGACTATGCAACCGAAGCCGCCCCTCCTGCCTGGCGACCTTTGTTAGGGATGACCCGGGTACGTGAGAACGCAAAGTCGTTTGCTTCCTTTCAAACTTTGGATTTTCTCGGGCCCCGATCTGGCATTGCACTACGCAAGCATTCAGTAGGGGATTCCGAACTTAGTCTCAAAAGCTAGGCAGGAGGCTGTCGTGGAGAGGAGAGCGGGAGGTTCACAACTTGGGGCCCCACACTAGGGTTAGTCTTGTGAAACAGCGCTGAAGAAAAGGAATTTAGTTTGTGGCTGAAGTTTTCGCGGGCCAAGGTGTCCCGTGGCTGAAGTTTCTCGGGCCAAGGTGTCCCGTGGTTGAAGTTTTCTCGGGCCAAGGTGTCCCCTGGCTGAAGTTTTCTCGGGCCAAGGTGTCCCGTGGCTGAAGGTTCTCGGGCCAAGGTGTCCCGTGGTTGAAGTTTTCTCGGGCCAAGGTGTCCCGTGGTTGAAGTTTTCTCGGGCCAAGGTGTCCCGTGGTTGAAGTTTTCCCAGGCCGAGGTGTCCCGTGGCTGAAGTTTGAGTTCATGTATAAGATCTCTTGAAATGAGTTTGTAGCTTGAAGATAGGTGAGAGTTGTGTTAGTCAAAGATATTCCAAACACTGAAAGGATATTTTTCTATTCCCCTTCCTTCCCATCACCCCTCTTTCCCTTGTGTGTGTCTCTAGTCCTCTATCCTTTACATAGGAAGAATGGGAGCCCAGGCTTCTAAACATTCTGACTGGACTCCTCCAGGCGACAAGGCTTTCGCGAAGCCTTCCCGCCAGATGGAGGACTCTGATACTCCCCTCCAATTTGTTCTCTTAAACTGGAAGGAGTTGAGAGGGAGGAAGGGACTTTCGAAGTCCAAGCTGAGGGACCTTTGTAACACCTCGTGGGTCGCCTTCACCCACCACCTAGAACCAGCCTCCAGATGGCCACCTCATGGTTCCTTTAACCTCCTAAAGATGCAAGCACTTAAATCTTACCTGGCTGACGAGAAGCCCTGGCAACTGTACTACCTAAATGCCTTCGCTGAAGCCAGCGAATTATTTCAATGGCAGCAAGCCCAAATTGTCCGCCAAATGGCTGTTTTAAAAACAACCGGACCCCCCCCCCCCCCATATGATGAGATTAGAGCCCAAGAGGAACAATTGGATAGGACCCTCGTTCCTTTCTACTACCCCGAACCTCAAGCACCCCGACCACCAGGACCCGGGGCAGGAGACAGAGCAGGAGCCGGGGGGGCACAGGACCAAGGGAAAATGTAACAAATCCACCAGCCACTGCCCCTTCCCAAAGCACACCGAATACACAGCCGCCGCCCGACCCTTCCTCAAGTGCATCCAACTCAGGAGGAGACCAAGAAGATTTGAATCTTGGACCCCTGCTCAATGGGCAACTTCTGACCGAAGGAAGAGAGGGACCCGTCTCCAGTAGAACTAGGAACAGGGACAATCTGCAGAACGGAGAAATAGAGGGCGCTTTTCCACTGCGGGCATTACCTATACCCCCCGTCAGGGCAGGAGACCCACCCCGCATGGTCTTTACTCACCAACCCTTCCTTACCTCGGATTTAATGAACTGGTCCGACAAGATGCCCTCCCTACGAGACGACCCTGACAAATGCCATCGCCAGGTAGCCACCATCTTCTCCACTCACAACCCCACATGGGCTGATGTGCATATGTTGCTTGGAGCCCTTTTTAATGAGGCAGAGAAAAGGGAGATACTAGCGAAGGCGGGGGAAGCCCTTGCCCGAGAAGGGTACCAACCAAATTGTCCCGCCTCGATGACCCCACTGACCGCTCAGACGCTACTTAACGACCCTGACTGGGACTATAATACTGATAATGGTATATGGGGTTTAAAAAATTTTAAGAAGGCCATCCTAGACGGTATTAAAGCTGCTGGACAGCGAACCGTAAACTGGACCAAGGTCCAAGCTGTCCTTCAAGGACCGGATGAGCATCCCTCTGACTACTACTCAAGGCTAGTCTCCGCTATTAAGACCTGGGGTGGAATAGATCCGGAGAGCCCACAACACGAGGTAATAGTCAAAGGATTTTTTAAAGACCAAGCTACAGCCGACATCCGAAAGGCACTAAATTCTCACTTAGGATACGATGGAAAAACCATAAATGAAATCCTTTCCATCGCAAAGTCCGTTTTTAACTCGAGGGACGAACGGAAAAGAAAAGACCAAAAGCCTGATTCCCCACGGGTGTTAGCCTACGCAGCTGCGATGCCCGCCTCCAAGGAAAGGTTTAAACCAGGGGGATCCGAACTATTCGATGACCGCGTTTGTTACCACTGTGAAGAAGTAGGACACATAAGGAGAAATTGCCCCCTCCGGACAGGAGCCAGAAGGGTCGAATATAAAAATCCCAGACCATACAACCCAGAAAACGCCCACCCTAGGTACAGAGAGCCTATCCCTCCATACGGACCTAACCAATCCTGGAATCTAACACAACCCCGCGAGGAACCCTCGCTCCCACAGCCGCGACCACGGAATCAACCCCACAACACTGCCAACCCCCTTAAACAGGAAAGTCGCCCCGCAAACCCAACTCACGAAATGGTGATGGAAGAATATCAGGCAAATTGACAATTAGAAGCAGATCCCGCCTCTTTCCCATTTCTCTGCCCAGTCTTACAACTGTCCTCATCCGACCCCATGTGCACTATGCAAATTGATGGTCAGTCCTACGACTGTCTCCTAGACACTGGAGCCACCTACTCCACCCTTACAAATAGCCATTTGACCCCGGGAGAGGAAACCAAAACCGTAATGGGGCTCGATGGGATCCCCCGCAACTGCCCCCTCTCCAAACCTGCGAAGGTCTCCGTTGGACCTTTATCAGTTAAACACACCTTCCTATTGACCTCCAGTCCAGTCAACCTCCTGGGGAGGGATCTGCTTTGTAAACTGAACGCTACTATCCAATGCGGCCAAGAAGGAATTTATTTGCATATGCCAAACGACTCCATTTTCAACTTCCAAGGAGTTTTTCAAGAAGCTAATAGCAAACCCATTGACCTTCCTCCTGAACTTCTAAATAGTGTCCCCTCCTGGCTATGGGGAACTGAATCAACCTCTGTTGGACTCTTAAAATCTGCAACCCCAGTAAAAGTTAACTATAGGAAAGACCTACCTTTTCCCTATACCAAACAATATCCCCTACCTCCCGATGCAATCGACGGACTCACTCCAATGATTGATGAATTTCTGAAGATGGGAGTTCTAGTTCCCTGTGCCTCACCGTGTAATACCCCCCTCCTTCCAGTCAAAAAGCCAAATACCAACCCCGTCAAATGGCGCTTGGTGCAAGACCTTCGATTGGTCAACTCCTTCGTTATCCCCAGACACGCCGTAGTGGCCAACCCTCACCACCTTTTGAGTACCATCCCGGAGGGAACTGTAGTTTACTCCGTCATAGACCTGTGCTCCGCTTTCTTTAGTATCCCCGTGGACCCAGAAAGCCAATTTCTTTTCGCTTTTACCTGGCAAACCGGCCAATTAACGTGGACCCGGTTACCCCAAGGGTATGTGGAGTCCCCAGCCATCTTCTCTTCCATATTACACCAAGACCTATTGGATGTGAACCTTCCGGGAGGCTCCGCTCTCAGGCTGTACGTAGATGACATCTTACTTTGTGGGCGGGATTTGGAATCCTGTAAATCAGACACTATAGCCCTCCTGACGATATTGGCACATAAGGGACACAAAGTATCCCCCAAAAAGATACAATACTGCCAAAAGGAGGTAAAATATCTTGGCCACATTCTTGGAGAAGGTACCCGTGCTCTCACCACCGATAGGATTGAGGCCATAACAAGGCTACCCCTTCCCAAAACAAAAAGGCAGCTCAGGGGTTTCATTGGAATGAGCGGATTTTGCAGAGCATGGATCCCTCGCTACGGAGAATTCACCCGCCCACTCACTGAAATGACACATGATAGCGCCCCAGACCAGTTGCAATGGACTGCGGAGGCGCTTGAAGCCTTCGAATCCATCAAATGGGAGTTGAGATCCTCGCCTGCCCTCGGACTTCCTGATTATAGACTACCTTTCTCCTTGTTTGTCCATGAAAATAAGGGGGTAGCCTCTGGCGTCCTTACCCAACCCTTTCAAGGAAGGAACAGACCCGTCGCTTACTACAGCCTTCAGCTAGACACTACTGTACTGGGGAATGTGGGGTGCCTTAGAGCGGTGGCAGCTGCAGCACTACTCCTAGAAAAGGCACAAGAAACTGTTTTGGGACATGAACTGACCGTAAATGTTCCCCATGCTGTGGCCACCCTTCTTAGCTTACAAGGCTGCCAACGTTTCACAATACAGAGATTGAATAGATACGAAGCCATCCTCTTAAGTCCGTCTAATGTTACCATAAAAAGAGTGAACTCCCTCAATCCGGCTACCCTCTTACCCCTTCCTGACGATGGCACCCCACATCACGACTGTTCCCAAATAGTATGTCATACCGAAAAACCACGAGAGGACCTCGACTATCTCCCCCTAACCAATCCCGATCTTATATTATACACCGACGGAAGCTCAAAAATTGTGGGGGGAGAACAGAAAAGCGGGTATGCAGTTGTTAGTGACACCGACATCCTGGAAGCGCGTCCTGTACATGCAAAATATAGCTCACAGGCTGCCGAACTTATTGCCTTGATCCGGGCCTGTGAATTGGGGGCAGGACAGAGGGTCACAATCTACACAGATTCAAAATATTGTTTTGGGTTAGTTCATGCTACTGGGCAAATCTGGCTACAGAGAGGTTTTCTGACCGCTGCAGGCACGCGAATAGCCCATGCCCCCCTAGTACAACGTCTTATGGACTCTATACATCTCCCAGAACAAATAGCGGTAGTCCATTGCAAAGGAAAATATCCAGTCACAGTAGGGAACCGTAGTGCTGATCGTGCGGCACAGGAAGCAGCCCTCCTACCACTGTCTACGGACAATGAATTCCAGGGACCCCAGGTTCCGTCAGATATAGACTTTGAATTAATGTACAACACTGCCACCCCAGAAGAAATAAAGGGATGGGAAGAGCAAGGAGCGCTCTTTAAAAATGGCATTTGGTATCTCCCGGACAAGAGACTCATAATGCCCAGGCTCTGGGTACCCAAACACATAAGGATCTTGCATCAGTGTACCCACTGGGGAAGGGACAAGTTCGTAGATTCAGTACAACACTGCTGGTATGCCCCAGGACTGGCCCTCGCCGCAAAAGCAGCAGTAAAGAATTGTCATACTTGCCAAACATTTAATCCAAAACATACTGCCAGGTGTCCACCAGGAGCCAGACCATGGGCATTTGTCCCCTTCAAAAGCCTCCAAGTCGACTTTATAGATTTACCCCCTTGCCAGGGCTACAAGCATGCCCTCGTCATTATTGATCAATTGACCGGATGGGTAGAATGTCTCCCGACTCGCCGAGCTACTGCTCAGATAGTGGCAAAGACTTTACTTCATGAAATAATACCACGTTTTGGGGTCCCAAGACATATAGATAGCGACAGGGGCTCACACTTCACTTCCGATGTGGTGCAGCAAATCGCTAAAGCTTTAGGGATTAAATGGAAGTTGCATACCCCATACGACCCCCCTTCCTCGGGGCAAGTTGAGAGAATGAATCAACAACTGAAGTCCCAGCTAGGGAAGCTCTGTAAGGATTCTGGAATTAAGTGGGTCAACGCTCTCCCCTTAGTCCTACACAATCTCAGAGCGTGTCCCCGTGGTAACCTTAATATTTCTCCTTATGAACTACTTTTCGGGAGACCTTCCCCTGTGTATAACACGCAATTTCCCCAATCAGGACTAGAAGTAGGCGAGTCTGAACTGACAAAATATATAATGCAGCTCCAGAAGCAACTCCTTGTTCTCCACAGATACGCAGCCGCAAGTCAGAGCCTACCCCTTGACGAGAACATCCATCCGTTCCAGCCAGGAGACTGGATTCTGGCAAAAACCTACCAGAAGGTATCCCTACAACCCACCTGGGAAGGACCCTACCAGGTACTTCTCACCACCCCCACCTCCGTCAAGGTAGCAGAAAAGTCGGCCTGGCTGCACCATACCCGCTGCAAACCCGCTTCCCCACCTAGTCCTTCCGGCGACAACGAACCCTACTCCATCCCTTCACAACCGTCAGAAGACAACGCCGGCCCAGAAGTCACCCTACAGACCGGACCAGATCGGGGCACGCACCGAGCCCTACAGACCGGACCAGATCGGGGCACGCATCGAGCCCTACAGACCAGACCCGCTGCAACACCAACACCAACCCATTGGACCTCCGAACTCGTGACCTCCGAACTCGTTCCGACAACGGACAACCAGGCGCGACCGCCAATCCGCCTCCGCCTTCGTAAGACACCATAACGCCCCGCTTTGACAACTCTCCTTTGACAGCCCTCCGTTTGACAGCCCCGCTTTGACAGCTCGCCTTTGACAGCTCCGCTTTGACAACTCTCCTTTGACAGCCCGCCGTTTGACAGCTCCGCTTTGACAACCCTCCTTTGGCAGCTCTGCTTTGACAGCTCTCCGTTTGACAGCTCGCCTTTGACAGCTCCGCTTTGACAGCTCGCCTTTAACACCTCGCCTTTGACAGCTCCGCTTTGACAGCTCACCTTTAGCAGCCCATCCCTCTGAACACTTTGCCTTTGCAACCCACCGCCGCCCTGTTCCTGACTGCCATGCTCCACCACAGGTACATCATGCCTCCTGCCTCTGCTCTACTCATGCTTCCCATTCTCGCCGCAACTCTCACTTCCATGACAACGCATGTTTCATGCCCAGGATTACAAATTGAGCATCAATACCTTGATTTCGGGATCGTAGATATGGTAAAACCAGGAACTTTAGACCACTTAGGGGATTTTGACTTTTGTGTACCTGAGACTCGTGTCCTTCTACGCCACTCTATACTGCCTACCCTTAAGACACAACAGACTTGGGAACTTTTTGTCCGTTCCCCAAACTACATCCTCCTTGGCAAACTAATACTCAGCAGAGATGACACTTGGAACCGAGCCCACTGCATAAATGGTTCCTATACGCTATTTTCTGACGGCATACCCCAACAATCACTAAACTGGACAACCGTGGACAACGGCGGAGAGGAATCAGTTTTTACTGACCAAAATCACCCAACCGACCGCCTCACCCATGGATTCTATTGCCAGAGAGTAGATACTGTACCTCGCCCCACCACCCTCCAGGGCGTTTGCCTCCGAAGGTATTGCTGCATCTGGGACATTGGCTATGCCTCCACCTGGGACGGAAAAGCGTACCTTGAAGGCTGGTATCAACCCACCACACCACCCACCCAGTGGGATACCTCCGGACCTCAACGATGTGGAGGTGTGACCACAAACCTCACCTACCTACAGCGACAAGACCCCCTCCACCCCACGGGCACCGCACCCAGACAAAGGGGGGAACTGTCAATATCTCAAACCCCTTTCAGCGATGACCTACTATCAACTTGGCATTCCAACACCTACGTTAAACTTATCTCCGAAATCGCAAAACAAACGACCACCGATGACTGCTGGATCTGCGCCAATGCTCCAGCTCATCTCCACAGCGGCATCCCCTTCCTTGGAATACCCCTCACTCTACAGCAACACCTCTCTGCTGACGTACGTTCATGGAACCTGACAGCTGTAAATCTAACTCACCAATACATCCACCTAACCGGACCTACGAAAGGAGACCTCTGTCGGAGGTTCAGCGGCAACGATAGGATGATCGGAGAGAGTACTTGTAAGTACATTATTGACATCACCCTGACAGGTAGAATCACTGTGTGGCAGCAAGACACCCCCTTTCCTCACCCAGATCTGTTGTCTGCCTGGAAACAAGTGATGGATTTGCCTGATTCCTGGGACACCTCCCCCATTGCCCACTGCTTTTTCCGAGCCTTTCTCACTGGCCGCATAGACTCCTGTCTACAAGGACTGTTTTGGGTGTGTGGCCACCGCAGCTATGTATGGGCCAGCCCCCACTCCCGGGGCACCTGCTACCTCGGACTTATCCTACTGGGAATCAGAGTTACCCCACACCTCCCTCCCGGAAGGAGACGCAATAAGAGGGCAAAAGTCTTGTCGGACCTTTCGGATGTATCCGCCAATGGGGAAACTTACGGTCGAGCCCTCTTCCCCGCCTACGGAGCGGGCTCCAACCATGTGGATATTTTAAAACTAACTGACATTTTACTAACTTTTATGGAAGAGTCTAATGCCGCAACCCAGTCCATCCTAACAGAATTGACAGAGGTCAGACAGACGTTGATACAGAACCGCCTTGCTTTAGATTACGTCCTGGCGTCGACCGGAGGAGTATGTGCCCTCGTCAGAACCGAGTGCTGCATACACGTCTCTGACCAGACCTTGAACATCACGGGTCATCTCAATCATATTCATAAACTGACAGATGAACTTAGAGATATCCAGCATGAGGGCCTGTCAGACACTCAATTTTGGAGCTGGCTACTCGGATCTGCATGGATAAAACAACTCTTAGGAAACAGCCTCTTAATACTGATCACCGTTGCTATTTGCATCGTTTTTTTCTGCTGCGCGATCCAATGCTTCCCGCTCTGCTGTCAAACTTGCAGCGCTTGCACCCCGTCCCTTCCCCGCTCTGCTGTCAAACTTGCAGCGCTTGCACCCCGTCCCTTCGCCCCCGCACGTCCGCCTCCCACCAGCCGTTTCTGCCAGGGACCCCCGCCGCCATCATGGAAATGGGACCCTTAGGAGCCTCGCACAATCCGGACTCTAGGTACGGCACGTCAGACTTTTACTAGCTTGTGCGGAGAAAAGGATTGCGCGGTATCCACCTTCGCAATCTTATCTCCGAAGGGGGGAACTGTAGCAGGAGACCCCCCCTCACATCACACTGTTATGCACAAGCTCCACACACACCCACACACACCACCGTCCCGACCCTGGAGATGCCCCTTTTAGAGGGACACCCCCTAAAGCCTTCCGTAAATAAGGAAGCGCTAGCCTGACAGCTCCCCATTGAGAAAAAATCCTGTATTCCCGTAACGCTCCGCATCGCCCTATCTGTATTATTGGTAGACCGGTCGCCCGAACTCTGGGTCAATCGGCGGCCGCCTCAGCCAATCAGCGTTATCGGACAGCGCCCCTTGCGGCGGCCACGCAGGTACTGCAGGCTACTGGCGCTTTCTCCCCTTGCTTTTGACAGCTCTCAATACAAAGTTTCTGAGTTCAATTGACCGTGACTGATTTAATCAAAATGTTGCAAGCTGCTTCCTGAAGGCGAAAGTGCTTTGTACTTCAAGGACAGTATTCTTTATAAATTCACCAAAAATCAGCCATACCTCGGATTCTCACCGGACCACTTTTATTCTGTTGTATATTACAAGGACTAACAAAGGGGGGTGACCTGATATCAGGCGGCCATAATCCCTTAACCGAGCGGTCACGTACTCTGCGGTCCTTCCAAGTTGACGTGACAACCTTGATAGCCATCGTGATGGGCTCAGACAGAAGGCTATCAGGGATACAATGAACTGCATATTTTAGTGTATTCCGCGCGGACTCTCACAAAGGACTGTGGCCGGATTCCCCTCAGGGGGCAGGAAACTTCGCCCTTTTTCCTTTGTTCTTAAACATGACTCATGTGGGGAGGGGAGAGGAGGTTCCGGCCAGGTGTCAGGACACTCGGATTACCTGTGCAGCCCCTCCTCGACTCCTCCTATTTTTAATATAATCATGATGTAAATATGATGTAATTCTGAGGGTGTAGCTTAGGGGATTAGCAACTAATAAAAGTTAGGGTCTCCCTTTGTTCGGGGCTTCCATTTTGCTTCACTTTGTGGGCGGTGGGAGTCCTGTCGCGACAGTCTTTTCTTCAATAAAGACCAGGCCTACAGGCTGCTGTTTTGCTCTGAATTGCTCTGGCTGGTGTCTTTGTTTCGTCCAAGGGAGCCCTCTGATTTTTCCGGTAACAGTAGGAAAAGTGTGATCACCTTTGCGGGGACCCAGGCTGTTTCCTCTACCTCTAAGTCTCCAGAGGGGTCTGTCCCAGCTCCGAGCACAGCTGATCTGGCTAAAGGCGGCCAGGGGCAAGGCCAGGTAAGTCCAGATTGAGAGGTAGGGAAAGGGCTTTGAGGCTGTAATGCCCTCCTTGAGTCTCTCCAGCTGGTTTGGACAACTGCCCCCATCCCTGACCCCTGGCCATACCGCCTGGGCCTGGTGAGAGATGGAGCCCCAGAACACCTGGAGTGCACCAGGCTGGGGAAGGATGTCGTGAGGTGGAAGGCAAAAGAAGGCAGACAGCCCATCCCGGGGTCGGTCCTTTTCCTCCTTCTAGCTTAATGGCTCACCTGAGCCGCCATCCTTTAAACTGGGGAAGCAGCAGCGGCTCATCAGAACTCACAAGTTTGGAAGTCCTATGTTATAGTGCCCATCTTCTTGTTATGTCCTGTTGGTGGGGAGAATTGTGCCGTTTTCCTGTGGGTGGGCAGCCAGCCAGCAGCAGGCTGGCAGGTGGGCCCAGGGAAATGGCTTTGTTGGGGGAGCCTCAGAACTCGTCCTCTGCATGTTTGTTCCCTGTTGTCCCAAAGTGGGAACTGTCTTGCAATTCAGGTTTGTGGCACACAGGTAGAGAAGGGGAGCCGTTTGTCTCTTCAGATGCCTGGGAGAAGAGAGCAGTGGGTGTGGGCAGCCTCTGCTCCCCCTTCTAGAAAGGAGGCCTTTGCCAACATGGGTGCAATTCTGCTCCATGTGGGGAAAGTGTTTATCCATCATGGATTTGGGGGGATGCTGCTGCCAGCCAATATGGGATTTGAAGGATATTTTTTTACTGTAGGCCTGTTTATTCTGCTGCATTTCAATGTTTGCCTATTTTCGGACCTAGTTGTAAAGTACCTTGAGATTCCCATATAAGAGGTTGCAGGTAAATACTCTAAAAATAATAACTCCCCCCCCCCCATCATGTCACAAAGTCAATTGACACAGAGCCTAGAATAATGCCAACGAGCTCTTCTACCTGGAAGTGCAACATCAGCCCTTCAACACATCAGCATGATGTGCAGTTGTCACACGGCTACGACTCATAAGCCATGAATGCAGGTCTGAATAGTGCTCCTTTGGAAACCCCCACCCTCCATGCAGAAAAAGAGCATCTGCCCCTGAAATCCTTTCAGTATAAAGTGTATGAATGACAGGCAGCTAAAAAAATGTCTCCTTGGCTATTTGGCTCATGTGTCTCATAGAACAAACTCCGTGGACGAAAAGAGCCTTGCCAGGAATGTGAGCCGACTTTAATCCAGCCTGCCCTGAAATATCTGAGAAGTGAAGCAGGAGAAAGAGGCCCAGTTTATGGCGGTGAGCTGACTTGGTTTTCAGTAGGAGGGTGTGCGCTGCAGGGGACTGGTCTGCTTATGTGAATAGGCTGGACTACAAAATCTCTGGCTGCTCTTATATTCTTTTCCTGCAAGGCTGCAGTTAGGTTAGTGAGTCGCAGGCTATTGCCTATCTTGTGTATCAGCAGCACTGTAGAGTCAGGCCAGATGGCAAATCCTGATAGTTGGGGTCGGGATGCATATGGAATGGGTTGGGGAAAGAGGGGTGGCCACTTCCAATCTACCAGGAAGCATTTTTCTGCTGGAGAAACAGCTTGCACCAGCAGAAGGAGGCAGCACTCCACAGAAAACTTCTCTGTCATACAAGCAGTCCTCTACAAGGAGATCCTTGGGCTGGGAGGGGGCTGGAAGTGACCATATTCCAGATGAGGGGGAGCATGAAGCCAGGCTCTGGGCTTTCGTTTCGTGTTGGAATGGAGATGTGAAATCACTTGTTTTGTATTCAGGTCAGGACAACAGATCCACACCTGGGAGCTTGATGGCAACTGAAGGGATCCATGGTGATCCAGGGCAAGCTGCACTTGCTGCTCAGGTAAGGCCAGAAGGAGGCTTACCAGGCGTCCCCGGTTGCCAGGGACAGTTCCCGGATTCAGCAATCTGTCCCCGGCAGAAATTTGTCCCTGGAATGTCCCCGGATATAATTAATGTCCCCAGATTTACACTGGGGACTTCCTGCGCTGCAACATGGCTGACGCCATGGCAGCAAGCAGCATCGGAGGTCCCGACTACATCTGGGGACATTAATTAAATTCGGGAACAATCCAGCCAGCCAATCCGCTGGCTGGGGGGGGGGGTGCCCCGACCTTGCTGCAGCCGCCGCTGCTGAGGAGAGGGAGAGCCCGACCCGAGAGAGCAGACCCAGAGGAAGGTATGTCTGCTTTAACACCTCATTGCGTTCTTGGCCGTTTCTGTGGCGTACACCCCTCCCCCCTTTTCTCCAGCTGGACGGCTTGTCTTTGGGGCTGTGAGGCAAAGCACAGCAGCGGGGATCCCCTGTCCCCCCCCCTTTGTGGGAGAGCTTGCTTGCAGATAGGGATAGCGCACGGTTGGAGATCCTTTTATTTGTAATTGCCCTGGTTGCTTAGAAGGGTAGTTGGCGGATGAAGTGAATCAAGTCAACTTTAATCATTTAACCTGCCAGAAAAAGGGCCAGTTTAAAACAGCGGCTGTCTAGTTCACAGAATTCCTGAACAAGCCTGCATGGAAACACCGGTTTCTATCATAACTGAAATGTGCTTCATTTGCAACTAAGTAGAGCCTCTCTGCTAATGCAGAGCACAATCCACAGCTTCAGGCAAGGCCATTTATATAGCCAGAATCCAGAGCAGCCTTTTCTCCTACTCCTCTGAAGTACCACCACTGCAACACCAGTGCTTGGCCTTCTGGCACCTGCAGGCTAGGGAAAGAGCTCTTTGGCACCCTGGGGTGGAGCTCCTTCTCAGCAATAGCACTGTCTGCTCATTCCCAACTTCTTCAACCAGTGCCTCTGTGCCTTCTGCAAATGTCTGGAGTAAATGTCTAGCAGGAAGTGTCTGTCCTCTCCAGGATGTTGAAATACTGAAGAAGGCGCCCAATAGCCCGAAGATGGGGGGGGGGGGCAGAAACAGTACTTAAGGATGATCAAGCATGAAGGTCCAGGAGCTTGAAGAAAAACTCCAGCCGTTGCCAGCAATACTCCAGGAGCCGCAAGCAAGAGGTATTTTTGAGAATCCCGTCTTCACAAATTCCGGGGACATGGCCCTCCCAGTGTTAAGGTGGGGAGGTGGGGTTGGGAGTTTGCAGATAAGAGTCAAAAGTTAAAAATGTAAAGGCTAATGGAATTTGATTTAAAAATCAAAAGTCGCTGTGGTGGTTCAAGTTATAGTGTCAGACAAAAGACAAGATGGAAAAGAAAAGATAAGGAAGAGAGAAAAGAGATAGAGAGAAAAAGAAAGAAAGAAAAAGAAAACACAAAAAATCCTACTGAAAATAGTTTGTTTGTTCAGAAAAGAGAAGGAAAAGAAAAAAACCAATGTAATAAGTAAATAGAAAAAAGGGGGGAGTGGGGATGGAAAAGTAGATATATATATAGAATTCTTTAATGAGAAATGAGAAATTTAAAAAAACTTTTTTTAAAAAGGAGAAAGTAATAATAATGAAAATGAGTAAATGAGTAAGAAGTGAATAGAAACAGATGAATAATGAGTAATAATGTATTCATAAAAAGGGAGGGTTGTGTGTATAACTAAAGAAGAAGGAGGAGAGAGAGAGAGAGAGAAGGGAACAAGAAAAAGGGGCAGTTTTAATTCTCCCGTGGGACCCCCAGGGCTTGGTGTCGGGTCCCAAGATCAGGGCTGAGGTGGCGGTTCCAGGAAATGGGCTCCAGTGGTTCAGGCCGCCTACCTGGGTTCATAGGGTCTGAAAATACTGATAAGAAATGGACTGAAAATAAACTCAATAACATAAAGCATGGTTTTTGCTGTGCCCCCCTGTACTGGCAGGGGAGGGTCCACGCCGCCTTCTTCTAGCCCCCAGCCGGTCCCCGGTGCGCGGTTCCTCTGCTCTTTTGCTCCAGCCGCTGGTGATATAGGCTTGGGGTCGGAGCTGGGCTAGGTGGGGGGTTCCCTCCGGACTTCCCTGTCTCTCCCGATCCCCTCCTATCATTCTCTCCCCCCCGCATGTTACCTGTGGGGGCGCCTTACCAATACAGTCATACCTTGGATCCCAAATGCCTTGTGACTTGAACGTTTTGGCTCCCGAACGCCACAAACCCGGAAGTGAGTGTTCCGGTTTGTGAATGTTCTTTGGAGCCCAAATGTCCGACGGGGCTTCCGCGGCTTCGGATTGAGTGCAGGAAGCTCCTGCAGCCAATCGGAAGCCGCGCCTTGGTTTCCGAATGTTTTGGAAGTCAAACGGACTTCTGGCATGGATTCGGTTTGACTTCCGAGGTACCACTGTACATCTTCTCGGAGCAGGGGCAATCCCATTGCCGCCTTCAGTTCTGGTAAAGCTAAGAATTGCTTGTGCAGATCTTGATGCCTTCAAGGCCGAGGCTGTCATCTGATGTGACCCAGTACTCCTATCAGAGAAGCAAATCCTCAAATAAAGTCATACCTGTTGTTCCGCTCGGTTCAGGTTACGTCTTTCCAGGTTGCGTCCTGCGGCGACCCGGAAGTAACGGAACGGGTTACTTCCAGGTTTCGCTGCTCGCGCATGTGTGTAGACGCTCAGAATGACGTCACATGCATGCGCAGAAATGGCAAATCGCGACCCACACACGTGCAGACGCGGGTTGCGTTCTGCTCATGATGCGAATGGGGCTCCGGAACGGATCCCGTTTGCAACCAGAGGTACCACTGTAGTTGAAATGCCTGGCTTGTTCAATGGCCTGTCCATTTAGGAGCCATTTCTGCTTCCTGGGCTGTGCCCCCAATACTACGGCTTTTGTCTTGGAATAATTTGTATTCAAATCTTTGTTACGACACAGTCTCCCAAAGTTCTTTAGTAATCGCCTCATAGCCACTTGCGTTTGTGCTAACAACACCGTATCGTTGGCATGTAGCAAAATGGATACATTATGGGATAAAACTGAAACAGGGAAATATCTGGCCATTTGGGTTCCTTTATTACATCATTTACATAAATGTTAAAAAGCAGAATTTTAGAAAGTATTTCAAAGTGTTTAAAATGATTTAGGAATTACAAGGTTAACTTAAAAAAAAAGACATTAAATAAGTTTTAAAAGCCTGTATGTGTAACTGCTGATGATGTTTGGCGTGGCGGCAGCTGTGCTTCTAAGATTCCCTTAAAACTGATTTACAGTGCTGGCTCTTGGGGATTGAAAGGGCACATAAAAAGGCTTTGCCTCAAATTAAAGAAAAACCAACAAACAACCCCAGTCAAACAATTAGAAAAACCAGCCTGTGGAGCTCAGATGAACAAGTCCCACTTTGGTGCAACTTGACCGGAATGACATGCACAGATGCTCCCTTCTTTTTCTGAGTTAAAGCAGTGATTTCGTCTGAGGTGTGGCATGCAGCTGAAACAGTATTTAAGGAAGCTCAAGTATTCCGTGTGAAGCTCCAGGAGCTTGAAGAGAAACTCCAGGCGTTGCCAGCAACACTCCAGGAGCCGCAAGCCAGAGGTATTTTTGAGAAAGCCATTTCCGACTATGGGAGGAGAGGGGGTTGCGGTCTAGCCCCTCCTCCCCAAGCGCGGGGGCTAACCTTTGCCCCCGCGAGAGTTGGGGGAATCCCTGGGCGTGCTCGCGACCCCGCCCGCCTATCGGCGGGCCGGGGGGCGTGGCTTAAGGTATTTTAAGCCGGGCACGCCCAGGGGTCGCCCTCTTCACTCCCGGCCAGCTGAGAGGTTTTCGACCAGCTGAGAGGTTTTTTCGTAGCTGTTCTGGAGCCGTCGCGAGCCGTACCTTCTGCCTCGTGCTTGGTTTCACCCCTACAGATCTAAATCACTAAGGAGACCACGGTCCCCACTAGAGCTGAAATCACTTTGGCTGGGGTGTTTCTGACGGCGCGTGGAGGATACTTACCTTGTTAGTTTGGAGGACCAGGCGGCGGCTGCAACACCGACGATCAGGCAACGCAGGGAGCGTATCGTTGGAAGGCGGAGAGCAGGAGGGGTATAGTACACGGAGCACAGCTATCTTCCGCTCCCCCCCTTCTCGCTGGATCGCGGGGTTGCTCTCCAGCGGTTTGTTTTCTTGTCTTCCCTACTGTGCTCTCGGGTTTCCTGGCTTTCCCCCTTCAGTTTCTATTTTGTTTGTGCGTTGGTTGGTGGTTACTTTCTGGGCTTTAACGGCTGGCTGCCTCACTTAGCTGTTCTCCTGCTTTTCTCCCTCTCAGCGTCAGGTCCGAGCTCCCCCCCCCCGTTCTAACCCTCGCCACCACTAGGTGTGGGCTGTGAGGCTGAGGCTTCCATTTTTGTCAAGGGCTTGTTAAGGGCAAAGAACAGGCGCCATCTTTGTGGGCGCACGTGGTGGTAGTGCGAGCGGCCATCTTTGTTGAGGGAAGGGGAAGAGATCACGGTCGCCATTTTGGGAAGGGACACTTGTGGAGGCCATTTTGGGTAAACCACGTCTGAGGACAGGGGCAGCCATTTTGTTTAAGGGCAAGGGCCTGGCAATTACTTTGATCGTTAAATTCTTGCCTTCCTATTCCTCAGAACTTATAGATATTTTCATTGGGTATTGCAGCTTCATGGGATGCTGCCGGTTATCGTAGGGCTGCACATTTATTTTCAATTTGAGGAGCGTTTGTAAGCTTTTCTTCCAGCGTTTGCACGCAAACTCCTGGTGAACATCGCCATCTAGCGGCAGGAGGGATATTAGCAGCTTTATTGGAAGTGTTATGTTTATGCCTTTAATTTGCCTGCAGTCTGTGATTGTTTGCTTATCAGGTTGCTTCTTTGCCTAGTTATTTTGTTCCTTTGATTACCTAATTCTAAGTTAATTTATTCCTTTAATTCGGCAGCAGCCCGTGATTTAATTCCTAGTTATTGTGTTCCTTAATTCGGCAGCAGCCTGTAATTGCGTGCTTATCAGGTCGCTTATTTGCCTAGTTATTTTGTTCCCTATATTACTTAATTCCTAGTTATTTTATTCCTTTAATTCAGCAGCAGCTGTGGTTGTGTGCTTATCAGGTTGCTTATTTGCCTAGTTATTTTGTTCCTTTAATTACTTAATTCCTGGTTATTTTATTCCTTTAATTTGGCAGCAGCTTGTGATTTAATTCCTAGTTATTTTATTCTGTGGTTGTGTACCTATCAGGTTTGCTTATTTGCCTAGTAGTGCTAGATAGTATATTGGCTTTAGCAGCTTAAATACTAGCTAAGCTTTTGTTACCTCTTGGAAGTTAAGCTCCTGTTTCCCTCAAGATTGGAGAGTCCCCCTGGTGGTGCAGCAAGAAAACTGCTAGCACATTTGCAAAGCTAAGCAGGGTCCGATGTGGTCTCAATTTGGGAAATAATATAAATAAATTGAGAGATTAACAGATAAATAACAAATAAAAAAATAAATAAATAACATACATATATAGATTAAAATAAAATAAAATTAAAAAAATAAATAAATATATATATAAATAAATAAATAAAAATATAAATAATAAATTAAATAAATAAATAAATAAATAAATAAAGATTTTGCTTAATAAATAAATAAAGAGACTAGTCGCAATTGTTTAGAAGTCGGATCCATTCTCCCAAGCTCCTGCCAGTATAGAACGTACTGAACTTGACGGACTCCCATCCGCGGGAGGCAGTTGGCTAATAATATCCCTGCAGCAGCTTACACCCCCAGGTTTTGTGGGTAGTATCTGATTTGCTTACGCATTCTAAATTTGCTCAGCAGTCATGGATTCAGGTGGAAACCAGCAGTCCTCCACTGGCGGCGACCAGCCGGTCCCCTCCACTAGTAATGGTGGCGCGCAGGCTTCAGCCTTACCTTGCGATCCTCAAGCTTTACAACAGTTTTTCAGGATGTTCGAAACTCTTTATAGGCAATGTAGACCGGGGCCCTCGGCGCTGCCCGCTCTAGAGCCTTCGCAGGACGTAATACCTGATACTCCCCCCTCCAACCAGGGGCTGTCAGGGTCCCCGGCTACAGCGACGGCTGGGACACAATCGGTCGCACCAGCAGCCGGTGCCCAGGCGGCTGCATCGACAGCCGGTGCTCAGCCCGTTGCCGTGGCTAGTGGCCGACCCGGTACGCGGGCGCACTCTGCCCGCCCTAAAAAAGCAACACAAGCTACCAGTAAAGCCAAGGCCCCAGCAAAGCGCAAAGGTAAGGGGAAGGCACCCAAAAAAGGGAGCGGCAGTAACACCATCTCTCAAGCTATAGGTATACCAAGTGCCTTTCAGGAGCAGCAGGCACACAGTTCCACCGAGGACAGCGCGGGTTCTGGTTCCGAAGGGGATCTAGGGGAGAATCAGCCATCTCAGCCATCGGCCGACGCCACTGCCGGTGCGCCACAAGGGGGTAAGAGGAAGTCCAAAAAGAAGCACACGTCGGCCAAGAAGAAGAGGAGCAGGCATTCAGACACCGAAGAGGAGGAATCAGGTACGTCCTCTTCAGATTCTGACTCTGAAGGGCCAATGGATGGCTATTGGGGTATTGGGGAGTCCAACCATGGGATCCCCCTTTGGGCTCATGAAAGGAGGGCCAATTCCCACCGAAAGGTTTTTAACGGGGTTTTGTATTGGAAGGATGGGACATTGGTAGAGGACGTTAAGGTTGCTACCAATCAGCCCACTGACTTCATTCTGGGAAACCACTTGTCACATAGGAAGAGGAATAAGATCCTCAACGGGGATTACGTGGATATGTTTACCCTCCTCCCCCCAACAAAAATAACAGGAAAAGGTGAAAAAAGACGCTCTTATGGTAGAAGGAAATATAGATCGCCCAGGGCGGAGCGCACATTTGAGAACTGGTTAGACGGGTACCAGGTTTTCATGGGTGTAGTTTGCGCAGCTTACCCCCACCGCGCCATGGATTTAGTAGCTTACCAGGCTCATGTGAGGCGAGCTCGGGCCCTGGCAGGTGAAAACGCTGCTTTGACGTACGACGAGAACTTTCGGAGGAATGCCTCTCTCCACCCCACCACTCGATGGGACCTCACAGATCCTAACTACTGGGGCGAGGATGTAAACCCTTACATCGAGAAGAAGAGTCAGGAGGCAGCAAAAGTGGGTAAGATTGAGCCAAAGAAGCGTCGACAATGCTGGGAGTTCAACAGGGGCGTGTGCTCTCGCCCCTTTTGTAAGTATCTACATGAATGCGAGCAATGCTGGGGTAATCACCCCGCTTCCGCGTGCTTCAAAAACAAGCCTCAGCCCTTTCGGGGGGGCAGGGGGTACTTCCATAACAATCCCAGAGGTGCCCCCGGTGCATCCCGTCAAGGTCCCGGCAATCGCCAGTAACACTGACCTAGGTTTGGCATTCTCCCCTATTCGCCTACAGCCCCTCAAAGTCCTATTGGAACAATACCCAGATAAAACCGCGGGGAAATACCTCTGGGAGGGGTTTTCCACGGGATTTAGGATCCCGGTGGCCACCCCACCCAACTCCAGGGAGGCGGATAACCAAAAATCTGTTAGGGAACGGCCCGACATAGTCAGAAAGAAAATAGAGAAAGAAATCAGGGCAGGCAGGGTCGCAGGTCCCTTTCTTGAACCGCCTTTTCAGGGGCTTCACCTTTCCCCGCTGGGCATCGTGCCAAAGAAGGCCCCGGGGGAATTCCGCATGATTCACAACCTCTCTTACCCGAGAGGGGGTTCTGTTAATGATGCGATTCCTCAGGAGCTTTGTACAGTGAAATACGCCTCCTTCGATCAGGCTGTAAAAATGATCCATCGATTCGGTCAGGGGGCGTTCCTAGCAAAATGCGACATTGAGTCCGCCTTCCGCCTTCTTCCAGTGCACCCAGATGACTTTAGATGGCTGGGCTTTAAATTTGACGGCGCGTATTTCATTGACAAGGCTATGCCCATGGGCTGCTCCGTTGCATGTGCAGCCTTTGAATCTTTCAGCACATTCCTGGACTGGGCCCTACGCAACAGAACAGGGTCTTTTGGCGTATCACACTATCTTGACGATTTTATTTTGGCCGCAGACAGTAAAGTACGGTGCTCCACTATGCTAAAGGCTTTTACATCCCTAGCCGGCGAATTAGGGGTACCCCTAGCCGCCGGAAAGACAGAGGGCCCAGCCACATCCCTAGTCTATTTGGGTATCGAGTTGGACACCGTGGCCCAAACTTCCCGCTTACCCCCTAAAAAATTGGTGGCGCTCAAGACAATCATACAACAGCTCTTGCCCCTAAAGAAAATAACATTGAGACAGATCCAATCCCTCCTAGGCCATTTGAATTTCGCTTGCAGGGTTGTTGCCCCAGGGCGGCCATTTTGCGGCCGTCTGGCTCGTTTGCCGGCGGGCCTCAGAGCCCCTCAACACAGGGTGCGCCTATCCAAGCAGGTAAAAGCAGACCTGGGGGTTTGGTTGCAATTCCTAGAAAAGTACAACGGGATTTCATTATGGCAGGATACCCTGCTCCTTAATGCTGACCTCCAAGTTCAATCAGATGCAGCCGGGTCCTCAGGTTTCGGTGTTTATTTTCGCGGTCAGTGGTGTGCCAAAAGGTGGCCCGCGGAGTGGCAAGGGCAGCCCATCACCAGGGATCTTACCTTCTTGGAGTTCTTCCCGATTGTCGTAGCGGTGCATTTGTGGGCGGATCAATTTCGTAATCGCAGGGTTTGTTTTAACACCGACAATCAAGCAGTGGTAGCGGTCCTTGCTAGGCAATCTGCACGGTCCACCAGAGTGGGTAACCTATTGCGCGCTTTTGTCCTTCTGTGTTTAGAACAGAATATTTACTTTTCGGCCAAATTCGTGCCTGGCATTAATAATGACATCGCGGACGCTCTATCTCGTTTTCAGATGGAGCGCTTCCGCTCGTTAGCGCCAGAAGCGGACCAATCATCGATGCCTTTCCCGGAGCATCTCTGGAGGATTGGGAGCGAGACATAATGAAGGGAGTATTCGGTGCAGTGGCCCCGTCCACAATGAGATCGTATAAGAAGGCTTGGGTCGATTTTTTAAGATTTCGCGCACGCATCCCTGGCTCTAGTAGTCACACCACTCCCTCAACCAGGGAGGTCCTCCGCTACTTGGCACACATGAGGGAGTTGGGCCGGGCTCCTAAGACACTCAATATTTACTCAGCAGGGATCTCGTATTTTTGTAAAACATTTTTCGAGAAAGACCCCTGCGCAGCCTTCATTGTGCGCAAAACTCTGGAGGGATGGCGCAGACAGCAACCCCCATGTGCGGACAGGAGGCGGCCCGTAACTTATGAAATTCTGTTTAAGATTCACAAAGTTCTTCGTGAAATTTGCTGGTCAAAGCACGAAGCGCGTTTATTCTCAGCAGCGTTTTCCATAGCTTTCTTCGGCGCCCTACGTGTAGGCGAGGTAATATGTGAAGGGGATGCCGCCCAGTCTCAGAGGGGAATTTTGATGAGCGACCTGACCCTTTCTAGAACCGATCTCATAGTGCGGGTGCGGAGCTCAAAGACAGATCAGCAGGGCAAGGGGGCCCTGCTCCGGCTGCCGGCAGCTCTCGGGAAGGGCCCTTGTCCGGTTCGGGACACGAGGCGTTTTCTTTACCTAAGGCCTAGCGGACCCGGTCCGCTTCTGATACATGCGGACGGATCCCGCCTTACTAGACACCAGTTCACTAGGGTTATGCGGTCGGCATTGTCGGCTTGTGGTTTCCCGGCATCAGAATTTGCTGCTCACTCCTTCCGTATTGGCGCAGCCACCACTGCAGTACATATGGGGCTCCCCACGGAGAGGATTAAAGACTTGGGGAGGTGGAAATCTAACGCGTACAAGGCCTATGTGAGAAGCAATTTGTGACTGCGTGTTACACCCCTGACCTCCGCCCACTTTTCTATTTGCCTTTCAGAACCCACGAGATTGCGCATTTGGTTGGTGGGCCACAGCATCGTGCACTGGGCCAAGTTTCATGCCTTGAGAAGCGGTCTGGGCGGCAACCTGAGTTTACATCCCAGGGTGGAGCTGGTTTGGATAGCGCGTAGAGGGATGCGCTGGAGTGAATTCAAACCAGCCGTGATGGCCAGGGCTGCGGCCGAGGGTCCGCCTGACGCCCTAGTGATTCAATTGGGGGAAAACGATCTCGCTTATCGCAAGGCGATCGATCTGAGGTGGCACATTTTTGATGATCTGACCGAGTTGGTAATTGCATACCCACATATCACAATAATTTGGTCCTCGTTGCTTGAGAGGAGGACATGGAGAGATTGCGTGAGCCCAGTAGGAGTCAACAAGGCGAGAAAGGTTTTAGAACGAGCAGTGGAACGTAGAGTGGCAGCTCTGGGCGGGTTCGTCATCAGACACCCGGGCATCCAGTTCAGCAACGAGGCCCTCTACAGAAGGGATGGCGTGCATCTGTCAGATGCAGGGAACGACATGTGGTTGGGTGATATCATAGCGGGGATTAGGTCCTGGGTTCAGGGGTTTCCATAGCAGGGCGTAGGAGTTGGTTACAGGTTTGAAGGTATTGGCGGCGAGCTTTGCTCGAGTGGCGGTTAGGCATTGGCTGGGGTTCAATTGTTATGCAAATGGATGGGGGGGAAGGAACGCCATCACCTTCCCCCAGAGAATGGGGTAGTCCGGTACAGGACTCCGAGGGGCGTTGTCTTGTCCGAAACCTACCTAGGTAAGGGCCCCCGGCACGCCCCAAGCGGTGACACCCGTGGGACCCTAGTTGGCGTACTCCAACGGGGGCCTCCCACGGTTAGTGTTAACCCTTCCCGGACATCATGCCGGGTAGCGGATAGGAGCCAATGCCTAGGGCCAATACCTTCAATTCTCTAATCAATAAAGTTGTGGCCATTTCATGCCCATTAAACTTAAACATCGTGTCCTGTGTCTTTCTTTCTGGGGGAGGGGTTTTGACACGCAAAGCCATTTCCGACTATGGGAGGAGAGGGGGTTGCGGTCTAGCCCCTCCTCCCCAAGCGCGGGGGCTAACCTTTGCCCCCGCGAGAGTTGGGGGAATCCCTGGGCGTGCTCGCGACCCCGCCCGCCTATCGGCGGGCCGGGGGGCGTGGCTTAAGGTATTTTAAGCCGGGCACGCCCAGGGGTCGCCCTCTTCACTCCCGGCCAGCTGAGAGGTTTTCCCATCCCACCCACCCTTAGACGTTTAGGTAGCCGTAGGTAGTCATGACCTTGCTATGGACTTCGGTTGGTCGCCGCAAGGGGCCTGGTAGGAATTTTTCCAAGTTGGCGATCTTCCGCCATTTGGTTTTTTCGCCTACCTCGTAGCAAACCGTCACAACTTTCTCTGTATTGGCGGTTAGGCATTGGCTGGGGTTCAATTGTTATGCAAATGGATGGGGGGGAAGGAACGCCATCACCTTCCCCCAGAGAATGGGGTAGTCCGGTACAGGACTCCGAGGGGCGTTGTCTTGTCCGAAACCTACCTAGGTAAGGGCCCCCGGCACGCCCCAAGCGGTGACACCCGTGGGACCCTAGTTGGCGTACTCCAACGGGGGCCTCCCACGGTTAGTGTTAACCCTTCCCGGACATCATGCCGGGTAGCGGATAGGAGCCAATGCCTAGGGCCAATACCTTCAATTCTCTAATCAATAAAGTTGTGGCCATTTCATGCCCATTAAACTTAAACATCGTGTCCTGTGTCTTTCTTTCTGGGGGAGGGGTTTTGACACGCAATCCTGTCTTCACATGGCCCTCCCTCCCAATGGGTTTCAAGTCCCATCATCCCTGATGAGCACTGGCCATGTTGGCTGGGGCTTAGGGGAGTCCCACCACAGTCTGGAGCCCAGTTCAGTGCGCCTTTGTGGGCAGCTGGTAGCCATGCCAGGGTCGCCTTCGCTGCGTGGAAGGGGTGGCCTCCCCCCCACCCCCACCCCATGCGCAGGAGACCAGAGGCCAGTAGCAGACTGCGCATGTGCCTCTGAAGGGCACAAAGGTTTGCTGCCTCCTTGTGTGCCCATTTTCTTGCCAAAAAGAATAAAAATACAGCATATGGTTGCACATACCAGGCACCAATGTTAATGGTGGTTCTTTGGCTTTTCCTTCAGGTGAGGAACACGAGGAGGAAGAGGAGCAGCAGCAGCAGAAGGAGAAGGAAAAATAAAGAAAATGGGGTGGGGGGTATATATTTTCCTATATATTTCTATTATTAGTTCTATGTATTGCTTCTTTATTTAATAACATTTATTTTAAAATGCCTGCAAAGTGGTTTACCAAAACAAAAAACAAAAAAACCACCACAGCAGTAAAATCAAGAAAAATCAACAATCCTACTTTAAAACATACAAAAGCTAAAATATTAAGAGATGAAAATTACTTCAACTTCCTAAGCTTCTAAGTATGCTTGCCTCAACAAGAATGCTTTTAGCAGGTGCCTGAAAAGCGTCTAGCAAAGGCACGTGCTTTGTTGCAAGAGGCGGGGAGTTCCAAAGGGCAGGTGCTGCCACACTAAACCATGCAGTACAGATATTCTGTGGAACCTGTGGTAGCGCTTGAAACTGTTAGAATTCCAGCTCCATGATTGCAGTCATGGGATTGTTGTCTATGTTTTGACTCCACAGAGTGGGAAGTGACGGCGACAGGATGTTTGTGTTCCTGTGTTCCATGAAGTGGGACTATTGTCCTTTGTTCTTTTTCTCTTTGCTGTCTGATGCTAGAGAGAGAGGGAGCCATGTTGCAGTGCTCCGTGTGTGTGTTTACATGTAAATCAAGTCGATTAGCCAAAATGCTGAGTTGCTGAGGTCTGTCACGCATGATGCACAAACTCTGCGGATCCCTAAGTGTGCCGGTGTCGCTTGGCATCGGTCGCTGTGATGTTCGGGCTGAAGAAAGCTTATGAAGCTCCCAAACGATCGACCAGGAGGGAGGGAACATGCCAGTCGGGCACGTGTCTCTGCCAGGGTGCTACTCGAGTGTAGGCTGAACTCCTGACAGAAACTACGGAAGGGGAGGTTTTAGTCATGGGGATTTCACCATGCTCTGAAAAGGAAAACATTGATTTCAACAGCAGGCCTGCACAGCAGCAATCTACTCGCCTGCGAGTCTCATCATGATCAGTGGGACTTCTTCCCGAGCCGGCGGTGCATAAGATGGGCTGCACCCCTTGCACCCAACTTGTACCTAAAACTCTGCACAAGCCTGCACCAGAGAAGAGTGGAGCTGGAAGGGACCCCTGAGGGTCATCAAGCCAACCCCCTGGGGCAATGCAGGAATCTCAAGTAGACTATCCCTGACCGATGGCCCCCCGTCTTCTGTTTTTCCTCTCAGCCAGGACCCACAACAATGGAGACTGGAGGTGGGGGGAAAGATAAATTTTGACTAGGGAAAGGCAATGGGGCCGATTTGTCAGGCGCACACAGGCACAGCTTGAAGACTTTACGCAGAGAGGAACCCCACACGGGAGACACAGATACACAAGCACACAGAAGTCAATAACCCAAGAGTGGCTTCTAAGTGGGGGGTTGGCTGAGGACAGGGTGGGGCGGAAACATGTGGAGCTTTGCAGAGGGGAGGCAGAAAGCGTTTGTCAGAGGGAAATTCACTTTCCCTGTTTAGAAACCGGCCAAGATCCCTTCTGCATTTGCAGCGCTGCCCCCAAAGTGACCCTTTCAATCCACTTGATAGTCCAGCTGTAGGCGCTGGTCTTCCAGGCAGAATGAAAGCCGCACCCACCGATCCCGCTTCCTTCCTCTCCCCTTCCTGCCCCCCTCCGTTTTTTGCTCACCTGCCTCCTTCCCGTCCTCTCCCCTGCCTGCCTCCTCCAGCCGGGAGCACCCACCCACGACCCCCAGCTTCCCAAGCCTACAGTGAATGTCATCCCCCCCCCCCCCCGCAGGATGACACCCAGTGCGGAGCGCCCCCACCCTGCTCCGCCACTGCTCTGGAAGAAGCTGCTCTGCTGAGAGCAGGACATCTCTGAAGACTCGGCTGGGGTTCTGTAATCTCTGGTGATACATCCCACTGGCTGAGGTGTGGTGAGCTGCAGACTGACTCCCACAAGTCACCAGCTGAGAGGTCCATGGTCCAGATGCCACTACACCCCTAGGTGCTGAAAAGTACCAACTTGAATGGCTCTGAAAGGAAATCAGACAAATTCAACATTGAGATTTCTATGCTGTCCATCGGACTGGGTTGCTCCACCCATTCTGGGCGCTGCCAGCAAATTGAAACATCCAAAACAGTAAAACACCCCAAAATCTTTCCTGTTCCGAAGCCAATTGGATTGACTGCTGAATCTTCTTCCAAGTACTTTGGAAAGGACAGGAGCTTTCCCTGCACTTGAGAGCAGTCAGCTAACGTAGGGGTACAGGCCAGGCCACAGGCCACTCCCAGCTCAATCCCCTCACCTCAGCATCGGCCGCCTGAGGCAGCTGCCTCACTCTGGCTCATCAGAGGTCCGGCCCTGCTTGGGAATATGAGTGGGAGAGGGCCATTGCACCCAGGTCCTGCTTATGGGCTTGTTGTGAGCCTCTGCTGGGCAACGACGGGGAACAAGGTGCTGGACTAGATCATCCATTGGTCTAATCCAGAAGGACTGTTCTGACATCCGGGCTGGACTGGAGGTAACTCCAACTTGCAAAAAGCCCTGGAACACCAAGAATTGCAGACTCCCACACTCGCAAGCAAATGAGCTATTGCTTCTTAAACCAAAAGAAAAAAACAAACCCCTTTTGCCAAGCTTGGCGACCACGTCCAGTAGCAAACAGACCAATGAAAGTTGCATTTTTGCGTGGGTAGGAAGGCTTTTAGACTCCAGAACTGGCACAAACAGGGATGGAACTCTGTTTCAGTTCAAAGGGAGGTATGATTGGCAGGCAAGGTGACACAGCCAGTTATGTGGAAGGGAGGAGGAGGAGGGTGGGGAGGTCACAAGGGAGGAAAGAGCTCTGCACCTCAGCTCGGAATTCTTTTGGAAGAGTGGAGGGGAACAGAGGAAACCTTTCTTCCCTTTCAGTCTTTTCTCTCCCCCCCTCCTTTTTCCTTTTCCTTTTTTTCTTTTTTAAGAATATGCTATACGGAATTTCCGAGGGGGAAATTCGCTAGGGATCTCGCCTTCCCCAGAAACCCCTCCACATAGCTAGGGTGCGCAGTGGCGTAGCGTGGGTTGTCAGCACCCGGGGCAAGGCAAGTAATTTGCGCCCCCTAACCCGTGGATTTTAGCACTCGAATGCGAGCTCGCCCTCAGATTTTTCCGGTAACACTTGACTTTATAGAATCATAGAATCGTAGAGTCGGAAGGGACCCGATGGTCATCTAGTCCAACCCCCTGTGGTGGTGGTGGTGATGATGATGATGATGATACATTTTATTTATACCCCGCCCTCCCCAGCCAGAGCTGGGCTCAGGGCGGCTAACACCGGTAAAATTACAATAGAAACATAATGGGGGGAGGGACCAATTTAAAATACAGGTTAAAATGCAATTTGAAAAGCAGCCTCATTTTAAAAGTAGCCCACAAATCAAAACTGTAAGGGGAGGGAAGACATAAGGGTCCCACTGAGTCCAAACCAAAGGCCAGGTGGAACAGCTCTGTCTTGCAGGCCCTGAGGAAAGATGCAGGACCACGCAGCTGTCCCGTGCAGGGATCGAACCTGCAACCTTGACATCCCTATTTCCATAGGGTTCGGGTTTTCGAGTGGCTAGGGAAACCAAGCTGGATGGGGAGGGGAAGCCACAAACATGAGTCTGACCAAACTGCGGGAAGCAGTGGAAGACAGGAGTGCCTGGCGTGCTCTGGTCCAGGGGGTCACGAAGAGTCAGACACGACTAAATGACTAAACAACAACAACAACAACCATAATAATAATGTATGAAGTTACATTGAAAGACCTACATTGGCTCCCTGTACGTTTCTGAGCACAATTCAAAGTGTTGGTGTTGACCTTTAAAGCCCTAAATGGCCTCGGCCCAGTAGACCTGAAGGAGCGTCTCCACCCCCATCATTCTGCCCGGACACTGAGGTCCAGCGCCGAGGGCCTTCTGGCGGTTCCCTCCCTGCAAGAAGTGAGGTTACAGGGAAGCAGGCAGAGGGCCTTCTCAGTAGTGGCACCTGCCCTGTGGAACGCCCTCCCACCAGATGTCAAAGAGAAGAACAACTACCAGACTTTTAGAAGACATCTGAAGGCAGCCCTGTTTAGGGAAGCTTTTAATGTTTGACGTATTAATATTTTTGGGAAGCCGCCCAGAGTGGCTGGGGAAGCCCAGCCAGATGGGCAGGGTATAAATAATTTATTTTTATTTTTATTTGACACCCCCCAAGCCAAGGAGATAAGTAACTCTACAACTTCACAAGTCATCTGAAGGGAAGTTTTTTTAAATGTTTCATGTTTTATTATATTTTTATCCAAGGTGACTGGGGCAGCCCAGTCAGATGGGAAGGGTATAAATAACAAAATTATTACTATTATTATTATTATGGAATAGGGCGTCTCAATTTTCTTTGATGAAATGTTGCAAGGTATTCCGATTAATGCTTTTTATAGGATATTGGACACGGTGTGAGTTTATGGCTGCCAAGTATTGGCCTGAAAGGAAGCGCAGCCGGCGTCAGGGAACTGCTGGAGGATGGAGCTTGCAAGTGTTAGAATGCAAAACGCGGACAGGTTCAGGCACGCAAGAAGGTGGGGGAAAGGGGAGCCCGGATGGCTCAGTTTAAGAGCACGGCGCTGATAAGGCCAAGGTTGCAGGTTCGATCCCTTGTAGGGGGGCAGCGGCGTATTACTGCATTGCAGCGGGTGGGACTAGATGACCCTCGGCTCCCTTCCAGCTCGACAGATTCTATGAAAGCGCATGGAGCGCGGAAGTTGCATTGCAAGTAGTACGCAGGGGGGGGGGCGCAAGGGTTGCAGAGAGAGAGAGAGAGAGAGAGAGAGAGAGAGAGAGAGAGAGAGGGAGGGGGAACTGGCCCTCCGCTGGACAACTGAGCCGGCCGGGCTCTGTTTCCCAGGGAAGCAAGAAGTTGCAATCCAAAGTTGCAGAAGCGCCCTGCTCCTTCTTCCGCGGAGGGAAACGCTCCTGCGGAGGCGAGAGGCAGCAAGGAGGCGACGAGGTGAGGCTTTTGTGAGGTAGGGAGAGGAAAGACGGGGGAGGGAACCCAAGGAGGATTTGCACGAGACGGAATGAAGGGGAAACGCGCCTCCCACGCGAAGCACTTTTCCCCGGGAAATGCACGGGGTGGGGTCGTGGCTGATCCGTGCTGCGCGCTCGCGTCGTGCGGCCCAAAGTGCTGCAGGATCGCCAATGCAAGACCCCCTTTTAAAACCTCCCCCTCCC
Organism: Podarcis liolepis; assembly: GCF_965112155.1. Classification (NCBI taxonomy): domain Eukaryota; kingdom Metazoa; phylum Chordata; class Lepidosauria; order Squamata; family Lacertidae; genus Podarcis; species Podarcis liolepis. The sequence continues at coordinate 5,687,231 of NC_139568.1, forward strand.
CCAGCTCTGGAAAAAAAGGGGGAAGGGGATGGCGTCAGGGTGCGGAGGCTGCCCGTGCCCGGCCACGCGTCGGTGGCGGCGTCAGCGCTGCTGCAGCGGCTGCTCCTCCTGCGAGCAGTGAGTGGAGCACAGCTGCAGCGGCGGCGGGGGGCGCGCGCGCGCCAAGGCGCAAGGCTGGCGGTGGCGGCGGGGAGCCCGGCGAAGGAAGGAACTTGTCCCTTCCCTCTGGACTCGCCCCCCCCCGCAGATGTTGCGCCCGGTGCGGCTGGCACCCCTGGCACCCCCCACGCTACGCCACTGAGGGCGCGAGACAATGAGCTCGAGAAAGCACTTTCCTTCCCCTGTCGCACCAAGCACCACATCTTTTTTTTATGAATAAAAGACCCTGCTTCCCTCTGTCTGGTATGAAAGCGTATCAATATGAACGGGGACTTGGGAATGAACTCTGTATTTACATACTGCTGCGTATAGACCAATCCAAAGCATCGGATTTGGACAGCTAGCCAATAGCGCTTAGCGGCCTCTAGTGGACAGAATCTTTCTTGTACCGCTGCCTGTTTCCGTTCTGCAGAGCAGCGGAGCTTCGCCAGCTTGACTGAGCTCCTGAGTGGCCGCCGGCTGAGAGAACAATGGACTCAGTCCATCAAAAGCCCATTAACTGGTTTCTATTGCCAAAAGTGATCCTTTGTTGCAAGAAATCTGTCAAGCCACTTCCCTTATGGACTGCCGGCTTAGGAAAAGCCCCTCACTTCAGAAAATCCACCCCCTGCATCAATTTCCTCCATTCCAACGCCATTCTTGCCCTTAAGGAAAGGACCCCGGCCCCCCCACCCCACCCAGGGAAGTGCCCAAAGGTGACAATTACTGAGCAGTTAAGTTGGCCAAAGAAACCAAGAGCCCATCCCCAGACTTGCCCCAGGGTATGGATGTGCAGGAGGGACGCGGGTGGCGCTGCGGTCTAAACCACACAGCCTAGGGCTTGCCGATCAGAAGGTCGGCAGTTCGAATCCCCGCGACGGGCTGAGCTGCCGTTGCTTGGTCCCTGCTCCTGCCAACCTAGCAGTTCGAAAGCACGTCCAAGCATCTTTGGCTAAGCAGATGTTGCTTCTTCGATGCATGTGGTGAAAGAGAGAGAGATGGCTGCCCTGCCCTGTGCTTTTGTCGTTACCTGCACAGGTGAGGCCACACCCACCTTTAGTCACATGTAAAGGAAGTTTGTCCCAGCCCAGATTCCTATGCCCCACAAATAACCCAGAGATGCATTTTGAGCAAGAGGATACATTCTACTCATGTTAAAACACGCTGATTCCTGGACCATCCGTGGGCTGGATTGAGAAGGCGATTGGGTCTGTACGCAATGTGGGAAGTTTTAAAAGTCAATGTCACCCCATGTTCGGGGTTCTTACTCCTGTGGGAACCTGTTGCGCAACAAAAAAAGACTGAGACAGCAGCCTAGTTAGAGCTCCTGTCTTTCGTTAAGCTTTTAAGTACCGTATTTTTCGCCCTATAGGACGCACCGGCCCATAGGACACACCTAGTTTTTTGGGGGGGAAATCAAGGGAAAAAAAATTATCCCCCCCCCCCAGGTTTGCGCAGCCATCCCCAAGCTAGAAGAGAAAGACAGAGCGCTCCATCTCCCTCTTCTGCCTTCAGGGACAGCATCTCTAGCCTCCGTGGGGCAGCGGCTTGCCCCGCTGTCCCCCGAGCTTATGGGGCTGGCGATGGGGAGAAGCAAGCTTGCTTCTCCCCCCGCCAGCCTCCAGATCAGGTCCGGGAATAGCGGGGTGGCGGCGCTCTGCCTCCCCGCTATCCCCCGAGCTTGTGGGGCTGGTGGGGGGGGGGGAAGCAAGCTTGCTCCCCCCCCAAGCCTTCAGATCAGGTCAGGGAATAGCGGGGTGGCGGCGCTGCGCCTCCCTGCTATCCCCCGAGCTTATGGGCTGCAGGCTGCTGCCTGCAAGCCTTGCGACCCCGCAGGACCTCGCGCCGGGATCCGGGGGGTGGCACGGAGCTGCAGGAAGCCCTGGAGCGCAGGCAGCTCCGCGCCACCCTCCGAAGCCCCGCGCAGCTTCGCGCCGGGATCGGGAGGGTGGCGCGGAGGTGCCTGCGCTCCAGGGCTTCTTGCAGCTCCGCGCCACCCTACCGATCCCGGCGCGAAGCTGCGCGGGGCTCTGGAGGGTGGCGCGGAGCTGCCTGCGCTCCAGGGCTTCTTGTAGCTCAGCGCCACCCTCCGGATCCCGGCGCGAAGCTGCGCGGGGCTCTGGAGGGTGGCGCGGAGGTGCCTGTGCTCCAGGGCTTCTTGCAGCTCCGCGCCACCCTCCAGAGCCCCGCGCAGCTTCGCGCCGGGATCGGGAGGGTGGCGCGGAGCTGCAAGAAGCCCTGGAGCACAGGCACCTCCGCGCCACCCTCTAGAGCTCCGCGCAGCTTCGCGCCGGGATCGGGAGGGTGGCGCGGAGCTGCAAGAAGCCCGGGAAAGCCTGCATTCGCCCCATAGGACGCACACACATTTCCCCTTCATTTTTGGAGGGGAAAAAGTGCGTCCTATAGGGCGAAAAATACGGTAGTTTTTAGTCACTTCCTAATTCTAATTTTATATTTTTAACGTTTTACTGGCTGCCTCATCACCTCGCCTTGTTTTTATTTTATTGTTTTATTGTTTTACTGCTCAACCTGAGAAAAGACGCCGAGAAACAAGGAGCGGCTGAAACTGAAGGAAACCTGGGCGCAGGGGAGGAACAACAAAGCTTGCCAGGAGGATTTCTGTACAAGAAGGAAGATTAATAGCTGAAGAAAACCTGCGGTGAATTCTGTGAACTCTTACTGTAGCCGAGTGAGTATAACTCCCTAAAGGAAAAGAACGTGAATAGAGTGAAATCCTTGGGAGGAAAGAAAAACTGCTTACCTGATAAGGGCCTGGGGAGGCCTCGGAACCTCTCCCATTTACCCAAAACTGACTTGCGGAGAGCCCTGCGACGGAGCTAATGATCCTAGTTTAGTTTAATTAAGTTTTTAACTCAAAGTTTTAAGGTACTGAGACCCTGAAATGTATATTTTAAAATCCTTTTTAAGCATCTTGATTATTACCGGGGGAGTTCCAGAGCCTCTGCGGTAATCACTTTGCAGCAATTGAAGAAGTAAACTCACCCCTGCCTCCCCACCACGTTGTCTTTCTTCTCTTTTGCAAATACCTCCTGTCTACTATCTCAGTCAATGCACTGTAGCGTGTTTATTACAACAATAAAGGAATAATTTATAAATTTACAACTTTAAGGTAACAATGGTGACGACCAGGAGCGGCTGCAAAACCTCAGGCTTCTCTCTGAAGGCTGTAAGACCCACCTTTAAAAGAGCCACTCTAAAGAAAGCACAAACAAAAATAACTCGCTTTTACATGAACAGAGCTAAATGTGGGACAAATGAGGAAATGACTGAAATCAATGAGAGTAAGAACAAGAAGGGAAGAGAAATCCTACTCTTTCCTACCAATCTCTCTTACAGCCATAATGAAGGACTGGTTATGCAAAGAAAGGAGTGTACTAAAAGCAGCGACAAAAGCCTAAATATATTGGAAGCACAAAATATCCTCGATACAGCCGATGAAGCATCCCCGAAATTGAAAGCCAAACCCCAAGCTCCCCCCAAACCATCGCTAGACCAAAAAATGGAGGAACTAATGTTAAAACAAATTTCGGAATTGGCCTCGGGAAATATTAAACTTTCGAAAGACTCTTATCCTCATTTCCACGAGCCAAATGATGAGGGTCTCTCAATCATCAAGTGGCTAGTGCTTCTCACTGAGGACATTGAATCCATAAAGTCCTACTTGGACATTTGCACAAAAATTCTTACCATCATGGCTGACTCCTGTAAAACTCTCTGGAGAAAACCCGTCGGAATACCTGCAGAATCGGAAAATAATCATGGCCTCGCCTCCACCCTCTGCAGAAGTGGCCCATTAAGGAAGGGTAAGAAAGCCCGCAGAGCTAATGCTTGTAAAAGGAGATCCAGAGTTGTTAAAAATGTTAAAAAAAGTAAAAACATAAAAAATCTTAAGACAGTGCATTATAAAAAAATGGTTTTCAAAAAGCTTTTTAACCTACTCGAGCGCATATCAGCCTCTGGGACTAGAGGGAACCTGGTGAAGTCTTTAGCCAAGAAGACAGTTAAACAGGATTTGCCCCCAAACGTCTGTGCTGATAAAGCCCTGGATTGTCTAAAACCTTCAGCGCTTGCTCCACCACCAAGCTCTAAGCAAGATTTATTACCCCAAGATCCATGGTCCTACGTTTTAACCATAGACAACTCCAAATCCAATAAGGAGAGCATTCCAACTAATAAGAACTGGAAGCTGGTGTTGCTTCAAAACAAGCTTGTTTTTTCAAGCTATCCTAAGCCTCCAGGACTTTTATCTCAAGAGGACCGCAAAGTCCATCTACTGAACTTCCTTAAAGCATACATGCCAGGTATTTTGAGTAATTCCTCGGATTTGGACCTAGTGGAATATCTATATTTTGATGGCTTGCTTGCCAGGGCAGTGGTTACATTCCATGATCGGAGATTGGCAAAACTGATATATAAACATAGAGAACACCTAAAGACAAGTGGTGTAAAAATATCAAGGATCTTTAAAAATGAGACCTCCCCTATCCCACTACTCCCCAGTTCTGCAACCTCGACTGCAGCACGTCATCAAAAGGCTGAATGCCACACTTTAATTGATTTAAAATCCACTGAGGACTCGCCTAATCACCTTTCAGAGTTACTCACTAATGACCTTCAAAGACCAGACTCTCCCAGGACTTCGTATGAGGAGAGCCAAGGTAACGGGCTCGAAAGCTTTGAAAATAACTTAGTTCACTCCTACTGCGCTCTCCCCCAAGAATCCCAGAACAAAATACTTCATAGACTGAATAACCTTCGTTCTTGTCTGATAAATCTGACGAAGGACCAACTGGGACCACATAACCAAAACATATCTGATTATGTCCCAGACCAGGCTTCACGCTTCTATCGTCATGAGCTGGATTTATGGGTCGAGAAACCCTCCGTTACCCCAGGCCAATTGGTTGCAGTGGAGATGACTCCATTCTCCCAGAGCTTGGAGCCGAAACCTCCCTCCTATAACCCAGCTCGCATGCAATCCATCCCAGAAACAAACCTGGTCACTACATTAGCATGGGATAAAATGAGAGAATTAAATGAGACTGAATTGGGCTCCCCAAATAAAGTGCCCAGCATGGGTGCACCAGGTTGCAACCCGAGCATCCCACACTCCACAAATGTGAGCATACTGAATACATCTTTAAACATCATTGAATTAGCAAGAATACAAGAACAAAACCCAGCAGCCTGTCGGCCATGTCACCTTCAGACAATGGCTGAGATTAACCTACCCCCAATTAAGGAAGCCCGGCACACTGAAGAGAACACTACACCACCTCCAATAAGGAGAACCACCCCGAAGGTGAACTCACCAGGCTCTTGGGAAAAGTTGAGGTACTTAGATGAGGCAGAATTAGGCCACAATCAGGCACCGGAAAAATACCTACGGAAAGGGATAACACACTTCAAAGGCCCGGTGACCACTAATGTCAGTATTCAACAGTCAACAGCTGAAACTATAGAACATTTGGCTAGTTTGCCATGTATGGAGAGCAATGGGCCGGTCCATAAAAAAGTAATCCCTAAAAGCACCTTGGGAAATAATTGACAAAGATCAGACCAGAGACAAACTCCAGCCGGCTCCCTATCTCCGCGGAAATCCGACATCACTAGATATGAACAGACTCAACTCTCACTCACAAATCAAGCAAAAGCAGTTCTTTCCTTGAAAGACGCACCCAACCCATCCCAGAGCCTTAAAATTGTCTCCTGGAATGTTAACGGCTGGGCGACAAAGCAAATGGATCCTGAAGCAATGAGTTTTATCTCTTCCTTCGACATTGTGTGCCTCCAAGAGACCTGGTCCCAACAAAGTATCGCTCTCCCAAATTATTGCTCCTTTAGCTCCTGTGCTCGTAAACTAACCAACAGAGGTCGCCCCCAAGTTGGCCTCGCCTGTCTTATTTCAACCAGCTTATCTCTCACTATTTGCAAGGAAATTAAATCTTCCCCTTACTTTCTCACTGTAAAGATCCATCTCCCAAAGACCAAAAACCCATGGTTGATAACCACAGTATATCTGCCCCCAGTAACTAATGATTCCGACCGCAATGAAAGATGGTCTGAACTTTCGTCTTGGCTCCATGATCTTCAAACAACTAACCCAGGACTTCCTCAAATCCTCTTAGGCGACTTCAATGCAAGAATAGGTCCCAACGACGATGATATAGTATCTCCCGCAGTACTCCTGGACAACCCCCTGCAGCCCCCCTGGGGAAACAGATGCTCTCTTGATCCTATAACAAATGCGTCGGGGAGACTGATGGCCCAATTGGCCATGGAAAACGATCTCTGCATAGCGAATGGTAACATTACTCCCTTGTCCTCGCAGCAATTAACGTGTATCACTTCCCGGGGAACCAGTGTTGTCGACTACATTTTATTGACGCCGGAGCTATTCTCAATTTCTACAAAAATGGAAGTGGCTGAATATTTTGGTGGTGACCACCTTCCATTGACTCTATTGTTAAACCTAACAGAGCCACCTTCAGTCCCATCAAACTATAGAACTATGGTACAAAGCCACCCTGTATACAAAACAAAGAAATGGACAAGCCTCAGCTCCTCTCTTGCCCTGGACATACAAAAATCATTTGATATGCCTGCAGCTCCCTCTGATCCAATCCTGCTCGCTGATCAATACCGGAAATTACTTGATGCTTTCTCAACAACTTACATAACCACCACCTCGCCTACTCACCAACGCCTTTTCTCTGAATCGCCTTGGTTTGACAAGGAATGTAAAGCCCTAAGAAGGCGAATTAGGAAAATGGTCAGAATCATCAAATTTTCCAACGATCCCCAAACCCGCGCAAAGCTCATAGATATTAAAAGAACATACAGAAACATGATTCATCGCAAGAAACAGCAGCACATCCTTGAGGCTTGGTCCATTCTTCGTTCGGCTGTAGAGAGGCATGACTCCCGCTCCTTCTGGCGCTTAGTTAGACCTTCGGCACCATTCAATCCAGCTACCCAGATTTCCGCTGATGAATGGATTGCCTATTATTCAACCAGTTTTGCTTCTCCAAATCTTCTTACAGATCTCCCCCAGTCCCCGTCGGACCTCTGTTCCTGCTCTCTTAGTCCCACTTCCTCAATAAACTTTACCTCAACTCGCATTTTCAACATCATAATGTCAATGCGAAGGAATAAGGCCCCCAGCCCAGACATGGTCCCGTTAGACCTTTTCCTGACTGATCCTCTTTGGTGGAGCGAACACCTGACTCCTGTATTCACCGCTATCTCCTCCGCCCTAGACATCCCCGACTCCTGGAGAGAAGCTATAATAGTTCCTATCTTCAAAGGCGGCCAGCCAAACATCCCTAGGAACTATCGCCCCATCAGTTTATTATCCATCCCGGGGAAAATATTTGCCGCTGTTTTATTGGAGGAACTTCTCTCATGGGTCCAGGAGAGGAACATTTTACCGCTGGAACAGATTGGTTTCCGAAAGTCAGCGTCAACCATGGACCACTGTCTAACTCTCTATCACCTTGCCAGTAAATACACTGCTCCAAGGCAAGGCCACCTATTTGCCGCTTTCATGGACCTGGAGGCCGCCTTTGATTCCATTCCTAGGCAGAGATTATGGTCCAAACTTGCCCATCTGGGAATTGATTCGTACCTCCTCTCCCTAATCATTTCCCTTTATTCAAACACCACAGCTCGCGTCCGAAGTGGTCCAAACGGCTCCCTCACTACTCCATTTCCAACGGCCAAGGGCGTCCGACAAGGTTGTCTCTTGGCCCCTTTATTGTTTAATCTCTATCTTCACGATGCAATTTCCACCTTGAAGCTAGCATCGAAGTACCCTCCTCACTTAGCAGGTCACCCCGTTGCTTCCCTTTTCTATGCTGATGATGCTGTCATCTTATCCAGAACAGCTGCGGATCTAGCAAACGCAGTTAACGCATTTATCGCCTATTGTAAGGCGGAAGCTCTTAATATTAATTATAAAAAATCGAAAGTCCTCCACTTCACTCGTTCCCGCAAACTCAAATTGGAGCCGCTTAAGATCACAGGTGGCTACTTAGAAAAGGTAAAAGCCTTTAAATATCTAGGCGTAATATTCACTTATAATCTCTCCTGGACCACCCATCTACAATCTGCTTTTCTTGCTGCAACCACGACCTCTAACGCCATTGTCCGATTTTACCACCAGAAGGGCGGCAAACACCTTCCAGCAACAATTCAAATATTTTATGCCAAAGTTGTCCCAAAATTATTATATGGATGCGAAGTATGGACTACAGCAATATCAGGTAACTTGGATCGCCCACTTCATATGTTTCTGAGATCTCTTTCCGGCGTCCCGAGATGTGTCTCAGGTGCAGCCCTACGACTCGAGTTCGCCCAGTCCTCAATTGTTAAACGAGCATGGAGCCGAGCCATTTCCTACAGCTTCCACCTACTAACATCGGATGCTCGAATTAGAGGTGGTTTTTCCAATCTGATCCTAAGAGATATTCATAATTCTCCTTGGAAAACTGCAATTAACCTCAAATTCCGCTCTCTTCTCAATTTGAACTGTAAAACTGTCCTTAACTTAGAGTGTATCAGCCCGGTGGCCCTACCTCTAATTAAAAAGAAACTACAGCAACTTGATTTTTCTAACACAGCTTCCTATGCAAGAGGACCGTGCTCAGGCCTAGCCCTAGCTATTCCACCCCCTGAAGGGATCCCTCTATACTGCTTCACAATTTCTTCGGAGGCTAAGCGTAGGGCCTTTACCTGTGCCCGTCTCAACTGTTTTCCTACAGCAGTTCTGTCGGGTCGTTATTCCAGAGTTCCCATTGCAAATAGAACATGCTCTTGTAATGACACGGCCCTGGAGACTATGGACCATGTAATGCTCTTCTGTCCCAACTGGACAGATGAAAGATCTCGGTTTTTAACCCCCCTAGTGAATAAGCTTCATCTCCCAATCCAGCCTTGGATAGTGTCCCTCTTTCTGCAGGATTCTGATTGTTGGATTACCGAAATGACAGCAAACTTCCTGCTTAGTGTGATGAAGAGGAAAGCGGCACCAACGTCTTCTTTAACACCACAGCTACAGTCGATACGCCGCACAACCGAACGAAGTCCCAAGTAGCCTTATTGTACAAGGACAATCAAACTAGGACATATCTGAGGAGCTGAAGGACCCTTTAACGGTCCTCCTCCAGCCTCAACAGTTTTTTTGTTTTTTTGTTTGTTTGTTTAAGTAATCGCCCAGGATGATATCTACCTTTACCTTCCCACCCCTATTTTATGTTGTTATCTCAATGTATATTATGCTATGGCCACACGGCTAATGCAATAAATAAAGAAAGATCTTGGTCTCCTGACCGCTGTTTTGCTCCAATTTGTGGCTGGAATCTCCTTCATTTCTGACTGCAAGTACCCGCGGGCTCTGCCCGACGAGCTGGGCTGTTGAGTAGCCTCACACCCCGGAATTTTCCTCATCAATGCCAACTCACCCATAGAGGCAGAATAGGAAGCCAGCCCTCCAGGACTTGCTCCTCTGCTGCAAACATAGTTAAACTTGAGCTGCAGCTAGTAAGACCAAGCACTGGGCGCCTCTCACAGAATCAAAGGCTAAAATTGGGTCGAGTGCTTCTCTCCAGAATCTCTTTCCAGGATTATGGCTTCACATTGTTGTAATTGCAGAGTCCTGTGCACAGCGGAATGATGAGCAGTACGTGCCACATGCTTAACTTTGCTTTATTTTCAGTTCAATGTTGAGAAATTACAAACATGCATCTTGCCTCTGCGGGAGCAGAGAAGCAACCGTCCTTCTCCTCGGATCAAAGAACACCGAGAGAACAGTGAAAAACAGGAAACCAGTGTACGTCACATCCAGTCTCCCATTCCCGTGGGAAAACCCAACAGTACTCTGACTGTGGAATGTAAACATTGTCTTGTGACAAGCACTTCACTGCACAGTGAAGAGAGCAGAAACCAACATCCTCCCCCTTTCTGTGAACATCACTGGGCAGCGTGTTCGTACAATATCAGTACAAACCCAACTTCTGTACATAGGTACAGTGTTGATCCCTTGATACAATCTTGGACAATACATCAGCAGGAATTTCATTACCTGGCATATAGGACACCGTTACGAGTCCCTTCTGAATATGTTCCCTAGCATGTTGCAACTTCAATTGCAAGTGCTTCGTGCTTTGCTTACAACCTTCCGAATTCAGCAAAGCCAAACATGCTTTGTTGTCCTGGTAAACCTGGATTGGACATTTGACAGGAATTTTCATGTCTTTGCACAATTGTAACAACCATTCACAATCCTTAAGTGAATAAGACAGTGCAGTCAGTTCAGCTTCACAAGTACTTAAGCTAATTGTTGTTTGCTTCTTGCATGACCAATCAAATAGACCCTGATTGTACATGTAGCAAACTCCAGACGTACTTTTCCTGTCTGTTGTGTCACTTCCAAAACTTGCATCTGCAAAAATCTCAAGACCACCAGACTTTTGATTGTTAAATCTCAGTCTGTAATGCATAGTGCCTTTCAAATAGCGTGCTATGCGTTTCAGAGCTTTCCAATCCTTAACAGTGGGATTGTTAACTTGTCTGCTTAGCAAATTACAGCTAACAGCAATGTCAGGTCTTGAACATCTGGCAATGAAGTTTAGCTTGCCTAGCACACTTCTGTACAGTGTAGTGTCAGAAAATGCTTCTTCAGTGTCATCTACCTGATAACCTGTTGTCATTGGTGTGTCTACAGGGTTAGCATCCATCAGGTTCAGTTTGCTTAACACATCAGCAATTTTCCATGACTGGTGTACTAGAATGTTACCACTTTGATCTCTCTCTATTTCCAGAGATAAGTAGTTGTTTACCTCACCAAGATCTTTCATGTCAAAGTGCTCTTTCAGTTGAGCTAGGGCGTTATTGTACATTGTGACATCTTTCCAAAAGAATAAAATATCATCAACATAAAACAAACAATACAGCTTCTTTTGCCCCTCCTCTTTGACAAATACACATGGATCAGCTTTCCCTTGTTGAAAACCTAGAGAAAACAATGCTTCAGTGAGTTTAGTGTGCCAACACCGTGCACTTTGTTTGAGACCATAAAGGGACTTCTTTAGAGCACAAACAAATCCCTGTTTTACCTGTACGCCATCAGGTGGAAGCATATAAAGTGATTCACCTAGAGATCCGTACAAAAACGCTGTATTCACATCGTGGTGACTAACGTGTAGATTCTCCTCTGCAGCTAGCTTGAGCATAAGCCTAATGCTCTCATATCTTACTGTGGGTGAGTAGGTCTCGTGATAGTCTTCACCTGGTACCTGTGCAAAACCTCTGGCTACCAATCTGGCTTTGTGTCTGACTATCTTGCCATTTTGATCTGTCTTCGCTTTGAAGACCCATTTGCTTCCAAGCAGTTTCATTCCTGGAACTACTGGAACTAGCTCCCATGTTTTGTTCCTTTCTAAGGAATCAAGCTCAGCCTTCATGGCATTTAACCATGGCTCAGCTTCCTTAGAATCCAAATCCTGGATTTCTTGGAAACTTGAAGGTTCAAATACCTTCTTGGAGCTTTTAACAGCTGCTACTGCTGTCTTAGCAAATTCATCAGCAAATCTCTTTGGAGGTCTGCCTTTTGTGGCTCTTTGTGACCTGCGAATCAGCCTTAAGTCCTCAACACTTTCCTCTTCCTTCTTAGGAGAAAAGTGACCTATTGTGAACAATGGTTCTTCCAATTCTTGATCAGAGCTTTCAGAGGGTCGCATAGAGGCTTTCGCACTCTTGAAATCCTCTGAATTATCCGATTCAGTTTCAGACTCAGAATCAGAACCTTCATCAGTGGGTGTGGGTTGTTGTGGCTGCTTTTGCTGTTGCTTATCCTCAGTTTCATCACTGTCATCAGGATAACATTGGAAAATTCCCACATTCTCCCCCCACTTGGCATTGTACTCAACACTTCTTGTGAGCTTAATTGTCTTAGAGTCAGTCATCATTATTCTGTAAGAACCTTTCTGATAACCTAGAAAGATACCATGCAATCCACGCTTGCCTAACTTGGAGCTTTGTGGTGTGTGAACCCACATGTTAGAACCAAAAATTTTCATGTGTTTGATGTACGGTTTCTTGCCAAACATCTTCTCATAGGGGGTACAACCAATCGCTGAAGATAACCTGCGATTGTAACTGTAAACAAATCACGAGAGAGATTCGGCCCAATAACTCTCTGGAAGATTGGCATCATGCAGCAAGGTTTTTAACCCTTGAAGCAATGTCTGATTTGCCCTTTCGCAAAGTCCATTCTGCCATGGCGAGCGAGGACTGGACAAATCGTGTTGAATTCCTTTCTCAGTCAGAAAAGCTTCAAACTGCTGAGAAGTGAATTCTCCCCCGCGATCAGTGAAAAGAGTCTTTATCTTCTTACCATGCACATTTTCCAACCAAGCACAGAATTCCTTGAACCTTGGAAAAGCCTCTGATTTCTGCTTGAGATTGTACACATAAATATACCTGGAAAATGCATCAATGAGAACCATGAAGTACCTATTTCCACCCAAAGAGGGCGATAGTGGACCAACTAAATCAGCATGAACAACCTGGTATGGTTCTGTAGCTTGCCTACTAGACACCTTACCTTTCGCAGCCATTTTCACCTTGTTTGCTGCGCATGCCTTGCACTTCATGTGGTACCTGCAGGGTTTAATAGTCATACCTTCAACCAAGGCAGGCATTTTAGATACTGCCTCAAAATGCAAATGACCAAATTTTCTGTGAAAATCGTGAATACATCCTGCATGCAAACTTTTGTTAGAACCTGCAATGCAACAAGTTTCATTCTGCACCACATCATCATAATACAAAACAAACAAACGATCAACACATTCAGCATGCAATACATAATCGTCTTTCTTTGTGATGGTGCATTTCTTGTTCTTGAAGGAAACGTCAATGTTTCGTTCATTCAGCTGCATCACACTGAGTAGATTGTGTGTGGCATCTGGAACGTACAGTACATCTTGTATCGATAAGTCCAAACTGTGAAGTACAACAGTTCCGTAGCCTTGACTGGGGATCGTGTGGTCATCCGCCTGGTGAATCGCACCTTCCTGCGGTGTAAAAGACACGAACAGTCGCTTATCGTTGCACATGTGGTGGGTAGCTGCTGAATCAACAACGAAGAAAGATCTAGACGTCTTCTGGACCTTTGCGACGTTTGGAGTGAAGCGTGAGACCATTGCCTTGTGCTGCGTTGTCCTGGACACTGGACCTTTGCCTTTGCTTTGGCCTTTTCCACGCGATGAGCTTCCGCTGCGCTGCTCTGTCTTGGCCCTGGGATTTCTGCATTCCCTCTTCATATGGCCTAGACGTCCACACGAGTAGCATTTCACTGCCTTCAAAGCTTTGGCGCCCTCTGGTGGTTCCACTGCACTCTGGGATGACGTCTGTGAAGACTCCCCCATACCCATGCAGCTAGCACCCCGGCGATCTGCTTCATTCTGAATCACGGCAGTAACATAGGCTACTGTGAGCTGAGCAGTTGGCTGAACAGCAATCTGAGTGGCAACGGACTCCCAACTTGGACCCAAAGAATGTAGTATCATAAAGGAATACACAGCCTCTGGAAAGGTGAGTCCTCTCTGTTGCAGCTCGTGTCTCAGATTCTGCATCTCCATCAGATGTGTACGCACATCTCCACCTTCAGCAAGAGCCATACCATGCAGCTTGACATAATAGTACATTGAGGAACCAGCTTCTGTCCTCAAGTGAGCCTCTCTTAAAGTGTCCCAAATTTCTCTGGCTGTGGTCTTTCCACGCAACAGACAGAGCTCTTCTGGGGATACTATCAACGTAAGTGTTCCCCTTGCTTTGGAATCCTTAGTAGCCCATTCATCTGTAATTGGAGCTGGGGGGTTGTCTGTAATAACATTAAACAGACCTTCTTTCCGCAGAATTGCCTCTGCATAGAGTACCCAGTCCGTGTAATTTTTCTTATTGAGCTTAGGAATCCCAAAAGCATCAGCCAGCTTTGCATCAGCCATCTCCGCGGCGTTTAATCAAGCTGCGTCACTGCTGCTTTCAAACCTCATTCCAAAAGCACTTGTAAAAAGTACTTTCGCTTTCCCAGCCTCCAAGCCTGTGAGCTTGTGCCTTAGAGCCTTTGCCTGTATCGCGGCAAAACAGCTTTAAAAGTTCAAAGTCCAGCCATAAAACCAATAATTAGGAGCTGGCAGGCTGCCCGGAGCATGAGCACATACCTCTCATCAATCAAACTCGACGCGCAGAGCAGATAACGCCGATCCGTTTCTCTGTCCCTCTGCCGGCATTCCATCCTTCAGTTTGACTGAGTCTTTCTGGGCCCGGAACCAAAAATGTTGTAATTGCAGAGTCCTGTGCACAGCGGAATGATGAGCAGTACGTGCCACATGCTTAACGTTGCTTTATTTTCAGTTCAATGTTGAGAAATTACAAACATGCATCTTGCCTCTGCGGGAGCAGAGAAGCAAACGTCCTTCTCCTCAGAACGAAGAACACTGAGAGACCAGTGAAAAACAGGAAACCAGTGTACGTCACATCCAGTCTCCCATTCCCGTGGGAAAACCCAACAGTACTCTGACTGTGGAATGTAAACATTGTCTTGTGACAAGCACTTCGCTGCACAGTGAAGAGAGCAGAAACCAACAAAATCTGCAATGATTAAATGGGCACAAGACGTTGGACATAATATTATGTTTGCTGACTGGGAACAGTTGTGGACCACAGGTATGAAATTTACGGCATGTAATGCCCTAAGAGAGACTATTATGAAAATGATTTACAGGTGGTACATGACACCAGTCAAGCTTGCAAAAATCTATCACTTGCCCGAAATGTAATGTTGGAAATGTAAGGAAACTGAAGGTACATTCTTTCACCTTTGGTGGACGTGCCCAAGGATTAAGGCTTTCTGGGAAATGATATATAATGAACTGAAAAAGGTATTTAAATATACCTTCTTGAAGAAACCAGAAGCCTTTCTCCTGGGCATGGTCGGCCAATTGGTGTCAAAGAAGGATAGAACTTTCTTTATGTATGCCACAACAGCAGCAAGAATACTCATCGCAAAGTATTGGAAGACACAAGATCTACCCACCCTGGAAGAATGGCAGATGAAGGTGATAGAGCACATGGAATTGGCAGAAATGACTGGCAGAATCCGAGACCAGGGAGAAGAGGCGGTGGAAGAAGAATGGAAAAAATTTAAAGACTATCTACAGAAATACTGTAAAATTAATGAATGTTAAAGGGATGTTGGATTGAAAACAAGCGGTGTTGGTTAAAAGATTAACAAGAATATGGAAATATGGATAGATAATGGTGGATAATATGGATCCATATGGATAATATGGATAGATGATGGCTTTGCATTAGCCATCATTGCTGCTTTAAAACAAGCTGCGTCTGTGTACAGCTGCTTCCAAAAGCACTTGTAAAAAGTACTTTCGCTTTCCAAGCCTGTGAGCCTGTGCCTCAGAGCCTTTGCCTGTACCTCGGCAAAACGGCTTTAAAAGTTCAAAGTCCAGCCATAAAGCCATAAACTAGAAGCTGGCAGGCTGCCCGGAGCATGAGCACATACCTTTCATCAATCAAACTCGACGTGCAGAGCAGATAACGCCGATCCGTTTCTCTGTTCCTCTGCCGGCATTCCGACTCGGCTTCTGGAGTCTCCATTCTTTAGTTTGATTGCGTCTTTCTGGGCCCGGAACCAAAAATGTTGTAATTGCAGAGTCCTGTACTCAGCGGAATGATGAGCAGTACGTGCCACATGCTTAACTTTGCTTTATTTTCAGTTCAATGTTGAGAAATTACAAACATGCATCTTGCCTCTGCGGGAGCAGAGAAGCAACCGTCCTTCTCCTTGGATCAAAGAACACCGAGAGAACAGTGAAAAACAGGAAACCAGTGTACGTCACATCCAGTCTCCCATTCCCGTGGGAAAACCCAACAGTACTCTGACTGTGGAATGTAAACATTGTCTTGTGACAAGCACTTCGCTGCACAGTGAAGAGAGCAGAAACCAACACACATGCCTCCTTCTAATAGCAAATTCATCTGGGGAGACCTGACAGACGGCGGCCAAACACATGGAAAGCACATTTGGTGGTGGGGAATAAGAGGGTGCTGCTCCACAAACCTTAAAAAGCACCCTCTCCAATGGCATGGCACTTGGATGACCCTGTGGTTCTACCCCTGGGGCTGAGGGTGATGAAACAATTACTGAGACAGCTAAAGTGCTGGTGGTGAAAAACCCACTTCAAATGAGACCAAACACGGGTTAGAGCTCAACGTCGAGCCTACCAAGTGGCGATAGCGACGGTGAGGAGGACCATTGTTGCTGGATCTGTTGGTGAAAACAGTACCAGGAGACTCTTTCAGGTGGTTCATAGTCTAACAGAACCACCTTTGCCATCAGGGTGTGATACAGAGTCCAAGATCTCCTGTGATGACTCCTGTCATGAGTTTTCTTGCAGATAAAATTGCTCAGGTTTGGAAAGAGGTAGACTCCACCAAGGTAGGAGGGTGCCAGAGCTCTGCCTAGTCAGAGACATAGGATGGCTTGCCAGTTCCCGGGGCCACGTGGAGGAGGGGGTAGGAGGGAGGGAAACAGACGGAGTATGCATGCGCATTCGACTGCCTAATGGCATCCACATCACCCAGGGGATCACAGCCACAGAGATAAGAAAAGAAGAGCTATCCCATTGTCTGGAGAGGTCACTTACCTGATCACATGGACAAGCCGTTGTCATCGGACCCCAGTGGTGGAAGCGTGCAGCTGTATTGAGGCAGCACCAGGTGCTGAAATTGTGCACCTCTAACAATTTTGTGCCTGGGGCAACTGCCCCTGTGCCCCCGCAGCCCACTATGCCACTGGGTCTAGTCAAGTAAAGTGAAGTTGATCCTCCAGTGTGGGTTACTTTTGTTCAAAGCAAGATTCCTCTGGAGGGAGAGGATGTTGCAAAGTAAGTCAGAGGCAAAGCAGCCCAAAGCCAGGTTCTGTGGTTGCACACATGATTTGCAGTGAGCCAAGGGCTGAATTGCTGCTGTTGTTTCATAGCCCAGAACAGCAGGTGTAGGCGAAAGGTCTAAAGTTGGACAACCAGGTCTTGGTCAAGGCACCCGCTGACCAGCAGGCCATAGAGAAGAGGAACGTCAGCATTTCAACTCTGAGCCAAAAGTTTGGCTTTTGCTATTTTTGGACACCCTTGGTCATGAGCCAAGTGTGATTCTTGAACTGTGAATGCTGACTTTGCCAAATCCATACAGGCCCTTTTCATCTCTCATGCTCAGAAAGTAGCAGCCACAGCTCAGGAGAGGATTTTTCATTTGCTCCTTTTCCATGGGGTGGGGAAAACTCAACACTTTTAATCTTGTCTTATTTTTATGCAAATTGGGTGGTCCAAAAGAAGGAGACTTATATCTGCACCCTCTCTTTAGCACAGATGGCCTGCAGGAGAATTTCCTGTCCTTAAAAGTAAAACTGAACTTTTTTGGCAGTGCAACTGCAGGGAAGGCATTGTCTGCCACGTTTGCATTGAAGGCAGAGCTTGGGGGGGGGGCAGGAATGTTCAGCAGAGGGCAATCAAAATTATCACGGGGCTAGAGCAACTCCCAGATGAGAAGCTAAAACATTTGTGGCTTTCTAGTTTAGGGGGGAAATGAGTAAGGGAGGACACGGTCAGGGGTACACGCATAGTGTAGAGAAAGTGGAATGCTCACAAGGCTGAGGGACTAGGCAAGACCAAGGCTATTTCAAAACCAGTTTTTAGGTGCATGTAGCTTTATGTCCTATAGCTTTTAGCCCAATATTTGTTCAGTTTCTGTTAATTGGTTCTCGTGGGAAACTTGCAGATTCTAGCTTCACACAATTAACTCAAGGCAGTGTCAATTTACTCTTGGCAGAAAGCCAAGGTCTGCTTGACCTAGAAACTACTTACTCTGATTGGTTAACGACCAGCACTCAACTCTGTTATCTGGGAATGCTAGCACAGTTTGGTGTTAGGTGTGTTAGGAGTAAAAGTGCTGTGTATGGTTATGAGAGAGAGAAAGAAAGGATTTATTTTGCTTTGTTTTGTATGCAGAAACTCTGCTGGTTTTATTTTTTCCTTTTAATAAATCCTGTAAATAGTTATTCTGAGTCTAGCTGACTAGTCATTACCGCCACAACTAGCTTCCTCGCTGTGCAGGAAAACTCTACTACGTTTGGGCTAAAGCCAATAGGGCTATGCCTGACACTTCAAAGTTCCATGAATATTGATTGATGGGGAATGTGTGGGGATGTTCTGGGGTGCAGGAGAGGATATATTGTGAGATTATATCCTAATCCAACTTGTGCTAACAAGTTTCCAAAATATCAGCAGAGTTTATAACACTCCCCCTTTTAAGTTCACAACAGTAACGTCTGCACAGGTTCACTAGAACCTCTATAATAATTACTCTGGTAATTTCCCCCTTTTGATCTCTCTTAAAATACAAGACACGACACAGTCTTTATAAAAGTATAAAAGAGTTTACTCACGTTCTGTTCACAATATGATCCCAGAAGGCAGACACGCTTAAAAAGGTAACATACATTCAGAATCTATCTTATAGGAAGATAGTCCTTTTCTCCTCTCTTGGCTGAGAGCCAAGAGGGCATCCTGCTTCTTCGAAAGATGAAGATGAGAGAGGCAAGAGAGAGAGATGGCTGCCTGCCCTGTGCTTTTATCATTTACCTGCACAGGTGAGGCCACACCCACCTCTGGTCACATGCGGAGGAAGTCCGTCCCAGGAAGTTTACCTGCTTGCTGGACAGACATCCCTCCCCATGTTCTAACATGTACACTCTAGGAATGTTGTCATGGACTGCTCCTTTGTTTTACATCCCACAGAATGGAGGCTTATTTGGGGATGGTTTGTGGTGCACAGCCCTGTCTTGCCTTGTCCTTGTGTGTGTTTTTCCCCAAGGGCTTTTTGCTTGTTCACCGGGATCCTTCAGAAGGAAGAGACAAAAGAGGAGTAGTGACATTTTCCTGCAGGTACCATCTTATCGGGGGTCCCTTCTTTGCTATCTTTTCAATGCCTACTTCCTCTTCCTCTTTCAAGAAGCCTTCTAAGGAGAGATTTTTCTTAGTCTGCTTCTGTGTAGGAACTGTTTTTGGATGTTTTGCTTGTTTAACTGCTGTGTCTTTGCTGCCCTGGACTCCTTTGGGAGGAAGGGTGGGATATAAGGATGCCGAGTAGTGCCTCCTGCCCATACCTGAAGGTTTTGTGGAGGTGCCATAGCCTCAGTGTGTCAGCACCTGCATTGCATGCAGAAGGTCCCAGGTGCAGTCCCTAGCACCTGCAGTTAGAAGCTCAATGTAGGTAGGAGCCTCTCTCTGCCCAAGACCTTGGAGAGCTTCTGCCACTCAGGCTGGAAGTGGGCAATACTGGGATAAATGGATCAATCAGGTTTAGGATCAGGGACTTCCTTCTCTTAAATGAGCTACCTTCCCAGGTGGATGAGCCCCACTGCTCATCACTTCCCTCTACAGCACGGGCAGAAACCACCTTCTTGACTGTTGGACCCCCTAGTGGTCTCATCTGCTCAATTGTCCGGAGCCTGGCTGTCAGGGCTGATTCAGCTGCAGTTCAGCATCAAAACTCAGAGATGAGCAGTAAGGTGGACTCTTTCTTCAGAGAGACAAAACCCGAGAGAGAGACTTTTTCAGGTGGTTCACAATTTAGCGGAACCAGCTGCAACATCGGGGCCCAGTACGGGCCACATGTTCTCCTGCAATGATTTTGCAAAGTTTTTTGCAGATAAAATCGCTCAGATTCGGGAAGAAGTAGACTCCACCGTGGGAGCAGGACCGGGGCGGGAGAGTGCTAGAGTTCTGTCTAGTCAAGTTGAGTGGGATCAATTCCAATCTGTTACCCCCGAGGATGTGGACAGGCTGCTTGGACAAGTGAAACCAACCACCTGTCTCCTGGATCCTTGCCCATCCTGGCTTATAAAAGCTAGCCGGGAAGGGCTGGGCGATGGGCTTTGTGGGGTGGTGAATGCTTCCCTCCGTGAGGGAGCCTTCCCAGACCCGCTGAAAGAGGCGGTTATTAAACCGCTTCTTAAAAAACCATCTTTAGATGCGGCCACGATGGCCAACTATCGCCCAGTCTCAAATCTTCCATTCCTGGGCAAGGTGATTGAGCGAGCGGTTGCCGAACAACTCCAGGCACGCCTGGAAGAAGCGGACCATTTGGATCCCTTCCAGTCGGGATTCAGGCCTCATCATGGGACTGAAACTGCCTTGGTCGCACTGGTTGATGATCTCCGGCGGGCTAGGGACAAAGGTGAGAGCTGTTTCCTAGTTCTGCTGGATCTCTCAGCGGCGTTTGATACCATCGACCATAGCATCCTTCTGGACCGTCTTGAGGGGCTGGGAGCTGGGGACACTGTCATACAGTGGTTCCGCTCCTTCCTCCTGGGCCGTGTTCAGAAAGTGGTGGTGGGGGATGAGTGTTCAGACCCCTGGGCTCTCACTTGTGGGGTGCCTCAGGGTTCTGTCCTCTCCCCCATGCTTTTCAACATTTACATGCAGCCACTGGGAGAGATCATCAGGAGGTTTGGGCTGGGTGTTCATCAGTATGCGGATGATACCCAGCTCTACCTCTCTTTTAAATCAGAACCAGTGAAGGCGGTGAATGTCCTGCGTGAGTGTCTGGAGGCGGTTGGAAGATGGATGGCGGCTAACAGATTGAGGTTGAATCCTGACAAGACAGAAGTACTGTTTTTGGGGGACAGGAGGCGGGCGGGTGTGGAGGATTCCCTGGTCCTGAATGGGGTAACTGTGCCCCTGAAGGACCAGGTGCGCAGCCTGGGAGTCATTTTGGACTCACAGCTGTCCATGGAGGCACAGGTTAAATCTGTGTCCAGAGCAGCTGTTTACCAGCTCCATCTGGTACGTAGGCTGAGACCCTATCTGCCTGCGGACTGTCTCGCCAGAGTGGTGCATGCTCTGGTTATCTCCCGCTTGGACTACTGCAATGCACTCTACGTGGGGCTACCTTTGAAGGTGACTCGGAAACTACAATTAATCCAGAATGCGGCAGCTAGACTGGTGACTGGGGGCGGCCGCCGAGACCATATAACACCGGTCTTGAAAGACCTACATTGGCTCCCAGTACGTTTCCGAGCACAATTCAAAGTGTTGGTGCTGACCTTTAAAGCCCTAAACGGCCTCGGTCCAGTATACCTGAAGGAGCGTCTCCACCCCCATCATTCTGCCCGGACGCTGAGGTCCAGCGCCGAGGGCCTTCTGGCGGTTCCCTCATTGCGAGAAGCAAAGCTACAGGGAACCAGGCAGAGGGCCTTCTCGGTAGTGGCGCCCGCCCTGTGGAACGCCCTTCCAGCGGATGTCAAAACGATAAACAACTACCTGACATTCAGAAGACATCTTAAGGCAGCCCTGTTCAGGGAAGTTTTTAACATGTGATATTTTACTGTATTTTTGGTTTTTATGGAAGCTGCCCAGAGTGGCTGGGGACACCCAGCCAGATGGGCGGGGTATAAATAATAAATTATTATTATTATTATTACTCCACAGGCAGGACTAGCCCCAGTTGCCAGAACGGAGGATCTTAGCCTCCTCCTAAGGTAGGGCTATCAGACATCAACAGCTTCTGGGTCTTCCTTTAAGAAGCTCAACAATTTGGGGGTCTTCCTAAAAATAGCTCCACAGCTTTCGGGGTGTCTTGGTTTCTACTTTTAGAAATATGGCATCCCTAGCCTAAGGCTCCTCCTCAGTCGGCTGACTTCCCAACAGTCATGGAGGGGCTCTCTGTGCCTTTTGTTCTGCTCCATGTAATGCCTCCCTTGTTCCTGGGGACAGAGGAGGAGGGGAGAAGGGAACAGTGGACATGGCAGGTGCCTGGGGATCTGTTGCAGCCTCAGCCGCCACCTCCTCCTCCTCCTCAGCTGCCTCAGTCTCACTTAAACCTGTTGCTTGTTTAGCCTCCAAGCCATCTGCTCCCCCTTCTTCTTCTTCTTCTTCTGACCTGTCTCCTGCATCCCACCAGCAGTCTCCTGGCTTGGAGCCTTCCCACTTTGATGCTTCCCTGGGGGGTTCCCTGGCTGTAGCCTCCCGCCATTCCTCCTCCTCTAGCCAGTACCCGACACTAGCTTTGCGTGCAGGGGAAGCCCCTAACTCACTGAGGGTTTGAGACCCATCAACTCCCCTCACCTGGTTAGCCTGCCAGTTGAAGCCATTCCTGGGGTGTGGCTGCTGCTGCAGGCTGACAGTTTCTAAGAGCCGCAGGTGAGAGCTGTAGTGACCAAAGGTGGACAAACTACCCCAGAAGGAGCACAATGTGCCCCCCACCAGAGGTACTACCCCTCCCCTCGCACCCTTGAGTCGTGAAGGACAGAGAGTGGAGAGTTGAATGTGTGTAGAAACCAGCCTCCCTTAGGAAACCAAAGTTTACATTCATCACTCCACCCACTTTCACCTGTGGCCCCTTCCACCACAGGCACACGGCCCCTGGAAGGCTTCCCAGAGGAGAATATAGCCCTTAAGACTGAAAAAGAGTCCCCAACTCCAAACTAGTGACGAACTTCCATTGATGGCTCCAGCTGGATGTTGAAATCTCCCTCTAAGCTCCTTCTCAGATCCATGTTCCCTTTCAACAACTGGCTTCCTCCTGCAGGTCAGACAGTCCCCTCAGTACAAGGACCCATTGTTTCTCCATGTGCATTTTCAGCAGCCTCCCATGTGACTGCCAGTGATATCATTTTTCCCATCCTCAGATTTTGCCCCACCCCCGGCAGCCTAAAATTCTGTTCCATACATGCCGGGTGGATAAAACGACTAATTCATGTCATGTCTAACTGGTTTGAGCGAAAGGCTTCTCAGAAGCTAGGGCATGTCATAAAATACGGCAATGTACAAAAGCGGGTGGAGGGTGGACATTAAAATCAGTCCAAAGAATTCAAATGTCTGGGTGCTCAAGAAATGTTTAAATGATAGTACAGAGCTGTTGTCATAAAAAAGGTCTTCAAGAGATGCCTGAAAGTCAGCGTTTCATTACAGATCAGCCTTCTCACGGATTCAGTCACATGTGCAGACAGCTCAACTTCTGCAACCAATGACCTCCTGCAGAGTGTAGCCACAAAAGAGAGTTTTGGGAGGACTGGAGGACAGGCTTGCAGTTCATTCAGGGCAGAAGCAATGGGAGAAGGGCCATAGCTTAGTGGTAAAGCAGCTGCTTACATGCAGAAGCTCTCCGGTTCAATCTGTTGTATCTCCAGCTAGAATGTCCTCTGTCTGAAACCCTGGAGAGTTTTTGCCATCCATTGTGGACACCACTGAGCTAGATAGAGCCATAGTGGGACTCAGTATAAGGCAGCCTCCTATTGTCCCAGCAACAAGCCTTTGCCACGCACAGAGGACTCCTTAAAGACATGAAATAAATAAAGCTGCCCTGGAAAGGGATGCTGAAAATTAGAAAGCCCTGGGACAACAAAACACTCGGACACAGTGCCTTTAAAGCACGGACCAGGGCCTAGGAAGCATGGGGCACCAGGTACCTGTGGCTGAGCCTTGAGAGACTGCTGTCCAAGGTGCTGAAGGGATTGAATACAAAGATGCAACTGTTAGCATGTCAAGGGGCATGATGGTGCTTTGAATGCATAAAGCAGATGCGGCCTAACTTGCACAGTTGCAGAATGAACTGAACTGAGCTGGAAGAAGCAGGACTACATGGGATGTAGAACGCTATACAGGAAATGGCTCGGGGTGGCCCACTGGGAGAGGCACATGATGCAAAAAGCGGCAGTTCCAACCCATTCATGGGAAAGAGAGCTCTGAAATCCTGGAAAGCAGCTGCTGGCTGTGGCAGACCATACAGAACTAGATGGCCCAGTGGTCTCACTGGGTTTTCAAGCCAGAACACAGCTTCAGCGCCCCCAGGACAAACCAATTTTTAATTCCCCAAACTCTTACTAATCAGAGTTTCCTTTTTAAAGCGACAGTAGTTCAAAGCATTGGCTAGGGGCTTTTCAATGTTCAAAGGCACTTGGATGCCTTGACTTGCAATCCTTACAACAACCCTGCAGAGCAGTTCAGTGTTATCTCGAGTTGCAGAATAGCGAGGCGCGATGCCGAGGCGGGCGCAGGGTGTCCCACCTAAGGAGTTCATGGTAGGGGGACCTCATGAGGCCAAACTCCGTCTTTTGCTCTTATTTCAGCTGTGTCTTGGCTCTGTGCTCGCAAGTGTTCTAGTGACTTTCAGGTAACGTGGAAAGCATGGTAATGATGTCTTGGTTCTGAAGAATGATATTTCCCCCAGTCTGACTTCGTTATCCTGGTGATGATTCAGCTAGATGTTGTACACGCTGACCATATTCCAGAAGGGGTTTGTTGTCTTGGCCTTGCTTTGGCTTACTGAGATCTGTCTTCTCCCTATAGGTGCTCATTCTAAAATGGATAATTGTAACGTTTGACTTCACTGATCAGAGGGAAAATATGAATGCTCTCTATGGTTTCTTCTTCCTCTTCTTACAATATGAGAAATTGGTAAGATAAAAAGGAATGTGTTATTTTGAAGGAACTCGCTTTTATTCTGACATTAACCCAAATCAAACAATAAAGAGTAGTTTCCGACCACACAACAGGACACCATGTGAAAAGTGGGGCCTTAAAAATACCTCTCCCATTTCCTTCCTTTTCCTGTCTTGTTGCTTCCCAATTGGCGCCGGTCGCAGCACCCCCCGGGTGCACCGCATGTTCAGGCAGGCAGGCAGGCAGGCAGGCAGCTATCGGATGTCGATCCCGCCCGTTCCTCCCTCCACCCCCCTCAAAGACAGCAACGCAGGCAGCTATCCGATGGAGGGGGGGAATCCTGTTCTGCATAGCTATCAATTCGGGTGTGATAGTCTTATGTTTGCATACTTATGGGAAAATAAAACTAATTTATTTTAGAGCTTGTATTTGTGTGTATTCATGGTATCATTTATAGACCCAGTAGATGGCAGTGTGGTGTGGAGAGTGTTTTTGGCAGCTCGTGAAAGGATAGAGGGTGGAACGCTGACGTTCAAAGGCACTATAAGCAATATATATATATATATCCACATTGTCCTAGCTACGTTTTCCCATAAAAGTATACACTCGAATACATTTGAATCAAATACATTTGGAACAAGTGATTGTTACATTTAAGGAACATTCTCTAGGCGATGAGATTGGGGGGAAATACAAAAACCCATTCGGATACATTTGGATACATTTAGAAAAGTACAGCATTTTGAGGGAAAATACGTTTGAGTTGAAAACTACATTCAGATCCATTCTTAAAGTCAATGAGAAAGATACAGCAAAAAAGATACAATTCGATACAGCGAAAAAGGATCCATTCCCCAAGGCACCGTTGACCTTCTTGTAGGGTGTGAAGGCAGAATACGATCTATTTGATATTGGTAGGGTCCTTCTCCTTCATTCCCCTCTCTGACCCTGTCTCTCTTACGACACAGGGACCATCCCAGAGTGTGGGCACAACTTCTGCCGGTCTGGCCTGATCCAGTGCAGCGGGGCAAAAAGGAGGCTGGCTTCCTGTTCTCAAGGCCGAGTTGGAGTCCAGAGAAGGAGCCTCGCCTGCAATCAGCAATTGGCTACCTTTGTCGAAGTAGCCAAGACTCTCAGTCTTCCAGAGGGAAAGGAGGAGTCTGTGAGAAGCACCAGGAGCCCCTGAAACTCTTTTGCAAGGAGGATGAAGCCCCCATCTGTGTGGTTTGGGGCAGATCCAAGAAGCACCAACACCACGAGGTGATTCCTCTGGAAGAGGCTGTCGAGGAATACAAGGTACCTTGAGGGGGAGAAATAGCTGTGTATTCTTCTTGGCAGGTTATCTTCTTAATTCTCAGATCCAAAGTAGGCATGGTATTCATTGGTGGTTGTTTATTACCTTAGAAGCAGCCAAGGGGAAGCCTGAGGGCTGCTGGGGTGGCTGGGAGGAGTGGGTCGAAGTCTTTCTCTCTGCCAGGGGGGCCAAGGGATCTTCCCTTGAAATACAGCAGCTTCATGGGACCATGGCAGGGAGAGAAAGGGTTAACCTCATCCACATCCCCCAGCAAGGTTGCTTTGTACATATTTAGAACACTACAAATGTGAATTGCACATGTCTCCTTTGGCTAGCAGGATGCCTCCTCAATACCCTGCCAAGCAGAGAGCAGCAAGGGGTCAGCTGCAAGGGGGTGGGGACTGGGGGCCAGTGTTCTAAGGAAAAAACGGCCCCTTTTCCCTTCTGGGGTACCTCAGAGCCCATATAGAGTCCTTTGGTAGCTTCTCTATCGGTAGGAGAAAATAACAGAGGCCAACCAGAGAATATTGAGAAGCAAAGCAGCTAGTAAGCCAGATCTTTATTAACTGGTGCTCACCCCCCCCACCCCCACGCAGGAGAGAGGAGGAGACCCCGAACCAAGTCCTTATATAGACATTTGAAATTGCCCACCCTGGAGCCCAAGACCACCCCTCCATACATCATACATACATCACAGAAGGGGCGGCCCCCCCAAGTATCTGTTGGAAGCAGATTTAGGAGTGGGGGTGGAAGCACCTACTGGTGGGGAGCACACTTCTTCTGGGGATGTTTCCTCCTCCTCCCACTTCTCGCTGGGGCCTCAAGATGAGAAGTCAGGCTGGAAGTCTCCTCGGAGAAGACAAAGGAGCAAGCATGGCTGCCTTTCCTCTTCTCCAGACCAGTTAGTTGGATGAGAAACCTTTCCCATCCCAGTTCTGCAGTGGTTTTCAAGCAGTGTGCTGTGGCAGCTGGGGTGCCTTGAATGATGGTCAGGGGTGCCGCGGGAGACACTGGCCTCTGTCCCTCTTTCCTTCCCTCCCTCCTCGGATGCCATCTCTGCCTCCCCAAGGCTTGCCTAGCTGTTCTCCCCCAGAGAATGGTGCCTCTGGGGCTGGCCAGGGGGTGTGGGCTGCCAGGAGCTGAGGCGGCCTCAGAGGAAGCAAGCCAACTGGTGAGGGGCCCTTGCTGTTGGGAATGGACAGGCAAGTCCCAGGCCCCTGGGGGGCAGCGGGGGCAGTTCAGAGACCAAGAGGAGGACTCCTAAGGAGAGGAGGCTGAGAGAGCACTCCGCAAGGGAGGCTGTTGGAGAAAGGGGGAGGGGAGGCAAGCTGGGCAAGCAAGGGGGGACCTAACTGGTCTCCTGAGCCCCACAGGGGTGCCGCAGAAAGAAGGGAGTTGGTCCAGGGAGCCATGGACCCCAAAAGGTTGAAAACCTCTGTACTTTTCTTTCCTCCAGTCAATTACTTTCCTATTATAGCAAGGCCACTGGACCCAAGAAGCCAGTAGAATATTCATCTCCTCTCTTTGTCACCGCCTGGAGATTTGGAGAAAAGAGAGAGGGGAAATTCTGGCCTATCAAGCAGACCTGGACAAGGAAAGCAAAGACCTCCTTGGAAGTGTCCCTATTCTTACTAATGAGGGAACAAGCACTTCAAGAAGCACGTCCGGACTGAGGAGGGATGGGGAAATCTGCCCATTTCAACTTCTCTCTCCTTTTTCCATATCAGTTTGTTATTTATTTATTATTCTGAAAATGAATCAAATGCTAGGGTGGCTACCTTCTCGTATAATTAGTTTGATATGTGCTTTACCCTCATAAATACATTTTTTGTGAACATTACCTGGCTGGGTCAACCTTGAGGTGTGAATTTCAAAAGATTGCTGTTTTGGTCTCCATATTTTCCCAAGAATTGCGAATTAGGTAAGTTCGCCTTTGAATGCAGCTAAATGGAGTTTCTTTCCCATTGTTGTTTATTATGTGAAAAGCAGTCAAGGAGAAGCCTGAGGACTTGTGAGCTGAGAGGGTGGAAGCAGTTCAATTCCAATCCTAATTCTCTTGCTGATGTTTTGAAGGCTGACCATCTTCCTCACTCCGACCTCCTCAGAACCGGAGAGGCTGAAGACTGTGGAGAAGTTGAGACAACTGCGCCAGTTCCTGGAAGAAGAAGAAGAAAAGTGTCTGCTGAATCATGTGGAAGAGGTGGAGAAGGGGATTGCAGGGAGAAGGGATGAGCAGCTGGCCAGACTCTGCAGGAAACTCTCCTCTCTTGAGAGGATCATCCAGGTGATGGAGGAAAAGGGTCAGCAGCCAGAGAGTGAACTGCTGCAGGTAAGACGGCAAAGGTAAACAGAGGCAGACGCCTGCAGATGGCTAGAAGCAGAGGGAGGGTGAAGAGCCCGCGCCAGGGAAAAACAAGGCTATGTTTGCTGGCACAGCTTCACCAAAGGCTAAAGGCAAGTCTGCAGATGGCCAGGAGCAGGGGGGCAAGCTGCAAAAGCCCACGCCGGTGGAAAACAAGGGTTTGCTTGCTGTAAAGACTGCTCCAACAGCCAAAGGCAGGTTTATTGTCAATTCAGGTGCCAGCTGCCATATTTCGAAGGACCGCCATCTCTTTATCTCCTTCACACCTCAAGAAGGTGAGATCCACCTGGTTGATGGAAGGACGTTGCAAATTGCAGGAGAAGGGACTGTGAAACTTGCAAGTCTGCACACTACCATCAGTAATGTACTTTTTGTTCCAGGAGCTGTGAGCAACTTGCTCAGTGTCCCACAGCTTACTGGGCGTGGTTTTCAGATTTCCTTCAAGAGGAACGTCTGTGTCATCAGTAAAGGCAAAGAGGACTATTTGCATGCAAAGTTTATGGATGGTTTGTTCCATATAACTTATGATGACACTGCTGTTGTATCTAATGTTGATTCTTGTTGTGTTGCACAAACTAACAAAGTTCTTCATGCAGGTTGCATTCACGATGCGCATCGAAGGTTTTGTCACCTCTCTTGGAAGGCACTGGCCAAGATGCCAGAGGTGGTTGAAGGTTTGAACATCAAACCCTGTAAATTTCACATGAAATGTGTATCTTGTGCAGAGAACAAGGTGAAGGTTGCTCCAAAAGGCAAGGAGTCTAGCAGGCAGGCTTCCAAACCCTACCAGCTAGTGCATGCAGACCTGGTTGGTCCACTTACGCCCTCTTTAGGGGGAGCAAGGTACTTCATGGTTCTAATTGATTCTTTTTCCAGGTACATTCATGTGTTTTTGCTCGAGCAGAAATCACAAGCGTTTCCGAAGTTTAAGGCATTCTGTGCTTGGTTGGAGAATGTGCATGGTAAACGTATTGCCTGTTTGTTTACTGATCGGGGTGGGGAGTTCACTTCTCAGCAGTTTGAAGCTTTCCTGACTGAGAAGGGAATCCAGCATGACATGTCAACGCCCAGATCGCCATGGATGAATGGGCTTGCGGAGCGAGCAAATCAAACATTGCTGCAAGGAATGAAAACCTTGTTGCATGATGCCAATCTCCCTGATAAGTTTTGGTGGGAAGCTTTGGGGAATTTGGTTTACACCTTTAACCGCAGATTGTCATCACCCATTGGCTGTACCCCCTATGAGAAGATGTTTGGCAAGAAACCCAACACCAAACACATGAGAATCTTTGGTTCTGACATGTGGGTACACTCCCCACAAACCAACAAGCTTGGGAAGCGTGGGGCACATGGTTTGTTCATGGGGTACGAAAAAGGTGCATACAGGGTATGGATGACTAACTCTAAGTCCATTAAGTTCACAAGGAGTGCTGAGTACAATCCTAAGTGGGGGGAAAATGTGGGAATTTTCCAGAGTTACCCAGAGGAGGATGAAGGTGATGTCAAGCAAGCAGCTAAAGCTGAGAAAGCTGCTGAGGATGATGATGATGAGGATGATTCTGATGATGATGATCAGAGTTCGGATTCCAGTTCAGTGGGCGGCGCTGCTGCTGGTGTCAGTGACAGTGATGACACAGCAGACTACAAGAGCGCAAAGGCCTCAGTCAGACCATCTGATGCGTCTGACAATGAACTGGAAGAACCACTGTTCACCATTGGTCATTTTTCTCCTAAGAAAGAGGAGATGAGTCCAGAAGACTTGCGTCTAGTACGCAGATCTGAAAGGGCGACCAAAGGCAGACCTCCAAAGAGATTTGCTGATGAGTTTGCTAAGACAGCAACTGCTGTTCTTAGTAGCTCAGAGAAGGTGTGGGAACCTTCAAGCTTCAAAGAGGTTCAGGAGTTAACCTCTAAAGATGCTGAGCCTTGGCTTAATGCCATGAAGGCTGAAGTTGATTCCTTGAACAGGAACCAAACTTGGGAACTGGTACCGGTAGTCCCAGGAATGAGACTGGTTGGCAGCAAATGGGTCTTCAAGGCCAAGACAGACCAGAATGGCAAGGTAGTCAGACACAAAGCCAGATTGGTTGCCAGAGGTTTTTCACAGGTACCAGGACAGGATTACCACGAGACCTACTCACCCACAGTCAAATATGAGAGCATTCGGCTGATGCTCAAGATCGCTGCGGAGGAGAAACTGCATGTTTCCCATCATGACATTAATACAGCTTTTTTGTACGGGATTTTGGGGGAGGAGCTGTTTATGCTTCCACCAGACGGGATGCAGATTCAGAAGGGAATGGTCTGTAAACTGCGGAAATCCTTATATGGTCTCAAGCAGAGTGCCAGGTGTTGGAACACAAAACTCACTGAGACATTGCTTTCTCTAGGTTTTCACCAGGGCAAAGCTGATCCATGTGTGTTTGTCAAGGAGGAGGGGCAAAACAAACTGTATTGTTTATGTTTTGTTGATGATCTTCTGATGTTTTGGAAGAATCAGGCTTTTTACCAAAGCACCCTAGCTCAACTGAAGGAGCACTTTGACATGCAGGATCTTGGTGAGGTATCCAACTATCTTTCTCTGCAGGTGGAGAGGGACCAAGCAGGTAATTTTCTGGTACACCAAACACAGAAAATTGCTGATGTATTAACCAGGTTGAATTTGGTTGATGCAAACCCAGCAGACACACCGATGGTGACAGGTTACCAGGTAGATAGTACTGCTGAAGCGTTTTCTGACACAACGCTGTACAGATGCATTCTAGGCAAGTTGAATTTCATTGCCAGATGTTCAATACCTGACATAGCTGTAAGCTGTAATCTGCTTAGCAGACATGCCAACAATCCTACGGTTCAGGATTGGAAAGCTCTGAAGTGCATAGCTCACTATTTGAAAGGGACTATGCACTACAGGCTGAGGTTCACCAGTCAGAAGACTGGAGGTCTTGAAATCTTTGCTGATGCAAGTTTTGGAAGTGACACCACGGATGGTACAAGCACTTCTGGAGTATGCTACTTGTACAACCACTGCCTGTTTGACTGGTTGTGCAAGAAGCAAACAACAGTGAGCCTAAGTTCCTGTGAAGCAGAACTCAATGCTCTGTCATTCTCACTCATGGATTGTGAATGGTTGATGCAACTGTTTAAGGACATCAGAGTGTCTGTGAAATGTCCTGTACAAGTGTATCAAGACAATAGATCGTGTTTGGCTTTGCTGAACTCCGAGAGTTGCAAGCAGAGAACCAAGTACTTGCAGATTAAACTACATCGTGCAAGAGAGTGTATTCAAAAAGGACTGATTCGGGTGTCCTACATGGCAGGAAATGAAATTCCTGCTGATCTGTTGTCTAAGGTTGTTAACAGAGAACAACTTAAGGTTTATGTACAAAGGTTGCAATTGGGTTGAACCACAGGTACTACAGGTTACACGGAAAGGGGGAGGATGTTAGGATATTTCCGTTCCACCTTAAAAGGGAGCAGGCTTTGTGAGTCACAGAGTCTGCGCATGTCCTATTCACAGGATGTTTATGTTTGCTGTTCCTTTCGATTTCTCAGTCGGTCAGAGACGCTGACTCAGAACGGTCATGTTTTTCTTTGTCCTGTTCAACGCTAAATAAAGTCTGTAAATATGCTCTTCTGCTCTTCTGCGGTGCAAGCTTTCTGGCTGTGATTTTCTGCTGATAAAGAGTGTGCACGAGCCTGAGATGGCAGTCTATTTCTGAGGCTTCGTGTCGCTAATTGCTGGATCTGCGTGACTACGGGAGATCGATGAACGTCCGGCAGCCGGCTTGGGGCCATGATGGACTATATCTCCCTGGCAGTATTCCCAACAGTGACTCCTCCCTCCTGCCCCGGAAACTCTCGCCCCTCCCTATACGGTGTGAGTAGGGACCTATGGAACACCGGATGTATCTTCATGCTGTCCGGCAACTTGAGTTTGAACGCCACTGGGTTCACCTGCTGTGTTACCTCAAAAGGCCCCAGCCGCCTTGGCTGAAACTTCTTGCACCCTCCCTTTAGGGGCAACCCTTGGGTTGACAACCACACCCGGTCTCCTACCCGTATGGCCTCCCCCTCCTGACGGTGCTTGTCCGCCTGCCTCTTGTAAACTTCCTTGGCCCGCTCCAAGTTCATCTTGAGTTGTTGGTGTAAGGCCTCCATTTCTTCTATAAACTGCTCGGCCGCGGGTACACTCCATGCTTCCTCCCCCCCTCCCCGGGAAGGCCCTGGGGTGACACCCATAATTGGCCATGAACGGGCTCATTCCCGTGGACACGTGTTCATCGTTATTGTACGCAAATTCAGCCAAAGCTAACTTCTCTACCCAATCGTTCTGTCTCTCGCTGACGTAGCAGCGTAGGTATTGCTGGAGTATACTGTTCGCTCTCTCTGCTTGTCCCTTGGTTTCTGGGTGTCTCACCGTCGAGAAGCTCACCTCGACCTGTAGCAGGCTCATGAGCTTCCTCCAGAACCAGGAAGTAAATTGTTTCCCGCGATCCGAGATTACCCTCGAGGGAGTCCCATGCAGTCTGAAAATGTGATCCACAAACAACCTGGCTGTCTCCTCTGCCGTCACTGTGTGTGAGCAAGCTATGAACTGGCACATTTTTGTCAGTAGATCGACTACTACCATGACTGCTGTCTTCCCCCTTGACGTGGGCAAATCTGTCATAAAATCAATGGACACCACCTCCCAGGGCCTTCCCGGTGTAGGTAAGGGTTCCAGTAACCCTGCGGGGGCAGCCCTCTCTCCCTTTGCCCTCTGGCATCGGTCGCAGCCCCGTACATATTCCCGTACATCTTCCCTCACCTTTGGCCACCAGAACTGCCTGGTAGCGAGCAACATGGTCTTGTGCTGTCCAAAGTGCCCCGCTGTTGGGTTGTCATGGAGCTGTTTAAGTACCTTCCCCCTCAAGGTCTCCCCCGGTACGTACAGTGCCCCCTTATAGTACAGTACCCCTTCCTTTTCCTCAAACCCTCCATGGTCTTCCCTTCCGTCCCGGAGTTCCCTGATTTTTGCTTGAGCGAACGTGTCGTCTCTTGTAAGCCCTGCCAGTTCTCGTTTCCCAACCAACGTTCCCCCACACACCCACCGGTCCTCGGGAAACACGTGTCGGGTCTCTGGTGCTCCCTCTCCCTCCAGGTATTCCGGTTTCCGGGAGAGAGCATCTGCTCTTACGTTTTCCTCTTCCGGCACGTATCTGATCTCGAAGGAAAACCTGGCAAACTCCTCGGCCCATCGAATCTGTCTCTGGTTGAGCACTCGCGCGGTCCGCCAGTATTCCAAGTTCTTGTGATCAGTACAAACCTGGATCTTGTGCCGCGCCCCTATCAACAGATGTCTCCATTGCCGAAACGCCGCGTAGATCGCAAGCAGTTCGCGGTCATACACTGTGTAGTTTTGCTCTAACTTGCTCAGCTTCCTTGAGAAAAAGGCACACGGCTTCCAGTCCTGCTTGGCCCTGGGCTGCAAAAGGACCGCTCCAACAGCTCA
Source organism: Podarcis liolepis (assembly GCF_965112155.1). NCBI lineage: Eukaryota > Metazoa > Chordata > Lepidosauria > Squamata > Lacertidae > Podarcis > Podarcis liolepis. The sequence goes on from NC_139568.1 coordinate 5,721,061, forward strand.
GTCGGATGCGTCCGTCTCCAGTCTCATGGGCTTCTCCAGATCAACGTGCAGGAGTTGATCTTCCGAAGCAAACGCCTTCTTCAGCCTTTCAAAGGATTGCTGGGCACTTTCTGTCCACGCGAACTTCTTTTTGCTACTGAGACAATCTGTTATGGGCGCTGTCAAGTGAGCGAAGTTCTTTATGAACTTCCCGTAGAAGTTGCTGAACCCTAAGAACCTCTGCACATCTTTCCGGGTTTTGGGGGCTTTCCATTCCAGCACTGCCTTCACCTTGCTTGGGTCCATAGCTAGGCCCTTGTCTCACAACTTGTACCCCAGAAACTCGACCTCCCGGGCGTGAAATTGGCATTTTTCCAGCTTGACCCACAACTGATGCTTCTGCAGTCTCTGTAGCACTTCCCTGACGTCTCTGACATGTTGCTTCTCATTGTCCGAATAGATTAAGACGTCATCCAAAAAGGCTACGCAATTCTTGTACAGCAGGGGCCCCAACACGTGGTGCATGAATCCTTGAAAACAGGCGGAGCCCGATTGTAATCCAAATGGCATGACTAAGTACTCGAAGGCCCCCAGGGGGGTGAACATGGTAGTTCTCCATTCGTCCCCCTCCCTTATCCTAATTAAATTGTATGCCCCCCTGACGTCCAGCTTGGTAAAAATCTTCCCCTGCCTCACCTGGGTTAAAATGTCATCAATCCTTGGCATTGGGAAGGTCACGGGTTCTGACACCAGGTTCAAGGCCCTATAATCTACGACCAACCTGGGCTGATTAGTCTCCTTTTTGTCCACAAAGAACACTGGACTGCCCCCCACCGCCTTTGATTCCCTTATGAACCCCCTCTTCAGGTTCTTGTCAATAAACTACCGCAACTCCTGCATCTCCCGGTCGGACATGGCATACAGCTTGCCCACCGGCAACTGAGCCCCTGGGAGCAGGTTGATTTGGCAGTCAAAGGGCCTGTGGGGAGGTAGTCTATCTGCCTCCCTCTCGCTGAAGACCTCCTTCAGGTCAGCATATTGTGGTGGCACCTCCCCTTTTTGTTCCACGGCCAGCCCAGCCACCCTGGCCACCGTCATTCTTGGGTTCTCCCCTCCCAGACAGTGTCCTAAGCAGTAAGCTGACCCAAAGGTGACTGACCGCTGATGACATGACACTACTGGATCATGCAGTGCCAGCCAGCTCATTCCCAGTATTATTGGGGGTCCTGCCAGTGTGGCCACGTGGAAGGCAATGGTCTCCGTGTGCCTGGAAACCCTCATTCGCATTGGCGGGGTCTGGTGTGTCACTTCCCCTCCCAGAAGTTCCCTGCCATCGATGGTTGTCACCTGCAAGGGAAAATCCAGAGGCAACAGGTGGAGTTGGTGCTCCAGAGCGAAGTCCCTGCTGAAGAAATTACACGAGCTGCCCGAATCCAGCAGTCCCTTAACTTTGACAGGGTGCCCATTCGGGAGTTCTAGCACCACTTCTATGGCTATAGCTGCCTTGGGGGGGTCAGGCTGGGGGACTTCTATTGGTTGCTGGCCTGGCTGCTGCCCCTGCTGGTTGGCAGCCAGGCGTTGTCGTTTCCCTGCGCCTGCCCTTCCTCCCCCCCCCTCGTCGTGGTCTGCAGCCCCCACCATCCCTTGCCAGGCTTTTCGTTGAGGGCAGACCTTAGCAAAATGTGCTGGTCGTTGACAGAGGAAACACTTCTTGGTAGTTTTCCACTCCTTTCCCTCCCTTTTATGACCTTCGGCATCAATTTCCATTGGCTCTGCCGCCTGGGAAGGCTCCCTCGGTATCTCAGGAATGCGGTAGTCATGGAAACGTTCCCCTCTCATTTCCCTCTTCTCCTGAGCCCGCGCTTCTTGGCGTACGCCTATCGCGAGCACAGCCTTTATGAGCTTGTCCATCGACCGTGGCCGGGGCGCTCGGGACAACTCGTCTTTCACTTCAGGGGACAGACCCGCCTCGAACAACATTTGTATCAGTTCAGAGTCCAGATCCCACCCGAGCCGGTGTACTAACATCACAAAACGCGACCAGTAGCTTCTTACGGACTGGCTTCCCTGTTTGCACCCCATCAGTTCCCACCGTGTCACGCTTTGCTCTGTTGGGAATCAAGCCTTTTTCAGGAGAAACTGGCCACTCTCTTTTTTATATATATAAAAAAGATATTTATTAAAGTTTCCAATTTTTTACAAACAAAAGAAAAAACAAACATAAAAATATTAAAAACACTTAAATTTCACAACTTATTTTCTTGTGACTTATTTCCCCGAACTCCTCATACCTCCCCTTCTTGTATACCCAGTTTGAATTGTTTATACAGCAAATCCTTATCTCAACATCTTAAATTATTGTAGTTTTAAATTCTTGCTTACAAAAAGAAAGTCGTTTTATCATAGTTACAGCTTGAAACCACTTAATTTCAATCCAGCAACATTCAACATTCCTTAATTTTACAATATTTTTGTAAATAGTCCTTAAATTTTTTCCAATCTTCTTCTGCCGACTCTTCTCCCTGGTCCCGGATTCTGCCAGTCATTTCTGCAAGTCCCATACCGTCAATCAGCTTCATCTGCCATTCTTCCAAAGTGGGTAGGTCTTGTGTCTTCCAATACTTTGCGATAAGTATTCTTGCTGCTGTTGTGGCGTACATAAAAAAAGTTCTATCCTTCTTTAGCACCAATTGGCCGACCATGCCCAGGAGAAAGGCCTTTGGTTTCTTGAGGAAGGTATATTTAAATACCTTTTTCAGTTCATTATAAATCATCTCCCAGAAAGCCTTAATCCTTGGGCACGTCCACCAAAGGTGAAAGAATGTACCTTCAGTTTCTTTACATTTCCAACATTTATTATCGGGCAAATGATAGATTTTTGCAAGCTTGACTGGGGTCATGTACCACCTATATATCATTTTCATAATATTTTCTCTCAAGGCATTACATGCCGTAAATTTCATTCCGGTGGTCCACAACTGTTCCCAGTCAGCAAACATAATATTATAACCAACATCTTGTGCCCATTTAATCATGACCGATTTAACCGTTTCATCCTGAGTATTCCATTTCAACAGCAAGTTATACATTTTTGACAAAATCTTAGCTTTAGGTTCTAACAGTTCTGTTTCCAATTTAGATTTTTCCACCTGGAAACCAATTCTTTTATCCTGGTTGTAAGCCTCCATTATCTGGTAATAATGGAGCCAATCTCTCACTTTGTTTTTTAGTTTCTCAAAACTCTGCAGTTTCAATTTATCTCCTTCTTGTTCCAAGATTTCCCAATATTTTGGCCATTTGACCTCCATATTGAGCTTTTTCTGGGCCTTTGCTTCCATCGGTGACAGCCACCTTGGGGTTTTATTTTCCAATAAATCCTTATATCTTATCCAGACATTAAACAATGCTCTTCTAACAATATGATTTTTAAATGCTTTATGAGCTTTAACCTTGTCGTACCACAAATATGCATGCCACCCAAAAACGTTATTAAAACCTTCTAAATCCAAAATATCTGTGTTCTCAAGAAGCAGCCATTCTTTCAGCCAGCAAAATGCCGCTGATTCATAATAGAGTTTAAGGTCTGGCAGGGCAAATACACCTCTGTCCTTTGCATCAGTTAATATTTTAAATTTTATTCTGGGCTTCTTGCCCTGCCAGACAAATCTAGAAATGTCTCTCTGCCACTTCTTGAAACAGTCTATTTTGTCCAAAATTTGCAATGATTGAAACAAAAATAACATTCTTGGCAATACATTCATCTTTATAACAGCAATTCGGCCTAACAAGGAAAGCTTCAAATTTGACCAAATTTCTAAATCTTTTTTAACTTCCTTCCAACATTTTTCATAGTTATCCTTAAACAAATTTCCATTTTTAGCTGTCATGTTAATCCCCAAGTATTTCACTTTCTTAACCACAGTCAAACCTGTTTCATTCTGAAACTTCTCTCTTTCTATTGTTGTTAATTTTTTCTCCAAAACCTTGGTTTTTAGTTTGTTCAAGAAACTGGCCACTCTCCAGGCACCCGGCTTGATCTCTGGTTGACCTCCCTGTCTGCATTCCCTGGCAGGATACAGGCTGAGGTCGCGATAGGCGATCCTTCTCAGCGTGAGAAGAATACACCCCCTCTTTCCTGCCCCCCCCCCCCCGGGCAGGGGAAAGAGATAGATAGAAATGTATTTACATGCCTTTATTTCTGTCTTTGCAGCGTTACAAAAATCATGACTGCTCTCTTCAAACTCCAACAGCCGAGAGAGACTGACTCCTCCTGTACTTCGCACTGTGAATAGACTGTCCCTCTGTTTCCCACGGAACAGTCCCAACATTCCCATTATGTTTTGCTTTCAAGCTACCAGCTCGCGGCCGCATTGCTTCTATATCGTAACATACTCCCCCATATGAATCAATGTGCGCTGCGAGCAACGCGTGATTCAGAGAAGAAAACAAACAGTTGTTATACATATAACACTCCCCTGTTGTTTCAGTTCCACCCTTGGAACTACCCGCCACTGGTTTCCCCAGTGTACCTCTCTGGTTGTCTGACTTCCAAGGAATGAGTGCATCCGCATTACCTTGGCTAGGGAATGTAGTGTTACACTTAGCAACTCCCTGTTGTGTCTTTGTCTCTGACTTAGACACAGCTTCAACCTGTCCTGCGTTGTCAACAATAGTAACACATGCTACAGCTGAGTTAGCAAACTCTTTTGAATACCTCTTGGGTGGTACACCCTTTGTAACTCTCTCAGACCTGCGTATGAGGTGCTGATCCTCTCTGCTCACTGGTTCAGTCTCAGGACTCTTTTGAGAACCAGTTCCAATAGTAAACAGTGGTTCATCCTTCACCTGTGAAGGTCTTTCCATTGTATGAGATTTCCTCTCAATGACTGTGTCAACTGAGCTCTTTGAGCTATCACTGTCACTCTGAGTACCACTGTAATCAGTAAAATCATCATCATCTGAATTGTCCTCAGTGGGAAATGTGTGAACAATTACTCTCTCCTGTTCAGGAGCACTCTCTAGAAATTTCGTGAGAATCACCTGACCAGATTCAGACAGAATCACTCTGTAGAGACCCTTTTCATAACCCACAAAAATGCCTCTAGCATTTTTTACTCCACCTGGAGCATCAGATTTCACATGAGACCCAAAAACCTTAAAATGGGTGTCAGGGGTTCAGGAGCAGAGGCAAGGGCAAGGGAGGAAACAGAGAGCGAGGGGGAGGAGGCAGAAGAAAAGATGAGTGATGACGACGACCCGAGATCTCCGAGTCTTTCCAGTGAATCAGAAGATTCACAGAAAGGAGCACCAGTGGCCAGGGCAAGGGGGGAGCCTAGGGGGACACCCCAGGAAGAAAGGGCCAGAGGGGGCTCAGAGGGGAGCAGTTGGAAATCGGGACCAGCGTCACCAACAGAGAGCAGGGGAGAGGAAGGGCGCCAGGTATCAAGCGCTGGCAGCTCACAACAGGAGGGAGGGCACGAGTCAGGAGTGGCCACACCTCCATCGGGGAGCGAAGAAACGGTCAGACGGAAAGTGGAAGGTTGGGCGCGCGCGCCAAGTTCAAATGCACAGGAAGGTGGCGCAGTAAGCAGCCCGGAAAGGGAGCCAGGTCCTAAAGCCCGACGCAAGGAGACAGGAGGGTCAGGGGGGTCAGCGTCAGAAGAATCCCGGAAGGAAGAGACCCCGGGGGGCAGAGGGACCCAGAGAAGAACAGTCAGGCGGAAAAGGTGGAGTAAGGCTAGGGTATTAAGTTGGTGTACAGGGGGCGGAGACTCAGACGGAGCTTCGCCGGTCTAACCCTTAAGACGTAGAGTTGCGCGCAGCAGCTTGAGAATGGAAACTGTAACTCAATAAAAGACTTTTACAAGTGACCGCTGGCTAGCGTGATCCTCTGTGAGCTAGGATCTGGAAGCAGCTCTGACAATGGGCAACAGAAGGTTTTCTATGGAACAGCTTCTCAAAAGGAGAACTTCCTAAACCTTTTGAAGCCTTTGTCAACCAAGAGTAACAATAACACATTAACGACTCCGCCCAATACTCATGTGGCAAATGTGAACTCAGCAATTGTGCCTTCATGCCATTTTGCAATTCTTTGTTCACTTGCACACAGACACTTCTGTTCCATGCTTCTGCAGAAACAGCAGTCTTGTGCCTTATCCCTTTCTTATCCAGGAACTCCTGAAAATCCTGTAAAAGAAAAACTGGCTTTTCATCTGTGAAAAGACAATCAATGTTAGCATTATGAACATTCTTCACCTTGTCACAAAACTCTTTAAACCTGTCTAAGGCTTCTTGTGGTTTCTGCAATATACCGTATTTTTTGCACCATAACACTCACTTTTTTCCTCCTAGAAAGTAAGGGGAAATGTCTGTGCGTGTTATGGAGTGAATGCCTGCGGGTGGCAGGGGGGATCTGCTGCAGTCATGAGCAGAGGATCCATGGTTCCACTTCCTTCCCTCCTCCGTGGTTACAAAGCATGGATCCACATGGATCCTCAGGATTTTTGCATTGGGCTACTCCAAACTCACTGTCAGATCACATGTCTGTGGCCACAGCATGAACTACAAAAATCATTTATCCACTATTTCGTTTAGAATATTTTTTTCCTTGTTTTCCTCCTCTAAAAACTATGTGCGTGTTATGGTCTGGTGTGTGTTATAGAGCGAAAAATACGGGTATATACCCACACATAATGAGAGAAATAATCCACACACACAAGATAATATATTGCATTGCCTCTAGATGGTGCTAGAGGACCAATCACATCAGCATACACTCGCTGAAAAGCTTTGGTTATTTGCGTTGTCTTCTGGACGTTTTTCGACACACCTGCGAGAGAAATCATGTTAGAATCAGATGCATTACAATTCATGCAATCACTTTGATCAAAAGTCAACAAATACAGTCCATCTTTCTCTCTGGCAGAAAGATACAGCTCTCCATCTTTGAAGATTTTGCAGCTTTCTCTATCATAGGACAAAGTCAGTCCTTTCTTTGTGATCTGCGAAACACTCAGCAGATTGAACTTTAAATCAGGAACCAAATACACATTGTTAATAGTCAAGTTTAGACTCTCAAGATACACAGTTCCAAACCCGGTCGCTTCCAGGTCCTGACCGTTGGCTTGTTTCACAGTGAAGCTTTGCTTCTTAAACGTTGAAAACAGTCCTTTGCGCGACGTCATGTGTTGCGTCGCTCCAGTGTCCAAAATAAAAGCGTTTTCCACTTCTGGTGTGGCTTTTAGTGACATCAAAGCCATAACTGGTTCCACTTGGGACGACTTTTGCCTGATGCTTCAGGCTTTGCAGAGCTCCCCTTAGCTCCTTTCTGTTGACGTGGCTTCTTACAATTCCACTGAAGATGCCCAGTCTGTCCACAATTGAAACAACGGACAACGTTCAAAGCAACAGCCTGTTCTTCACTAGCAATAGCAGTGGGGGTGTCAGAACTCCGAGCTTCTCTCCCCCTGTCTTTGACATCTATTGCAGCAAGGCGATCTCTCTCATTGAAAACCACGGCACAGATTCTCTCCGTCGTGAGATCTGCGGCAGGTAGAGAACCAAGCTGACTTGCAACCGTTTTATAAGTCCGATTAAGGCTGTTAATAATCATGAAGCAGAATATCTCTTTCTGTAGAGGGAAATTGCGTTCCGCCATCTGCTGGCGTAAGAATTTCATCTCTGTCAGATGCGCTTGTACATCTCCATCAGGCGCTAGCCTTAGATTGGTCAGCTTTTCAAAATGCAGCAACGCTGAAGAACCAGCATCTCTTTGATGTATTCTACGCAGCGTTTGCCAAATCTCACGCGCGTATTGCAAATTCTGAATATGCACGAGTTGAACATCTGAGATACACAGAATTATGGCCGTCCTGGCTCTCACATTCTGTTAATTCCAACCTGTCGTTGGTGCAGCAGGGATGGGGTTTTCAATCACCCCAAAAATCCTCTGATTCTGAAGCAGGGCTTTCATCTTTACAGACCATGAGGAATAATTGTCATTAGTCAGTGGAGGTGGGTAAGGTAAGCCTCCCCTCTTCTTGGCATCCATTTTGAATCCAAGCCTCAGCTCTCACTCTCGAGCCTGTAAAATCCAAGAGTCTATTGGCTGTTTACTGCCTCACACTTGGCAGCTAAACGCAAGCTGTTTTGAAAGTCCCTCCAAGAGCAGTGAGATAGACAAAACAAACGCTGTTTTCCCAGCCTCTCACAGTCCCAGCCCCTCTTCCGTTGTTGGTCAGTAACTTTCCACTGTACTGACGTTTCGTTGCTTAGCAACTGGACATTCCAGGCTTATCAAGACTCAGGTATGCGAAATATGTGGCTCTCTCACAGTGCTGGTTTCATCCAAAAGCAGACACTCAGTGAACCGAAGAATGCTTCAATTCGCGTTCACTCTCACAGCCATAAAATCAGCATACCTTAGGGGTTCCGTTGCTCAGCAAAAACACCTCCCCCAGTGCTCAGCCGCCCTTGTAGCTTCCATCCGCCCGCTACCATATCTTCTTTATCTCCTTGCAGAGGATGAAGTACGATCCACCAACCTCTCTTGTTGCTTTCATGGATCAAAACCATCGGCTCCTTGCTACCAGATGTTAGGAATCAAGCCTTTATCAGGAGAAACGGGCCACTCTCCAGGCACCCGGCTTGACCTCCCTGTCTGCATTCCCCGGCAGGATACAGGCTGAGGTCGCGATAGGCGAGCCTTCTCAGCGTGAGAAGAACACCCCCCCCTCTTTCCTGCCCCCCCGGGCAGGGGAAAGAGATAGACAGAAACGTATTTACATGCCTTTATTTCTGTCTTTGCAGCGTTACAAAAATCATTACTGCTCTCTTCAAACTCCAACAGCCAAGAGAGATTGACTCCTCCTGTACTTCCTGTACAGCTCATATTACACTCTGAGCTAATTCCGGTGCTTCGCACTGTGAATAGACTGTCCCTCTGTTTCCCACGGAACAGTCCCAACATTCCCATTATGTTTTGCTTTCAAGCTACCAGCTCGCGGCCACATTGCTTCTATATTGTAACATGGTCCACCTCGCTGGAGAACATCGCGTCCATTCCCTGAAGGAATTTCTTAAGGTCCTTCAAGGCATCATTTTGCGTCGCCATTAGGAGCCTGATCCATTCTCGCGCCCCATCCTACAGATGCCCCACAATGTAAGCCACCCTCTCCCCGTCATCAGCAAAGTCATT